>NW_018744113.1:2056629-2754129 GCF_001683475.1 Chenopodium quinoa | reverse complement strand
CATGAAAAGATTCAGAGTGTGGTCTATCAAAATAATGATGCGCAAATTCTTTTAAATTAACAACATTTCCATGCACAATGTTATTTAAATTCCTATCCCTAAGGTTACAGAAACACTCAAAATCTTTATAATAATACTCACTCACTCTAGGAATTACCGCAAGATCTAAAGAAGGGAAGCCTAGAATGACACCAAATTCTTTTGGTAAAGGGTTAATTTCATCATAGTCTAGTCTAAAGCAATGATTATTAGGATGCCAATATTCTAAGGCGGTATGAATAATATCTATGTCAATATCTACCCCCTTAATACCATGAATACCGCCCAAATGGAAAAAGTTAAGATCTTTCCTCTCCTTAGCAGTCAAAGACCGACACCACTCACGAGTAAATCGCTAAATCTCTTAGACATGATTACTTGTTGAGAAACTAAGGCTATGATTATTTTTAATCTGTTCAAATTATATAGAAATTGGCAGATTAGGGGGCTATTTATGCACGAAACTGGTACAGTTCGAATCCCAAAAGGATTCAGAGGAAAAATCTCAATGCCAGGCGACAAGTGCAGCGCCTGGCGACAAAGCCAGTCACCAGGTGACAGGGTGCAGCTCCCGGCGACAGAGCGCAACGCCCGGCGACCAAATGGCGGTGCAACGCCAGCTCAACGCACTGTGCAAACCGCATTTTTTCTTGACTATGACTCGATTTTTGTACAATGACTATACGATTTCGCCCTTTGTTCAATAACCTTATCCACAAAAGTCAATACACTTTTCCTTTTATTTTGATTAAATTGAGCTTAATTAATTTTAGGCTTATTTTAGTCCAAACTATTTTATTTTTCATTTTTTCTTTTGGGGGGAGAAAGTCGGATACCCTCCATTGATAATGAAAATGACGAAAATTTTTGCGCAAAATTAGTCATAATTTTCTCACACACTCACATGCACATAAAATGAAAAATAAAATGCAAAGATAAAATAGGCACAATATATAATAGTTTGTATATACAATATGTCTAAAGTACAAGTCACATAATACAACCAGCAAAGTCTTACAAAGTCAAGCTAAAGAAAGTAAAGGTACAACTACGGTGCTGGAGGACGCAAATGAGGAGGAATGTTCATCGCGTCAAAAAACAAAGCAGACCGGGGAGTATTCCCCTCACCAGCTCCAAAGGTCGCCATAAGTCGGCATCGACAAGTAAGGGCAAGCCCATCCAGGCTCACCCTGATATTGAATATCCAGAGGCTGAGACTGCTGCGACGACGAGCCGAACTCATATGTCCCACCACTCACTTGGCCTGTAGGCCCATCATGTGCTTTCTCAAACGAAGAGCCCAAGCTCTCCAGTCAGCTCGGCCACCCTGGCTACCAGAAGCAGTACGACGACGCCTCGAGCCAGACCTGGACGGCTCTCTCCTAGCCTTGGGTCTCGTCCGAGTACGTAGTGGAGGAATAGGCTGTCCCTGCAAAAGAAAATTAAGTCAGACGCAAAGAAAATAAGAAAGTAAGAAAATGTAAAATGAAGAAAGAGAGATATCTTTTCAGCAACGTTGTCAGGACGACAAGTGGCTCGATCTCTCAATTTCACCAGCTGATGACGAAAGGCGTCTATACACCTCGCCATTATCGTCACTGCCTCACAAGTAAACTATCAAGAGACAAAGTCAGTAACAGTCAAAGATAAATACAAGTAAGGGGTAAACAGATAACTCACCCAAGTCTGATGACGAGGAATCGACCGCTCAAAAAAGTGCTTGTCCTCAAGAGCCAGAGGAATCATCTCCTCAACTGGACCATACATCCCCTGATAGCTGATAGATACCCAAGGATGAACGAACTCGGTAGGCGTAGCCTAGCAAAATAAATCCAAGTGATTAAAATCTACTTGGGGGCTATCTAAAAAGAAAATACACGAGATAAAAGGTATACCTCCACCTCCTCCGACAAAGTAGGTGCCGGAGCCAAACGTGGCAGCAAATCCTCTCCCTAACTTTGCTCTGGATGAGCATGAGACTGCCAAGGAGTACCAGCAGGTGACCTCCTTTCCAAATCTCTCACCCTCGCCTGATCGAACATATGCTGAGGTGGGCGAGTAGGAACAATGAAGGCCTCTGAGGAGTGCTGAATATCCACTCTCTCACCTAAGTACAAAACAACATCGTACGTCCCCCAGAAGTCACGATGCTCAGTAGTGTACAGCGCAGCAAGCGCACGAATAGCCTGATCGGCCCATGGCCGAAACACCACAACATGCTCCTACAAAATACATGTCCATGAGAAGAAGCTCTACTAAAAGGTAATACAAAAGATAAGCATCAAAAGAACATAACGAGAGGATCAAATCTCATATGCGAGCAGTATTAGCCCAGTCGCTGATGCGACCTTCCCAACAGGCACCAATGGGGAGCTCGCAAGGCAAAGGTCTCGTCGACGCAAGGAACAGAAAATATTCGTAGAAAGGAAAAATCAACAAGCGCTAATACAAATCTAGAGCTAACTTTATAAGAGATAAAGTATACCTTTATGATTCTTCAAAAACTGGAGAGTGCAATGTCCCCCTCGAATGTCTTATGACTACAGAAGAGTCCCAATCCGAGCAAGAAATCAGCGTAGGCCAAGCTGGCCCAATCATAGGTGTTTCAGGGTTTTTTGTCCCTCCGGAGAGTTACAACACTAAGACTGGATTCAGCAAGAGACGCCTGTACCTGCAAAACAACGGAGCACCGAATGGTCAGTGGTCCGCCTCCGAAGATTAAGTTAGTACGGATTCGGAAAGAAAACGTGCGAAAGAAAGGTTATCTGCTTGAATTCCAAGCTCAGGTGTACTGTTTCTTGAGAGTGACAGTTTAGACAATGATTGGTATTTAATTATGGTTATGTCATAAGGTTGTAAGAATCAGATCTTACCCCATAAATGAAGGAATGTTCCCTATTTATAGGGTCCTAGGAATGTGTGCCCTTCCTAGGGTTTTGTGCCCTTGGGAAGGACACGCCGTTTTTGCAGGCCCCTTGGGATTTGGGCCTTGAAAGCCGCCATTTCTAGGGGCCATTATCTGCCTGCCACGTGTCGCCATCTGGAAGGTCCAAAGTGGCGCCCCTTCTAGTGACACATGGCGGGCTCTAATTGGGCCAGCTAGATGGGTTAAAAATACCCAAATCATTTGCTCCTCACAGGGGACACGCGCTTGCCATGTGTCTCCTGTGACAGATGTCGGTATCCGTATGGCCGGATTCAAAATTTTACTGTTTGGAGGGAATAATTAGGGTTTTACCCGCTATAAATAGGAAGGTTTGACCCCCCCTTGGATTCAAACCTTTGCAAATCTTTGGAGAAACTCTGGACTTTTTGACTCTCAAAGACTTTCAAAGACTTTAAAGGACTTGACTTTTCCAGGAATCCGACACTCGGCTTACTGTCCGTCTGTTTTTCAGCAAACTAAGTGCCTCTCAGTACCTTCTCCTAAGGTAACCGCCTGTTCTCTTATTTTACTTTACATTTTTTCTTTGTTTTTGAAAAATGGTTTCCCAAACGCATGCGGCATGACATAGGATAGTGATCAGCCAGTCACCGGGGACGGCTGAATCTAGAAATAGCGGTGCCGAATGCTTGGCCAACGATCCTGCTTTGCTAACTTTCCCGAATCCGACCGTTTCTGTGTCTATGCAGGACACTATGGCTAGAACGAAAAGAATTGCAAGAAAGTATAACTCCGATGGTACATACCATTCGGATGGGTCGATTGTTTATTCAGACGGCTTTGTAAGGGCGCCTGTTGACGAGGTGTTTGAAAACCCTCCAAGTCCTTCCTCTTACCTTCCTCCTACCCCCACCTACTACCATTCGTCCACCTCAAGTGGGACTCCTAGTGATGGAATCCTGGTGGAGGCGGATGATCAATGTTGACCCGGGCCTTCTGGATAGGCGCCAAAAGAGAGTTTGGGGGATGACCCTGCCAGTACCAGTCGGCAGTCCCCCACCTCTGATGAAAGCTCTGGTGACGAGTCGTCCTCGTCATCTTCTGAGAATGCCTCCATCAATTCTGATGAGGCAAGAACCAAAATAAGCTTTGCAAGGGAGTCCTTGTGAGTGGAAATGGGAGAGGGCTGGGCAAAGCCGAGTGCTTCTCGGCACTTGGACAAAGCTCCCTACTATCATCATGTTCCGCCCCTCAGGTCGTTTTAGGTCATGGCTTTTCTTTGTCGGTCCCCAAGAAGGAGACACCATCACTTGACCGAGCTTGGGTAGTTATAGGGACCAAGCATTCAGTTGCTATGAGGTGGTCTTCCAAGCTGGCCTCGGCTTCCCTCTCCATCTAGCCGTAGTGTGGATTTTAGACGGATACCAACTGGGTATCTGGCAACTTGTGCCCAACTCCTGGATCAACATTATTGGGTACGTTGCCACTTGCGAGATGCTGCAGGTGGAACCTAGTTTTGAGGCGTTCGCCCATATGCACTATCTCAGCCGGGCGCCAGCTAAGGGAGAGGACGACTGCTACACCTTGTCCACTTACAAGGGGTACATGATGGAATTCGGCAAGGAGAATAAGTGGAAGGACTGGAGAACAAAGTTCTACATAGTCCATTCCTCCAACAGCCGACTGATACTGAAGTACATTCGGTGGAACAAGGATCCGCCCCTCCTGGCTGGCAAAAGTGCCCTGCCGCCTCTCCCTAAGCGGGCTAGGAGGAGATTTTTGACAAGGGGTTGTTCCGAGTGTCCGTCAAGACCAACGAACAGGGGGACAAAGAGGTTGTCCCTCAAAGCTAAATCCCTCAATACAAATGGTTTGGATTTGACTATCATGTCATCAATGTACGCCTCCATATTCCTCCCAATTTGATTAATGAAGACCGTATTAATCATTCGTTGGAATGTAGCAGGCGCAATCTTTAAACCAAACGACATCACAGTATAACAGAACAACCCGTGATCAGTGACGAATGCCGTCTTTTCTTGATCTTTTTTCCACAGGGGGATCTGGTGGAAGCCTGAATAGGCGTCCATGAAACTCATCAGGGCATGTCCGACTGTTGAATCGACCAGACTGTCGATCTTTGGTAGTGGATAACTATCCCCACCTTAACCGTCCGCTCTGGCCGACTGTCGTCTAGAGGGATGTCAATGTGATCACCAGTAGGCTAGGACGGAGGTCGTCTGAGCGTTCCTCGGTCAGTGATTGCTACTGCTTTTCTTTTTGACCACCACCAGCTGATCAATTTTTCTCTTTTTAGCAGCTGGTGGGGCTGCCTGATCTTCCTTGATATCATCTAGGTCGATTGTTTGTTTGCCCTAGATGGATGCTGCGGCCGCGGGCTTGACGTCCGAGAGATAACACTCCCGAGCCGTCTTTTGGTCATCGTTAAGGGAACCGACTGTTCCATCATCCTTCTCATACTTGACTAGCATGAAGGAAGTAATGATGACAGCCTTGCACTCGTTTAGAGTGGGTCGGCCAATGATGAGGTTGTAGGTAGTGAGCTCTTCAACCACTAGGAAACGGATGATCAGATGCATACCGCTTCCCTTCTTTCCTAGGCGGACGGGCAAATCAATCCGTCCGACTGGGTGCACAAGTCCTCCCCCCAACCCTACAAGGGTGTGGGAGACCTCCATCATGCTATTCGGTTTGTACTTGAGGTTGGTTAAGCATTTAAGGCTGATGAGGTCAGAGGAGCTACCTGTGTCAATAAAAATCCGACCAACCAGTTGGTTGGCCACTTTGCATTCAATGACCACAGGGTCATCATGCGGCCGACGGACTTTGCCTCTGTCCTTTTCGGTGATGATGACTTCAGGGAAGGCGGATATGCTTGTCGCCTCTCCCTCTTCAACAGAATTGACCATCTTTTTCAAATGGTCCTTGGTGCCTCGAATGGTCGGGCTACCTCCAGCAAATCCTCCTGCTATTGTATATACCGGATCCTCATTCGTCTCGGTACTATCAGTAGGCTGGGGAGTCTTTTTCTTGGACTGCCCCGGATTTGCTTTGGAAGTCACTTTGGACTTCACATAGGACTTCAGCTGTCTTTTGACGGCCAGACGGTCAAGCTCCCTCCTGAGACTGAAATAGTCGTTTGTGTCATGGAAGACATCCTCATGGAAGTGGCAGTGTTGTTTTAATTCCGATTTTCAGCGGAACCTTTCATAGGAGTCGGCTTCTCAAGAGTCAGCCGATCCTTGATCTCCAAGAGGATGGAGTAGCAGTCCTTGTGGAATTCATACATTGGAATGTACGGTTTCCACTCTTTCTTCTTTTTCTGGGCCGGCTGATCGGAGTTATCAACGGCCCAGACCTGTTTTTTCTGTTTGCTCTCTTCTGGCTTGGGAGCCGAATGAGCAGGCCGACTCTCCTTCTGTCGGTCGGACTTCTTTGACTATCCTAAAACAATTTATTAATTATCTTATTAAGCGTGATTTCAAGTACAAATTCCTTTAACAAGCATAAAAGGCGTGATCAAGCAATAACAATAAAATATATCAAGCAACATAATTGATAATAATAATAATAACAATATTAACAATAATCATGTTAAGGCATAATAAAGCTTAAATATAATAGCAAGATCCTAGGCATGATACTAAAAAGATATTAGAATATTAGAAAAGAGTAAAGGCACACTAAACACGATACTAGAAAGCATTAAAAACATCCTAACATGATACTAGGAATTAATCAAATCTAAACATGCTTTCTACATTGAAAGAGAGTGACAAGATTACATACTTTGAAGCCACGTACCTCTTTCTAATAACAAAATACACAAGTTAGTAAACTTCAATGAAAATATAAAATTAAAGAATTAAATTAGAATCAAATTAAATAAAGTTTTGACTAGATTTGGACCAAACCCTCAGAAAATATTAAACCTTGCACGTCTAGGGCGAAGGCAACTTCGAACTTGGCTAGATGGTTCTAAATCTTGTGTATGCGGAATTGTGTTTAAAAGGTTGGTTTAGAAAGAGAGAGAGAAAGAAAGCATATATTGCTCAAGAGAGAGAATAGAGAGAATTGGGTGATTGTTGATGAATGAAAACAGAGTTTTGAGACCCTATTTATAAGGAAAATAATCCGGAAAAGTATAGAATTTGATAAGGAATAAAACTACACGCTGTCGCCAGAAATACACGCTGTCGCGAGGCGACAAGGTCTGTCGCCAAGCGACAGACTTTTCGTTTGGCGACAGTTTGACTTGCACGCGCTTTTCCACGCGGAATCCGATCTTTAATCAAATTGATCTACGGAATCCGTACAGAAGATAAAACGTATCTTTAAAATAATATTATAATAATAAAATAATAATATTTTATTTCGAATAAAAATCCATCTTAAAATAATTATTAAATCTAATAATATTAGAATTAAAATGAACCTTCTAGAAAATTATAATTAATCCCAATAATTTTAGGAATAATAATTAACATTGGGCCCTCCTCTAGATCATTGGGTCGTATGTAAATAATTAACCAGGCCCAGTTTAGTGTTTTGGCCATAACTTCCTCAATATTCATCGGAATTGGGCTTATAATATATCGTTGGAAAGGTCTCTTCGAACCCATCCAACTACACTATTATTGGACCCTTATTATGGACCAAACTAAACTGGTTTGGTTATTTTTAATAAATAGAGTTATTTTAAAAAACAGAGAGAAGAGAATTTTAAATAAAACTAAACCGCAACACTTGACATTTCCACACTTTCACCTCATTCAATTATGGTTTGACGTGAAAGGTATTCATCACTGGGCTTGGTTTTGGGGAGACACAAATGGGTGTCTACAGAAGCCCCCACTTTGACTGAGTTTGGAGAAACTTAGGTTTCGAAAACAAAAGTCAAAGTATCGATAGGGACGGAGAATGATTCAGGACGTTCTGCGATCCTAAATCATTCTTATAACGCTGATACCTGCAAAACAATGTTAGTTAAACAGATAAAAGAGTTAAGAAACGCGTTTCTTGCACCGTCGAGCACACGTCTCTGTAGGTAACCATTTTGTTGTTGCATTTTATCTGACGACCTTCTACAAGCTAGAGAACGCCATCTTTGAAGGTAACATTGCGTCGTCATCTTCAATATTTCTTGGTGACAATCCTCCACAGTATCTTGGGAACATCGTCGAAAATAATTGTACGTCGTCATCTTCAGGGCTGTGGCAGTACGTCGCCACGGCAGTGCGTCGCCGCTATAGACAATCTCTTTTCTTTTATCTTGAGGTTTACTTTACTTTATTGATCCTTGATATTGCTATTGATGCTTCGAGTGATGACAATCCTCTTTTCTTCAGGAACAGTTGTCAACACATCTTTTGTATGACAATCAGATTTAGGGAAAGTTTTCCATGCTTCGTAACAATCCATCCTTGGAAATGTTGCCACGATGAAGCGACAATTCGTATCTCGGAATTTTGCCAAAATTTAATTTTTGGGAAAAGTTGCCAATGTTTCGTAACAATCTGTCATAAGAACCTTGCTTCGATCGACAATCCACGTCTTGGAACATAACTCTTGAAAACGATCCACCTTGGAAATTTGCCAATGCTATGCGACAATCCTCTTAGGAAAATATTGCCACTATTGACAATCCTCGTCTTGGAACATTTGCAAAGAAGAGACAATCGACAATCCACTTCGGGAAAATTTGCCAAACAGGAATGAATGACAATCCACGTTGAGGAACCTTTGCCGGAATTTATGATGAAGAGAAGCCTACGACAATCTTTTGGTAAATTTTGCCATAGGGAACTAGGTATATGACAATCCAATCTCTGAAAAAATTGCCAAGGTTTTGATGAATACATGACAATCCGAACTTGGAAAAATTTGCCAAACAGGGAAGGAGCACGACAACCCATACTTGGAAACTTTGCCAAAGGTGACAATCCAATCTTGGAAAAATTGTCGTGGAAGAAGATACGGGACAATCCATGTTTGGGAATATTGTCAGTTGGGGATGACAATCCAATCTTGGAACATTTGTCGTATAAGTGATGTGCTTTCTTTTGAACTGATGCTTTGGTGCTTGTGATGAGCCAATAATTAGGCGCTTTAAGCTAAGTGAGACGATCTTTAATTTTGTCAGGTGAATCACTTATTGCGATTGTAATCGAGCCGACTACTTAATCACGTCAAATTGCTTATAGGGGCTAACTGGCGTACCAAGGAACCCGAAATTGCTGAATAAGATTCGCATAATTTAATATGGGGGGGCCACACATTCTGTCGCTGAACTGGCGCATGCCAGAAATTCTTGTCGCTGCGATATCACTCTATCGCCTTGCGACAGATTTTGTCGCCAAACGACAGTCTTGTTGTCTGGTGCTGGAGTTCTTACTTGCTGGAATGTACCTGCCTTTATATTTTGGACTATAGGACTTTG
Source organism: Chenopodium quinoa (assembly GCF_001683475.1). Lineage (NCBI taxonomy): Eukaryota > Viridiplantae > Streptophyta > Magnoliopsida > Caryophyllales > Amaranthaceae > Chenopodium > Chenopodium quinoa. The sequence goes on along the minus strand of NW_018744113.1, from coordinate 2,744,746 downwards.
CTCATCTTTAGTATTTTTTAGTTATCTCAGGGTTGACCTAAGGCTTAGTGTTGCTTGACTCATTGTATCGCTATGACTTGATTCAAAGCGTTTGACACATGTATTAGACTCCACTCGATGTGATATGACACGACATGACTCAATGTACATGACTCGTGTGTAAAGTGCGACTCGAATATGCAAAAAAGCAAAAAAAAAAATTCCGTCATTTTTGTGGAGGGTACCGACTTTCTCCCGAAAAAGAAAGACGCGAAAAAGAATCGAAGTGTTTAATGGTGCATGTCGAATGAGCTTAGTCAAGTATATGCATTCGATACTGTCCCTCAAGGTGCAAGGATTAATTCATCCTAAACTATTTTAGTTGACTCGATTATGAAAGTATTTAGGTAACTTAGGCACGAAGGCTAAGTACTTCATACTTCCTGATGCAATGGTGATTATGAGTGATGAGTGATGTTGATATGACAAAGCATGCTTCAACGTTATATTAAGAATTCATGACAAAGGGTTCCTAATTGGAAGTCTATTTGGTCATGTATCTGTGATGTGTGTGAAAGTGACACTAAAGTTAGGCTGCAAAGGCTAAGTGTATGGAAAAGTATTATTTGATAAGAGTCAAATAATGATGACTCTTAGGCTAGGTAGGCTAATGATGTAAGTATCAAGCCCCCAAGTCTAGCTCTAAGTAAATAGGGATGAGCATTGGAGATCCCTTGATATGATCACGGTGTAAGTGTGAATATGAATGCATTTTTATTACGGCTGCACCCCAATGTGAGGTTGCCTACGTATCCGTTAGGAATCAGGCCAAACGTAGCTCTAGCCGAACCTCGCACAAGTGTATGTATACCTCAAAAATGTCTTTTTAAGGGTTGTAACGTGGTTAGGCTAAAGGTTAGAGAAGAAGGGGATAAAGGCTCAAGACCCTAGATAAGCCCCCAAGGTGTGCAACCTTGCTTTTGAATCTTTTTATTTTTATGCTTGAGTTTCTCACTTTTGAGCTTTCTTTCTTTTTTTATTTTTGCTCTCTATTTATTTTGCTTATGCATTTTTATTTTGATAAGTGTGGGCAATCCCGATCATACGGTCTATCACTCACTTGGCATTCATGTTTCTCAGGCACGGTACCGAGCACTCGATAAGAGACGCAATCTGAGACGTGTTCTTATCAAAGATATTTTTATGTCAAAGACATTGGAATACTTGCCCTTTTGTACACTTTTATTATTTTTATATTTTTATTTTATTCTTTTGAGATCACTCAAGCTTTTGTATTTAGAACATGCATAAGTTGCACACCATCCAATCCCAAGGGTAGGTAGATATGGGTTGAAAAATGAAAGGTCTATCGTTAGACGAGGCTCAAAGTGTTTTATCAAAAAGATTGTATATTTGAAGTATAAAAGGTGAAAATGATAAGATATGGCTACGAGAGGTGCCTCAAATTATTGGTATACCTTGTGCTTCATTCGGCGTTTTTTTTTTTTTTTTTTTTTTTTTGAATAATGCAATGCAATGATCATACTCAAGAAAGTAAAATGCTCATTTTATTAAAAGGAAAGAGTAAATGAAAGTCCTACAAAGTAAAAACTAGGGGAAAATGAAAGGTGCCTATGCTAGACTTATTGGGGAAAAGAATAAAAAAGAAATAGAAAAAGAGATCATGGAATCTTGTCGTTGAAGTTCGCCTTGTGTCGTTGGCTTTATCATCACCCAGTCTTCTGGTTAGCTGAAGGTAATGGGATCTTGTTTGCTTCTATGAGATCTTGAATGAGATTTTGAAATCTGTAAAATTCATCCGTGGTATGACCATTTCCTTGATGATACTTGCAATAAGAATTGGGATTCCACCTCGAAGATCGCTTTTCTAGCGTTGGATCTTCAGTAGGACCAATGGGTTTGATTAATCCTTGACCATAGAGACGATCGAAAGCAACATCATAGGTCATTCCAATGGGTGTGAGCTCTCTTTTGGGTTTCTTCTTAGATCCTTGATTATCCATGTCTAAGACATCGTTATGATCAAAGGTACCAACATTGTTACTAGAGTGGGCGTTTTCGGAAGAAGAAGGATTGTCGCTCTTCTTTCCTCTCCAGCCACTGTAGTTACCATTGTTAGTAGCTTTTTGCTTTGCAAGGTCATCTTCGATGTCTATACCTATGTCATAGACGGCTTTGAAGGTATTCAAGTTATGTTGATATTTCAAATGCTTTGAATACTTTTCTTGTAAATTCTTGATAAACAACCTCACAAACTCCTTCTTAGTAGGGACTTCAATCATATTAGCAGAAGCTTCCCTCCACTTGTTGAAGAAGGAAGTGAAACCTTCGTTTTCTTTTTGTTTTAGCATTTTAAGCTGTCTATGGTCAGTTTCAACTTGAATGTTACATTTATATCTATCGATGAAAGCGTTTTTTATTTCTTCTCAATTAGAGGTCTTCTCCTTGTCAAGAGAAAAGTACCATTGTTGACACACAGTTTCTAAAGATAAAGAGAACACAGAATGAAATGATTTCTTGTCTATCCCCTTAATATTCATTATGGTTTCAAAAGCTCTTAAATGAAAATAAGGGTTGTCCATAGGCTTGAATTTAGGGATGTCATTGGCATTGAACTTCTGCAGAAGAAGATCCTTGTCCACCGAGACCCCTTGTGAACTAATGCCCTGGAACTTATAATCATTAGATAGTTTGCTCAAACTTTCCTGGATAAGGTTCATTTGTTGTTGTTTTGCAGGGTCATTAACTTGAAGAGTTAAACCCTTCAATATCTCAGCCAGGTTAGCTACCTCTCCCCTAACTTCATTGAGTTCTTCTTGACTTGCCATTATCTTCTTAGATTTCCTTTTTCTACCGATTGGCTTGTCAAAAAGTAAGACTTGAACGAAAGTGTTATCCTTGATTAGACGCCCTTCTCTCCTTGACCAAGTACTGTAGAAAGGGAAATTAGGGATAAGTTTTATACTAATTATTTTGACTCAAGCTTTATTCAACATGTAATAGATGGGAAAAGATTATGGAAGAATGAGAAGAATAATATGTATGGAGAAAGCATGTGGAGAGTGGGAAGATGATGTAGATGAAGAGATATTGAAGAAAGAAGAATAAAATGGACCCCCCCAACTCAAATGACGAAAAAAATGACTCATGCATGGACCTAAGACATGGTCATGGTGGCATAAACAAGGTGTTTTCTATGACTAGTGAGTGTAGGTGACATGTTAAGACTTTTTTCATGACCATGTGGCTAGACTATGTGACTAGACTCAAGTAAAGACTAAGTTAAGACTTCACGTATGTGCATTAAACTGGACAGGCTGTGGTATTTTAGTCATAACTTTTGATCTGTGACTCTGATTGGTACGAAACCAACGCTAAATTAAAGATAAAACTCGCGGATACATATCCATAGGTTATATGACTCGTAAATCTTCTTAGAACTCCGGCTATGACCAAAACAAGTTGACGCATATGCAGTATACGGGAAGTAAAATCCGGGTTGACTAAAAGGAACTATGACTCGATTTTAGGCTTGTTCATTAGTTCAAATTAATTAATTAAATAATTAATTAAACAAAGTCCTTTAGTCATTAATTATTTTATTAAGACTTATTTACAAGCACAAGTCAAACCAAACGGTTAGTTTAGTCACATAAAGCTATGCACAAGTAGTCAAGTAGTCACAATATGATGCAATGAGTTTGCAACCTAACCATGGCTCTAGTTCTCTAAAGTTCAAGTATATAGGTTAGTCAAAAAGGGTCCATGGTTATGAGTCCGGATGCATCGGGCGGAAGCCTAACCTTGAAGGGTTGGCGCGTATGGATGGGACCCCGCAAGTTAAAAACTTGCTTCCACGGTTTGGTGGATTCACAAACTCGCATGTACCCGTCGTTGCCAGGAGCGTTTGATTGGGTAGATGGAGCGTGAACCCCCAGAGGGTTATGGCCATATGTAGAACACATATGGGTTTCTGAAAAGTGAGAAAAAACTCAATCAGGAAGTAGAATCGAGCCAACAGTACTAGAAATGGTCAAAACAAGAAGGCAGAGTTCTGGCTCGGTATTGGAAGAACTTGGCGCCAGACTACAGGAACTGTCGCTGCAAAATAACCTCTGTCGCCAGGCGACAGAGCTGTCGCCAGGCGACAGAAGCTCTTTACAGGTGACGGTATTTGTTTTCTAGACGCTAGTTCCTACATGCCTCAGCAGGTATCTGTGTTCTTAGAATTTTCCAGATTTCGCAGTATTATTTCGATTCTAGTTGTGAAAGAAATTTCTCAAATTTCCTACGTGTAAAATCCTATGTTTTTGACTCATTTCGGATGGTCTATCCAATGAGGACCTTTTTATGCATATGACAATAATGTTAATCAAAATTACGCACATGAAATACTTAGAATTTTTAGAGTGTCATCCGCTTATTCTAAATCATTGCCAAAATAAATTTCAGGAATTAAAATAGAAATCCTCCCTAGTGGAGTCGCCAAAAAACTGTGGGGAATATTTCAAGCATCATAACCCCAAGCTTGAACCCCACTGTGATCATACACTTAAGTATGGTGGCGTTCCAAAGGGAAAGAAAATAGAGCAAAAGAGTCGCCAACAAGTTTTAGGAACTTGTAAACCCAAAACGATCCAGGAGATCGTCAACTCCATAAGGTCTTGTACCAAATAGGGTTCGGGGATGAGGGTACGAATCCAATCTACAAAAGAAGGGACCCGCCCTATAAAATAGACCTCTACTTTGTTCTGCTCGTATTCATGTGCGCTTTCTGACTAACATGCAAACATTAGATTTACCCTAAACTTGTTTATCTATGTTGGTTGAATATTAATGCACAAATAAAGCTATTATTGGCGATCACTTGAATTAAAATCACATTAGCCTAAACCAATTTATTAATTATCTTATTAAGCGTGATTTCAAGTACAAATTCCCTTTAACAAGCATAAAAGGCGTGATCAAGCAATAACAATAAAATATATCAAGCAACATGATTAATAATAATAATAACAATATTAACAATAATCATGTTAAGTCATAATAAAACTTACATATAATAGCAAGATCCTAGGCATGATACTAAAAAGATATTAGAATATTAGAAAAGAGTAAAGGCACCCTAAACACGATAGTAGAAAGCATTAAAAACATCCTAACATGATACTAGGAATTAATCAAATCTAAACATGCTTTCTACATTGAAATAGAGTGACAAGATTACATACTTTGAAGCCTCGTACCTCTTTCCAATAACAAAATACCCCAGTTAGTAAACTTCAATGAAAATATAAAATTAAAGAATTAAATTAGAATCAAATTAAATAAAATTTTGACTAGATTTAGACCAAACCCTCAGAAAATATTAAACCTTGCACGTCTAGGGCGAAGGCAACTTCGAACTTGGTTAGATGATTCTAAATCTTGTGTATGCGGAATTGTGTTTAAAAGGTTGGTTTAGAAAGAGAGAGAGAAAGAAAGCATATATTGCTCAAGAGAGAGAATAGAGAGAATTGGGTGATTGTTGATGAATGAAAACGGAGTTTTGAGACCCTATTTATAAGGAAAGTAATCCGGAAAAGTATAGAATTTGATAAGGAATAAAACTACACGCTATCGCCAGAAATACACGCTGTCGCGAGGCGACAAGGTCTGTCGCCAAGAGACAGTCTGACTTGCACGCGCTTTTCCACGCGGAATCCGATCTTTAATCAAATTGATCTACGGAATCCGTACAGAAGATAAAACGTATCTTTAAAATAATAATATAATAATAAAATAATAATATTTTATTCCGAATAAAAATCCATCTTAAAATAATTATTAAATCTAATAATATTAGAATTAAAAGGAACCTTCTAGAAACTTCTAGAAAGTTATAAATAATCTTAATAATTTTAGGAATAATAATTAACATTGGGCCCTCCTCTAGATCATTGGGCCGTATGTAAATAATTAACCGGGCCCAGTTTAGTATTTTGGCCATAACTTCCTCAATATTCATCGGAATTGGGCTTATAATATATCGTTGGAAAGGTCTCTTCGAGCCCCATCCAACTACACTATTACTGGACCCTTATTACGGACCAAACTAAACTGGTTTGGCTATTTTTAATAAATAGAGTTATTTTCAAAAACAGAGAGAAGAGAATTTTAAATAAAACTAAACCGCAACACTTGACTTTTCCACACTTTCACCTCATTCAATTATGGTTCGACGTGAAAGGTATTCATCACTGGGTTTGATTTTGGGGAGACACAAATGGGTGTCTACACTAATAAATAATATGAAGGGGTAATTTATGGTTATTGATTGTTTATGCTTAATTAATTTCCTATTGATTGATTTAATGCTATGCAATTAGATTAGGCCTGATTTAATTGTATGAGTTTAGCAATATTGCTTAGAGATTGGAGAGATGAGAATTAATGTTTAGGCTTAGTTTCAATAGGCAGACTAATTTATAAATGGTTAAGTCGAGATTCGAGAGATGAGATTTAATACCGGTAAATTAACTCTGTGATTGTAATACGTAGCGAAAGCCCTTTATGATCTGATTAATTGATGCATTGATGGTTGATTATTATGTGTTACCCTGGAATATTGTTTATTAGTCAACCTATGCCCTAGGCTTTTATTATTTGATTTCTCCGTGAATTATTCCTTTACTCATATTCTTCGTAGTATAGACTTTAATTATAACAACATTGGTTACCCTGATAATTTAGATTATAATAATTAATTAGGAGTAGAAAGACTTGTTTCCCTGTGGATTCGACCCTTCTTCCCTATCTGCATTAGTTACAGGACTTAGGTAATTCTTTTGATTAGGGGATACGACTTTACCCTGTCAATCTGGAAGGTCCAAGGTGGCGCCCTTTCCAGTGACACGTGGCGGGCTCTGATTGGGCCAGCTGGCTAGTGTAAAAATACCCCAATCAATAGGTCCCGACCATGTGAAGGTCGCGGAGAGCAGGCAGATAGTAGAGGAGTACTCGACTACCCATGTCAGGAGAAAAGGTCCCTGATAGCAAAATAAGAACAAAGATGCGCACCCACTGCTCTAGGGTGGTCGCACCGTCCTGGAAAGCCGCTGCAAGAGTAGACTAGCGGATACATGGAGAACTGAGTCGCGTCGCTACAGTTGAATCTCCAAAGTAATTGCCCGAAACGAAAATTGAAGCAAAAAATACTGTAAAACTCATGACAAGAATTGTAATCCTGCTACGTGTCTTCATGACTTGATAAATGATATGGGGGGGTCATGTCGTATTAAAAACGATTATCTATGTTTCCTCATAGAATATTTATGTTCATAAATTCTAAAATTTTAATAGGAAATATATGTATACTTCAATATAATCTCATTTTTCCATTTACTCATTCATAATTCATATAGGTTATATGTATTTAATATATTTAACACATAGCAATTTCAAAACTACAACATGTGTTTATCTTAAATATTTTTTTAATAGTAGATAAAATTTCCTTTAACAAATAAAACAAACTAATATGAAGTATAGAATTTAGGTTACTGCACATTTCTTAATGTATTTTTGATAATTTTCAATAATATTTACAAAAAGAATGATTTTGTAAAAATTATAAACCACCAATAGATTTCACTTTAATTTATTATACGGAGTAATTTCTTATAGGAAAAATATTGTGTAGAACGGACTCACATGAGTCCAATTATACGAACCGAAAAAGGAAAAAAACATTTAATTGTTTGAAATTAGATAATAATGGTAAGATATAAGATTATAAGTGTTAGAAATTAGATAATAATGGTCAGTTAATTATTAGATTTCTTTTGTTTGATAACAAGTTATATTGGTCAGGTATTAGATTTCTTTTGTTTGATAATAGGTTATATTGGTCAGATATTAGATTTCTTTTGTTTGATAATATGTTAGTATGGTCGGTATTAGATTTATTTTGTTTGATAACAGATTAAATTGGTCAGGTATTAGCTTCTTTTTGTTTTATTATAGATAATATTGGTTAGGTATTAGCCAGAATATCATAAATTCAAAGAGAACCTCTTCAACTCTCTCTCCATAAAACGGCAGAATTCCAGCAAGAATTACATACAAAACGACACTAGCATTCCACACATCCACCTTCTAATCATCATAACCATTTCCTGTGCCACGTAATACGGTGTTCCGACCACCTCATTCATTCTCTCACCTTCGTTGACAAACCCAGTCGACCCGAAATCGTAGAGTGACCTGATTTGTAACCGGGTCGAATAGGATGTTGTCGGGCTTAATGTATTCGAAAGATGTTAACGTGAGGGTGAGGGTCCTTCTTCCACGGCGGCGAAGAGCGTCCATGGTTGAGAATTGGGGCGAAGATTGAAGGACACAGGGTGGATTGAAGTGGGTTTGTGGATGAATGTGAGGGGGACGCCGGGTCGCCGACCGCCAATGGACCAGGCAATGGCATAGGCCGGGTGAGGGATGAATGTGTACATTATAAACTGGACTCACGTAATTCCATTCTACGCAAAACCTTCTCACACACAAATAATGATTAGGGGGAGGATATATATACACACACTTCATTATACCAAATGTAACAAAGAATGTTCAATTAACAAAACACATATGTACATTTGGTTTTATATTTATGAAACAAATACATGTAGTTGTATAGAAATGTGTTATTATTGTAGTTAAATTAAATTTGTTTTATATTGAAAATTATTTTTTAACAACGTTTTATATAAATAAATAGAATTCTAAGACGTATGTATTTGCGTACATCTTACGATGAAACTTACAAATAGCTCTTAAAATGAACATTTTTTCAAACATGAATAAACAAAAATGAACATTGGATGATGCAATACATCTTATATTAAAAATGATTTAAACGCACTAATCCTTTTAAATAAATTTTCTCTCATTTTTTGTTTATAGAAAATTCTTAAAATTCAATTATAAAAATATATTAATTTGAACAAAAAAACATTGTTATACAAATGAACACCTAATGATATATAAATGAACATTTGCCAATAAAGAAATGAACATGTTATAAAATTTGCAAGAAATTTTTAAATGAAAAGGGGCGGGCGCGGGGAATGCACGGAGGAGGGGGTGCAGGTAGTCTGCCGTGGGGTGTAGGTAATAATTTGTAACCCGTGCAATGAAATCCCAGTCCCGCAATTAAAAAAAATTGGCCCAAACAAAAAGTCCAGCCCCCAATTGACTTGAGCACTTGATGTCGTGTCAATGCCGTTTGTGTAACTTGCCATTTCTATGAATTACTGAATTAACACTTTCTGTGGCGTTAAAATCCCATCTGGCAAGGCTATCAAGTGGGGATGTATGTCGGGGCTACAATGACGTAATGCGTAAGGGGTCTGGTGCAACTTCTCAAAAATGAGGCCCTCGCAAATTCGCAATACTCGTAAAACAAATTGAATGTTTGAATTTTGAGAGATAAACAACGATTTAATCAATTCCGACTTAAAACTGAATTTTTTTTCTATTAATTAATTTGGAGGACAAAGGATTTGTCTAGATATTTTATAGTAGATAGGGAAATTAATTTTGGTAATAGAAATATTTTGTAATAATTAGAAAGAAAAATTAAATAATTGAAGGAGGGAAATTAAATTGGAATTGAATATGAAAAGTTTAAGAATGGAAAAGGTGATTATGATGTAGCTCACTACCGAAATTGTGGGCGGGTAGTTTGAGGTGAACGAATCTGGATGCAAAGCTATTAAGTTTATAAACAATGCTAACCATTGTTCCAACCATACATATTGATAATTATATAGAACAACAAATGCATATAACTAGATTTTAGGGCCCCTAAAATTTGGGGCCCTGTTCCGTCGACCACCTTGCACCGGCCCAAAACCGCCTCTGGTATAGATGCACTATGAGCTTCCATGAAAATTCAGAAGCACCCTTAATAAATGATGGAAAAGACAAAAGTAATCCCTTGATTTGCGAGTTAAAGAATTTTTTTTGATGAACTTGTATTTTCAAAAGTTTTAAGGGCACTTGATGAATTTCCACAAATCAGGCCAAGGAGTACCTGTGAAAAATCCCTAAATACAGTAATCAACTAATCATCAAACATCGTCTTTATTTCTTCGAAGTAAACTTTAATGGCGACTTCAAAGCTTCAAGCTTTATGGAATCATCCTACTGGCCCTAAACCAGTAATCTTCCTCTCTCTCTCTCTCTCTCTCTCTTTTAAGATCAAAGTTTCAATCTTTTTAATCTTTCTCATTTGTATTTTTTTTATTTCTTTCCCCATTTCAGATATAACGATATATTACCCCCAAATTTTTTTTTGGTGTTTCACACCGGTTCACTCTTTTTAGGCTAATCTGAATTCAGGGATCAGTTTTGGGTGGTTAGGTTCCATTCCCCTCTCGATTGTAGTTGCGGAAGATCGAACATAGGTCCTCCCTACCAAGTGTAGACCCAATCACTACTACACCAACATCCAATTGGTATATTACCCCCAAATAATTTCAGTTCACTTCAGTAAAATTAAGTTCAGTTTAGTAAAAATAATTTCAGTTCAGTAAAATTCAGTTTTCTTAAAGAAGAATTAGGATTGTTTAGAAAATAACACCACAAAAATTACTGGATTTTGATATAACGCCACAAATTGTAAAACTTTTATTATAACACCACCATAAAACTCAAAATTTTGATTTCACCACCACTTAACTTTGCCGTTAAAAAAAACCATTAAATGGGCCCCACACTATACATGAGTCAATCTTGTATTGGATAAAAAAAAAAGAAAATTGAAAAAAAAAAATGGAAACTAAAAATCCAACCTTCCATTAATCTAAAAAATCCAACCTTTATACCCCACCTTCTTTGACAGGTCCATCACCTATTGATGACTGGTTTTTGTAAGTTATATGCCACGTGTTAGCTACTAATGTATCATTTGTTTTTTTAATTATTAAAATATATTAAAACAAAAATTAAAAAAAAAAATTCAGAAACCGTTTTTCCACCACCACCACCACCTTCCCCTGCCACCACTAGACCTGGCAATCCTGACCCAGACCCGATGACCCGACCCATGACCCGAAATGGACCCGAAGCCAGTGACCCGAAATTGACCCAAAACCCGTATCAACCCGACCCAACCCGAAGTGAATCTGACTCGACCTTGACCCGACCCGAATCAACCCGACCCGAGATGACCCGACCCAAAGTTGACCCGAGACCCAAAATGACCCGACCCGAAGTTGACCTAAGACCCGAATTTCACCCGACCCGAAGTTGACCCGATCTTTAACTTGAGTTAATTGACCCAAAGTGACTCGAACCAAAATTATCTTATACTTGAAATGACCAGAATCTATTCAAGCTAAAGACTTGACCTTAACAAACCGAGATAGAAAAAAACCACAATCAAATTGACTTAATTTTTATTTAAATTTATTTTTAATGTGTAACCCAATGCATCACCCGAAGTTGACTCGAAAATTGGACCCGAAAATTGACCCGACTCGAACTGACCCGACCCGAAAATTGACCCAACCCGAACTGACCCGACCCAAACTTGACCTGACTCGAACTCGACCTAAAGTGTTGACCCGATACCTGACCCGATTATTAGCCGACCCGAAATCAACCCGAAACCCGAAATGACCTGACCCGACCCGAACTTGACCCGATAACCTTTTGACCCGAACTTGACCCAACCCGAAATGACCCGACCCATACCCGACCCGAATGACCCATTTTCCAGGTCTAGCCACCACTATCACCTTCCCCTCCACCACTCCTCCCCCCCTCCCTCCCCTGCGTGCAACCTCCCCGGCGTGCAACTCCCCTACCCCTACGCGCAACGCTAGCCACCCATGTCACCTACCGTGAAATCCCATAACCCACAAAAACCTCCCTACCTGAAACCTAGCCCCTATCAAACCCAATCGACGACGACCCTAAACCGACCCCAAAAGCAAGCCTTGACCCCCACAAACCCAGACACCTAGCCCACGAACCCAGACGCCTACCCCACGAACCTAGACGCTTTTGAAACAAGGAGGTTTTCGATTAGGGGGGCTGCGTCGTTTGGGAGGAGGCTGGGTGAGATTTCTTGTGATTAGGCGTTGGTTTGGGAGGAGAGAGATTGGAGGAGGAGGAAGAGGGTTTCGGTTCTGGGTTTGGGTAGGGTAGAGTAAGTGGTGTTAGAGGTGGTGGTGGTGTAGAGAGGAGAGAAAAAGAAGAGGAGTGAGAAGGAAATAAAAAATAATTTAAAAAAAAAAACTTTTTAACCAGTTTAACAGGATAAAGGTCAAATGGACATGTCAAAGAAGGTGGGGTATAAAGGTGTAGACACCCATTTGTGTCTCCCCAAAACCAAACCCAGTGATGAATGCCTTTCACGTCAAACCATAATCGAATGAGGTGAAAGTGGTGAAAAGTCAAATGTTGCGGTTTAGTTTAAAATTCTCTTCTCTCTGTTTTTGAAAACAACTTTATTTATTAAAAGTAGCCAAACTAGTTTAGTTTATTCCATAATAAGGGTTCAATAATAGTGTAGTTGGATGGGGCTCGAAAAGACCTTTCCAACGATATATTATAAGCTCAATTCCGATGAATATTGAGGAAGTTATGGCCAAAATACTAAACTGGGCCCGGTTAATTATTTACATACGGCCCAATGATCTAGAGGAGGGCCCAATGTTAATTATTATCCCTAAAATTATTAGGATAATTATAATTTTCTAGAAGTTTCTAGAAGGTTCTTTTAAATTCTAATATTATTAGATTTAATAATTATTTTAAGATGGATTTTTATTTGGAATAAAATATTATTATTTTATTATTATATTATTATTTTTAAAGATACATTTTATTTTGTGTGCGGATTTCGTAGATCAATTTGGTTAAAGATCGGATTCCGCGTGGAAAAGCGTGTGCAAGTCAGGCTGTCGCTAAACGACAAGTCTGTCGCTTGGCGACAGACCTTGTCGCCTCGCGACAGCGTGTATTTCTGGCGACAACGTGTAGTTTTATTCCTAATCAAATTCTATACTTTTTCGGACTATTTTCCTATTAATAGGGTCCTCGACCTCTGTTTTTATTCATCAACTCTCATTCAGAATCACCCAATTCTCTCTATTCTCTCTTGAGCAATATATGCTTTCTTTCTCTCTCTCTTTCTAAACTACCTTTTTACAAACAATATTCTGCATACACAAGATTTAGAATCACCTAGCCAAGTTCGAAGTTGCGTTCTCCCTAGACGTGCAAGGTTTAATATTTTCTGAGGGTTTGGTCCAAATCTAGTCAAAACTTTATTTGATTTTAATTATTTAATTATTCTTTATTATTTTCATTGAAGTTTACTAACTTGTGTATTTTGTTATTAGAAAGAGGTACGAGGCTTCAAAGTATGTAATCTTACTACTCTCTTTCAATGTAGAAAGCATGTTTATTATTGTTTAATATTCCTAGTATCATGTTAGGATGTTATTTATTGCTTTCTAGTATCATGTTCAGGGTGCCTTTTATTATTTCTAATATTATGATATCATGTTAGTACCATGTTAGGCTTAAAGTTTTGATCTTTATTGTTTAGTAACATGCTAGGATTTGTTATTAATCTTGTTAATATCATGCCTAGGATCTTGCTATTATATTTAAGCTTTATTATGCCTTATCATGATTATATTATGACTATATTACTATGATTATTATGCTTATTATTATGTTGCTTGATATATATTATTGTTATTGCTTGATCACGCCTTTTATTATTGTTAAAGGGAATTTGTACTTGAAATCACGCTTAATAAGATAATTAATAATTTGGTTTAGGCCAATATGATTTTAATTCAAGTGATCGCCAATAATAGTTTTATTTGTGCATTAATATTCAACTAACATAGTTAAACAGGTTTAGGGTTAATATAATGTTTGCATGTTAGTCGAAAAGCGCACATGAATACGAGCTGAACAAAGTAGAGGCCTATTTTATAGGGCGTGTCCTTTCTTTTGTAGATTGGATTCGTACCCTCATCCCCGAACCCTATTTGGTTTAAGACCTTATTGAGTTGACGATCTCCTGGATCGTTTTGGGTTTACAAGTTCCTAAAACTTGTTGGCGACTCTTTTGCTCTATTTTCTTTCCCTTTGGACGCCACCATACTTAAGTGTATGATTACAGTGGGGTTCAAGCTTGGGGTTATGATGCTTGAAATATTCCCTAAAGTTTTCTGGCGACTCCACTGGGGAGGATTTCTATTTAAATTCCTGAAATTTATTTTGGCAATTATTTAGAATGAGCGGATGAGACTCGAAAAATTATAAGTATTTCATGTGCGTAATTTTGATTAACATTATTGTCATATGCATAAAAAGGTCCTCATTGGATAGACCATCCGAAATGAGTCAAAAACATAGGATTTTACACGTAGGAAATTTCAGAAATTTCTTTCACAACTAGAATCAAAATAATACTGCGAAATCTGGAAAATTCTAAGAACACAGATACCTGCTGAGGCATGTAGGAACTAGCGTCTAGAAAACAGAGACCGTCGCCTGCAAAGAGCTTCTGTTGCCTGGCGAAAGTTCTGTTGCTTGGCGACAGAGGTTCTTTTGCGGCGACATTTCCTGTAGTCTGGCGCCAAGTTCTTCCAATACCGAGCCAGAACTCTGCCTTCTTGTTTTGACCATTTCTAGTACTGTGGGCTCGATTCTACTTCCTGATTGAGCTTTTCTCACTTTTCAGAAACCCATATGTGTTCTACATATGGACATAAACCTCTGGGGGTTCACGCTTCATCTACCCAAACGAACGCTCCTGGCAACGACGGGTACATGCAAGTTTGTGAATCCACCAAACCATGGAAGCAAGTTTTTAACTTGCGGGGTCCCATCCATACGCGCCAACCCTTCACGGTTAGGCTTCCGCGTGATGCATCCGGACTCATAACCATGGACCCTCTTTGACTAACCCATATCCTTGAACTTTAGAGAACTAGAGCCATGGTTAGGTTGCAAACTCATTGCATCATATTGTGACTACTTGACTACTTATGCATCTCTTACTTGTGCATAGCTTATATGTGACTAAACTAACCGTTTGGTTTGACTTGTGTTTGTAAATAAGTCTAAATAAACTAACCAATGAATAAAGGACTTTGTTTAATTAATTAATTAACTAATTTGAACTAATAAAATTCCCTTAAGTCGAGTTATAGTTCCTTTAAGTCAACCCGGATTTTTATTCCCGTATACTGCACAAGCGTCAACTTGTTTTATTCATATCCCCGAGTTTTATCTTTAATTTGGCGTTGGTTTCATCCCAATCAGAGTCACAAATCAAAAGTTATGACTAAAATACTACAGCCTGTCCAGTTTAGTGCACATACGTGAGGTCTTAACCTTAGTCTTTGCTTGAGTCTAGTCACATAGTCTAGCAACATGGTCATGACACAAGTCTTAACATGCCACTTACACTCACTAGTCTTAGCACACACTTTGTATATGTCACCATGACCATGTCTTAGGTTCATGCATGGGTCGTTTTTCCGTCATTTGAGTTGGGGGTCCATTCTATTCCTAATTCTTCCATATTTCTCCATCTCCATCATCTTCCCACTCACTACATTCTTTCCCCTTGCATATCATTCTTCTCATTCTTCCGTAATATTTTTCCATCTATTGCATGTTGAATAAAGCTTGAGTTAAAATAATTAGTATAAAACTTACCCCTAATTTCCCTTTTCAAAGTACTTGGTCAAGGAGAAAAGAGCGATTAATCAAGGATAACACTTTCGTTCAAGTAGCACTTTTTGGCAAACCAATCGGTAGGAAAAGGAAAGCTAAGAAGATAATGGCAAGTTAAGAAGAACTCAATGAAGTTAGGGGAGAGGTAGCTAACCTGGCTAAGATATTGAAGGGTTTAACTCTTCAAGTTAATGACCCTGCAAAACAACAACAAATGAACCTTATCCAGGAAAGTTTGAGCAAACTATCTAATGATTATAGGTTCCAGGGAATTAGTTCACAAGGGGTCTCGGTGGACAAGGATCTTCTTCCGCAGAAGTTCAATGCCAATGACATCCCTAAATTCAAGCCTATGGACAACCCTTATTTTCATTTAAGAGCTTTTGAAACCATAAAAAATATTAAGGGGATAAACAAGAAAGCATTTCATTTTGTGTTCTCTTTATCTTTAGAAACTGTGTGTCAACAATGGTACTTTTCTCTTGACAAGGAGAAGACCTCTAATTGGGAAGAAATAAAAAACGCTTTCATCGATAGATATAAATGTAACATTCAAGTTGAAACTGACCATAGACAGCTTGAGATGCTAAGACAAAAAGAAAACGAAGGTTTCACTTCCTTCTTCAACAAGTGGAGGGAAACTTCTGCTAAAATGATTGAAGTCCTTACTGAGAAGGAATCTGTGAGGTTGTTTATCAAGAATTTACAAGAAAAAGTATTCAAAGCATTTGAAATATCAACATAACTTGAATACCTTCAAAGCCGTCTATGACACAGGTATAGACATCGAAGATGACCTTGCAAAACAAAAAGCTACTAACAATGGTAATAACAGTGGCTGGAGAGGAAAGAAGAACGACAATCCTTCTTCTTCCAAAACCGCCCACTCTAGTAACAATGTTAGTACCTTTGATCATAACGATGTCTTAGCCATGGATAATCAAGGATCTAAGAAGAAACCCAAAAGAGAGCTCACACCCATTGGAATGACCTATGATGTTGCTTTCGATCGTCTCTATGGTCAAGGATTAATCAAACCCATTGGTCCTACTGAAGATCCAACGCCAGAAAAGCGATCTTCGAGGTGGAATCCCAATTCTTACTGCAAGTATAATCAAGGAAATGGTCATACCACGGATGAATGTTACAGATTTCAAAATCTCATTCAAGATCTCATAGAAGCAAAAAAGATCCCATCACCTTCAACTAACCAGAAGACTGGGTGATGATAAAGCCAACGACACAAGGCGAACTTCAACGACAAGATTTCATGACCCCTTTTTTTCTATTTCTTTTTTCATCCTTTTCCCAAATAAGTCTAGCATAGACACCTTTCATTTTCCTCTAGTTTTTACTTTATAAGACTTTCATTTACTTTTTCCCTTTTAATAAAATGAGCATCTTAATTTCTTGCATATGATCATTGCATTGCATAGCAAAAAAAAAAAAAAAAAACGCCGAATTAAGCACAAGGTATACCAATGATTGGAGGCACCCCTTGTAGCCATATCATATCACCTTTCACCTTTTACACTTCAAATATACAATCCTTTTTTGATAAAACACTTTGAGCCTCATCTAACGATAGACCTTTCATTTTTCTTCAACCCATATCTACCTAACCTTGGGATGGGATGGTGTGTAACTTATGCAAGTTTTAAATATGAAAGCTTGAGTGATCTCAAAAGAATAAAAATAAAAATATAAAAATAATAAAAGTGTACAAAAGGGCAAGTATTCCAATGTCTTTGATATAAAAATATCTTTGATAAGAACACGTCTCAGATTGCGTCTCTTATCGAGTGCTCGGTATCGTGCCTGAGAAACATGAATGCCAAGTGAGTGATAGACCGCATGATCGGGATTGCCCACACTTATCAAAATAAAAATGCATAAGCAAAATAAATAGAGAAATAAAAAAAAAGAAAGAGAGCTCAAGAGTGAGAAAACTCAAGCATAAAAATTCAAAGATTCAAAAGCAAAGTTGCATACCTTGGGGGCTTATCTAGGGTCTTGAGCCTTTATCCCCTTCTTCTCTAACCTTTATCCTAACCACGTTACAATCCTTAAAAAGACCTTTTTGAGGTATACATACATTTGTGCGAGGTTTGGCTAGAGCTACGTTCGGCCTGATTCCTAACGGATATGTAGGCAACCTCACAATGAGGTGCGACCGTAATAAAATGCATTCATTTTCACATCCACACACTTACACCATGATCATATCAAGGGATCTCCAATGCTCATCCCTATTTACTTAGAGCTAGACTTGGGGGCTTGATCCTTACATCATTAGCCTACCTAACCTAAGAGTCATATCTCTTGACTCTTCATAATACTTTTCCATACACTTAGCCTTTGCAGCTTAAATTTAGTGTCACTTTCACACACTGCACAGATACATGACCAAATAGTCCTTCCAACTAGGAACCCTTTGTCATGAAGTCTTAATATAACGTTGAAGCATGCTTTGTCATATCCACATCACTCATCACTCATAATCATTATTGTATCAGGAAGTATGAAGTACTTAGCCTCCATGCCTAAGTTATCTAAATACTTTCATAATCGAGACAACTAAGATAGTTTAGGAGGAATTAATCCTTGCACCTTGACGGACAGTATCGAACGCGTATATTTTCCTAAGCTCATTCAACATGCACCATTAAACACTTTAACTCTTTTTCGCGTCTTTCTTTTTCGGGAGAAAGTCGGTACCCTCCACAAAAATGACAGAAAATTTTTGCTTTTTTGTATTTTCGAGTCGCACGTCACACACGAGTCATGTATATTGAGTCATGCCGTGTCATATCACATCGAGTGGAGTCTAACACATGCGTCAAACTCTTTGAGTCGAGTCATGTCAAATCAATTAGTCAAGCATCACTAAGTCTTAGGTCAACCCTAAGATAATAAAAGATGAGCAAAGCCCAGAAGTCCAAAATATAAAGGCAGGTACATTCCAGCAAGTAAGAACTCCAGCGCCAGACAACAAGACTGTCGTCTGGCGATAGAGCGATATCGCAGCGACAAGAGTTTTTGGCATGCGCCAGTGCAGCGACGACATACGCGGCCCCCATATTAAATTATGCGGACCTTATACAACAATTTCTGGTTCCTTGGTACGCCAGTTAGCCCCTATAAGCAATTTGACATGATTAGTAGTCGGCTCGATTACAATCGCAATAAGTGATTGACCTGACAAAATTAAAGATCGTCTCACTTAGCTTAAAGCGCCTAATCATTGGCTCATCGCAAGCACCAAAGCATCGATTCAAAAGAAAGCGCATCACTTATACGACAAATGTTCCAAGATTGGATTGTCATCCCCAACTGACAATATTTCCAAATGTGGATTGTCGCGTATCTTCTTCCACGAAATTTTTTCCAAGACTGGATTGTCACCTTTGGAAAAGTATCCAAGTATGGATTGTCGTGCTCCTTCCCTGTTTGGCAAATTTTTCCAAGTTCGGATTGTCATGTATTCATCAAAACCTTTGCAATTTTTCCGAGATTGGATTGTCATATACCTAGTTCCCTATGGCAAAATTTCCCAAAATATTGTCGTAGGCTTCTCTTTATCATAAATTCGGGAAAAGGTTCCTCAACGTGGATTGTCATTCATTCCTGTTTGGCAAATTTTCCCGAAGTGGATTGTCGATTGTATCTTCTTTGCAAATGTTCCAAGACGCGGATTGTCAATAGTGGCAATATTTTCCTAAGAGGATTGTCGCATAGCATTGGCAAATTTCCAAGGCAGATTGCTTTCAAGAGTTATCTTCCAATACGTGGATTTTCGATCGTAGCAAGGTTCTTATGACAGATTGTTACGAAACATTGGCAACTTTTCCCAAATATTGGATTTTGGCAAATTTCCGAGATACGGATTGTCACTTCATCGTGGCAACATTTCCAAGGATGGATTGTTACGAAGCATGGACAACTTTCCCTAAATCGGATTTTCGTACAAAAGATGTGTTGACAACTGTCCTGAGGAAAAGAGGATTGTCATCACCCAAAGCATCAATAGCAATATTAAGGATCAATACGTAAAGTGATCTTCGACGATGTCCCAACATAGAGAGGAGTTGTCTAGTAGCGAGATACTGCTGTGGCAGAATAATGTCACAAATTCAGAAGGTGAGAAGATATGGTCACCTTCGACGGTCCCTCAAGATAAAGAAGAGATTATCTATAGCGGCGACGTACTGTCGTGGCGACGTACTGCCACAACCCTGAAGATAGCGACGTACAGTTATTTTGGACGATGTTCCCGAGATACTGTGGAGGATTGTCACCCAAGAAATGTTGAAGATGACGACGCAATGTTACCTTCAAAGATGGCATTCTCTAGCTTGTAGAAGGTCGTCAAAATAAAATGCAGCAACAAAAACGGTTACTTCAGAGACGTGTGCTCGACGGTGCAAGATACGCGTTTCTTAACTCTCTTTATCTGTTTAACTAACATTGTTTTACAGGTATCGGTGTTATAAGAATGATTTGGGATCCCAGAACGTTCTGAATCATTCTCCGTCCCTATCGATACTTTGACTTTTGTTTTCGAAACATAAGTTTCTCCAAACTCAGTCAAAGTGGGGGCTTCTGTAGACACCCATTTGTGTCTCCCCAAAACCAAACCCAGTGATGAATGCCTTTCACGTCAAACCATAATCGAATGAGGTGAAAGTGGTGAAAAGTCAAATTTTGCGGTTTAGTTTAAAATTCTCTTCTCTCTGTTTTTGAAAACTACTTTATTTATTAAAAATAGCCAAACCAGTTTAGTTTGGTCCGTAATAAGGGTTCAATAATAGTGTAGTTGGATGGGGCTCGAAAAGACCTTTCCAACAATATATTAAAAGCTCAATTCCGATGAATATTAAGGAAGCTATGGCCAAAATACTAAACTGGGCCCGGTTAATTATTTACATACGGCCCAATGATCTAGAGGAGGGCCCAATGTTAATTATTATTCCTAAAATTATTAGGATTAATTATAATTTTCTAGAAGTTTCTAGAAGGTTCTTTTAATTCTAATA
The DNA here is from genome assembly GCF_001683475.1 of Chenopodium quinoa. Taxonomy (NCBI): domain Eukaryota; kingdom Viridiplantae; phylum Streptophyta; class Magnoliopsida; order Caryophyllales; family Amaranthaceae; genus Chenopodium; species Chenopodium quinoa. The sequence goes on along the minus strand of NW_018744113.1, from coordinate 2,723,960 downwards.
TTATTAGATTTAATAATTATTTTAAGATGGATTTTTATTTGGAATAAAATATTATTATTTTATTATTATATTATTATTTTTAAAGATACGTTTTATCTTCTGTGCAGATTCCGTAAATCAATTTGGTTAAAGATCGGATTCCGCGTGGAAAAGCGCGTGCAAGTCAGACTGTCGCCAAGCGACAAGCGACAGACCTTGTCGCCTCGCGACAGCGTGTATTTCTGGCGACAACGTGTAGTTTTATTCCTAATCAAATTCTATACTTTTCCGGACTATTTTCCTATAAATAGGGTCCTCGACCTCTGTTTTTATTCATCAACTCTCATTCAGAATCACCCAATTCTCTCTATTCTCTCTTGAGCAATATATGCTTTCTTTCTCTCTCTCTTTCTAAACTACCTTTTTACAAACAATATTCCGCATACACAATATTTAGAATCACCTAGCCAAGTTCGAAGCTGCCTTCGCCCTAGACGTGCAAGGTTTAATATTTTCTGAGGGTTTGGTCCAAATCTAGTCAAAACTTTATTTGATTTTAATTATTTAATTATTCTTTATTATTTTCATTGAAGTTTACTAACTTGTGTATTATGTTATTAGAAAGAGGTACGAGGCTTCAAATTATTTAATCTTACTACTCTCTTTCAATGTAGAAAGCATGTTTGTTATTGTTTAATATTCCTAGTATCATGTTAGGATGTTATTTATTGCTTTCTAGTTTATCATGTTCAGGGTGCCTTTTATTATTTCTAATATTATGATATCCTGTTAGTACCATGTTAGGTTTAAAGATTTGATCTTTATTGTTTAGTGACATGCTAGGATTTGTTATTAATCTTGTTAGTATCATTCCTAGGATCTTGCTATTATATTTAAGCTTTATTATGCCTTATCATGATTATATTATGACTATATTACTATGATTATTATGCTTATTATTATATTGATTGATATATATTATTGTTATTGCTTGATCACGCCTTTTATGATTGTTAAAAGGAATTTGTACTTGAAATCACGCTTAATAAGATAATTAATAATTTGGTTTAGGCCAATATGATTTTAATTCAAGTGATCGCCAATAATAGTTTTATTTGTGCATTAATATTCAACCAACATAGTTAAACAGGTTTAGGGTTAATATAATGTTTGCATGTTAGTCGAAAAGCGCACATGAATACGAGCTAAACAAAGTAGAGACCTTTTTTATAGGGCGGGCCCTTTCTTTTGTAGATTGGATTCGTACCCTCATCCCCGAACCCTATTTGGTTCAAGACCTTATGGAGTTGACGATCTCCTGGATCGTTTTGGGTTTACAAATTCCTAAAACTTGTTGGCGACTCTTTTGCTCTCTTTTCTTTCCCTTTGGACGCCACCATACTTAAGTGTATGATCACAGTGGGGTTCAAGCTTGGGGTTATGATGCTTGAAATATTCCCTACAAAAGGTTAAAGGTCAAATGGAGCTGTAAAAGCCTAACATGTTTCTACATCATCAAATAAATACCAAGTACGCGAGCGTACCTCAAATAAGCCCTTAAAGTAGCCGAATACGCTACAACAATTCCCGAACCAAGTCTCTTACATGAAAGGACAATAACAGTATATTACTTCTCCATATATATACAGTTTTCAGCAACTTAAATTTACTTTAGACTAATTCAAATAATCTAAAAATTATTTTAAAATCCCTAATTAACTCTTTGTTAATGGGTAATTAAACCATTTTCTTAAAACCATCAAAAGTAGTACTTTGGGCAAAATTCCAGCATTACAATTTAATCAAAAACCCATTAAAACTTCATCAAAACATCACTTTTATGCTTAATTAACAATTAGAAACCCTAATTATACAAAAGCCCCAAAATTTTTTGAGATTAGAGCCCTAAAAATCAAGTCTTGATAAATTAAAAACCCTAACTTTTAATCATATCAAAATCTGAAAATAATACTAATAATAATAATCTGAAAATAAAATTAAAATCAAAATCGATACATATAGTTATCAAACATACTTTAAACAATGAAAACCAAAATCGATACATATAATTATCAAGATAATTAAAATTAAGGAGAGGAGAGAGAGAGGAGGATAGGTGGTACGGTGGTGGCTGCCGGCAAGCGACTAATCGCCGGCTGCTAGTGGTCGCGCGGGGTGATGTTGGCAGCAAGCTAGTGGGATTAGAATCCCACTCAACCAAATCCCATTCATGGGTCACGTAGAGGAGGAAAAAAGTTAGGAAAAAGAAAGAAAAAAGAAAAGAAAGAAAATAACGAGAAATAAGGAGGATTAATAATTAGCTTGACCAATTGACTTTTTGTGTGGGAAATTTTGAGGATTGTAAGAATATTTATAGTGTAGAGTACGTTAGGGTAAATTTTAGGCTTATAAGTGTCAGAAATTAGATAATAATGGTCAGTTATTAGATTTTTTTTTTATTTGATAACAAGTTATATTGGTAGGTATTAGATTTCTTTTGTTTGATAATAGGTTATCTTGGTCAGGCATTAGATTTCTTTTGTTTGATAATATGTTAGTATGGTCAGGTATTAGATTTATTTTGTTTGATAAAAGATTAAATTGGTCATGTATATATTAGCTTCTTTTTGTAGTCGACCCGAAATCGCAGAGTGACCCGATTTGTAACCAGGTCGAATATGATGTCATGCTTAGTGTATTTGAAAGATGTTAACGTGAAGGTGAGGGTCCTTCTTCCACGGAGGCGAAGAGCGGCCATGGTTGAGAATTGCAGCGAAGATTGAAGGAGACAGAGTAGATTGAAGTGGGTTTGTGGAGGAATGTGAGGGGGAGGCCAGGTCGCCGACCACCAACAGACTAGGCAATGGCATAGGCCGGGTGAGGGATGAATGTGTACATTATAAACTGGACTCACGTGAGTCCGTTCCACGCAAAGTCTTCTCACACACGAATAATGATTAAGGGGAGGATATATATACACACACTTCATTATACCAAATGTGACAAAGAATGTTCATTTAACAAAACACATATGTACATTTGGTTCTCTTTTATATTTATGAAACAAATACATGTAGTAGTATAATTTTATAGAAATGTGTTATTGTTGTAGTTAAATTAAATTTGTTTTATATTGAAATTTTTTTTTAACAACAATTTATTTAAATAAATAGAATTCTAAATCATATGTATTTGCATACATCTTACTATGAAACTTACATATAGCTCTTAAAATGAACATTTGATGATACAAAAATGAACATTTGTTCAAACACGAATAAACAAAAATGAACATTGAATGATGCAATACATCTTATATTAAAAATGATTTAAACGCACTAATACTTATAAATAAATTTTCTCTCATTTTTTTTATAGAAAATTCTTAAAATTCAATTCTAAAAATATATTAATTTGAACAAAAAATCCTTGTTATACAAATGAACATCTAATTATATTTAAATGAACATTTCCCAATTAAGATATGAACATGTTATAAAAATTTTGAAAGAAATTCATAAATGAAAAGGGGCGGGCGCGGGGCATGCGCGAAGGAGGGGGTGCAGGCAGTGTTCCCTGCCATGGGGTGTAGGTGATAATTTGAAACCTGCGCAATGAAAGACCAGTCCCGTAATTAAAAAAAAAGTTTGGCCCAAAAAAAAAGTCCAGCCCCCAATTGACTTGAGCACATGATGCCATGTCAATGTCATTTGTGTAACTTGTCGTTTCTATGAATTACTAAATTAACACTTTGTGTGGCGTTACAATCCCATGTGTCAAGGCATTCAAGTGGGGATGTATGCCGGGGCTACAATGGCGCAATGCGTAAGGGGCCCTATAGACACCTAAAAATGTCTCCCCAAAACCAAACCCGATGATGAACAACCTTTCGCCGCCATTAGTTGGTCGGGTTGAGTATTTAATCCTGGGAGTGCTTAAAATTCATATTCAATCGAATTCAGTTCATAAAATAACCCACAGATTAGTCTTGATGTTTAGTCAAAGCATAGTTCATTTTTAATTTTGGCCCAAACCTTTTTATCTTATTTATTTCATTTATTATTTTGGCCCAATTAATAATAATAAATCAGAAATGGCCCGAAATTATGAATCGGCACTTAGAAATGCATTTAGACGGAAAAGTGGACTACAGGATCCCGCGTTACGGGAGCTGTTCACTATGTCACGGTAAAGTGCCCCGTCTGACGGTGGGTTTCCCCGTGACACGGTGCCCCTACTGTGACACGGGCAATTCTGTGTCCTTTCCGAATAAACCCTTCACGTGTTTCTTCCCCGTACCCTAAATATTTCCCACGTCACATAGTTGTCCACCGTGTCACGGTATCCTGTCCCGTCTGACGGTGGGATTCCCCTTGACACAATGCCCTTTACCATGTCGCAGTGCATATTTTTAGGGTTTTTATCTTTTTAGGGTTCCGTGTGTTCCCTCAGCACATTTTTTCTATAAATACCCCCTCATTTCTGATGTACGGGGCATCAATCAACTATCTCATTTTCTCTTCTATGCTCTAGCCTAAACACTAACCTACCTTTTTCTCTCAAAATACCTTCCTTAAGCACTCCCAGGAGTCCGTACTTAACCCGAGGTTATGTCCTTAAACCACGGTGTGAAAGGTAGAATTGTTTGAGGGTTTGGCCCCAAATCAATTCTATTTAATTTAATTTAATTTCATTTTAATTATTGTTTTATTAATTTTCCTTGAAGTTACTAACGAGTTTATTGTTTTTATAGTCGCAAGCAAACAAAATCAAAGTAAGGAATCATGTTTCTTTTATTTCTATTATTTTTCTAACGATTTTATATTGTTGGATTTATTGTTGAATTGCTTCCAATATTAATGTTGTTTATTCTATTATTATTTATGATCACCATGTTTCATGTTAATGGGAATATGTAATTGAATATAACGCTTAATAAGATGATTTGGACAACCGGTTTTGGTTCCTTTAATCTTGTTATTTAATCAAGTGATCACTAATATTTTAGAATTATATGTTGCATTAATATTCAACCAATTTAGCATAATAATAGTTTGGAGCGAATTGAATATTTTGTTTGTATGCCTTTGAGATTACAGGAATACTTTTCACAATAAGAATCGAGTAGAGGCCAATACGGGCGAATGTGACTCCATGACTCACTTCGTAACATCATCCCCGATCCTCCTTTCGTGGTTCCGAACCATATGGAGTTAGTAATCTCATGGATTATGAATGGGGTGTAACCTTCATGGGTTAATCGTTGTTGCCTTCGTTGTCCCTTTATTGTGGTTGCCTTAAATGATCCGTGAACTGTTTATAAGTTCCTTAAAAACTTGTTGGCGGCTCCCTACTTTCCTTGTCCCTAATCATGTCCCTAATTGTATATGTTAATTCCCACTTCCTATGAGTGCCAAGCATATTCACACATGCTTTACGTAGGCGCACTTCAAACGACGCATACAATTTAACGACTCCACTAGGGAGGATTCTTGGTTATTTATCGATTTGAGTGATTGGTATTTAATTGAGATGAGTGGATGAGACTTGAAAGATTCTTGAATCGTATTCATGTGATTAATTTGGCAATTTTGCATAAGACGTTTTAAAGTCGCTATTAGGTCTGTCCCGTAGGAAAAATTGGATAACCTGATTGCGAACGAAGGAAAAAAGAGGCACTAGTCAGATTTCCTGACTGCCGCGCCACGACAGATGCTGCCGTGTCATGGGGCAAGCCACCGTCACACGGTGGTGAGCACCGTGACACGGTACATTTTGCATTGTCACGACAGTCCTGAAATTTTTCCGATGGCTTTATTTTACTTTTTCACGATCGGCTTCCTTCGATTTTTTTGAAAAAACGTATGTGTTCTACATACGTCTTAGCCCTAGGGGATTTAAGCATTATCAACCCAAAAACGCTCATGGCAATAAGGGTTCATCCGAGTTATTAAATCCACCCAAACCATGGAGTCGAGTTCGATTTCATCACGAACTCGCGGAGCCGCCCGTTGGCATACACCCTCAAGGGAGGCTGCCTTGCTAACGCGTCCAAACTCTTAACCATGGTACCCTTTGACACCAAAAAGCTTGATCATAGTTGTAGACACCCATTTGTGTCTCCCCAAAACCAAACCCAGTGATAAATGCCTTTCACGTCGAACCATAATTGAATGAGGTGAAAGTGTGGAAAAGTCAAGTGTTGCGATTTAACTTTATTTAAAATTCTCTTCTCTCTGTTTTTGAAAATAACTCTATTTTATCCAAAACAGTTTAGTTTGGTCCATAATAAAGGTCCAATAATAATGTGGTTGGATGGGGATCGAAGAGACTTTTCCAACGATAGATTATAATCCCAATTCCGATGAATAATGAGGAAGTTATGGCCAAAATACTAAACTGGACCCGATTAATTATTTACATACGGCCCAATGATCTAGAGGAGGGCCCAATGTTGATTATTATTCCTAAAATTATTAGGATTAATTATAACTTTCTAGAAGTTTCTAGAAGGTCCCTTTTAATTCTAATATTATTAGATTTAATAATTATTTTAAGATGGATTTTTATTTGGAATAAAATATTATTATTTTTATTATTATATTATTATTTTTAAAGATACGTTTTATCTTCTGTACGGATTCTGTAGATCAATTTGGTTAAAGATCGGATTCCGCGTGGAAAAGAGCGTGCAAGTCAGACTGTCGCCAAACGACAAGTCTGTCGCTTGGCGACAGACCTTGTCGCCTCGCGACAGACACTGTCACCTCGCGACAACGTGTGTTTCTGGCGACAACGTGTAGTTTTATTCCTAATCAAATTCTATACTTTTCCGGACTATTTTCCTTATAAATAGGGTCCCGAAACTCCGTTTTCATTCATTCGGAATCACCCAATTCTCTCTATTCTCTCTTGAGCAATATATGCTTTCTTTCTCTGTTTTTCTAAACTAGCTTTTTACAAACAATATTACGTATACACAAGACTTAGAATCATCTAGACAAGTTCGAAGCTGCCTTCGCCCTAGACGTGCAAGGTTTAATATTTTCTGAGGGTTTGGTCCAAATCTAGTCAAAACTTTATTTGATTTTAATTATTTAATTATTCTTTATTATTTTCATTGAAGTTTACTAACTTGTGTATTATGTTATTAGAAAGAGGTACGAGGCTTCAAATTATTTAATCTTACTACTCTCTTTCAATGTAGAAAGCATGTTTGTTATTGTTTAATATTCCTAGTATCATGTTAGGATGTTATTTATTGCTTTCTAGTTTATCATGTTCAGGGTGCCTTTTATTATTTCTAATATTATGATATCCTGTTAGTACCATGTTAGGTTTAAAGATTTGATCTTTATTGTTTAGTGACATGCTAGGATTTGTTATTAATCTTGTTAGTATCATTCCTAGGATCTTGCTATTATATTTAAGCTTTATTATGCCTTATCATGATTATATTATGACTATATTACTATGATTATTATGCTTATTATTATATTGATTGATATATATTATTGTTATTGCTTGATCACGCCTTTTATGATTGTTAAAAGGAATTTGTACTTGAAATCACGCTTAATAAGATAATTAATAATTTGGTTTAGGCCAATATGATTTTAATTCAAGTGATCGCCAATAATAGTTTTATTTGTGCATTAATATTCAACCAACATAGTTAAACAGGTTTAGGGTTAATATAATGTTTGCATGTTAGTCGAAAAGCGCACATGAATACGAGCTAAACAAAGTAGAGACCTTTTTTATAGGGCGGGCCCTTTCTTTTGTAGATTGGATTCGTACCCTCATCCCCGAACCCTATTTGGTTCAAGACCTTATGGAGTTGACGATCTCCTGGATCGTTTTGGGTTTACAAATTCCTAAAACTTGTTGGCGACTCTTTTGCTCTCTTTTCTTTCCCTTTGGACGCCACCATACTTAAGTGTATGATCACAGTGGGGTTCAAGCTTGGGGTTATGATGCTTGAAATATTCCCTACAAAAGGTTAAAGGTCAAATGGAGCTGTAAAAGCCTAACATGTTTCTACATCATCAAATAAATACCAAGTACGCGAGCGTACCTCAAATAAGCCCTTAAAGTAGCCGAATACGCTACAACAATTCCCGAACCAAGTCTCTTACATGAAAGGACAATAACAGTATATTACTTCTCCATATATATACAGTTTTCAGCAACTTAAATTTACTTTAGACTAATTCAAATAATCTAAAAATTATTTTAAAATCCCTAATTAACTCTTTGTTAATGGGTAATTAAACCATTTTCTTAAAACCATCAAAAGTAGTACTTTGGGCAAAATTCCAGCATTACAATTTAATCAAAAACCCATTAAAACTTCATCAAAACATCACTTTTATGCTTAATTAACAATTAGAAACCCTAATTATACAAAAGCCCCAAAATTTTTTGAGATTAGAGCCCTAAAAATCAAGTCTTGATAAATTAAAAACCCTAACTTTTAATCATATCAAAATCTGAAAATAATACTAATAATAATAATCTGAAAATAAAATTAAAATCAAAATCGATACATATAGTTATCAAACATACTTTAAACAATGAAAACCAAAATCGATACATATAATTATCAAGATAATTAAAATTAAGGAGAGGAGAGAGAGAGGAGGATAGGTGGTACGGTGGTGGCTGCCGGCAAGCGACTAATCGCCGGCTGCTAGTGGTCGCACGGGGTGATGTTGGCAGCAAGCTAGTGGGATTAGAATCCCACTCAACCAAATCCCATTCATGGGTCACGTAGAGGAGGAAAAAAGTTAGGAAAAAGAAAGAAAAAAGAAAAGAAAGAAAATAACGAGAAATAAGGAGGATTAATAATTAGCTTGACCAATTGACTTTTTGTGTGGGAAATTTTGAGGATTGTAAGAATATTTATAGTGTAGAGTACGTTAGGGTAAATTTTAGGCTTATAAGTGTCAGAAATTAGATAATAATGGTCAGTTATTAGATTTTTTTTTTATTTGATAACAAGTTATATTGGTAGGTATTAGATTTCTTTTGTTTGATAATAGGTTATCTTGGTCAGGCATTAGATTTCTTTTGTTTGATAATATGTTAGTATGGTCAGGTATTAGATTTATTTTGTTTGATAAAAGATTAAATTGGTCATGTATATATTAGCTTCTTTTTGTAGTCGACCCGAAATCGCAGAGTGACCCGATTTGTAACCAGGTCGAATATGATGTCATGCTTAGTGTATTTGAAAGATGTTAACGTGAAGGTGAGGGTCCTTCTTCCACGGAGGCGAAGAGCGGCCATGGTTGAGAATTGCAGCGAAGATTGAAGGAGACAGAGTAGATTGAAGTGGGTTTGTGGAGGAATGTGAGGGGGAGGCCAGGTCGCCGACCACCAACAGACTAGGCAATGGCATAGGCCGGGTGAGGGATGAATGTGTACATTATAAACTGGACTCACGTGAGTCCGTTCCACGCAAAGTCTTCTCACACACGAATAATGATTAAGGGGAGGATATATATACACACACTTCATTATACCAAATGTGACAAAGAATGTTCATTTAACAAAACACATATGTACATTTGGTTCTCTTTTATATTTATGAAACAAATACATGTAGTAGTATAATTTTATAGAAATGTGTTATTGTTGTAGTTAAATTAAATTTGTTTTATATTGAAATTTTTTTTTAACAACAATTTATTTAAATAAATAGAATTCTAAATCATATGTATTTGCATACATCTTACTATGAAACTTACATATAGCTCTTAAAATGAACATTTGATGATACAAAAATGAACATTTGTTCAAACACGAATAAACAAAAATGAACATTGAATGATGCAATACATCTTATATTAAAAATGATTTAAACGCACTAATACTTATAAATAAATTTTCTCTCATTTTTTTTATAGAAAATTCTTAAAATTCAATTCTAAAAATATATTAATTTGAACAAAAAATCCTTGTTATACAAATGAACATCTAATTATATTTAAATGAACATTTCCCAATTAAGATATGAACATGTTATAAAAATTTTGAAAGAAATTCATAAATGAAAAGGGGCGGGCGCGGGGCATGCGCGAAGGAGGGGGTGCAGGCAGTGTTCCCTGCCATGGGGTGTAGGTGATAATTTGAAACCTGCGCAATGAAAGACCAGTCCCGTAATTAAAAAAAAAGTTTGGCCCAAAAAAAAAGTCCAGCCCCCAATTGACTTGAGCACATGATGCCATGTCAATGTCATTTGTGTAACTTGTCGTTTCTATGAATTACTAAATTAACACTTTGTGTGGCGTTACAATCCCATGTGTCAAGGAATTCAAGTGGGGATGTATGCCGGGGCTACAATGGCGCAATGCGTAAGGGGCCCTATAGACACCTAAAAATGTCTCCCCAAAACCAAACCCGATGATGAACAACCTTTCGCCGCCATTAGTTGGTCGGGTTGAGTATTTAATCCTGGGAGTGCTTAAAATTCATATTCAATCGAATTCAGTTCATAAAATAACCCACAGATTAGTCTTGATGTTTAGTCAAAGCATAGTTCATTTTTAATTTTGGCCCAAACCTTTTTATCTTATTTATTTCATTTATTATTTTGGCCCAATTAATAATAATAAATCAGAAATGGCCCGAAATTATGAATCGACACTTAGAAATGCATTTAGACGGAAAAGTGGACTACAGGATCCCGCGTTACGGGAGCTGTTCACTATGTCACGGTAAAGTGCCCCGTCTGACGGTGGGTTTCCCCGTGACACGGTGCCCCTACTGTGACACGGGCAATTCTGTGTCCTTTCCGAATAAACCCTTCACGTGTTTCTTCCCCGTACCCTAAATATTTCCCACGTCACATAGTTGTCCACCGTGTCACGGTATCCTGTCCCGTCTGACGGTGGGATTCCCCTTGACACAATGCCCTTTACCATGTCGCAGTGCATATTTTTAGGGTTTTTATCTTTTTAGGGTTCCGTGTGTTCCCTCAGCACATTTTTTCTATAAATACCCCCTCATTTCTGATGTACGGGGCATCAATCAACTATCTCATTTTCTCTTCTATGCTCTAGCCTAAACACTAACCTACCTTTTTCTCTCAAAATACCTTCCTTAAGCACTCCCAGGAGTCCGTACTTAACCCGAGGTTATGTCCTTAAACCACGGTGTGAAAGGTAGAATTGTTTGAGGGTTTGGCCCCAAATCAATTCTATTTAATTTAATTTAATTTCATTTTAATTATTGTTTTATTAATTTTCCTTGAAGTTACTAACGAGTTTATTGTTTTTATAGTCGCAAGCAAACAAAATCAAAGTAAGGAATCATGTTTCTTTTATTTCTATTATTTTTCTAACGATTTTATATTGTTGGATTTATTGTTGAATTGCTTCCAATATTAATGTTGTTTATTCTATTATTATTTATGATCACCATGTTTCATGTTAATGGGAATATGTAATTGAATATAACGCTTAATAAGATGATTTGGACAACCGGTTTTGGTTCCTTTAATCTTGTTATTTAATCAAGTGATCACTAATATTTTAGAATTATATGTTGCATTAATATTCAACCAATTTAGCATAATAATAGTTTGGAGCGAATTGAATATTTTGTTTGTATGCCTTTGAGATTACAGGAATACTTTTCACAATAAGAATCGAGTAGAGGCCAATACGGGCGAATGTGACTCCATGACTCACTTCGTAACATCATCCCCGATCCTCCTTTCGTGGTTCCGAACCATATGGAGTTAGTAATCTCATGGATTATGAATGGGGTGTAACCTTCATGGGTTAATCGTTGTTGCCTTCGTTGTCCCTTTATTGTGGTTGCCTTAAATGATCCGTGAACTGTTTATAAGTTCCTTAAAAACTTGTTGGCGGCTCCCTACTTTCCTTGTCCCTAATCATGTCCCTAATTGTATATGTTAATTCCCACTTCCTATGAGTGCCAAGCATATTCACACATGCTTTACGTAGGCGCACTTCAAACGACGCATACAATTTAACGACTCCACTAGGGAGGATTCTTGGTTATTTATCGATTTGAGTGATTGGTATTTAATTGAGATGAGTGGATGAGACTTGAAAGATTCTTGAATCGTATTCATGTGATTAATTTGGCAATTTTGCATAAGACGTTTTAAAGTCGCTATTAGGTCTGTCCCGTAGGAAAAATTGGATAACCTGATTGCGAACGAAGGAAAAAAGAGGCACTAGTCAGATTTCCTGACTGCCGCGCCACGACAGATGCTGCCGTGTCATGGGGCAAGCCACCGTCACACGGTGGTGAGCACCGTGACACGGTACATTTTGCATTGTCACGACAGTCCTGAAATTTTTCCGATGGCTTTATTTTACTTTTTCACGATCGGCTTCCTTCGATTTTTTTGAAAAAACGTATGTGTTCTACATACGTCTTAGCCCTAGGGGATTTAAGCATTATCAACCCAAAAACGCTCATGGCAATAAGGGTTCATCCGAGTTATTAAATCCACCCAAACCATGGAGTCGAGTTCGATTTCATCACGAACTCGCGGAGCCGCCCGTTGGCATACACCCTCAAGGGAGGCTGCCTTGCTAACGCGTCCAAACTCTTAACCATGGTACCCTTTGACACCAAAAAGCTTGATCATAGTTGTAGACACCCATTTGTGTCTCCCCAAAACCAAACCCAGTGATGAATGCCTTTCACGTCGAACCATAATTGAATGAGGTGAAAGTGTGGAAAAGTCAAGTGTTGCGATTTAACTTTATTTAAAATTCTCTTCTCTCTGTTTTTGAAAATAACTCTATTTTATCCAAAACAGTTTAGTTTGGTCCATAATAAAGGTCCAATAATAATGTGGTTGGATGGGGATCGAAGAGACTTTTCCAACGATAGATTATAATCCCAATTCCGATGAATAATGAGGAAGTTATGGCCAAAATACTAAACTGGACCCGATTAATTATTTACATACGGCCCAATGATCTAGAGGAGGGCCCAATGTTGATTATTATTCCTAAAATTATTAGGATTAATTATAACTTTCTAGAAGTTTCTAGAAGGTCCCTTTTAATTCTAATATTATTAGATTTAATAATTATTTTAAGATGGATTTTTATTTGGAATAAAATATTATTATTTTTATTATTATATTATTATTTTTAAAGATACGTTTTATCTTCTGTACGGATTCTGTAGATCAATTTGGTTAAAGATCGGATTCCGCGTGGAAAAGAGCGTGCAAGTCAGACTGTCGCCAAACGACAAGTCTGTCGCTTGGCGACAGACCTTGTCGCCTCGCGACAGACACTGTCACCTCGCGACAACGTGTGTTTCTGGCGACAACGTGTAGTTTTATTCCTAATCAAATTCTATACTTTTCCGGACTATTTTCCTTATAAATAGGGTCCCGAAACTCCGTTTTCATTCATTCGGAATCACCCAATTCTCTCTATTCTCTCTTGAGCAATATATGCTTTCTTTCTCTGTTTTTCTAAACTAGCTTTTTACAAACAATATTACGTATACACAAGACTTAGAATCATCTAGACAAGTTCAAAGTTGCCTTCGCCCTAGACGTGCAAGGTTTAATATTTTCTGAGGGTTTGGTCCAAATCTAGTCAAAACTTTATTTAATTTAATTTTAATTTAATTCCTTAATTCTTTATTATTTTCATTGAAGTTTACTAACTTGTGTATTTTGTTATTAGAAAGAGGTACGAGGCTTTAAAGTAAGTAGATTAGCTTACTCCCTATTTTCTTTCACAATGTAGAAAGCATGTTTATTATTGTTTAATGCTTCCTAGTATCATGTTAGGATATTGTTTAATGCTTTCTAGTATCATGTTTAGGGTACCTTTTATTATTTCTAATATTGTAATATCATGTTAGTACCATGTTAGGTTCAAAGCTTTGATCTTTATTATCTAGTGACATGCTAGGGTTTTGTTATTAATCTTGTTAGTATCATGCCTAGGAACTTGCTATTAATATTAAGCTTTATTATGCCTTATCATGATTTTGATTATCATTATTATTGTTATCATAATTTTTATTATTGATTATTATGTTTTTTGATATTATTTTTTATTGTTATGGCTTAATCACGCCTTTTATGCATGTTAAAGGGAATTTGTACTTGAAATCACGATTAATAAGATAACTAATAATTTGGTTTACGCTAATGAGATTTTAATTCAAGTGATCGCCAATAATAGAATTATTTGTGCATTAATATACAACCAACATAGATAAACAAGTTTAGGATAAATCTAATGTTTGCATGTTAGTCAGAAAGCGCACATGAATACGAGTAGAATAAAGTAGAGGCCTATTTTATAGGGCGGGTCCTTTCTTTTGTAGATTGGATTCGTACCCTCATCCCTGAACCCTGTTTGGTTCAAGACCTTATGGAGTTAACGATCTCCTGGATCGTTTTTGGGTTTACAAGTTCCTTAAACTTGTTGGCGACTCTTTTGCTCTAGCTTTCTTCCCTTTGGAACGCCACCATACTTTAGTGTATGATCACAGTGGGGTTCAAGTTTGGGGTTATAGTGCTTGAAATATTCCCTACAGTTTTTGGCGACTCCACTGGGGAGGATTTCTATTTAAATTCCTTAAATTTATTTTGGCAATTATTTAGAATGAGCGGATGAGACTCGAAAAATTCTAAGTATTTCATGTGCGTAATTTTGATTAACATTATTGTCATATGCATAAAAAAGGTCCTCATTGGATAGACCATCCGAAATGAGTCAAAAACATAGGATTTTACACGTAGGAAATTTCAGAAATTTCTTTCACAACTAGAATCGAAATAATACTGCAAAATCTGGGAAATTCTAAGAACACAGATACCTGCTGAAGCATGTAGGAACTAGCGTCTAGAAAACAGAGATCGTCGCCTGTAAAGAGCTTCTGCCGCCTGTAAAGAGCTTCTGCCGCCTGGCGACAGTTCTGTCGCTTGGCGACAGAGGTTCTTTTGCGGCGACAATCCCTGTAGTATGGCACCAAGTTCTTCCAATACCGAGCCAGAACTCTGCCTTCTTGTTTTGACCATTTCTAGTACTGTTGGCTCAATTCTACTTCCTGATTTATCTTTTCTCACTTTTCTTAAACCCATATGTGTTCTACATATGGACATAACCCTCTGGGGGTTCACGCTTCATCTACCCAAACGAACACTCCTGGCAACGACGGGTACATGCAAGTTTGTGAATCCAACAAACCAT
Source organism: Chenopodium quinoa (assembly GCF_001683475.1). Lineage (NCBI taxonomy): Eukaryota > Viridiplantae > Streptophyta > Magnoliopsida > Caryophyllales > Amaranthaceae > Chenopodium > Chenopodium quinoa. The sequence continues at coordinate 2,708,766 of NW_018744113.1, read as the reverse complement.
GGAAGCAAGTTTTTAACTTGCGGGGTCCCATCCATACGCGCCAACCCTTCACGGTTAGGCTTCCGCGCGATGCATCCGGACTCATAACCATGGACCCTCTTTGACTTAACCCATATCCTTGAACTTTAGAGAACTAGAGCCATGGTTAGGTTGCAAACTCATTGCATCATATTGTGACTATATGAACTACTTGTGCATCCTTATTTGTGCATACTATATATGTGCTAACCATTTGTTTGACTTGTGTTTAAGACTAAATGAATAGACTAATGAATAAAAAGGACTTTGTCTAATTAATTAAATAATTAATTTAGGATTAATTAAAGGCTAATAAATTAATCAACTTGACTTAGTACGACTTTAGGCATGTCCCTTTAGAGTAATATTACTGGAAACAGTCCAGATTACTGTTCTAGCAATGGCGCAGAAATCTGGGTTGTGGCGCCTCTGTTTATTGTCTGTCTCCTGGCGACATGCTTTAGACAGTGGGGACAGTCCTGTTGTTATAGCGACAGTCCAGTTTCTTGCTCGAATCTAATCAAACAGTCTACTAGTCAGTTTATCAATTTATTAATAATTCAAACCATGTCCAAGTATTTAATTGAGTCTAGGCACTTAAGTCCCATGGTCATACACTAGAGTCAAAGCATGTCATTCACACACATTTATAATGCACACACATAACATGTTTGTCACACCATGACCATGTCTAGGGAGTCTTGAATGCGTATTTTTCCGTCATTTTTTAGGGGGGTAAGTCGGATATTAATCCTCCAATTAACCACTTCATTGAACCCATTCCAAAAATATGCACCCTATTTTTGTTTTTTATCTTTTTACTTTTTTTTTCTAAACCATAAAATCAAAGTCGATTAGAGTCGGGTTATTAAAAACGAATATGGTTTAACTTACAGCGCGTGGACAAGAAAGGAAGAGCGTCTAATCAAGGACAACACTTTCATTCAAGTAGCACTTTTTGAAAAACCAATTGGTAGGAAAGGAAAGCTAAGAAGATAATGGCTATTCAAGAAGAACTTAATGAAGTTAAGGGAGAGGTAGCTAACTTGGCTGAGATATTGAAAGGTTTGACCCTTCAAATCAATGACCCTGTGAAACAGCAACAAATGGACCTAATCCAGGAAAGCTTGAGCAAAATGTCCAATGACTTTAGGTTCCAAGGGATTAGCTCACAAGGGGTCTCGGTGGATAAGGACCTTCTTCCACAGAAGTTCAATGCCAACGACATCCCGAAATTCAAACCTATGGAACACCCTTATTTTCATTTAAGAGCTTTTGAAATTGTAATGAATATTAAGGGGATAGACAAGAAAGCCTTTCATTCTGTATTTTCTTTGTCTTAAGAAACTGTGTGTCAATAGTGGGACTTTTCACTTGATAAAGAGAACACCTCTAGTTGGGAGTCCATTGTAAGTGCTTTCATTGAAAGATACAAATGTAATATTCAAGTTGAAACTGATCATAGGGAACTTGAAATTTTAAAGCAAAAAGAAAATGAAGGCTTTACTTCCTTCTTTAATAAATGGAGGGAGACTACTGCAAAGATGGTTGAGGTACCTAGTGAAAAAAAGTCTGTAAGGATTTTCATTTAGAACCTCCAAGAAAAATACTCTAAACATCTCAAGTACCAAAGTAATTTACATACCTTTAAGGCCGTCTATGATATTGGTATCAATATTGAAGACGACCTAGCCAAACAAAAAGCTGCTAATAATAACTCCAACAGTGGCTGGAAGGGTAAGAAGAACGACAATCCTTCTTCTTCTAAAACCACCCACTCAAATAATGATGGCACCTTTAATCTAAATGAAGTCCTAGCTATGAATAACAACCAAGGAAAAAAGAAACCATTTAGGAAGAACTATACTTCTATTGGTATGAGTTATGACACCGCGTTTGACCGCTTACACGCAAAAGGTCTTATAAATCCTATTGGACCGTTTGGGGACCCACCTGTCGAAAAGAGGACGGCTAGCTGGAATCCAAATGCACACTGTAAGTATCATCAAGGCAGGGGCCATCCTACGGAAAATTATTGGAGGCTAAAGGAAGCCATCCAAGATCTAATTGATAGCAACAAACTTCCATTGCTCCTTGCAAGTAAGAAGCCAAGCATCAACACCGCACCACTATCGGATTCCTTGGCCATATCTGACGAAGAAAATCAAGTAGACCCATCTAGTCTCATAGAACCTATTGAGACCATTGAAGAAGAAGAGATCTTTGAAGATGTCATTGACTCCTACGGGCAAGAACCTGTGACTAGGCAGGATATACATGCACTAACACTACTTATGGCCGAAGCAAACAAATTACTGTTTCAGGCCAAGGAGGCTCTAAATAAACAAAACGAGTTGCTTAAAAATAGACCTCCACCCAAGGAGAAGAAACCCTTCTCTCTACAAGTAATTGACACTCCCAAGAAGAGTAATAGACTTTATACTCCAATTGGGACGTCATTATAGACACCCATTTTTGTCTCCCCAAAACCAAACTCAATGATGAGTACCTTTCACGTCGAATCATAATCGAATGAAACGAAAGTGTGGAAGGTCTAGTGTTGCGGAAAGTTTTATTTCTTTTCTCTTCTCCCTGTTTTTGAAAACTTTATTTTAAGAAAACAGCCAATCCAATTTGGTTGGTCTATGATATGGGTCCAATAGTGGTATATTTGGATGGGGCTTGCAAAGACTTTTCCAACGATATATTATAAGCCCAGTTCCGATGAATATTGAGGAAGTTATGGCCAATTTACTAAACTGGGCCCGGTTTGAGCTTTAAGTACGACCCTATGATCTAGGGGAGGGCCTAATATAATTTATCATTCCTAATGTAATTAGAAATGGTTTTAGTCTTATAGAACATTCTAGAAGGTCTTATCATTCCTAATTCAATTAGGACTCTTCAGAGTTTTAATCAGATCAAATAGCATTTTCGATTGAAATTATATTATTTTATCTTCTAGTACGGGAAGTTTATCAAATTTTCGAAAACGCGTTAAAATTTGGTTTGGCGTCCAACCCCATGCCTTGGCGCCTGGAATAAGGATTGGCGCCAGACGCCAGCCATTGGCGCTTGGCGCTAGCCACTGGTCCTGGCGCCAATGAGCCAGGGCTGGCGCCAATGTGTTTTTGTGGTCTTCAGACTCTGTTTTGATAAATTATCTTTTTTGGATGATTTTCTCTATAAATATCGTATCAAAAACTCCGTTTTCAGAATCAAGGACCATTCATTAATTCTCTTCATTCATCATCTACATCTATCATTCACCAATTCTCTTGATTCTTAAGTTTTAACCAACTCTCATCAAGATTTTCTTGATTATTCTCTCTCTCTCTCTTTTCTAAACTTTGCTTTTTTAATACAAAATTCCGCATTCACAAGATCTAGAAACACCTAGCCATATTCGAAGTTGCCTTCGCCCTAGACGTGAAAGGTTTATTTTCTGAGGGTTTGGTCTCAAATCTCTCTTTCAATTATTTAATTTAATTGCTTTGTTTATTTATTTTCCTTGAAGTTATTAACGCATGTATTTTGTTATTAGAAAGTGGTACGAAGCATCCAAGTAAGTACTTTAATGGTTTAATTGATATTATGATGTAGAAATCATGCTTAGATTGTTATTTTTATTCCTAGTATAATGTCTAGGGTAATTTTAATATCAAGTATGATTAAAAGTATGATGCTTCCTATTTTCTTCCTAATATTAATTCATGTTAGTATTATGTTAGGGCTAAAGATTTTATTTTTATTGCTTAGTGACATGCTAGGGTTTGTTATTAATCTTGTTAGTATCATGCCTAGGATCTTGCTATGCTTTAACATGATCATGATTATGATTATGACTGATATTATTATTATTAATGATGTTAATTATTTATTATGTTGCTTGATTATTTATTATTATTATTATTATTTGCTCGATCACCTTTTATTGCATGTCTAAAGGGAATTGGTATTTGCAATCACGCTTAATAAGATAATTAATAATCTTGTTAGGGTTAATATGATTATAATTCAAGTGATTGCCAATAATAGTTTATGTGTGCATTAATAATCAACCAACATAGATTAAACAGGTTTAGGGTTAATCCTACTGATTGTATGTTAGTCAGAAAGCGCACATGAATACGATCAGAATAAAGTAGAGGCCTATTATTAGGGCAGGTTCAATCTCTTTTAGGTTGGATTTGTACCATCATCCCCGAACCCTTATTTGGTTCATGACCTTATGGAGTTGACGATCTCTTGGATCGTTAAGGGGTGTAACCTTCATCCTCGTGAACGGTTTACAAGTTCCTTAAAAACTTGTTGGCGACTCTTTTGCTCTATCTTCTTCCCTTTTGAACGCCACCGTACTTTAATGTATGATCACAGTGGGGTTCAAGCTAGTGGGATTTTTAAAGGCTTGAAATTATTCCCTACAGTTTTTGGCGACTCCACTGGGGAGGATTTCTATTTTAATTCCTGAATTTGTTTCGGCAATGATTTAGAATGAGTGGATGAGACTCGAAAAGTTCTAAGTATTTCATGTGCGTAATTTTGATTAACATTATTGTCATATGCATAAAAAGGTTCTCATTGGAAAGACCATCCGTAATGAGTAAAAAACATAGGATTTTACACGTAGGAAATTTGAGAAATGTCTTTCACAACTAGGACTGAAATAACACCGCGCGAAACTGGATGATTTTATTGAGCACAGAAAGCTTCTAAGGCATGTGGGAAGTAGCGTCAGGGGCCAGAGCTTGGCGCCAAACTTTTAGCCGTAGCGCTAGGCTCCAATATTGGTGCCAGGCGCTACAGTTAAAAGTTGGCGCCAGTCTCTGTTTGCTGGCGCCAATTTCCCCCAATACCGAGCCAGAAATATGCGTTCTAATTTCGACCGGTTTTTCGTATTGTTTGCTCGATCCTACTTCCTGATTGAATTTTTTCTCACTTTTCTGAAACCCATATGTGTTCTACATATGGACATAACCCTCTGGGAATTCATGCTCTATCTACCCGATTGAACGCTCCTGGCAACAAAGGGTACATCTGAGAGGTTGAGTTCACCAAACCTTGGAAGTGAGTTTTTTCTAAAAAATCGCGGTGTCCTATCCACACGCGTTAACCCTTCACGGTTAGGCTTCTACACGGTGCATCTGGACAATTAACCATGGACCCTATTTGACTTAAACCATATCCTGAACTTTAGAGAACTAGAGCCATGGTTAGGTTGCGAACTCATTGCATCATATTGTGCCTACTTGACTAATTGTGCATTATTTGTTGTGCATATATATTCTATGTTCCTCTTAACCGTTTGTTGATTTGTGTTGAGATTAAAATTAATGACTTAAAGAACTTTGCCTAATTAATTAATTAATTAATTAATTTAAGTCAATAATTTTTTTTTTCAATCAAAATTGACCTAGTACGACTTTAGGCATACCCCAGTTGACTAATAATAACGAAAACAGTCCCAGACTGAAGCTCCAATATTGGCGCCAAAGTCTGAGATGTAGCGCCACGTTGTAGCGTGTAGCGCCAGACATTTTCTAAATTGTCTGGCGCCAACCACCATAGTGTGACGCCAGTCCTGTCGCTTGGCCGACAGTTCGGATTATTGGTCGAGTCATCACCTAGGGTCTAATTAACCAGTTTACTAATTAATTCGGTTAATTTTCGCTGTCAATAACACCGTGTCGAGTCATTAATCGAGTCTTGGTCACATAGTCTAGCTACATGGTCATGACAAAAGTCTCAACATGTCACCTACACTCACTAGTCTTGGCACACACTTTGAGTATACATCACCATGACCATGTCTTAGGTTCATGCATGAGTTGGTCTTTTCCGTCATTTGAGTTGGGGGGTACATTCTATCCCTAATTCTTCATATCCCTCCATCTAAATCTTTCTTCACATTCTTCCATCTTTCTTCACCTCCTCCATCCATTTCATGTTGAATAAAGTTTGAGTCAAATAATTACAATAAGTATCCCCAAATTCCTTTTCCACAGTACTTGGTCGAGGAGGGAAGGGCGATTAATCAAGGACAACCTCTTTATTCAAGTTTCACTTTTCGATAAACCGATTCGTCAAAAGAGGAAGGCTAAAAAGATAATGGCAACTCAAGAAGAAGTCAATGAGCTCAGGAACCAATTGGTTACCATGACTGAAACACTGAAGCTCCTCACACTTAAGGTTGATGATCCCGTGAAGCAACAACAGATGGACCTCATGTAAGAGAGTCTGAGCAAGTTATCTAGTGACTATAAATTTCAGGGCATGAGCTCGCAAGGGGTCTCGCTGGATAAAGAAATTCTTCCGCATAAGTTCAACGACACTGACATCCCTAAATTCAAGGCAACATATAACCCTTACTTCCATCTAATAGCTTTTGAAACAATAATGAGCATTAAGGGTATCGATAAGAAGATTTTCCCCTCTCTGTTCCCACTATCTCTCGAAATAGTTTGTCAACAATGGTTCTTTTCTCTCGAGAAAGAAAAAACCTCTTCTTGAGAGTCGATAACAAACTCTTTCACAGATAGATATAAGTGCAACATCCAAGACGAGACAGACCACAGACAACTTGAGATGTTAAAACAAAAGGAAAACGAAGGGTTCACTTCTTTCTTCAATAAATGGAGGGAAACTTCTGCTAATATGGTCAAGGCTCCTACCGAAAAAGAATCTGTGAGGATGTTTATCAAGAATCTCGAAGGGAAGTATTCAAAGCACTTAAAGTACCAACACAACTTGAATACTTTCAAAGCTGTTTATAATATAGGCATTGACATTGAACATGACCTTCTGAAAGATAATAATGCAAGAGGAAAGAAGAGCGACCATCCTTCTTCTTCCTCTAATGAGGTACATGCTACAAACACCTCTAAACCACGAATCCAGAGATCAAAAAGGGTGTTCACTCCACTTGGTATAAGTTATGAAACGACTTTCGAGAAGCTACTTCACAAAGGACTAGTCATGCTCATAGGGCCCATCAAAGATCCGGTTCCAGAAGCCAAACTACCTAAGTGGGATCCTAATAAGCACTGCAAATATCATCAAGGAAAAGGCCACGACACTGAAGAGTGTTGGAAACTCAAAGAAGCTATTCAAGATCTGATCGATAAAAATGAAACTTCCGAGATTCTAGCCATCGAAGATGATCAAGCATCCTTTGATCCATCACTTCTTATCACATCTATAGGAGAGCCTATGATCGAGACAGCTTATATGACCTCTCTCGATGAAGTGGCCATAATCGAGGAGGATGAAAGTCTTTTCTTAGAAGACTCGTCAAGTCTAAAAGAGGAAATTCGAAGACTGCAAGATGCCATTGCCATGGTCTTGAATGTGGTAGAAGGATTAGCAAATCGGGTGATGGCCATTGAACAAAATTCTCGCCAAGAGTTTAATGAAGAACTCAATGCTCCTAAACCACAGGTAAAACGGACCATTGAAGAATACACACCAATTAGAATGGCTTGCAATGAAGCTTTCTATTGTCTCCACAATCAAGGATCTAAAAGGAAACCCAGGCAAGAGTTCACGCCCATTGGAATGACCTACGATGCTGCTTTCGATCGTCTCTATGATCGAGGATTAATCAAACCTATTGGCCTTACTGAGGATCCAACACCAGAAAATCGATCTTCGAGATGGAATCCAAATTCCTATTGCAAGTACCATCGAGGAAACGGTCATACCACTGATGAATGCTACAGGTTTCAAAATCTCATTCAAGACCTCATAGAAGCAAACAAGGTCCCATTGCCTCTAGCTAGCGAGAAGACTGGGTGATGATGAAGCGAATGACACAAGACAAGAGGCGAGCTGCAACGACATGATTTCATGGCCTCTTTTTTCTATTTCTTTTTCATCTTTTCTTTCCCCAATAAGTCTAGCATAGGCACCTTTTTCCTTTCCTTAGATTAACTTTGTAGATTCTTTATTTTCTTTTAATAAAATGAGCATCTATTTCCTTGCACATGATCATCATATTGCATTGCATCAAAAAAAAAGAAGAAGAAAAAACCATGTCGAATTAAGCACAAGGTATACTAATGATTTGAGGCACCCCTTGTAGCCACATCATATCTCCTTTCGCCCTTCAATTATACAAATCCTTTCTTCATAAACCACTTTGAACCTCGTCTAACGATATACCCTTCTTTTTTCAACCTACATCTGCCTAACCTTGGGATGGGACGGTGTGCAACTTATGCAATTCTAAAGAAAGCTTGAGCAAATTCAAAAGAAAGCAATAGCAATAAATAAGCAATAATAAAAAACGAAAACAAGTGTACAAAAGGGTAAGTGTTCCAATGTCTTTGATATGAAAGTATCTTCGATAAGAACATGTCTCAGATTGCTTCTCTTATCGAGTGCTCGGTACCGTTCCTGAGAAAAATGAATTCCAAGTGAGTGATAGACCGCATGATCGGGATTGCCCACACTTATAAAAATAAAATAAATGCTAAAGCAAGAAAGAGCTAAAAAAGAGTAGAAACTCAAGCATGAAAATACAAATATTCAAAAGCGAGGTTGCACACCTTGGGGGCTTATCTAGGGTCTTGAGCCTTTATCCCCTTCTTCTTTAAACCTTTAGCCTAACCACGTTACAACCCTTAAAAGACCTTTTTGAGGTATACACACACTTGTGCGAGGTTCGGCTAGAGCTACGTTTGGTCTGATTCCTAACGGATACGTAGGCAACCTCACATCGAGGTGCGGCCGTAATAAACATGCATTCATATTCACATTCACACACTTACACCATGATCATATCAAGGGATATCCTATGCTCATCCCTATTCACTTAGAGCTAGACTTGGGGGCTTGATCCCTACATCATTAGCTTACCTAGCCTAAGAGTCACCACCATTTGACTCTTTTCAACAATATGTTTTTCCACACACTTAGCTCTTGTGGCCTAGCTTTAGTGTCACTATCACACACTGCACAGATACATGATCAAATATACTTCCCTTAGGAACCCTTTGTCATGAAATCTTAATACAACGCTGAAGCATGCCTTGTCATATCAAAATCGCTCATCAATCATAATCATCATTGCATCACGAAGTATGAAGTGCTTAGCCTCCGTGCCTAAGTTACCTAAATACTTTCATCATTGAGTCAACCATTGAGATAGCCTAGGATGAATTAATCCTTGCACCTTGAGAGATAGTATCAAACAACATTTGACTAAGCTCATTCAACATGCATCTTCAAACTTTTGATTTTTCTTTTTCACGTCTTTTTTTCCGGGAGAAAGTCAGTACCCTCCACAAAATTGACGGAAAATTTTTGATTTTTGCATTTTCAAGTCGCACGATCACATTACAATGCACACACGAGTCATGAGTCACATGTGTCATGTTACTTCGAGTCGAGTCAACCTCGAGTCAGTCAAACATATCGAGTCAAGTTTATACCTTGAGTCGTGTCAAGTCGATAAGTCAAGAAACGCTAAACCTTAGGTCAACCCTGAGATGGTTAAAGAAATTGGCAAAGTTCTATAGTAAAAAATAAATACAGGTGCAGCAGAACAGGGAAGACCCTACTCCAATTCTTGGCGCCAGAGATATCTCAGCAACGACAGAGCTCGAAGCCTCTCAGAAAGGTGATTTCGACTTCATACAACAATTTTGGGTTCCTTGGTACGCCAGTTAGCCCCTATAAGCAATTTGACATGATTAAGTAGTCAGTTTTATTACAACAGAAAATAAGTGATCAACCTGATGAAAGATCGTCTCACTTAGCTTAAAGCGCCTAATCACGGAGACACCGACATACTGGTTTTAGCGAAAGCAAAGTTCAAGCGAGCTTTAGAGATCGACAAACGTTGGTCTTCGGAAATTTTTTCTTCAAGACATTATCGCAACAAACATTCAAGCACCGAAGCTCTATTGTTCAGAGACGCGTGAACATTTCTTCCAAAGCTCCTTTGTTCAGAGACGCGTGAACATTTCTATCAGAAGCTCGTTTGTTCAGAAACGCGTGGACATTTCTTTCAAGCTCTTTTGTTCAGAGACGCGTGGACATTTCTTCCAAAGCTCTTTTGTTTAGAGACGCGTGGACATTTCTTTCAAGCTCTATTGCTCCAGAGACGCGTGGGCATATCATCAAAGCTATTTTGTTTAGAGACGCGTGGATAATCCTTTTTAAGATCTTTTGCTCAGAGACGCGTGGGCATCCTATTATTAAACTCTTCGTTCAGAGACGCGTAGACACATAATTCAGAAAATCATATCAAAAAGAAGCTCTTTGTTCAGAGACGAGTAAACATCGAAACACTAAGGTGGCGTTCCCTAGATTGTGGAAAGTTGTCACAAACAACTGAAGGTAATTTCGGGCGAAGTTGTCTTCGACCATAGTTCCTGAGGCATGAAAGATAATCATAATGCAGATGAGAATTATTTCAAGAGAAATAATTTTCGATGATGTTCCCTTGGACGTGGAATATTATCACAGCAGGGAGGATAGTTTCAGGCGAAGCAATCTTCTAATTTGGAAGAAGTTACAAGGCGTAGTGGTTTTTGGGCGGGATGACATTCTCTAGCTTGCAGGAGGTCGTCAAAACAACAGCAACAGCAACATATGGTTACTTTCAGAGACGTGTGCTCGACGGTGCAAGATACGCGTTTCTTAACTCTTTTATCTATTTAACTAATGCTAGTTTTGCAGGTATCGGCATTATAAGATTGATTTAGGATCGCAGAACGTTCTGAATCATTCTCCGTCCCTATCGATACTTTGACTTTTGTTTTCGAAACTTGCGTTTCTCCAAACTCAGTCAAAGTGGGGGCTTCTGTAGACACCCATTTGTGTCTCCCTAAAACCAAACCCAGTGATGAGTACCTTTCACGTCGAATCATAATCGAATGAAACGAAAGTGTGGAAGGTCTAGTGTTGCGGAAAGTTTTATTTCTTTTCTCTTCTCCCTGTTTTTGAAAACTTTATTTTAAGAAAACAGCCAATCCAATTTGGTTGGTCTATGATATGGGTCCAATAGTGGTATATTTGGATGGGGCTTTCAAAGACTTTTCCAACGATATATTATAAGCCCAGTTCCGATGAATATTGAGGAAGTTATGGCCAATTTACTAAACTGGGCCCGGTTTGAGCTTTAAGTAGGCCCTATGATCTAGGGGAGGGCCTAATTTAATTTATCATTCCTAATGTAATTAGGAATGGTTTTAGTCTTCTAGAAATTCTAGAAGGTCTTATCATTCCTAATTCAATTAGGACTCTTCAGAGTTTTAATCAGATCAAATAGCATTTTCGATTGAAATTATATTATTTTATCTTCCAGTACGGGAAGTTTATCAGATTTTCGAAAACGCGTTAAAAGTCGGTTTGGCGTCCAACCCCAGGCCTTGGCGCCTGGAATCAGGATTGGCGCCAGACGCCAGCCATTGGCGCCTGGCGCTAGCCACTGGTCCTGGCGCCAATGAGCCAGGGCTGGCGCCAATGTGTTTTTGTGGTCTTCAGACTCTGTTTTGATAAATTATCTTTTTTGGATGATTTTCTCTATAAATATCGTATCAAAAACTCCGTTTTCAGAATCAAGGACCATTCATTAATTCTCTTCATTCATCATCTACATCTATCATTCACCAATTCTCTTGATTCTTAAGTTTTAACCAACTCTCATCAAGATTTTCTTGATTATTCTCTCTCTCTCTCTTTTCTAAAGTTTGCTTTTTTAATACAAAATTCCGCATTCACAAGATCTAGAAACACCTAGCCATATTCGAAGTTGCCTTCGCCCTAGACGTGAAAGGTTTATTTTTTGAGGGTTTGGTCACAAATCTCTCTTTCAATTATTTAATTTAATTGCTTTGTTTGTTTATTTTCCTTGAAGTTACTAACGCGTGTATTTTGTTATTAGAAAGAGGTACAAAGCATCCAAGTAAGTACTTTAATGGTTTAATTGATATTATGATGTAGAAATCATGCTTAGATTGTTATTTTGATTCCTAGTATAATGTCTAGGGTAATTTTAATATCAAGTATGATTAAAAGTATGATGCTTCCTATTTTCTTCCTAATATTAGTTCATGTTAGTATTATGTTAGGGCTAAAGATTTGATTTTTATTGCTTAGTGACATGTTAGGGTTTGTTATTAATCTTGTTAGTATCATGCCTAGGATCTTGCTATGCCTTAACATGATCATGATTATGATTATGATTGATATTATTACTAATAATGATGTTGATTATTTATTATGTTGCTTGATTATTTATTATTATTATTATTTTCTTGATCACCTTTTATTGCATGTTTAAAGGGAATTGGTATTTGCAATCACGCTTAATAAGATAATTAATAATCTTGTTAGGGTTAATATAATTATAATTCAAGTGATCGCCAATAATAGTTTATGTGTGCATTAATATTCAACCAACATAGATTAAACAGGTTTAGGGTTAATCCTATTGATTGTATGTTAGTCAGAAAGCGCACATGAATACGAGCAGAATAAAGTAGAGGCCTATTATTAGGGCAGGTTCAATCTCTTTTAGGTTGGATTTGTACCATCATCCCCGAACCCTTATTTGGTTCATGACCTTATGGAGTTGACGATCTCTTGGATCGTTAAGGGGTGTAACCTTCATCCTCGTGAACGGTTTACAAGTTCCATAAAAACTTGTTGGCGACTCTTTTGCTCTATCTTCTTCCCTTTTGGACTCCACCGTACTTTAGTGTATGATCACAGTGGGGTTTAAGCTAGTGGGATTTTTAAAGGCTTGAAATTATTCCCTACAGTCATGTGCTAACATGTTTAAAATGTTCTCCGAGAATGGTAAGATCCAACCTCTCGAACCGAGACCATTTGAATCACTCGAAAGGACAAACAGGTATTACTATTCATACCATCAATCAGGGGGACATACAATAGAGATCTGCTTTAAGTTCAAAGGGTTAGTTCAACAATTGATTGATGACAAGAAACTAGTCCAACTCCCACAAGATGCCACAATCAATGGATTATGGGACAGTGATGATGAGGATGTCTACCTCAAAGATATCGAAGAGACTCCTTTTTCAACAATATACCGAGTAAGTGACATTTGGGACGAAGAGGATTCGCCCATAGATGTCCTCACCAGGTCCGAGAGAATGCAACCTCCCATTACAACACAACCTATGCCCACCGTTCAACAAGTTCCCATGCCAATCATAGAAGACAACAACAACGATGTTGTCAAACAATTAAAAAAGACCAAGGTCGAAATGAATGTATGGAAACTCTTAGCCACACCCCGAGAGCATAGGGTTGCAGTTATGGATGCCCTGGCTAAGGTAGGCATAGATTCGGACACCACTCCTGAGGGGTTAGCTAATTTACTCACGAGTGATCTCCCAAGTCCAATTAACTTGGTCACTTTTTCAGACAAGGACTTACCACCGGAAGGTGACAAGCACAACAAGGCTCTTAACCTCACGGTGATATGTAAAAGGATGAATGTCCCTATGACCCTTGTAGATAATGGATCGGCAATCAATGTTTGCCCACTTAGAACTGCAAGAATGTTAGGCATAAGAGATGAGGATTTATCCCCATCAACCCAAGGAATAAGAGCCTATGATAACTCACGCCGTCAAGCATTAGGTACAATTACTATGAACATAACGGCGGGGGCAATCGAATATGCTACTACATTCCAAGTAGTGGACATTAAAGCATCCTTCAACTTACTATTGGGACGCCCTTGGCTTCATGACCTAAAGGCCGTCCCTTCATCTCTTCACCAACAAGTGAAAGCCATAATTGGGGGAATACCAATTACTATTGATGCTTCACCTATGAGGATTAAAACAGTGGAGAACCCACTAATTAATGTAGAACATGATGAAGATGATGAAGATTTGTGGGGCTTTAAGGAAGAGGTCTCCTTGATAGAGGAAGATGAGAGGACCCCTCTTCACTACAACCTCCACTCAAACATGGTGACTAACGCTATCTTACGAAAACAAGGACATTTTCCTGGAATGAATCTAGGAAAGAAGAAAGAGATAGCTAAGCACATGGGATTACCTGGCCTCCCTAAGTTGGACACTTTTGGACTTGGTTTTGAATCAACTCGCGAAGATCTTAAGCAAGCCCAGGAAAAGTCAAGAGCACGTAGGAATGCTCGTACACAAAAGAAAGAAATACCCATGGATCAATATCCTCTCACCCTAAACGGACAATTTATAAGAGAAGGAGAGGATTACCCATGTTATGAATTTCCTGAACCTTTCGTTGTAAATGGCATAAGACAACCAGGGTTTGAAATATTTCTGGATTGTTACTTCCTAGATGAGATCCCAACTCTAAATCATAGGGAGAAAACACCCCCTTGTTTTGACTTTAATGCCATGGGACTCTTATTTGGACAAGAAAATAATGAGCCAAGATATGTGGAGGACAATTCTTCACTCATTCAAACAGTCCTACAAAGTGAAAACTTTGATCCGTCAAAGTTCATCACTCCAATAGAAGACCAAGAGCGAGGATGGCGCAAAACGGTAAAGGTGACCACTACGAATGGAAGGAAGATTTCCGTAACCACGGGACAAGGGCCAATGTTTGAAGAATCGTCTGAGTTAGAGTCCGAATCAGAGTCTTCCCCTATCGAGTCTTCCAAATCTCTAGTTGTAGCACCTCCATCTTCTATTTCTACTCCTAGGATAGTTAGTAATCAAGTCCCAACGGAAATTTCTTTATTTGATGTAATGATTTCCGAATTCAATAACATGTCTTCTTCCCCTTATTCCTCTTGTTTTTCTCTAACCAAAGATGACGAGCATTGCTTAACTAATGATGAAAACGACAAAGCAATAATTAAAGCAATGGAAACACTTGAAAATAAAACACCAATAATCGAGGATACAGAAACGGTTGACATCTCAAAAGATCCAACCATTAAAAGAGAAGTTAAAATCGGACTTACATTAAGTAAAGATGAAAGAACCGATTTAATTAATCTACTTAAAGAATTTATTGATGTATTTGCTTGGTCATATGAAGATATGCCAGGCATTAATAGATAAATAGCTCAACACACAATACCATTAATTCCAGGAATGAAACCTGTAAAACAAAAGTTACGTCGAAATGAAACCCGACGTAGCTCTTAAAATACAAGAAGAGGTTCAAAAGCAAATAACTGCAGGTTTTATTAGGGTATCTAAATACCCCGAATGGGTCGCCAATGTGGTCCCAGTTCCGAAAAAAGATGGTAGGGTTTGAATGTGTGTCGACTATCGAGATCTAAATAAGGCAAGTCCAAAGGACGACTTCCCTTTACCACACATCGATATTTTGGTAGATAATACAACAAATCACGCACTTCTCTCATTTATGGATGGATACGCATGATACAACCAAATTCTCATGGCCGAAGAAGATATGGAAAAAACCACATTCATAACACCTTGGGGTACTTACTATTACACGGTAATGCCATTCGGGTTGAAAAACGCGGGTGCTACTTACCAACGAGCAACGACTGCCCTACTCCATGATATGATGCACAAAGAAGTGGAGATTTATGTAGATGACATGATTGTAAAGTCTAAAGACCGTCCAAGACACCAAATAGCCCTAAGAAAATTCTTCAAAAGGTTAAGAAAGTACAACATAAGGTTGAACCCCTTTAAATGTGCTTTCGGTGTAACCTCAGGAAAACTCTTGGGATATGTCATAAGCTCTAGAGGAATAGAGATAGACCCAACCAAGATTAAGGCAATCATGTCCATGCCACCGCCTAAAACCGAAAAGCAAATTCGGGGATTCATTGGCCGGTTGCAATACATAAGTAGGTTCATATCCAAGCTAACCACAATATGTGAACCAATATTCAAAAAAACTCAAGAAGAATGTGCCAGTCATATGGGACGATGAGTGTCAAAAAGCCTTTGAAAAGATCAAAGACTATCTCTCAAATCCTCTTGTATTAGCTCCAGCACTCCCAGGAATACCTTTAAGGTTATACTTGACGGTTACAAAAGAAACAATGGGAGCTATGCTTGCGCAAGAGGTAGAAGATAAAGAAAATGCTATCTACTACCTAAGTAAGAAGATGCTCGAATATGAGACATGCTATACACCATTAGAGAAGTTGTGCCTCGCATTGGTGTGGGCCACGACCAAATTAAGGCACTACATGCTTGTACATACAGTTTATGTAGTATCACGAATGGATCCCCTCAAGTATTTATTCGAGAGATCTACACTTAACGGGCGTATCTCAAGGTGGATAGTTAACTTAGCACAGTTTGATATAATATTCATGCCTCAAAAGGCAATTAAAGGATCAGTAGTATCGGATTTTCTAGCAGATTTCCCAATAGAAGATTCGTCACCATTAGAAGAGAACGAATTTCCAGATGAGGATTTAATGATGACGGAAGATGATACATGGACTTTATACTTTGACGGAGCCTCAAACCAAAAAGGATGTGGCGTAGGAGTCTTATTAGTATCACCCAAAGAGGAACATGTTCCCATATCTATAAAGTTAGATTTCGACGTTACCAACAACGCGGCCGAATATGAAGCATTCGTGGTAGGCCTCGAAATTGCTTTAGCCTTAGGAGTAAATAAACTCCGGATTTTCGGAGATTCCTCTTTAATCATCAATCAAATCTCAAAAAGATGGAAGGTCAGGAGTGAGAGCTTAGCCCCTTACCAAACATATCAGGAAACCCTCACTGATCAGTTGGAAAAAGTGGAATACACCTATCTACCTAGAGAGGAGAATCAATTCGCCGATGCCTTAGCAAGACTGGCCTCAATGGTTAGAATTCCTAAGGAAATTGAGCAAATGCCTTTGACCATAGAGAAGAGGCATAAACCAGCATACATTCAAGCTATAGAAGACGATGAGGTGGTCCAAGAAGAAGAACAAGAGGAAGAACCATGGTTTACAGACATACTTAATTATGTCACCAAAGGAAAATATCCTCCTCATGCTGACAAAAGGGAAAAACGAGCCCTAAGACTTTTGGCTTCCCAGTTTGTGCTCATAGGAGATGAGTTACACAAAAGGGTACCTAAGGGTCGAGCTTTATTATGTGTAGGCAAAAAGGATGCTCAAAGAGCTATGAGAGTAGTCCATGAAGGAATATGTGGAACACATGTTAATTGCAAGATGCTAGTCCAAAAGGTAATGCGAGAAGGGTATTATTGGACTACCATGAATAGGGACTGTCATCAATACGTAAAAAGATGTCCCAAATGCCAAATTTATGCAAATTTGCAACATGTTCCACCATCTCTCCTCTACACATACACTTCACCATGGCCTTTCTCTACATGGGGAATTGACATAATTGGAAAAATTATGCCTCCCGGAACAGGAGGTCATGAATACATCCTAGCCGCAATAGATTACTTCACAAAGTGGGTAGAAGCACAATCATATGCTTAACTCACCGCAAAGCATGTAGCACTCTTTATCTAGAGAAACATAATTTGTCGATATGGAGTCCCACATGAAATGATAAGTGACAATGGAACTCACTTTCAAGCTGAATGTGAAGAATTGCCGCAAAAGTATGGTATTCAACATCACCATTCTTCCCCTTATAGACCTCAAGCAAATGGAGCAGTTGAGGCCGCTAATAAGAATTTAAAGACTATCATCGAGAAAATGACTGAGAATTACAAAGATTGGCCTGACAAGCTCCACTTTGCACTGTGGGGCTATCGCACGTCAATCCGAACATCAACAGGAAATACGCCATTCAACCTAGTATATGGAATGGATGTCGTAAAACCTGTGGAATTAGAAATACCCTCTCTACGCATTGCATTAGAAAGTAAACTCGATGAAGTCGAATGGACTAGAGCACGGTATGAAGAGCTAATTCTACTTGATGAAAAACGACTAGAAGCTCTACATCATACCCAATGCTATCAAACCCGTATGGCTAGACACTTCAAAAAAAAGGTCAAGACTAGAAATATTAAGGTTGGGGACTTGGTATTAAAATCACTAAGGAAAAATTTTTTGGACCCAAGAGGCAAGTTTAGGCCTAATTGGTCTGTACCATACATTGTCAAAACAATCCTGTCAGGAGGCGCAGCTAAATTAACTGACATGGACGGAAATGAATTTTCAAATATGACAAATCTTGACCAACTTAAGAAGTACTACCCATAATTACTTGAGTAAAATACTCAAGAGAGCTACGTTTGGCCTGATTCCTTAAGCAAAGGATACGTAGGCAACCCTTAAAAGGGTGCAGCCACTTTAATTTTTCAAAATCTCGCATCCCAGAGTTAAAAAATTCATGACTGCAAAAATACAAGGCTGGCGCCAGAAAAAGGACTCTGTCGCCAGGCGACAGAAGGCAGACGCTAGCGACAAACATTTAGACGGCGGCGCTAATTTTCTACGAGTGTCTGGGCAGATTTTGTGTATTCTGGAAAAAATTTCGACTTCCGTACTCGAAGAAATCTTCCGAAAATAAATATTTTAATTGTTTTCATTGCTTTAAATGTAAAGTTAATTTAAATAAAAGCTAAAATTTTATTGATTAATAAAGAAATTACATTGTTGATAAAATAAAGCGTAAAATTAATTAAAAACAATTTAAATTGTCTAATAAATCAAAGGAAAAGCAATGCTCAAATCTTTCTTTTCTTTCTTAATCCTTTTCCAATTTTTGTCCGCATTTTCTTATTCTTCATCCATCACCTTTACAAGGAGACATCCATTAGAAGATCTGCATTCTATTTTAGTGTAGATGGTCTCTCCCTCCGCTAAAACTCCATGTTTCTTCTCCACCCAAACTTTCTTTTTTGTAGAGTCAAGTTTTCTTTTCCCTTTGTCTTTCTTAGTGCTCTTCTTTTTTGGCATAATAGGAGTCTTAAACTCACTTCTTTCACCTAGGCGCTCTTTAGCAGGAGCTTTCTTATCTTCCAGACGAGTCTTCACATTGGTCTTCTCAACCTTGACTTGGTTTTTATGAGATCTTCCATCAAGCCATTGCTTCACACTATTGGAAAAAGAAGGTGGAACCTTATGGGTAATCACTTCCCATAAAGGCCTAGCACACCAATATTTATCAAAGCGCTCAACTTCTTGAGAAACAGGGAATTCATAAGGACGGAGACAATCTCCCGTAGGGATGGTTTGTGCAAGCCCATATTGTCTCTTAACCCTACAAGGGTAATAAAAGGTTAATTTTGATAAACTAGGGAGACGGCAGAAAGGTTGGTTATTACAACCAATCATATTCTTAATCTTCCACCAAGGGACAACCCAGTTTATGGTAAAATCACCAGCGGCAAACACCTTGCCCCACTCACGGCGGCCCATCTTTAAAGAAAAACGTTTCTTTCGCCAAACTAAATAGTTGGGAGTGTACTTGTCAATGTTATCAGGAGGACTAATTAATCCTAGTCTCTCCATGAGCCATATCTGTAAAAATGCACTTGATTAGTATTGCAACATAAAAATATTTTTTATTTTATAATTAAGAATATTATTTTATACCTGTAATAAAATTGGAGAACCTCGAAGGGGTGCTTTTGGATTCTTTTTCAATGCATCTAGACTCAACATAGTCTCTCCAACAATTAGTGGCATTGGGTTTCTTCCTGATTCAATTTGCTCTAAAACAGATATAATTATTTCTTGGCCTTCGTTATCTTTACCACTAGTAAGGAGATATTGGCTAATCATGCAAAAGAGGAAAGCTCTTCTTCTATAAACATGAGAAAATCCGGAGCAAGGTTTATCAAAATAATAACGTGCAAATTCTTTCAAGTCAATTGTATTACCATGCACTATATTTTTTAGATCCGTACCCCTTAGATCAAAGAAACGCTCATAATCCTTGTAATAATACTCACTTACTCTAGGCATTACCGCAAGATCTAAGGAACAGAAGCCTAGAATGGCTCCAAATTCTTCCGGTAAAGGGCAAATTTCATCATAGAATAATTTAAAACAGTGAGAATTAGTATCCCAATATTCTAAGGCGGTATGAACGAAGTCTATGTCAAGATCTACCCCTTTTACACCATAAATACCCCCCATGTGAAAAAGTCTAGTTCTTTCCTCTCTTTAGCAGTTAAAGAACGACACCACTCACGTGTATAATCGCAAAAAGTTTTCTTAGTAAAGACATGATTAATAGTTAAGTTATTTATTTAATTAATAATCTATTCGAATTATGCAGAAAACGTCAGTTCTGGGGGCTATTTATAAGCTTTTTTTCTTAACGGAATTCGATTCCTGTAAGAATTAGGATAATCAATTCTGTCGCCAAGCGACAAGTTTGTCGCGTGGCAACAGGCTCTGTCACGTGGCGACAGGTAAGATTACGCGGCGTTAGTATTTTTTCAGCAGCGACAGCTACACACGTTGAAAACCGTGTTTTACTAACTCGAATTCGACTTTGATTTGACTTATTCAAACCCACTTTGTTTCACCTCTATTATTTTCATTTTTCCTTTTACTTAAATTAAGCTTAATTAATTTTAGGCTTATTTTTAGTAAATTTATTTTAATTCATTTTATTTTTTCATTTTTTCTTTTTTGGGGGAGAAAGTCGGTACCCTCCATTAATAATAAAAATGACGGAAATTTTTGCGCAAAAATCACATTTTTTCACACACCCACACCCACATAAAATAAAATGAAAAATAAAATACAAGAGATAAAATGTTTAATAAATAATAATTGCATATATACAAAGTGTCTAATACATGAGTCATATAAATAAAAATTAGACAAATTCCTACAAAGTCGAATAAATGAAAATACAGGTACAACTACGGTGCAGGAGGCCGCAAATGATGAGGGACGCCGAAAGTATCAAAGAAAGTCCTACTCCGTGGAGTGTGTCCCTCACCATCTCCCGAGCCGCCAGCCGGCGGAAACTGCAACTCAGGGTCAGGCCAACCCGTCTCACCCTGATATCCAATAGATAGAGGCTGAGGCTGCAAGGGCTGCTGCGACGACGAGCCAACCTCGTATGTCCCACCACCCATCCCACCTCGACTGGTCGGCCCAGTCGGGACATCCTCAGGAGACGACGCTGAGTCCTCTGTAGGGGCGGCCTCAGAATGACCACCCCGACCGCCTGAAGCAGTCCGACGACGCCTCGAGTCGGACCTTGTAGTCTCCCTCCTAGGCTCGGGTCTCGACCGAGTGCGTGGAGAGGGAATAGGCTGTCCCTGCATGAGTAAATCAAATTAGAAAACAAGTAAAAGACAAAGACAAAGATGCTAAGGCAAGAAGTAATACCTCCTCGGTGTCGTTGCTACGACAGGTAGCACGGTTCCGCAACCTCACGAGCTGGCTAAGAAAGGCGTCTATGCACCTCGCCATAGCCGTCACCACCTCGCGAGAAAACTGCCAAAATAACTAAGTCAGTAACAGTTTACAATCAAACATAAAAACAAGATGTACCAGGATGCTTACCCGAGTCTGGTGACGGGGAATGGAGCGCTCCACGAATCGCTCCCCCTCCAGAGCTGGCGGAATCAGCTCCTCAATCGGCCCGTACATGCCCTGATAGCGTATGGACATCCTCGGGGGAATGAACTCCCTAGGACCAGCCTGATAAAGACAAAAGGTTAGAAAGAACTTGGGGGCTACCTATTAGAAAATGAATGAAGTAAATAGAAGCATACCGCTGCCTCCTCTGAAAGGACAGGAGCCGGCGCTAGCAACGGTAGCAGATCCTCCTCATAACTCTGCTCGAGGAGAATGTAGGATCTCCAAGGAGTACCCCGAGATGATCCACTCGCTCGGTCCCGCTGCAAGGCATCATGGAACATGTGCCGGGGTGGAGGAGTAGGGACGACGAAGACGTTTGAGGAGTGCTGAATGGCTACCCTCTCTCCTAGGTAGACCACTGCGTCGTATGTCCCCAGAAAATACCGACGCCCAGCAGTGTATTGTGCCGCTAGCGTAGGAATGGTGAAGTTAGCCCAGGGTCGATAGATCGGGCTGGGCTCCTGCAAAACAATCATATGAGGTCAAATACCAAAAAATGATAAAAGAAAAAAAAAACAACAGTGTTTGCAAAAACCTACCGAAAGGATCATCTCTCGAAGACGAAGCACCTCTGGCGGACCTCGACGGCCTCCCCAACTAGCAGCAACGGGGAGCACGCGAGGAGAAGGCCTCGCAGGCGCAAGTGAGGGAAAGTACTCGTAGAACCAGATCTACACGAATGGCAAAAGTCAGTAAAAGTTTACGTTTAACCTAGAGATAAATCTCAAAAGAGGAAAAAGATGTACCTCTACGACCCTCCAGAAGCTGGAAAGTGCCACCTCTCCAGACAAGGCCCTGTGACGGCAAGAGCGTCGCAGGACCAGTAGAAAGTCCGCATAGGCCATACTGGCCCAGTCATATGTCTCGACCAGGTGAAGGTCGCGAACGACGGACAGGTAGTAAAGAAGTACTCTACTACCTCGATTAGGGGAAAACGTCCCTGATAACAAAATCAGCACAAAGATGCGCACTCGCTGCTCACGAGTGGTGGCATCATCCTCGAAAGCTGTAACCAGCGTGCAGCGGCGAATACATCGGGAACTCATCTGTCCCGACTAAGCCTCAGCTTGGGCCCGAATAGCGATCGGACCCAATAACTCCAGAACGACCGGTGAGTAGACCGTAATGTCACTGTCGAACGACAAAGGAGTAGATTGGAACTCTAGCCCCGTGACGAGGCTGAAATCAGCTGGAGTGACTGTCATCTCACCCCAGGAGAATTGAAAAGTGTTGGTGGTGTCCCAAAAGAACTCCACCAAGGTTCAGACAACGAGGTTACCCCCGTCGTATGAAAGCATGGCCCGGGTGGCCTGAAGAAGAGGAGTCAACCCACATGACTCCCAAAGCCGACGTAAACCCTCATCTCTGCTGATGAAGGTGTCGTAGAGCGAACCAATGGTGCAATTACCCGAGCCGTGGCTACGGGTCCTCCCACCTGCAAGACCGTGTCGGACTCGCTCCGACAGATGATGTACGGGTGCGTGAAACACAGTACGCTTGTCCTAATCTGGCAGAAGACCAAGTCTAGACGTAGATGGAACGTCCTCGCCCTCGTTAGCAGGCTCGTCCTCTTGGGGCGAGTCTCTCGATCGAGAGCCGGAACCACGTCGTTTAGCCATGCTAAATTATGTAAAAGTAATTAAATTTTAAGGCTCTATAGTATCTAAGGTTCGCCTAAACCGCATGATAATATGTTCGCAAAAATAGAGTACGTAGTACTAAAACAGAGAAAAATTTAACTAAGCATAATTGGCATTTTCAAGCAAATAAACAATTTCTTGCAAATATATGATAAATATTGTGACAATTTGTACAAGAAAAGGCAGCAAAAATACAAAGAACAGGCTACATTGTTCTTCACGACCTTACGAGGTCGAACAATGGTGAATTGCTCATTTCTTCTCCAAATTGAGTCAAACAAGTCTCAAAATACTCCTAAGGCAATATACAAGCATAATCAAACAAATTCAAGGCATGAAATTAAACAAAAAAAGCAAATTAAGCATGAAAATGTTCGAATTTTTTGAAAATTCGTGAACAAGAACGCAAAATTCATCAAAAACCGAGTAGAGTTTGAGCAAAACTTACATAGATCGGGAAAGTAGATGAGAAAAGCTTCAATTTGCAACAAGTTTGAGCGAATTCGGCCAAGAAACGAGCAAGAACGAGTGTTTTGAAGTTTTTCGTGAGAATGAACGAAGCAGAGCAGCAGCGAAATGAAGAAGAAGACGGGTATTTAAAACCCCGATTCTGTCGCCAAACGACAGGATTGTCGCGAGGCGACAGACTCTGTCGCTTGGCGACAGACGCAGATGCTGGCGACAGTTGTTTTTTTGCTGGCGCTAGAACGGCGACAGAATATTGGGCCCCACATTATGACTTTGTGGACTTATTGCAGCAGTTTGGGTTCCTTGGTACGCCATTTAGCCCCTCTAAGCAAATTGACATGATTTAGTAATCGGTTCAATTGCAATCACATTAAGTGATCGACCTGATAAAAGATCGTCTCACTTAGCTTAAAGCGCCTACATATTGGCTCATAGTAAGGCACCGAAATAATGGTTCAATAGTAGCACCAACGCAATGGTTCACAAATAAGAAGTAGCACCGACGTATTGGTACGAAAATAATATTATATTAAAGATCAATACAAAGAGTGATCTTCGACGATGTCCCAACATAGAGAGGAGTTGTCTGGTGGCGAGATACTGCCGTGGCGAGATAATGTCACAAATTCTGAAGATAGCGAGATATGATCACCTTCAACGGTCCCTCAAGATAAAGAAGAGATTGTCTATAGCGGCGACGCACTGCCGTGGCGACGTGCTGCCACAACCCTGAAGATGACGACGTACAGTTATTTTCGACGATGTTCCCAAGATACTGTGGAAGATTGTCACCAAGAAATGTTGAAGATGACGACGCAATGTTACCTTCAAAGATGGCGTTCTCTAGCTTGTAGAAGGTCGTCAAAACAAAATGCTACAACAAAACGGTTACCTTTAGAGACGTGTGCTCGATGGTGCAAGATACGCGTTTCTTAACTCTTTTATCTGTTTAACTAACATTGTTTTACAGGTATCGGCGTTATAAGAATGATTTAAGATCGCAGAACGTTCTGAATCATTCTCCGTCCCTATCAATACTTTGACTTTTGTTTTCGAAACCTAAGTTTCTCCAAACTCAGTCAAAGTGGAGGATTCAGTAGACACCCATTTGTGTCTCCCCAAAACCAAACCCAGTGATGAATGCCTTTCACGTCGAACCATAATTGAATGAGGTGAAAGTGTGGAAAAGTCAAGTGTTGCGGTTTAATTTTATTTAAAATTCTCTTATCTCTGTTTTTGAAAACAACTCTATTTTAGCCAAACCAGTTTAGTTTGTTCCATAATAAAGGTCCAATAATAGTGTAGTTGGATGGGGCTCAAAGAGGCCTTTCCAACGATATATTATAAGCCCAATTCCGATGAATATTGAGGAAGTTATGGCCAAAATACTAAACTGGGCCCGATTAATTATTTACATACGGACCAATGATCTAGAGGAGGGCCCAATGTTAATTATTATTCCTAAAATTATTAGGATTAATTATAACTTTCTAGAAGTTTCTAGAAGGTCCCTTTTAATTCTAATATTATTAGATTTAATAATTATTTTAAGATGGATTTTTATTTGGAATAAAATATTATTATTTTTATTATTATATTATTATTTTTAAAGATACGTTTTATCTTTTGTACAGATTCTGTGGATCAATTTGGTTAAAGATCGGATTCCGCGTGGAAAAGCGCGTGCAAGTCAGACTGTCGCCAAACGACAAGTCTGTCGCTTGGCGACAGACCTTGTCGCCTCGCGACAGCGTGTGTTTCTGGCGACAGCGTGTAGTTTTATTCCTAATCAAATTCTATACTTTTCCGGACTATTTTCCTTATAAATAGGGTACCGAAACTCCGTTTTCATTCATTCAGAATCACCCAATTCTCTCTATTCTCTCTTGAGCAATATATGCTTTCTTTCTCTCTTTTTCTAAACTAGCTTTTTACAAACAATATTCCGCATACACAAGAATTAGAATCATCTAGCCAAGTTCAAAGTTGCCTTCGCCCTAGACGTGCAAGGTTTAATATTTTCTGAGGGTTTGGTCCAAATCTAGTCAAAACTTTATTTAATTTAATTCTAATTTAATTCCTTAATTCTTTAATTCTTTATTATTTTCATTGAAGTTTACTAACATGTGTATGTTGTTATTCAAAAGAGGTACGAGGCTTCAAAGTAAGTAGATTAGCTTACTCCTTATTTTCTTTCACAATGTAGAAAGCATGTTTATTATTGTTTAATGCTTCCTAGTATCATGTTAGGATATTGTTTAATGCTTTCTAGTATCATGTTTAGGGTACCTTTTATTATTTCTAATATTGTAATATCATGTTAGTACCATGTTAGGTTTAAAGCTTTGATCTTTATTGTCTAGTGACATGCTAGGGTTTTGTTATTAATCTTGTTAGTATCATGCCTAGGATCTTGATATGAATATTAAGCTTTATTATGCCTTATCATGATTTTGATTATCATTATTATTGTTATCATAATTGTTATTATTGATTATTATGTTGCTTGATATTATTTTTATTGTTATTACTTTATCACGCCTTTTATGCATGTTAAAGGGAATTTGTACTTGAAATCACGCTTAATAAGATAACTAATAATTTGGTTTAGGCTAATGTGATTTTAATTCAAGTGATCGCCAATAATAGAATTATTTGTGCATTAATATTCAACCAACATAGATAAACAGGTTTAGGATAAATCTAATGTTTGCATGTTAGTCAGAAAGCGCACATGAATACGAGTAGAATAAAGTAGAGGCCTATTTTATAGGGCGGGTCCTTTCTTTTGTAGATTGGATTCGTACCCTCATCCCCGAACCCTGTTTGGTTCAAGACCTTATGGATTTGACGATCTCCTGGATTGTTTTTGGGTTTACAAGTTCCTAAAACTTGTTGGCGACTCTTTTGCTCTAGCTTTCTTCCCTTTGGAACGCCACCATACTTTAGTGTATGATCATAGTGGGGTTCAAGCTTGGGGTTATAGTGCTTGAAATATTCCCTACAATAGTCGAACATAGAACTTGAACTTAGGTTGAGAACTTTTTGCATCATCGTGACTAAATGCTACGTGTTTTATTTGGTGCTAACCCACATGTGTTTGTTCATTTTGTTTTTAGACTAACCTATGACCGAGGGTTTTTATTCCCACATAGCAATTAGTACGGACCTTAAAATCGATTAGAATCTGGAAGAAAGTCACAAAAGGCCTGGAACTGTGCACCGTGTCACGACAACTCTGCCACGTCACGGTAAACAGTGCCGTGATGTTAGTTGAGACGATTAATACAAGAGGGGGGTGAATTGTATCGAGTTCTTAATGACTACTTTTTGCGGATTATAAAACAATGCATATAGGAACTTGAAAGCACACACAGATTTTACGAGGAAACCTTCCAGGGCCCAACTGGAAGTAAAACCTTAACCCTGCCTTAGGGATTTCAAACACATAAACTCCACTATAATAGGGCAAACACCAAGTTACAACCTATTAGACACATACCTTTATTTCACAAGTTCCTCACTGGACTTGCTACTTGATAGGACCCTATTCTACCCAACCTAAGCACCACACCTAGATTCACTCGTACCACCAAAGTACTACTCGTACTACCAAAGTACAAACACTCAGCCTCACCAAGAAGCTTACAAAACTGTGTATAATAAAAACAATAAACACACCCAAATAACCCAACCCAATACAAGAATTCGACACCTAGTATGTCAGGCAAGCTATGCACGAAATCCGAAACTAATATGACAAGTTAGAAGCTTGGTAAACTTACTCAATTACGCACAGTGATTTCTTCACGCATAAACTCACAAAAAACCTAAAACCATTTTGCTCTCTACTATTTATACAAGTCACACTCGTATAGAAAGTAGGTTTTCCAAAAGATAAATAAGTTAAATTAACTTATCTTTAAAACACGATTTTATGTAAATCACATGAATAAAATCTATTCTGGAAAATAAAGATAAAAAGATATTTTTTTAAAAAAGAATTATCTTTTCAACAAACTGATTTATAGAAAATAAATCGTTTAGAAAATCTTTTCCTAAAATCTATCTTTTATTATTTTCCGTTTTATTTATTTACCAAGCTTAACTTGTCACGCTTCTAATAAACTTCGTACAATAACCTACTTAACATATTAACAATAATCTAGAAAGATAAAACCTTAACTAAATTAAATGCTGCGCCGCACTTTTGTTCAGGCAGATTAATTAGGCTCCAAGCTGATTGAGTTCCTCCAAAGAACCTCAGCTTGCTGTCTTCAAGTTTCTGTTAGGGAACTCAGTTCTTGTTAGAGAACTCTTCTTCTGATTTGTTTAACTTCTTTTATAAAGATCTCCTCAAGTCTTCTTAGTTCCAGCTACTTCTTCCATCACCATGATCAACTTCACCTAAACTAATCAAACACTTGAAAACCTTTATTAGTCGAGTTTGCTTTAGTTTAAGTTCCTCACCATCAAAACCTTCATGCTTCAACACGTGACATGGCGTTCTCTACCGTCTGACGGTAGACTGCGCCGTGTCACGACAGTCAGTACCGTAACACGGTGCCCAGGAAAAGTGTCTCAGTCCATTTTTTGGCTTCTGTGCGTACTTATGTGGTTTATATGTACGGTCATAACATGTGTCCATAACCTCACTTAATTACTCACAAGTCATGTCAAGTTCACACACTTTTCTTTGAGTCATACACTATTTTGTTCGTGGCGTACATTAGGAAAGTCTTGCGTTTTTCCGTTTTTTTAGGAGTAAGTCGGATGGTATCCTCCCATACATGCTTCTTTCTTTTCAAACCTTTTTCCTTCTTATTTTTCGGATGGGTCAAAGATGAGTCTAGTCATTAAAGGTGCGTTTGTTTCAATGTCAAAGCACTTGGTCAAGAAGCAGGGGTAGATTGTTACGGTTTGAGTCGCTACCTCAACAACCTCTTATACATAAGAGGCGTACAAGGAAACCACCACAATCATCTCCACATAATCCATCTCCCATTTACTTTCAACCAATGGCCGCCACTAAGGAAGATATGGAGAACATGAGCCAGGCCATCGAGAGGTTGTCTACTATGATGGAAGCACTCACTACCAGGGTTCACACGGTAGAGCAAAACAATCAAAGCAATGCCATTGTAGCTGCAATAGACAAGATCAGAGAATAGATGAGTAAGATCTCTGAAGAGTTTACCTATGTGAAGCAACCTGCCACTTCTTTGAACATAAGGGACACGCTTCCTGAGAAGTGTTCCACTGCTGACATTCCCAAGTTCAAGCCTACTGATAACCCTATGTTTCATTTGAAGGCTTTTTCTGCAACCATGGCTCTTAAGGGATTAGATTTGACACTCTTCCCTACTATGTTCCCTCTTTCCCTGGAGCATGCCTGTCAACAATGGTTCTACTCTCTGGAATCCAAGCATGTTGAGACTTGGGAAGATGATACTGAAAGCTTTATGAACCGTTACAAGTGTAACATCCAAACCAAGACTTCTGGACGTGAACTCTCCATTCTCAAACCGAAGGAGAATGAAGGCTTCACTACTTATCTAAGCAGGTGGAGAGAAACAGCTGCACTCTTGGTGGATCCTCTCAAGGAGAAAGAGATGGTTCGCCTGTTTATTGTAAATCTGACTCATAAGTATAAGCAACATTTGAAGTTTTTGCCTTTGAATACTTTCGAAGCCATGTACGATATTGGGATCAAAATCAAAGAGGAACTGATGAAGACTACTGGCAGCAACAATAGTAACAATAACACTTGGAAAAACAAGAAGAACGACACTCCTTCTTCTTCGTCTTCCAAGCCCAATAATGCTACCAAAAATGTGAATATCAATGATGTGATGGCTCTTAATGCTCCCCCTCAGAGATTCCCAAAGGCAAAGGAGGGTCTAAACGCCTTTGGGAATGACTTATGATGCTGCTTTTGATCGCTTGCATAGTCAAGGACTAATTATGCCAATTGGACCTTTTCCAGAACCTCGACTAGAGAACATAACTGCTAGCTATGACCTTAATGTTCATTGTAAGTTTCATCAAGGCAAGGGTCATACTACTGAGAAGTGTTGGAAGTTGAAAGATGTGATCCAAGACGTGATTGATGCTAATCAACTTCATGTCCTTCAGGAGGCAAGAAGCCTAATATTCAAACAGGTCCTCTTTCTAATGCTTTGGCTATCATGGGAGATGAAGTCTCCTTTGATCCGTCAATACTCATTCAACTTGTGGATGAACCTTTACCAGAAGTTGTTTTTATTTCAAGTTGTGAAGAATTTAACGGAATTTGGGATAGCGACGATGAAGACGTCTATCTCAAAGATATAGTTTGTTCATCTCTTGGCGCTGTTAATCTGAAAGATAGCGAAGATGTTTGGGGGGACCTTGAAGTCAAGGTTCTCACTAGGAATGGAAGGTTACAGCAACCCACTCCACCTACGCCTACACCACAAGCACAACCAATAGTTGATCCCATCGACCCTGTGAGCAACGATGTGATCAAGCAACTGCAAAAGACCAAGGTGGAAATGAATGTTTGGAAGCTGTTGGCTACGTCTCATGAGCGTCGGAAGGCTGTGATGAATGCTCTTGTGAAGATAGGAGTTGATAGTGATATGTCTCCTCAAGGACTAGTCAGCTTTCTCACTACTGAATTGCCAAGGCCCAATAACTTGATTTCCTTTTCTGATAAGGATTTACCCCCGGAAGGGGATCAACATAACAAATCCCTACACCTTACTGTGGTGTGTAGGCAGATGAATGTTCCCATGAGCCTAGTTGATAATGGCTCAACAATCAATGTATGCCCGTAAAGAAGTTGGGCATAAAAGATGACGGATTAATTCCCTCTACTTAGGGGATCTGAGCTTGTGATAATACTCGCCTTCAAGCCGTGGGTACTATAATGTAAACATCACTTCTAGAGCCATTGAACGTCGCACCAAATTTCAGGTGGTGGACATCAAGGCTTCTTTCAATCTGTTGTTAGGTCGCCCTTGGCGTCATGAGTTGAAGGCGATCCCATCATCGCTGCACCAGAAAGTTAAAGCTATAGTTGGAGGAGTTCCGATGACCATTGATGCCTCATTGATACCCCCATTGTTCATGTTGAGCATGATGAGGAAGATGAGGATCTCTGGGGGTTTTCTCTAGAAGATGTTCTCATGATCGAGGAAGATGAGAAGTGTCACCTCGAGTTTGATCCTTATTCAAAAGACAACATTAATGCGATTATGAAGAAGCAAGGGCATTTCCCTGGGATGACCCTTGGCATCAAGAAGAAGATAGCTGAACTTTGGGGCCATCCAGGTTTGTTAAAGAAGGACACCTTTGGCCTGGGATTCAAACCAACAAAAGAAGATATGAAACAAGCTGTGATCAAGATGGTTGCTCGGAACGCAATTCGAAAAGAGAACAAGGAGATGTCTATGAATCCTTATCCCCTCACGCTCAATGGTCAATTCGTCAAGGAAGGAGAGGACTTCCTGTGCTACGAATTTCCTGAACCTTTCATCTATAAGGGGAAACGTGAACCAGGTTTTGAGGTGTTCATGGATTGTGACTTCATTGACGAAGGTGATGTCTCCTCAACAGCCGAAGAACCAACTAGCCCAGGTTCTGATGATATGAATATTAATCTTCATACGACGCAACTTTGCTAACGATAAAAATGGCAAAGAAATTATAAAAGCAATGGAAGAACATGATAATAAAACTGCAATTATTGAAGATACAGAAACAATCAATATTTCCAATGATACGACTACCAAAGAAGTAAAAATTGGATTAACACTAAGTCAAGATGAACGTAAAGAGTTAATTAACTTACTTAGTGAATTTGTTGATGTATTTTCTTGGTCTTACCAAGACATGCCAGGTATTGACAGGGATATAGCGCAACATACAATACTACTCATTCCAGGTATGAAGCCCGTCTAGCAAAAGTTGCGTCGTATGAAGCCGCATGTGGCTCTCAAGATCAAAGAAGAAATCAAAAGGCAATTGACTGCAGGTTTCATCAAGTGTCCAAGTATCCAGAATGGATAGCTAATGTGGTTCCAATCCCAAAGAAAGATGGAAGGGTCAGAACGTGTGTTGATTACAGGGATCTCAACAAGGCAAGCCCAAAAGATGGGTTCCCTCTACCTCACATTAACATTCTGGTCGACAACACAGCAAACCATGCACTCCTATCCTTCATGGACGGTTGCGCTGGATATAACCAGATACTTATGGCCGAGGAAGACATGGAGAAAACCACATTCATTACACAATGGGGCACATATTGCTATATGGTAATGCCATTTGGGTTGAAAAACGCGGGTTCCACCTACCAAAGAGCAACCACAACATTGTTACATGATATGAAGCACAAAGAGGTGGAGGTCTATGTTGATGATATGATCGTCAAGTCAAAGTGTGCATTCAGAGTTACGTCGGGAAAACTACTTGGCTATGTGATCAGTTCTTGAGGGATCGAAATAGATCCCACAAAAGTCGAAGAAATCATGGCCATGCCACCACCCAAGACTGAGGAAGAAATTCGAGGCTTCATTGGAAGATTGCAATATATAAGCAGGTTCATATCTAAACTCACTGCAATATGTGAACCTATATTCAAGAAGCTCAAGAAGAACGTTCCAGTCACGTGGGACGACGATTTCCAAAAATCTTTCGACAAGATTAAAGAGTACATGTCAAACCCACCCGTACTAGCACCAGCAATGCCTGACTTTCCTCTTCGACTCTACCTTACGGTCACAAGAGAAACGATGGGGGCAATGCTAGCACAAGAGATCGAAAACAAGGAGAATGCAATCTACTATTTGAGCAAGAAGCTTCAAGGATATGAGACACTATACACACCACTTGAGAAGTTGTGTCTCGCACTCGTATGGGCTGCACAGAAATTAAGACATTATATGCTCACTCATACAGTTCATGTTGTGTCCAAGATGGATCCTCTGAAGTACTTGTTT
This sequence comes from Chenopodium quinoa, assembly GCF_001683475.1. Taxonomy (NCBI): domain Eukaryota; kingdom Viridiplantae; phylum Streptophyta; class Magnoliopsida; order Caryophyllales; family Amaranthaceae; genus Chenopodium; species Chenopodium quinoa. The sequence continues at coordinate 2,676,148 of NW_018744113.1, read as the reverse complement.
GAAAAAGAAACACTCAATGGCAGATTATCAAGATGGATAGTCAACCTTGCTCAGTTCGACCTGAAATTTGTACCACAAAAGGCATGAAAGGTTCTACGGTTTCTGACTTCTTAGCAGACTTTCCACTAGAAGAAGTTGAGAAAGAAGAAGATGAGTATGATTTCCCGGACAAAGATCTACTCATGACCGAAGATGATAGTTGGACGCTCTATTTTGATGGAGCTTCGAACTAAAAAGGGTGTGGTGTAGGAGTCTTGCTCGTATCACCCAATGAAGAGCATATCCCAATTTCCATGAAGCTCGACTTTGATGTCACCAACAATGCCGTAAAATATGAAGCATGCATCTTAGGATTAGAAACAATTGTGGCTTTGGGAATTAAGAAACTCGGAATCTACGGTGATTCGTCACTATTCATTAACCAGGTCTCCAAGAGATGGAAGGTGAGAAGTGAAAGTCTCGCTACGTATCAACCTCATCTGGAAACTCTCACGGAGCAACTAGATGAAGTGGAATATACGTACTTGCCGAGAGAAGAGAATCAATTTGCCGATGGCTGGCTAAGTTAGCCTCAATGATACGAATTCCAACAGACACAGTCAGAATGCCATTAACCATAAAAAGAAGATATGACCGGCCTATGTTCATGCACTTGATGATGAACAAGAATCACAAGAAGAAGATGAAGAACCATGGTATACGGATATCCTTAACTATGTGACCAAGGGTGAATACCCTCCTAACACTGATAAAAGGGCACGCCGTACTTTGAGGCTCCTGGCCTCACAGTATGTGCTTATCAGGGGAGAACTCCACAAAAGGATTGCGCTAGGGAGAAATCTCTTGTGCATAGCTAAGAAAGAAGCACATAAAACCATTGAAAACCTTCATGCCGGAATATGTGGAACGCATATGAAAGCTAAGATGTTAGTCCAAAAGATTCAACGACAAGGCTATTATTGAACTACTATGGAGAGAGACTGTCACGAGTATGTCAAGAAATGTATGAAGTGTCAAGTCTACGCAAATTTGCATCACGTTCCACCTTCGCTTCTCTACACATACATTTCCCCATGGCCTTTCTATACTTGGGGTATTAACATCATCGGAAAGATAACGCCACCAGGACAAGGAGGACATGAGTTCATCCTTGTAGCAATCGACTACTTCACCAAATGGGTCGAAGCTGCCTCATATGCTAAGCTCACAGTAAAACATGTAGCTCAATTCATTAAGAAAAATATCATATGCCGCTACGGGGTACCTCATGAAATGATCAGTGATAATGGGACGCACTTCCAAGCCGAGTGCGCAGAACTATTAAATAAATATCATATCAAGCATCACAAATCATCACCCTACAGACCACAAACAAATGGTGCAGTCGAATCGGCCAACAAAAATGTGATAACTATCATTGAAAAGATGACTGAAAATTACAAGGATTGGCGAAACAAGCTACATTTTTCCCTTTGGGGTTACTGAACTTCTGTTCGTACATCAACGGGGGCTACCCCTTTCTCTTTGGTCTATGGAGTTGAAGCCGTACAACTAATAGAGCTCGAAATCCCTTCTCTACGAATTGCATTGGAAAGTCAACTAGATGAAGTCGACTGGATTAGAGCAAGATATGATGAACTAGTCTTACTTAATGAAAAGCGCTTGGCAGCTTTGCATCATGTCCAAACCTACCAACAGCGTATGGCACGACATTTCAATAAAAAAAGTCAAGACTAGGAATATCAAGGAAGGCGACTTGGTGCTTAAGGCACTTCGCAAAAATGTGTTAGATCCAAGGGGAAAATTTAGACCAAACTGGTCAGGTCCATACATCGTCAAATCTATTTTGTCCGTCGGAGCAGCACAATTGATAGACATGGATGGCAATGGTTTCCACAATTTAATCAATTTAGATCATTTCAAGAAGTTTTATGCCTAGTTGCATGGGTTCATGACCCGTTAGAGCTACGTTCGGCCTGATTCCTTTTTTAAGGATACGTAGGCAACCCCTCAAGGGGGTCCGACCACGTTAAAAATTAAAAATCCTTCTTCGTCGACTAGATTGGCAGCAAAATGCAACAAAATTCCAAAGGAGCATCCACCGCGCCACACAAGCTGCCACCACGACACACTATTTTCCATCGCGTAACAACAACAGCCACCGCGACACACTGGTTTCCACTGTGTCATGGTGGATTTTCCAACTACAAATTGCAGCTGAAAAGCCACGTGTAACGGTAGTTACCAACGTGACACGGCAAAATTCTCCGTGGCGCGGCAATACAGAATTTCGCAAATTGTGTTATTTTTATTGCTTTTCGAATACTTTATTCGACAATTATTATTGTTCTTCCATTGCATCCGACTTCTTGAATTGGATAATAATAAATAAGTAAAGTCATTGTAATTTTTAATGAAGGCAAAAATAAATATGCTATTATTATTGAAATAAACATCATACGCCTTAATTAAAAATTAAAACTTAAAATCATAAATGAAAAGCAATATTGGTCTAATCCTTCTTCATTTTCGAAGCTTCATCCTTATTTTCCATTAGGTCGGCCTTCACCATTAGTGTGTCTCTTGTAGCCCGAACCGTCACACCTCTAGTCGAACTTTCACCCCTTTCACCCCTTTTGTAGTTCTTAGGTTGCTTCTCCCTATAAACCATCTTTTCTTTACCCTTTCCTTTTACATAATTCTTCTTAGGAATTATAGGAGTCTTAAATTCAATCCCTTGTGTTCTCGGACCAAGACGATCTTTAGGGGGCGCCTTCTTACTTCCAAGTCGTTCCTTCACATCAAACTTACGTGATCCAAACCGCTCCCTCCTATTTCGAGGATTCAACCATGTCTTGTATGCACTAGATAAGGGGGGAGGAGCTTGATCACTTGCAGAAACAGTCCACATAGGCCTTGCGATCCAATAAGCCTCAGACTTGTGAACATTACTTTCATGCAATGATACTTCACGAGGACTATCATTATAGCGTAGGATTACTTGTTCAAGTCCGTATTGCCGCATCACTCGGGAAGGGCAATAAAAGTTAACTTTGATATAATAGGAACACAGCAATATGGTGTATCATTCGTCCCAACCATCCTAGTAAGCCTCCACCAAGGCACCACCCATCGAATAGAGAATTCCCTCTTTGCGAAGAAAACCTTCCAATCATCATACGACATGTTTGCAGAGTAATTTTTCTTCCTTCGCACTAGATCATTGGGACCATATTTTTCAATATCGTCGGGGGCTTTAAAGAGTTCTAAACGCTCCATCAACCAAATCTGCAAAAAAAAAAAAAAAAAAAAAAAAAAAAAAAAAAACTCAGATCCGCAAAACAAAGAAAAAAAGGGGTCAGATCCGCATAAAAAAAAAAACCAGATTTGCACCGTGACGCGGCAGAGAGCATTGTGTCACGGGGATTACTGTCGTGTCGTGGTAGACAGCCATGTGTCACGAGGGCTAACCAGAGGCCGTTTTTACCTGCAGCAGTACTAGAGAGCCCTTCCTGATGGCTTTCCGGTCAGATTTTGCTTCGTCGAGGCCGCGCAAAGTTTCTCCAAGGCACGTAGGCATAGGGGATCTTCCAGATTCAACATGTTCAAGCATTGACGCTAAACAAGCATGCCCTACCCTACCGTTTGCAAGTAAAAGTTTGCTAAACATGCAAAAAATATAAGCCCTCCTACGGTATACATTGTATGACTCAGAGACAGGACGGTTAAAATATAAATTTGCAAGTTTGTCTAGATCTACTTCATTACCACACACAATCCTATTTAATTCAGGATCTGTCAAATTTAGATGACGTTCAAAATCCTAGTAATAGTATTCGCGCAGAGTAGGCATGGCAACAAGATTCCTAGCAAGGAAGCCAAAGATGGCACCAAATTCCTCCGGCAGAGGACAGATTTCATCATAATCAAACTTAAAACAATGGGTTTCGGGACTCCAATAATCTAAGGCTGCTCTCAGAAAATCATGTTCAATCGCGACATGCCTTAGGGCTAATAAAACTCTCACATGAAATAATTCTAGTTCTCTTTTGTCAGCATTAGTCAGAAAATATGACCAGTCACGCAATATGTCATCAAAATTCTGAGACATTATTATTGAAATATGAAATTCTAGTTATTTTATGTTTCGTAATTATGCATATCATGAATTATGGGGTCGTAATTTATAGCCGAAAGGGGACAGAACATGAAATAATTTATCCAGTTACACGCGTATAAACCGCGGCTGCAGTATTTTTCCACCGGACACGGGTTTTCCCACCGCGACGCGGGACTTTCCACCGTGTCACAGGAGTTTCTACCGTGACGCGGTACTGGCTAACGTGTCACGGTGGTCACGCGCTTTCTATTTTTTTATCCTTGACCTATTTTTTCCAGATTTTTGTTCACCGTTTATCTTCCAACCTTGTTTTCGTGAGTTTTATTCCTAATAAAATTCTTCATTTTATTTTTACTCTTTTCCTTCTTTTTATTTTACTTTATTTTTATTTTTGGGGAAGTTGTAAAACTTGCTCCATTTTATTTTATTTTATTTTTATTTTTGGGGAAGTTGTAAAACTTGCTCCATTCTTTATTTTATTTTATTTTTATTTTTGGGGAAGTTGTAAAACTTGCTCCATTCTTTATTTTATTCTATTTTTATTTTGGGGAAAGTTGTAAAACTTGCTCCATTCTTTATTTCATTTTATTTTGTTTTTATTTTTGGGAAAGTTGTAAAACTTGCCCCATTTTTTTATCTTTTTTTGTTTTTTTTCTTTTATGAGAAGATCGGTACCCTTCACTTACGAAAAAATAACGGTACTTTTTTCGCGTCGTTAATAAATAAACGATCACACACAATCAATCTCAAGCACACACTAACATACACATTAAATAAATAAAGTCAAAAGCATAGAGTGTGAATAAAATATACAAAGCGAGTCGTAGTACATAGATAGTGTCAAGTGTCATCAAACAAAGTACAAAATAAAAACCCTCGGTCAAAAATCTGTAGAACTAGAAGAGTGAGGATCAGTATCATCTCCAGCCTGAGTATACGGGAGCTGTGAACCAAAGAGTCCCTCCATCATGCGGGTACGAGGAGTAGTATCCCTACTAGTCCCTATAGCTCCAATAGAAGACAAACTCAAAGCAGAACCCGTCCAATTGGCAAATGGCATAGACTGACTTCAAGAGGTAGGAAGCGTCGGTGGAGGCATCGTCCCAGACACTGGAACTGAAAACAAGCCAGCCACCGGTGGAGGAAGCGCCCCAGACAATGGAACTGAATATAAACCCTGATCCACAGGAGTGATGACTGGCCTGAATTCAGGCTGTGAAGGCTGTGAAGATGAATGCCGCTGCTACTGACCCTGAAAGTGTTGGAATGGCTGGGAAGGCTGAGGCTGCTGCCACTGAGCCTCATGAAACGGCCTGGAAAGCGGAGGCTCCCGCTGAGACTGAGAATACCGACGAACCTCTGGAGATCGTCTGCAACGACTAGGCTCCCCCTCGTCTGAGCCTCTATGCCTCGAGCGCGAACGGGACCTCCGTTGCTCCTAAAAGACATAAAATCAAAAGATTTCAATGGTGCAAGATACAACAAATGGTAAAAATGAAAAAAGTGAACACACCTCAAGAACATCGCCAATCCGCCTCGACAACTCCCACCACGCCGAAGCTTGATGATGCAGTACTTCAAAGCATCAACCAGCTTCATGAATCCCATCATCTCCGGGTGAGTAGGCTGAGAACAAAGCAAAGAAAAATCAGTGACAAGCAGTATTAAAAAGGGTAAATAATATGTCAATAGCTTTCCGGCTCAAACACATCAGGTAAAGACTCCTGCGCCTGTTTGAAACCCTCTGGCGCGTCAGCAATATGATCCTTGGTAATACCGATAGGCCCCGGGTAGCGGAAATATTGAGGCGGCACCTCAATCTTCCCCACACGGCGAACAATCGTCTGAAAAATACGATCGATTATTCGACGGTTTAAACAGAGACTAGCGACAAAATTCTCAAAAGAAATGATACCTCGGGAAGACGGGGTGGAGGAACCAAAGAGGGAAGCACGTCCTGCGAATAATCGCCCCCCATGCGCACAAGCTCCTGCCAAGGAAAAGTGAAGCGTTCTCCCCTGTTTATCAACTCCCTAAGTAAGCGTGAGTCCAGCATCGACTCCGGTGGAGGGAAGGGTACCATAAAGCGATCATCGCTGTGCTGACGAACAACACGCTCCCCAAGATACCAAACAAAGCGCCCAGTACCAACAAAAATAGTACAGTACGCCGAAAGCTGCAAGGCCTTAGGAAGATCAGTTATCCCAGCCCAAGGCCGACACTGGATATCAATAGCAACCTAAAAACCATAAAAAGTTACAATGAAATGCTAAAAATGACGTCAAGATAGAGAATAACAGGCTGCAAAATCAATTCTTACACCAACAGAAGAGGTGCCTCGGCGTAGCAGCCCGCGCAGAGTAGGGACAGACTCCACTCGTGACTCGCTTTGGTCAGGGACAGACTCCACGACGCCGTCGAGGGGCCAATCCCGAAAAATACTCATAAAACCATAGCTGCAATGAAAAGTAATCTTTGAGCACATGAGTCAAACAAATTAAAACAATACAAGAAGAGGAAAGATCGTCACCTCTGTGACTCTCTATAACATGGGCCTGGTCATTCAGCTGCCTACAGCCATGATGTAGCGACAAGAGAAGATGGGCATATCCAAGGCTAGCCCAACTAAAGGATCCTATCTCAGTGATCCTGACCAAAGAAGGAAGGTAGCAAACGAGCGCACGGGAACTCTTATCAGGAGAAAGAGTCATAGAAACGAGAATCAAAATGAAGATCTGCACTCGCTGCTTAGGACCACCTCGAGGCACCGGCTGAGTCCTGATGTGTTGAACGACCAGACCTAACAAATCTGCTACCTCAGTCGCCCCCCAGCTAAGGTCAGGAAGTTGCCGTACGGCCCGATCGGTGAAGCGCTGACCGCTAATCATGCTAAAATCCAGAGGGGTCACTGTCATCTCCCCCCAAGCGAAGTGAAAGGTGTTAGTAGTATCCCAAAATACTCCAACAACACACGAACGACTATCGGGCCACAACCCCGGGGGCTGCGAAACCCTACGACCGCCGAATAAAAGTCTACTAAACCAGCAGATTCCCACAAGGCGTCCGTAATAGGATCCCTCGTGATGATCTTATATAATCGAGGAACCAAATCTCCGGCTCCGGATCCATGATGGCGAAGCGTGCCATCGATTATGCGGGTAAGTGTACGGTGAGAAACGTGGTTCTCACGGCAGAAAACCAACTCATCTGGCGACCACGGAGGAGGAACTCATCTTCCCCTACTCGAAGAAGGGTGAGGCTCGGTCTTTAGGGCGTCGTCGTCCATGCCCTCAGGAACTGTAGGAGTGTCCTCCCGAAAAGCCTGATGCCGGCCGCGAGTAGAAAGATCGTGATCCCGTCGTCTAGGCATGCTATTTCAAAAATAAAAATCTAAATGCTTAGCATCATTTCCTAAGTTATTTAGTTATTTATTCAAAAACAGCTTAACAACTATCTCAAGTTGCATCTTCTGTTATACGCTAAATTTTTACCTCAAGGCTAAGAATTAGCAAAATAATAGAATTATTACTAGTATTAAGTTTCTCCATGACAAACTAATACTACAGTTCTCCTAGCCGCAGGATACTATGTTCTCCATGACAATATAGTACATACACAAAATATGTTTCGAAATTGCACAAAAACAATAGATCGACACATCATGGCATATTTTACAAGATCTACAACCAATATATCATCAATACAAGTGCAAATGAACGACAAAAATAACAAGAACACCATTTCACAAAAGTAGTACCAAAAAAGAGGGATTTACTCAATTCTTCACCAAATCATACAATTTTTGTCTCAAATTGCTCACAAACAAACATACATACATATACAAGTAAATTCATGGCAAGAATTTTGACATGGAAACTCAAAATCAAAAATTCCCAAATTGATATTTTTAGGGTTTCAAGCAAAAATAGCATTCATGACAAAATTGGAGGCAAAAAAAACAAAGAGAACTTACATGGATCCTTGTAAGAGTTTGAAAATGAGGAAGATGGTTAGGAGTTTGAGTGAATTTGGTGAAGAATCGAGCTCAGAAAGCTCGAAAAACTGCAATTTACAGCACAAGAGAACCACCGCAGCACGGTAGCTCACCCCCTGCCACGTTCTTTCCCGACGAGTCGCGGTGAATCTCTAACAAGCAGCAGCGAGCTCGAACAATAATCAGACACCCCGCGGCATGGTGGACCAGACCGTGTCGCGTTAAACTTTTAACGGCAGCGGCGGAATGTAACAGTAACAGCAGTAGCACGTCTGCCGGTGAAAATTGCCGCGCCGCGATGATTTTTGTTGTTACACGGTGAACTCAAACGCGCGCCGGTGCATAAATTCTGTGGCACGGTATTCGTGCAATTTAAAATAAAAAAATGGATAAGAGAGATAGCGGAAGAAGAAAGAAATGACGAAAATGGTGAAGAGGAGCTCGAATTTAAAAGCTAAAGGTACCGTTACACGGCACCGTTTCCCGTGCTACATTGGCTGCTATAGTGTAACGGTACAGATATGGCGTGGCACGCGAATTTTTGCGGGTCAAAAGCACAAAAATCCAAGCCGTTGACCATTCAAATAACCCCCGTGACACAGGGTCATTTACCGCATGACGGAGGATTAAACCGTGTCACGACGTTCTTCCACGTGGCACGGTGGACCTGCACAATGTCAGCAAATATTCCTGGCATTTTTGACCAGTGTGAACGATTATTTGAGGTTTTTGGGCAGTTATTTTCTCACTGAAAATGCGCCGAAAATTCTAACTGATATTTAAAGGGTACCAAAATTACTATTTTACCCCTAGAAACCATCAAAGTCTATTTTTCGACATTTTTAACACCTAATATGGTTGGATAGTAGACTTGAAGGTGTGAGTCATCTGCGGCTCACGTTCGGGGACAATCGAACCATTATCATTCCAGTGCAAGGTTCTCAATACACAGAGACTTGTAATTTCAGTAGACAAATTTTTCCTCAAGCATGGAAAATTGTCTGTCGTTGTCACCTCTCAGCACGAAGAAGTCGGCGATTATATCATTTATCAACTTTCCTCAAGCATGGAAAGTATTCATTTTGTCGACTTTCCTCAAGCATGGAAAGTATTCATTCATCGACTTTCCTCAAGCATGGAAAGTGTTCATCTGTCGACTTTCCTCAAGCATGGAAAGTATTTATCTGTCGGCTTTCCTCAAGCATGGAAGGTATTATCGGTGGAATTCTTCAAGCATAGAAAACCGCCAAAATCATCTGTCGATTTTCCTCAAGCATGGAAAATGTCATCCGGTAGATTTCTTCAAGTATAGAAAGCTTCCAAATTCATCAGTCGGGTTTCCTTAGGCATGGAAAGCATTTCATCGGAACGTCATTCGGTGGATTCCTTCAGGCATAGGAAGCTACCAAAATCATTTGTCACCGATACACTGGTGTCAGATACGCATTCTATCCCTTTACTCTTTTATCTGTGGAACTAACATTTTTCTGCAAGTTTTGGCATATAAAGAGTGATTTAGGATCGCAGAACGTCTTAAATCATTCTCTGTCCCTATCGACTACTTTGACTATCGTTTTTGAAACTTACGTTTCTACAAACTCAGTCAAAGTGGGGGCTTCTGTAGACACTTAAAAATGTCTCCCCAAAACCAAACCCGATGATGAACAACCTTTCACCGCCATTAGTTGGTCGGGTTGAGTATTTAATCCTTGGAGTGCTTAAAATTCATATTCAATCGAATTCAGTTCATAAAATAACCCACGGATCAGTCTTGATGTTTAGTCAAAGCATAGTTCATTTTTAATCTTGGCCCAAACCTTTTTATCTTATTTATTTCATTTATTATTTTTGCCCAATTAATAATAATAAATCAAAAATGGCCCGAAATTATCAATCGGCACTTAAAAATGCCGTGCAAAATTAGGGTTAGAAATGCATTTAGACGGAAAAGTGGACTACAGGATCCCGCGTCACGGGAGCTGTTCACCGTGTCACGGTAAAGTGCCCCATCTGACGGTGGGTTTCCCCGTGACACGGTGCCCCTGCTGTGACACGGGGCAATTCTGTGTCCTTTCCGATAAACCCTTCACGCGTTTTCTTCCCCGTACCCTAAATATTTCCCACGTCACACAGTTTTCCACCGTGTCACGGTATCCTGTCCCGTCTGACGGTGGGATTCCCCGTGACACAATGCCCTTTACCGTGTCGCAGTGCATATTTTTAGGGTTTTTATCTTTTTAGGGTTCCGTGTGTTCCCTCAGTACATTTTTTCTATAAATACCCCCTCATTTTTTATGTACGGGGCATCGATCAACTCTCTTATTTTCTCTTCTATGCTCTAGCCTAAACACTAGCCTATCTTTTTCTCTCAAAGTACCTTCCTTAAGCACTCCCAGGAGTCCGTACTTTACCCGAGGTTATGTCCTTAAACCACGGTGTGAAAGGTAGAACTGTTTGAGGGTTTGGCCCCAAATAAATTCTATTTAATTTAATTTAATTTCATTTTAATTATTGTTTTATTAATTTTCCTTGAAGTTACTAACGCGTTTATTGTTTATATAGTCGCAAGCAAGCAAAATCAAAGTAAGGAATCATGTTCCGTTTATTTCTATTATTTTTCTAACGATTTTATATTGTTGGATTTATTGTTGAATTGCTTCCAATATTAATGTTGTTTATTCTATTATTATTTATGATCACCATGTTTCATGTTAATGGGAATATGTAATTGAATATAACGCTTAATAAGATGATTTGGACAACCGGTTTAGGTTCTTTTAATCTTGTTATTTAATCAAGTGATCACTAATATTTTAGAATTATATGTTGCATTAATATTCAACCAATTTAGCATAATAATAGTTTGGAGCGAATTGAATATTTTGTTTATATGCCTTTGAGATTACAGGTTTACTTTTCACAATAAGAATCGAGTAGAGGCCAATACGGGCGAATGTGACTCCATGACTCACTTCGTACCATCATCCCCGATCCTCCTTTCGTGGTTCCGAACCATATGGACTTAGTAATCTCATGGATTATGAATGGGGTGTAACCTTCATGGGTCAATCGTTTTTGTCTTCGTTGTCCCTTTATCGTGGTTGCCTTAAATGATCCGTGAACGGTTTACAAGTTCCTTTAAAACTTTTTGGCGGCTCCCTACTTTCCTTGTCCCTAATCGTGTCCCTAATCGTATATGTCAATTCCCACTTCCTATGAGTGCCATGCATATTCACACATGCTTTACGTAGGCGCACTTCAAACGACGCCTACAGGCCCTGTGAAACTTCTCAAAAATGAGGCCCTCGCAAATTCGCAATACTCGTAAAACAAATTGAATGTTTGAATTTTGAGAGATAAACGACGATTTAATCAATTCCGACTTAAAACTGAATATTTTTCTATTGGTAATAAAAATTGATAAATCTAATATATATATTTAAAGTGGAGTTTTTACCCGAGTTTTTATAGAGCCACGTAGGATCTAATTTTCTTTTAATTTTTTTTAGAATTAAATACTTCAATTCAAATGCCATGTAAGCAAATTTTTTTTTTTTTTTTTTTTGACAAGAGCAAAGGGTCGTAAGCAAAATTGGCGAATGAGATTTTTAATTTTAAAATAATTAAATATTAAACATTATATTTTAATATTAGGAATTTTATCTAAATATATAACAAATTTTAACTCATAAATAAAAAATAAAAAAAAATCAAATAAACCGTGCATCGCACGGATAAAGGCGAGTTTTTTCCCGAGTTTTTAGAGAGCAACGTAGAATCTAATTTTCTTAGTGCGCCACGTAGGATTATAAATCTTAGTAGTAGACAATTAAATAAGAGATTGTTATAATCTTTTAGAATTAAATAATTAAAATGTCAAGAAAGCAAAATTGGCGAATGAGATTTTTAAATTTAAATTAAGTAAATATAAAATAATATCTTTAGATATTAGGAATTTTATCTAAATATATAACTAATTTTAGCACATAAATTAAAAAAAAAAATTCAAACAAACCGTACATTGCACGGGCTTCATCTAGTGTTAAATTAATTTGGAGGATAAAGGATTGGCCTAGATTTTTTTTATAGTAGATAGGGAAATTAATTTTGGTAATAGAAAGATTTTGTAATAATTAGAAAGAAAAATTGAATAATTGAAGGAGGGAAATTAAATTGGAATTGTATATGAAAGGTTTAAGAATGGAAAAGGTGATTATGATGTAGCTGACTACCGAAATTATGGGTGGGTAGTTTGAGGTGAACGAATCTGGATGCACAGCTATAAAGTTAAAAAAAAAAAATCTGTTGAAAAAGAGAATTGAACCTGTGATGTCAAGAAATTTATAAGCAATGTTAACCATTATTTGAACCATACATATTGATAATTATATAGAACAACAAATGCATATATCTAGATTTTGGGGCCCCTAAAATTTGGGGCCTTGTTCCATCGACCACCTTGCATCTGCCCAAAATCGCCCCTTATGAGCTTCCACGAAAATTCCAAAGCACCCTTAATAAATGATGGAAAAGACGAAAGTAATCTCTTGATTTGCGAGTTAAAGAAATTTTTTTGATGAACTTGTATTTTCAAAAGTTTTAAGGGCACTTGATGAATTTCCACAAATCTGACCAAGGAGTACCCGTGAAAAATCCCTAAATACAGTAATCAACAAATCATCAAACATAGTCTTTATTTCTTCGAAGTGAACTTTAATGGAAATTTCAAAGATTCAAGCTTTATGGAATCATCCCACTAGCCCTAAAACCAGTTTTCTTCCTCTCTCTCTCTCTATCTATCTCTCTCTCTCTCTCTCTCTCTCTCTCTCTCTTTCCCTCTCTCTGTTTTTTTTTAGACCAAAGTTTCAATCTTTATCATTTGTTATTTTTTTTATTTCTTTTCCCCATTTCAGATATAATGATATATCACCCCCAAATTTATTTATTTTTGTGTTTCACACCGGTTCACTAGGCTAATTCGGATTTGGGGATCAGTTTTGGGTGGTTAGGTTCCAGTCCCCTCTCAATTGTAGTTGCGGAAGATCGAACACAGATCCTCCCTACCAAGTGTAGACCCAATCACTACTACAATGCACCAACATCCAATTGATATATTACCCCGAAATTTACATGTGTTGTTATGTGGACGGAGGTTAAAGTGTGAAGAGTAAGGCCCTGTTCTCTTCAACTTTAAAAATTAATATTAAGTAAAAATAATTTCAGTTCAGTAAAAATAAGTTCAGTTCAGTAAAATTAAGTTGAGTTCAGTAAAAATAATTTCAGTTCAGTAAAAATAAGTTCAGTTCAGTAAAATTCAGTTTTCTTAAAGAAGAATTAGGATTTTTTAGAAAATAACACCACAAAAATCACTGAATTTTGATTATAACACCACAAATATTAAAACTTTTATTATAACACCACCAAAAAAACTCAAATTTTTTATTTCACCACCACTTAATTTTGCCTTTAAAAAAGACCTTTAAATGGGCCCCACACTAAACATGTGTCAGTCTTGTATTGGATAAAAAAAATATTAAAAAAAAAAGAATAATGGAGTTTAAATTAAAAAATCCAACCTTTGCGCGGTTTGACAATAAAAATCCAACCTTCCATTAATTTCAAAAAAATCCAACCTTTATACCCCACCTTCTTTGATAGGTCCATCACCTGTTGATGACCGATTTTTGTAAGTTATATGCCACATGTTAGCTACTAATAGGTCAATTGTTTTTTTAATTATTAAAAAAATTAAAACAAAAATGAAAAAACAAAAAAATTCAGAAATCATTTTTCCACCACCACCACCACCACCTTCCCTTGCCACCACTACCACCTTCCCCTGCCACCACTCCCTCACCCCCTCCCTCCCCAGCGCGCAACCTCCCCGGCGTGCAACTCCCCTTCCCCTGCGCGCAACGCTAGCCACCCATGTAACCCACTGTCAAATCCCTTAACCCCCAGAAACCTCCCTTCCTGAAACCTATCCCTTATCAAACCCAATCGACACGACCCTAAACCGACCCCAAACGCAAGCTCTAACCCCCACGAACCCAGATGGCTACCCCACGTGTAACACCCCAATAATTCTCTCTTTAAGCTTGTGCGTACCCTGATCAAAATCCAAGAGAATTACTGGCGTGCTACTGCCACGTGTTCAAACGTTAAGGCTATATCAGAAATTAGCAGCGGAAAAACTAAATCAGTTATAAATCAATTTCAAAACCAACGAATAAAACCAAATTAAGTGTTACAAGTTGGAACCATTATGACCCTTATTCAAAATCCAAACTTGAAGAAGTAGTGTAAAATGAAACTGATAAGTCTATTTTATATATATTTTTATTCCCCATCCCACAGTCATATTTGTGCTTACTTGAACTCTTCGGAGCTATTTTTATTACTAATATACGTTTTCTAGTGTTTTTGTAGAGTTGGTATTATTTTGTAGGAATTTGCAGATTTATAATAATTCCCGAGCTTATTTAAGCCACTATAAAAATATTAGAGATGGAGCGCATTTTATGACCGTTTATTTTAAGCCCAAGGCCGAGTTAGAGAAATTTAATCCGGTGATTAAGGGCTCGATACGAGAGAAGGTCCAAGATTTTATAAGTTATTGTATCACGGACCAAACAAGTGAATGAATTTGGGCTAATGAGCTCTAAATGACTAAGTCCAAGAACAAAAGGGAGGTAGAGATATGAAGCCCAGCTCGCAGCTCAAGCCAACCGGGCCCGATCGGGGGAGGCCAGGCCCGGTCGGGCAGAGATCAGCGCAGGCTCATTTTGATTTGGGCTTAATGTTTACTCTTATTATTGCGAGATAGGGCTTCTGATTATTTTTCCTAGTTGGAGTTTTGTTGGGAATAGGAAACTAATAGTTGGTGGTTGACTTTTATTTATAAAAGGAGAAGTAGTATTAGTATTGGAAGAGGTTTTTTACGGAGGTTTCCTTAGTTTAGTTTTAGGTTCATTAATTAGTTTTAGTTTTTAATTTAGTTTTCTTTTCTCTCTCTCCTCTTAATTAAACTCTTTATTATTTTTTTTTACAACTCACAAAACAGAACAAGAAAATTAGCCCTTCCTAGCTTTAATAGCCAAGTTATGGGCTTCAGCAATAATACATCTATTAACCTTCCTAATAGTAAGAGATTTGAGAGAACCAGCTATGTTTTTGATATTCCTAATGATCGGCTTAATCTCCCGAGCAGCTCTTATCGTATTGGTGAAGCTCTGTACCAAGGTAGATGAATCTGTTAGCATGATCACATCCATGTTCCTGAGGTCGTAGCTCTGAAAGGTGAGGAGGCAGGCCATTGCTTCAGCTTGTAACGGAGTGGCAGCAAAGACTTTGCTACTACCATGGATCACTTTGTTTCCGTCTTTTAGTAATACCCACCCTGCAGCTGCTACCCATTCTTCTTCTCCTTCTTTTCTCACTTTTTTCCAGGCTCCATCAAAGATGATTCTTATGGGCTGGTTAGAAATGTTGCTAGAACTAGAACAAAATTTGGTTCCAGTTTCGTCATTTCCTTTAGCTTCAGGTTTTCTATCTACTTGGATGGGAATGCGCAACTTCTAGCCTTGTAACCACCTGATTTTCCAAGCTTGGGACTGATGGATTGTGTTACATGGGCCAGGCTTGGAGTTTCTGAAAACTGCATCATTGCGGGTGAGCCAAATTGCCCATAAGGTGCACACAAACTCCGGAAGAGCAGTGTCCAGGCAGTCACCTGCATTAATAAAATAAGAGATGAAATTTTTTACCCAAGTGCATACACTAACATGTTGGTCTCTATCGGAGTTGATGCCCAGAGCCCCTCCTTTCCATACTCTAGAGCTGAACTCACATTTTCTGAATAGATGATCAATTGTTTCAATCTCTTTGTTGCAAAGATAGCAGAGGCCTCTACACAGGATTTTTCTTGTCTTCAGGTTATCGCTAGTCGGCAGAGCATTGTGAATTAGTTTCCACACAAAGATTTTGTGTTTAGGCCAAATCGAGGTCTTCCACCATTTTTTCCAGAACGTATCATCGGTGTTCTTGCTGCAATTCCCTGTCATAGCAAGTCAGTACCCTGATTTAAGGGTATAAATCCAGAAGAGCTAGGTCCCCACTCCCACTGATCATTTTGCTGGTCATTTTGAAGATGGATTGCTAAAATTTCTCTAGCAATCTTAGTAGGGAACCATTTTTAGATAAGCCCAGCATTCCAAGTACCAAACTCCCCAATCAGATCTGCAACTTTTTCCGGCTTGTTGATCTGTTCCTCACCCCCAGAGTTTTCATGGTGACTTTCCAGAATTGAGCCAGGTATCATTTTCAATAAAAGTTGACTTGCCATCACCAATTGTGCGTCTTAAACCCCCTTCTAGTATGTGGATGCTATTAATAATGCCTCGAGCTCCCCACGAGGCCCCTCTGGGAACAAACTTATTTCTTCCATTTTCAAACCAATTCTTGTTGTACTTTGCTTCAAACAGTTTGCGTACCTGTAATTGTAGGTTGTTCTTCATACGCCACGCTTGTTTGAAGACCAAAGCATGGTTGAGGGCAGTCACATTCCTTAGTCCTAGCCCTCCCTCAGCCTTATGGCGCTCGAGAAGTTTGGAACTCTTCCAATAAATAGGCCGTTTGTCAGCAGAGGAGGACCACCAGAATCGAAGAATGGTGGAAGAAATTTTTTTGAGATTTTTTTTTGGGATAATGTAGGAGCTGAGGATATGGTTGGTCATTGCAATAAGAACCCCATTAATAAGCACAATCTTCCCTGCTTGTGAGAGATTTAAGAATTTCCATGAGGAGAGCTTGGCAGCAATTCTCTCAACGATGCCCATAAAGCTAGTTAAAGATCTTCCGTCAACATCCATGGGGCAGCCTAGATAGGTGCCCATCTTTGCTTTATCTTTCGCGCCAAGAATCCCTCGGAGAACTTTCTTGAATTTGTTCGGCATATTTCTTGAGAAAATGACAAACGATTTGTTGAAATTTATCATTTCTCCCGATAAAGAGCAGAAGTTGTCCATAGTCTTTCTCATGTTTGCAAGGTTGTCCATACTTGCCTCTAAGAAGAAAAGAGCGTCGTCCGCGAAGAACAGATGTGAGATTGGAGGGGCATTACGAGCTAGTTTTAACCCTTTAATGTCACCCGATTCTTCCAGGCCTTTAAGTTTCCTTGACAGTGCTTCAATGCAGAGAATGAAGAGGTACGGGGATAACGGGTCCCCTTGTCTAAGGCCCGACTTTGGAATGAGTTTCCCCCGATGGTTCGCCATTAACAAGAATTAGTATTACTTTCTCCCTTATTTCTCTCTCTAAACTCTTAGTTTATGCAAGTCTATATTTCCTTCTTCAGTACTATGTCTTCTCTCTTTTATTACTTACTAGTTTAGTCCCCGTGCATTGCCCGGATTAAGTAGCTATTATTTGTTTAAATAATTGTCCAATTTTATATTAAAAAAAAGTGTAATCATAATCTCATTAATTAATTTTTAAAGAAGTATTGTATTTATTTAGTTTGGAATAGTCCTAAAAAAAACAAAAGAATATATGAGATTAAAAAAAATTAAAAAAAAAGAGAAAAAAGATTGATGTCAAAAATAGTTTAGGCGGGAAATTTTTTAATAAAAAGTGACATGTGTCCCTTTATGATGTCAGCAAGTTTTATTTTAGTAATAGTTAATAGATTTTCTTTACTTTTTAATCATGACTTCTTTAATTGCTTTGTTTAGTTTAGATTTAATTATGTGTGAGTAGTTTAATTCTAGGGTTCTTGGGGATCCATAATTAATACTACCTCCGTTACATATTAGTTGCAACTTTGGAATATTTTATCTCTCACAAATATTGCCCAAAGTTGCAACTAATATGTAACGGAGGTAGTATGAAAGGATAATTTGTTATTGTTGATTATTGATATTGCATGATAATTTCTTATTGAATTGTTTTGATTCTTTACAATCAGATTATGAATCGAGCAGATGTGATTTGATTGTAAAAGTATAGCAATATTGAATTGATGAATCGAACAGATGTTAATTTAATATTAAAGGCTATTTTCAATAGGAACTTAGATCTAGTAAATTGCGAGAGCCTGTTAGATCTATGTTGATTAATAAACTGCGAGAGCCTGTTAATCATGTTATTTGTGCAATGTTAATTATTGATAGTTATGTTTAATCCCGGAATATTAATTATTGGTGAACCTGTGACCCTAGGCCTTCTTATTATTGATTTTCTTCCTAAACTTGATCTCCATAGTTTAATTCCTTTTTACAACAAGTGGTTACTTTAATAATTTAGATTATAATTAATTAATTAGGAATAGAAAGATCAGTTTCCTTGTGGATTCGACCCTACTTCTCTATCTATTTTAGTTAGAGGACCCAAGTAATTAATTTTGATTAGGTGATACGACTTTAGCCTGTCAAAAACAGAGTTAAAATAAATCCAAACTCATGAAAAGACATAAACTGCGAACATTAACCAACTCTCCACTCAAAATCCCATAACCCTGATGCGGATGATGCATGTGTAAGAACCTGTGGTTAATCTGCTCCCCGATATTACAAGTGTAAAAATTACAAGGTCATTGAAAGGCGAAGGCCATGACCAAAGAAAGACACACAAAAGCACGCAATCAGCAAAACTGAGTACATACAAGCTGCGAAATAAAATAAGAAATCCCTAACATGCTACTAATAATCAAACATCATGCAACATTAAATTAGAGACTCAACACACAACTCATCTATCAATTTTATTAAGACTTCACTAGTTGATAGTAGCTAACTCATTTATTTATTTCATTGGATTAAGCAATAGACAAGGTTGTCTAACCCATGCTCCATTTGGAACATCAATAAAAGAAAACCCCATGCCTCCTTTCGGAAACATCAATAAACATCCAACGACCACGGGCGCGACTCCGTGACTGTAGTTAGTATGAGATCTCACCTAACTCCTAGTTTTAAGAAAAATATTTGAAATAAGAGACTCGTAGATCAGACGGTCTCGAGAAAAGTACACGGCTAATACCCCATATACCCCAACCCCTGATTGTCATTACTCCAGATGTGCACCAATCCAGAGTTTTATTGTTCATCCATCTTGCACTTTCCGTGATTTACAAGTTTAAACTTGGTGATGACTCATATGCAAACGATACAATCAATCAAATATCAATTTTATCAAGTAAACAAGTTTCCAATTTCATTTCTTGATTTATAAGTGACAAGCAACATTTATTATTTATTCCTGTAACTACCTCGGTGTATAAACACCTTGAGTGCATAAGGCACCCCACAACCTTAATCTCGTCTTATAAGACTTGAATTCTTCATTTACTCATTCTATTTCAATAATCATGAATAAGTAATAAATAAATCATCTCACATATTCACATACCTTTGTCTCTAAGCGCATCTTGCAAAGTTAATGCATAAATAATATTTGCAAAGTAAAATAGTGCACGTCATACGGAAATCACAATGTATAACCAAAGAATTATTCCCAGTCTTCTCTATACATGATACTATGTTCTTGTTTCATTCCTAAACATGCTTCTAAAGGCAAGGTTTCGTAACTCATACGTACCTTAAGTAAACGAATTGTTTGGCCACTTTATCAACTAGAAATCACCTTCTATAAAGTCCTCTCCTAAACCAAACAACAATAATTCACTCAATACCCAAGCGATTAAATTTACAGCAATACCAAACTACTTTGAAATCCCTTAAACCATTGAAATAATACCTTTAAATTGTTCACAATAGTCAAAGTTAATAATTTAATAGTTCAACTATAAGTTTATAGGTTAAAATCATGGAAATATAGCTTATAACATGAATTTCCAGCAACTTTAAAGTAAGGAATATAATCTGAAAATTAAGTTTAAGATAATAAAACAACCTCATAAACATCTCTACTTAAAATAATTATTATTTAGTAGATTAGTATGTTAAAACCCTAAAAATCCATCATAAAATCATGATTTAAAACCTTTAAAACCAAGACTAAAAATCTGGAAATTTAATTCAATAATAGAATGTATAAATACAACAATCTAAACTTGAAATATATAATTAGAATTCAATTAGTTTCATAAAAACTCAATCAAACCTTCAAATTCTCAATTTAAACCCTAAACTTAACATAATTCAAATCTGAAAATTAATTTTAATACTAACAATAAAGATTATATGCTAATATAATAAACATAGGGTTAGTCCAATCCCCTAACACGAATTTAGCCCTAAAATCCCCAAATAACCAAGTTTAAAGCCCTAATTTCACAAATTATGTAATCTGAAAATTTAAACTACATATCATAATTTATAAACTTGATGATTTCTCATGCTTTTAAGGAATTCAAACATGATTAAAGTAATTAAAACTAACAATATAAATTAAAATAAAGATCTTTAATAATAGCAAGAAATAAGGGTGGAAGGAGGGAGAAAACAAGAGGCGAATTGAACAACGCCACTGGTGGTGTGCGGGTGGAGTAGCGGTCGTCGGAGGAAGCTGGGCGGCGCCAGTGGTGGTGCTCAGCAGAACCAGGTAGCAGAATTTGTATTTTTTTTTTCTGTTTTGTGAGCAGCAAGAGGAAGGAGGAGGAAGGGGAATTACGTGAATAAGGGGGAGGAATTTGAGGGTTTTTGGGGTTTTTAATATGCGCTTAGTTTTTTTTTTTAATATAAGTAGGAGTGGGATTTGGGCTTGAATAAAAGTTGAGACATTGGACTACTAAGCTTAAATGAGGATTTTGAGTTAAACAAAAACTTATTAGTTTTAATGAAATCAGATTAAATTTCTCATAAAAATAATTTATACAAAGAAATCGAAATAAAATATTTGTATAAATAATAAAGAAATATATTATAATGAACCTAAAATATGGGGGATTACACCAAGAACCCTGATGCCTACCCCACGAACCCAGACGCTACGTGATTTGAAACAGGGAGGTTTTCGATCTGGGGGCTGCGTCGTTTGGGAGGAGGCTGCGTGGGATTTCTTGTGATTAGGCGTTGGTTTGGGAGGAGAGAGAGAGTGGAGGAAGAGGAAGAGGGTTTCGGTTCTGGGTTTGGGAAGGGTGAAGTAAGTGGTGGCAGAGGTGGTGGTGGTGTAGAGAGTAGAGAAAAAAAAGAGGAGTGAGAAGAAAATAAAAAATTAAAAACAAACTTTTTAACCAGTTTAACAGGTTAAAAGTCAAATGGACCTGTCAAAGAAGTTGGGGTATAAAGGTTGGATTTTTTTGAGATTAATGGAAGGTTGGATTTTTATTGTCAGACCGCGCAAAGGTTGGATTTTTAATTTCCATTTTTCCAAGAAAAAAGAAAAACACTAAAATCCTAACCCAGCCACCAGCCCACCACCGACACCGATTCCCGCTGTCGTCAACCCTACCCACGCATCGCCGTCACCCTAACACAGCCCCCGTCGCCGTCTCCCCTACTAAAACTGTCATCGAATCGGAAAAATTGTCGTTGGACCATCGAAACCGCAACCCAAACCAACCCCGACAACAACACATCACCCCCACTATTGTCGCTTGGTCACTGAACTCCTCTTCCCTACTCAAAATGATCGCCAAACTGCCGAAACCCTAACCCACACGTGCACCCATCCTCAAACCCACTAACCGCCTTACTCCTCTCATGCTCACCCTCACCTAAACCTAAACCTAAGCTATGCACAACAGAGGGGTTGGTTTGTACACATACCTGTAGACACTCATTTGTGTCTCCCCAAAACCAAACCCAATGATGATTGCCTTTCACGTCGAATCATAATCGAATGAAACGAAAGTGTGGAAAGGTCTAGTGTTGCGGAAAGTTTTTATTCTTTTCTCTCCTTCCTGTTTTTGAAAACTTTATTTTAAGAAAACAGCCAATCTAGTTTGTTTGGTCCATGATATGGGTCCAATAGTGGTGTAGTTTGATGGGGCTTGCAAAGACCTTTCCAACGATATATTATAAGCCCAATTCCGATGAATATTGAGGAAGTTATGGCCAATTTACTAAACTGGGCCTGGTTTGAGCTTTATGTACGACCCAATGATCTAGGGGAGGGCCTAATATGATTTATCATTCCTAATGCAATTAGGAATGGTTTTAGTCTTCTAGAATATTCTAGAAGGTTCTTTTCATTCCTAATTCAATTAGGACTCTTCAGAGTTTTAATTAGATCAAATAGCATTTTCGACTGAAATTATATTATTTTATCTTCCAGTACGGAAATTTATCAGATTTTCGAAAACGCGTTGAAATCCAGTTTGGCGTCCAACCCCACGCCTTGGCGCCTGGAATCAGGATTGGCGCCAGACGCCAGTCATTGGCGCCTGGCGCTAGCCACTGGTCTTGGCGCCAATGAGCCAGGGCTGGCGCCAAGGTTGTTTTGTGGTCTTCAGACTCTATTTTGTTAAATTATCTTTTTTGGATGATTTTCTATATAAATATCGTATCAAAAAATCCGTTTTCATTCATCATCTACATCTATCATTCACCAATTCTTTTTATTCTTAAGTTTTAACCAACTATCTTCATCGTTCATCAACAATCAGTTTTTCTTTCGCAATCATTAATTCTTTTATTCTCTCTTAATCATTCACCAACTCTCATCAAGATTTTCTTGATTATTCTCTCTCTCTCTTTTTCTAAACTAGCCTTTTCTCAAATACAAAATTCCGCATTCACAAGATCTAGAAACACCTAGCCATATTCGAAGTTGCCTTCGCCCTAGACGTGAAAGGTTTTAATTTCTGAGGGTTTGGTCCAAAATCTTTCTTTCAATTATTTAATTTAATTGTTTTAATTATTATTTTCCTTGAAGTTACTAACGTGTGTATTTTGTTATTAGAAAGAGGTACGAGGCATCCAAGTAAGTACTTTAATGGTTTAATTGATTTTATGATGTAGATATCATGCTTTGATTGTTATTTTAATTCCTATTATCATGTCTAGGGTATCTTTAATATCAAGTATGATTAAAAGTACAATGCTTCCTATGCTCTTCCTAATATTTATTCATGTTAGTATCATGTTAGGGCTAAAGATTTGATTTTTATTGCTTAGTGACATGCTAGAGTTTGTTATTAATCTTGTTAGTATCATGCCTAGGATCTTGCTATGCTTTAACATGATTATGATTATTATTATTATTAATGATGTTGATTATTTATTATGTTGCTTGTATCATATTATTTTATATTGTTATTGGTTGATCACCTTTTATTGCATGTTTAAAGGGAAATGGTATTTGTAATCACGCTTAATAAGATAATTAATAATCTTGTTAGGGTTAATTGTGATTATATTTCAAGTGATCGCCAATAATAGATTTATTTGTGCATTAATATTCAACCAACATAGATTAAACAGGTTTAGGGTTAATCCTATTGATTGTATGTTAGTCAGAAAGCGCACATGAATACGAGCAGAATAAAGTAGAGGCCTATTATTAGGGCAGGTTCAATCTCTTTTAGGTTGGATTTGTACCATCATCCCCGAACCCTTATTTGGTTCATGACCTTATGGAGTTGACGATCTCTTGGATCGTTAAGGGGTGTAACCTTCATCCTATGAACGGTTTACAAGTTCCTTAAAAACTTGTTGGCGACTCTTTTGCTCTATCTTCTTCCCTTTTGGACGCCACCGTACTTTAGTGTATGATCACAGTGGGGTTCAAGCTAGTGGGATTTTTAAGGCTTGAAACTATTCCCTACAATACCCCAAAAGATATCAGAGACAGGCTATGGTAAGTAGTTGCTCATTTTCATACAAATTATACAGAAAATAAATTAAAGCCATTTAACTATCTTTTAAATTTTCAACAGTAAATCAATCCAAATTGGAGCCAAACAAATAGAGGAACATCAGGACAACTACTCAGTCTCACATTACAAGGTACCTTACTTAATCAAAATTACTAAAGTTAAAACAAATATTAAAAACGGAATTACAACACTCTAAATATTTGTTTTCCTCCCGTTCTCTTTTACTTCTTCCTACAATTCCACATTTTCTTTAATGAACATAACCAGTTCATAAGCAACCTCAGGAGCATGAGGGTTGTCCACCCACTTGTAAAAGTCACACTCATCATATTGCTTATACTTTGGGAAAATTAAGAACCTCATAAATGGGTGCTTATTTGTCTTCAAAATTCTTTGTACAGGCCTTTTGTTGCAGCGGCGAAACACTCCCCTAAATTCCATTTCCCAGTTTAAATAATTTGTTCCCTTTTTTTGTTTTTTCTCCAAGATGTTTTGATCGCTCAAGCGCTTGTTGCAATGGTGACAACAATGGAGAATTTTTTTTGGTAGCCTTTTGGAATAGATAGTTGTTGGAATTATTTTGTATTTATACTTTTGTAATATATCCCAACAGCTAGTATTATTTATTCAGCTTTCAAACTCATTTTAGGATTTAAAATTGATAAGTGATTATGTTTTTTTGGGAAGGTCGTTAAGTTTATGTTGGGTGACTAAGTTTTTTTGCTGAGTTCAAAGCAGGTTAAGAGGTGTTCCGGTGAGTTAACTGCTCGTTTTTTCTAACTCAATCACCAAAGGGTAAAAAAAACTTGATCACTAAAGGGTTAAAAAAAACAAAAACTTGATCACCATTAGTATACTAAACTCAGAAAATCTTCTAAATAACTTTCTCTCTCTCTCTCTCTCTTTTTTTTTTTTTTTTGACAATTGCAAATTATATTTATAAAATCAGAGTTTACAACCTAAAATACTAAAAGTTACTACTACAAGGCTTTTAACATTTAATTCTTTACAACTTTCGACACTAAGAACAATATTACTTAACTAGGGTTGGTTGGACATGTTGTAGATTAAGACCTCCTTATAGACCAAGTAGCGAATACATACTTCAAAACACAAAGAGAGCAAAGAGTATCGAAATTGTTCAATCATGGTTGTTCTTACCACCAACTTATCACCAAGTAAAGCCTTCAAGTAGGTCACATGGACATGTGACGACCTTTCACCTTTCATTCATAAGTTGTTCTTGTTGGCAAGAAAGCTTTGACAACGTTGAAACTCGAGAAACCCCAAAACAAAGTTTGGGCGCCTGATTCGCATATAAATTTTCAAGAATAATGATCACAATGATCATTACAAAGAAGGAAAAGGAATGACAACAATAATCATTCCAACACAACACACACTTCACCCTAGCCACAGTCAAACTCAATATGTTTTTTTTTTTCCTTAAATTTTTTTTTATTTTGGTTTGTGTAATTTATATTGAAGACACAAAATTTTCATTTGCAAATGTGAAAAGTGTAAACGTACTAAATTGTGGAATCCCTACATAGTTTTTCAAGGTGCGTTCAACAAAGAGAGTTTTGGGGGCTTTAAGAGGTTTGGACTTTGGACTAGGGGTAAAACTAATTTGATTAAAAATCGAACCAAACCATAAATCGAATTGAATAAGAAATATGGTTCCGTTTTTTTTTATTTTTTTTTTATTTTTTTTCCTAATGTGGTTCGGTTTGGTTTGTAAAATCCAAAAACTGAACTAGAGTGGTTCGATTTCGGTTTGAGAAATTGAAAAACCAATATGACATTTCAGTTTGATTTATATGGTTTGGAAGCCGACAAAAGTTGCAGATTAAGGCACAAATAAACAAGGCCTAAAAATTCAGTGTGGTTTCAGTATGGTTTGGTTTTAAAAGTAAAGTGGTGCGGCGTGGTTTGTAAAATTCAAAAATCGACTTAGAGTGATTCGGTTTTGGTTTGAGCTATAAACAAAAACTGAAAACCGAACTTTCACCCCCTATTTTGGACCACTTGAGGTTTGACAAGTTAAAACCTCTAAAGGTGGTGTTTGGTAAATGGAGGTTTTAATTAGAGTTTTGGCCTCATAACTCTCTTTTCCAAAACAATGAGTTGTGCAGCATTTTTGTCATAATTTTAGTACTTAGGGCATGTTTGGTTAACCTTATTTTTGCTGATATGATTTGATCGGATCTGGTCTGATATGAATATCAAATTTGACCAAACTTTGACCTTAAATATACGATAATTTATAGGAAAAAGTATATCAAGTGGGGTCTTGTTAGATTTGTAACAATGTGTATTTTTTTAGATGTGGTTTTCACATTTTTTTCATTACAAAATTAAATATATTTAGCGATAAAAAACTGCACATAAAACGATGATATGATATGAATTTTTTCTTTGAAATTAAATAAGTAAAAATAAGGTGAACTAAACAAGGCCTTTAATGTCAATGGACAATTTTGTCCATTATGTACAATCCATAAACCTAAGGGGAAAAATAAGACAAATGCCCATAAATGTAAATTCACATGATCAAACAATATTAACTTTAGAAATCAGCTATGAGTTTACCAAACACAAATTTATACTTCCTCTGTTTTAAATTGATCGCAACAATTAACTTTTTATATCTCACAAATAATACCAATTTTCGAGATTAATTTGAAACAGATGAAGTATAAAGCTTTTCAAACCAATAGTCAAACCCACTAAATTAAACAAAAAGTTAAAACTCTAATAATCCCAATGGATGCCATTGCTTGTATCCAATCAATTCTTTTTTAATTTCTTAGCAAAGCTTATGCAGGTGGGGAATGCTTCTTTATCCTCCAACAATGTCACAACATCATAAAAAATTATAGTTGGGAAGTTGAGTTGGCTCATTGTTGCATAGAATTGAAGGCAATGTTATAGTAGATTGCCTTGGTAATAGAGGAGTATGCCAACATAAAATTTTAAGACACGTTCGATAACCATTTTTATTTTTTGTTTTCAGTTTTCAATTTTTTTTGAAAACTAAAAATCAAAAAACCAGAAAAAAAGATTTTAAGTGTAGTTTTCATTTTCAAAATAGAATTGTAGATAGAAAAAACTGACACACATAAGAGAGTACCCAAGTTCATCTCCGTGAGATATTAGATTGTTTCTCACAAACACATGGCATGTCCAACGAAGCAACTTTAGTAAAAAAAATTACGTCAGAAAGTGGGACCATTTTCTCGTTAAGTCACACCGTTAGTAGTAAATTAGACGGTGTTTGACGCGGGCTCCAGAGTTTCAATTGAAGTACCATACTTCATTATTGAGCTTCATCTCCCACAACCCCAATTGTACACCTGCAATTGTTGCTTCGGTGAGTATGCCATGTAATTAGATGTGAGGATTATTGTAATTTGTGCTTTGGCCGTTTTGCTTAGTGGTGCTTATGAATTATATTTATATAGGGTTCATAGGCACGTTTACGTTTGTTTTTATACCTTTCTTAGTCTTTTTTGGTCGATTTTAGGGTCATATTGATAGGTTGTCGTACACCTGTCAAAAATAAATTCCTAACAAATCCAACTAACAATGTAGTAGGGTAAGTAGGGTTGAATCCACAGAGAGATGGTATTCAATCTAACCTCTAATAAATTGGAGAAACTAAACAAGTCACGAAATTCAGATAGAAAAGTAGTATAAATTAAAATAGGAATAAAACAAATAATAAAAAGACCTAGGGTTATGGTTCACCAAGTTTATAGTTCTAAATCTATCAAATATCAATAACAAATTCCATCAATCAATTATCTAGAACAATTGCTAAGCCTACGAACGGGTCTTAACGCTCTCAATTCAACATATGTAGTTCGGCCGCTAACATAATCAGAATTGCTAATTCTAGGTAAGCCTCTAAAAGTAAGATCTTTCAATTCAAACTCTTATTTACAAAAATTAGTCAAACAATTGATCAAGTTGCAAGATTAACAATAAAACACTATCAATTAGAGAAATTAATAATCAAAATATCAAAAACATCAATCAAGATTCATTAAATAAACATGGATTCCCAAACCCTTTAAATAAACTACTCTAGCATGAAATAAATAATAAAAATTAGAAATAATAAAGAAAGCATAATTAAAAGTAAAGAAATAAATTACCTCTATAAATTAAAGTAACGAAAAGGACAAATCCATTGAGGAATCCATGGAGTTGTCCATGAAAAACTAGGGCTAGAGAGAAACTACAACGAACGTAAAAAAAAAAGGTATAAAACGGCCTAAGGGAAAAATAATATCCCTTCAATATTTATATTATCCTAAAACTAATCTAAAGATTAATAAATAAAATTAAATCAGAAAAATAGAAATTACATAAGTCATATTATGATTGGTCGACTAAGGCGACATGTGGAATCGTAGTCGATGAAGCTTGTGAAAGAGGGAAGACGAGGCCCATCAAGAGCTGCTGCTGTGGAGTGTGGACGCCCAAACCAGCGCCCGCTGGATATCCAGCGGCCAGACCAGTAGCTGCTCGTGGCTGGGCGTATGGAGCTGCGGGCGCTGGTCGTCCGCTGGTTCGCAGGGCAGATTTGCAGAGGCTGTAACTTTTGTTCTAGAAATGTTATGGGGCGTGTGACCTTTCATTGAAAAGCTATTTAAGTCTAGTTTCCAATGCAATTTGAATCGCTTCAATCCAATCTATAGAAATCAAGATATGATCAAAATAGTGAGCAAAGGTCATTTTTTATACTTTGCAAACCTTCGTTTTTCTTCATTTCTAACTCAAATTCATTTCCGTAAAGTGCATAATGACCTTTGTGAATGCTACATTAATTCCTCATGCATATAAATATTAAAATAAGCTTCCACAAACATATATCCTTCATTGAGCAACCCTCGATTCATGGACTTTCATAATTTCATTGTCCGATTCTTCCAAAATTACTCCGAAAGCGTCCAAATAGCTATAGAAACTACCTGAAACATTAAGAAAACACAAACGAAGCATAATAGAGCACAAAATTGACAACTTATGCAATTGCAACCTACAAAGCAACAAAAGACTCAAAAAGAAACTAAAAAACTAGCATAAACGTGCCTATAAAACCTATATAAATGTGACTCATCAAATTCCCCCAAGCTAAACCGTTGCTTGTCCCCAAGCAACACTAGACTCAAGACGGAGAAACAAGATAAATAGGACTTCCAGAGAACCAGAATAAGATCGACCTAACTCTCGAGCAAACAATCAAACCAAAGTTATTAAGACCAAAATCTAGCTCAGATACAAATAGAACCACTCAACATCTTGATCCACAATTGAAACCAAACATGGCCACAAACGATTTAACAATCAAGCTAGTCGTCGCCGCACACCTTGAGATAATATTTCCAACGGTATATCATAAGCCCAATTCGGATTTGAAACGAAGAAGATATGAGTAAAACATTTAACTCGGCCCAAAATCGACACCCTTTTACTAAAACGGTCAATTTTTAAAATGTACAAATGATTTTGACCTGATTCTAATTGGGTTGTAAATTAGACTTGATAAGCTTTCTAATGATATATTATATGCCTTATTTCGAGTTACGGATCAAAAGTTATCGTAGTTTTAAAAACTCGTAAAAACTGGAATCACCGTGCAGCAACTAAGGGCCTATTCTCTTACGTTGAAATTTAGTTCAGTTCAGTTCAGTTCAGCTGAGTTTAGTTCAGTTCATTTCATTTCGGCTCAATTCAGTTTAGTTCCGTTCAGTTCAGCTCCTAATTTCCTTCTCTTATGAAATATTCATTTCAGTTCAGTTTAGTTCAGTTCAGCTCCTAATTTCCTTCTCTTATGAAATATTCATTTCAGTTCAATTCAGTTCGGTTCAGTTCAGTTCAGCTGAGTTCAGTTCAGTTCAGCTGATTTCAGTTCAGTTTAGTTCAACTGAGTATTTTGGCGTGGTGTATTTTGGCGTCACACGGTACTTTACAGCATGTCACAGTGCTTTTTTTTTTTTGTATTTTCCGCGTTCTCTTATACACCATGACAAGCGCCACTTGTCGCGCAACGGTGGACTTTGCCGCGTCACGGTACATGTGCCGTGTCACGATAAACTTCCGTGTTTTTCCACGTCCACACCTTCACGCATTTTATGTTTTGGGACTGTTATTTTCCCGCGTCGCTCCACATTTTCCCGTGTCACGCCAAAATTTTGGCGTGTCGCGGCAACTTCTTGCGTGTCACGGTGCCCCAAATTAGGGTTTTTATCATTTTAGGGTTCTGTGTGTTCCCTCTACTCATTTTCCCTATAAATATGACCCTCATTTCTGCAATTCGGGGCACCAAAAATCATTCTCTTCTCTCTCTCCCTACACCAAAAATCATTCTCTTCTCCCTCTTTAACCTAATTTCTAGCCTCGTTATTCTTCCATAATACCTCCTTCAAGCACTCCCAGGATCCCGTAGTTTACCCGAGGTTATGTCCTTAAATTACGGCGTGTAAGGAAGAACTATTTGAGGGTTTGGCCCTAAACCAACTCTATTTAATTTATTTATATTATTGTTTTATTGTTTTTTCTTGAAGTTACTAATTCGTTTATTGTTTTTTTATAGTTGCAAGCAATTAAAAGCAAAGTACGGAATTATGTTCCTTTTATTTCTATTATTTTTCTAACGATTTTATATTGTTGGATCATTGTTAAAGTGCTTCAAATATTAATGTTTATTCTATTTTTATTATGATCACCATATTGTATGTTTAAAGGGAATATATTATTGAAAATCAAGACTAATAAGATAATTTGGACAACCAATTTAGGTTCCTTTAGTCTTGTTATTTAATCAAGTGTCACAAATATTTTAGAATAATGTGTGCATTAATATTCAACCAATTTAGCATAATAATAGTTTGGAGCGAATTGAATATTTTGTTTGTATGCATTTGAGATCAATGAATACTTTTCACTATAAGAATCGAGTAGAGGCCAATACGGGCGAATGTGACTCCATGACTCACTTTGTACCATCATCCTCAATCCTCCTTTCGTAGTTCTGAACCATATTGAGTTAGTAATCTCATGAATTATGAATGGGGTGTAACCCTGACGGGCCAATCGTTGTTGCCTATCGTTGTCCCTTAATTGTGGTTGCCTTTTTATGATCCGTGAACGGTTTACAAGTTCCTTAAAAACTTGTTGGCGGCTCCCTACTTTGCTTTGTTCCTAATGGTAGTCCCTTATCGTATGTCAATTCCCAATTCCTATGAGTTCCAAGCATATTCACAACATGCTTAACGTAGGTGTGCTTCGAACGATGCCTACAATTTGGCGACTCCATTGAGAGGATTCTTGGTTATTTATCGATTTGAGTGATCGGTATTTAATTAAGATGAGTGGATGAGACTTCAAAGATTCTTGAATCGTATTCCTGTTATTGATTTTGAATTTTTGCATAAGCATAGGCGTTTTAACGTTGCATTCAGGTCTTGAATAATTTGATCGCGAACGACGCAAAGATAATAGAGGCACCAGTCAGATTTCCTGACTGCCGTGTAATGGCGCAGGGTACTGTCACGCGTTGTTCAGCACCGTGACACAATATATTCTGCCGTGTCGCGGCAGTCCTGAAATCTTTCCATTAACTTGATTTCTCTTCTCACAGAAAGCTTCCTTCGATTTTTCTTAAAAAATGTGTGGTCTTAAAGACACCTAAAAATGTCTCCCCAAAACCAAACCCGATGATGAACAACCTTTCACCGCCATTATTGGTCGGGTTGAGTATTTTAATCTTTGGAGTGCTTAAATCCATGTTCTATCCAATACATTTCATAAACCAATCCAATTCCTAGCTCACTTCCCTAAACCATAACTTACTTTCCACTTTTCGTATTCACATCACAATCCCGAGAGAAACTGATTTTGTGGCCCTATAATTTTGATCAAATTATTAATTGGTTGGATAGCCTTTAAATAAGATTTCCAACGGTATATCATAAGCCCATTTTCGATTTGAAACGAAGAAGATATGAGCCAAACACTAAACTCGGCCCAAAACCGACACCCTTCTACTAAAACAGCCATATCTTAAAATATACAAATGATTTTAATTGGGTTGGAAAGTAGACTTAATAAGATGTTCAATAAAGTATTATATGCCTTTTTCCAAGTTACGGATCAAAAGTTATTGTAGTTACAAAATTACGTAAAAAACAGGAACTACCGCGCACAGTGTAAAACTGCCGCGTCGCTAGGGATGCTGAGGTGGTGCGGCAGCTGGTACCGTGTCACGGCTGTCTATACCATGTCGCGCTACACATACCGTGACACGGTGCTTTTCCGTGCGATTCCCACGTGATTTTTTCACCGTGACACGGTGTACTGTACTGTGCCACGGTGTACTGTACCGTGCCACGGTGGACCTTGTCGCGTCGCGGTGTTTTTTTGCCGTGTCGCGGTACAAACACCGTGACACGATGCTTTTCCTCGTCATTTCCATGTGCTTTTTTCCACCATGACATGGTGTACTACACCGTGCCATGGTGGACTTTCCCGTGTCGCGGTAGACACATACCGTGTCACGGTACCCATTCCGTGACACGGACTGTTTCGTGTTTTTTCTCCGCGTAAACCCATCACGTGTTTTCCTTTCCCGTAGGTCAAATATGTCCAGTGTCATTCCAGAATATCTTGCATCACATAAATATTCCCCGTGTCACGGTAGAATCTTCCATGTCGTGGTAGCCTTTTTTTAGGGTTTTTATCTTTTTAGGATTTGTGTGTTCCCTCTACTCATTTTTCCTATAAATACCCCCCTCGTTTATGCAGTTCGAGGCATCAAAGATAACTCTCTATTTCCCTACACCGAAAATCATTCTCTTCTCCCTCTTTAACCTAATTTCTAGCCACCTTATTCTTCCATAATAATTCCCCTAAGCACTCCAAGGAGTCCATACTTGACCCGAGGTTACGTCCTTAAACCAAGACATGAAAGGTACAAATAACTGAGGGTTTGGACCAAATCAACTCTCTTTTATTTAATTTAATTGTTTCAATTTGATTTATTTTTATTTAAGTTACTAACAATTTATTCATGATGTAGCAATTTTAAGGAACGCGCGTAATGTGAGTAATTAATTAATTTAATTACTTATATTTATTTTATATTGCTAGTATCATGATTATTATTATAGTTTTATTTGACTAACACTATCATTGTTGAATTGCTTCCAATATTAATATTTATTCTATTGTTATTTCTGATCACCATATTGTATGTTTAAAGGGAATATGTAATTGAAAATCACGTCTAATAAGATAATTTGGACAACCGGTTTAGGTTCCTTTAATCTTGTTATTTAATCAAGTGATCACTAATAATTAGAATTATATGTTGCATTAATATTCAACCAATTTAGCATAATAATAGTTTGGATCAAATTGAATCTTTGTTTGCATGCCTCTGAGATCGCAGGAATACTTTTCATTATAAGAATCGAGTAGAGGCCAGTGCAGGCGAATGTGACTCCATGACTCACTTCGTACCATCATCCCCGATCCTCCTTTCGTGGTTCTGAACCATATAGAGTTAGTAATCTCATAGATTATGAATGAGGTGTAACCTTCACGGGTCAATCGTTGTTGCCTATCGTTGTCCCTTTTCGTGCTTGCCTTTAATGATCCGTGAACGGTTTACAAGTTCCTTATAAACTTCTTGGCGGCTCTTTACTTTCCTTGTCCCTAATCGTTGTCCTTAATCGTATATGTCAATTCCCACTTTCTATGAGTGCCAAGCATATTCACAACATGCTTACGTAGGCGCACTTCAAACGACGCTTACAATTTGGCGACTCCACTGGGGAGGATTCTTGGTTATTTATCGATTTGAGTGATCGGTATTTAATTAAGATGAGTGGATGAGATTTGAAAGATTCTTGAATCGTATTCCTGTGATTAATTTGGCTTTTTTGCATAAGCATAGACGTTTAACGTTGCATTCAGGTCTGTCGCGTAGGAAAAATTGAATAACCTGCCGTGTCACGGCGCAGGGCACCGTCACACGGTGAAGCACCGTGACACGCAAGATTCTGCCGTGTCACGGCAGTCCTGAAATCTTTCCAATGTATTTATTTTACTTTTTCACAGTTGGCTTCCTTCGATTTTCTTGAAAAAAACGTGTGTGTTCTACATACGTCTTGTTCTACATACGTCTTAGCCCGGAGGATTTAGGCTCTACCAACCCAAAAACGCTCATGGCAATAAGGGTTCATCCGAGTTTATAAATCCACCCAAACCATGGAGTCGAGTTCGAATTCATCACGAACTCGCGGAGCTGCCCATTGGCATACACCCTCAAGGGAGGATGCCTTGCTAATGCGTCCAAACTCTTAACCATGATACCCTTTTGACACCAAACGAACTCTTATTTGCATCATTGTGCCTACGTGTTCTATGTGTGAATATTTGATTGTTTTGATCTCAACCTTAACGAGTTTTTCTTTGTGTATGGTGGTTTATTTTATGACTTACTAACGCCAATGGACCATACTTGCTTAGTAATTAGCACAAACACTAGAATAAAAAAAATTACCTGGAACTGATCACCGTGTCACAGCAATCAATGCCGCGTCAGGCCAATCAGTGCCGTGTCACGACAGCTTGTACCGCGTCACGGTACAATTTGCCCTGTCACGGTGCCTAGGAAATAAGTCCAGTTAGTTTTTTTAGTCTTCCGTGCTAATTTGGTCCTCGCGTCAGTCATTTTGGTTACTGCTCACATGTCTAGCCATACGATCATACCGCGAGTCTTACGAGTCTAGTATTAGTCCACACACTTTCTTTGTTTTTCGACTCGAGTCATGCACCATGTCGTTTATGATCGTATACTAGGTTCATGCACCGTTTTCCGTCATAATAAAAGATGAGTAGAGTTATTCTCACCTTTTTTCAAATGTCTATTTTTTCCCCTTCCTTCCCTATCTTGAGAAATGAGTCAAACAATTAAGTGAATTTATTTCATTTCACAGTACTTGGTTAAGGAGCAAGGGTAGATTGGTACGATTCGAGTCATTACCGCAACAACCACTTACGTTTTAGAGCGTCCAAAGAAAACTTCGCCATATCCACATCACTTATCACCTTCAAACTACTTTCAGTTTGTTTCAATGGCCACAAAGGAAGATATTGAGAATATTAACGAATCCATCGAGGCAATGTTTGCCATGATGCAAACTCTCACTACCAAGGTCACCACCATAGAGCAAAACAATGTCACTATGGCTACAATGGATAAGATCAAAGAGAAAATGAGCAAGATTTATGAGGATTTCACCTATGTGGAACGGCCTCCCACTCCTTTGGAGATGAAGGAAAGACTGCCTGAGAAGTTCTCCACTGCTGATATCCCCAAGTTCAAGCCAACTAGTAACCCAATATTCCATATGAAGCCGTTCTCTGCAACCATGGCTCTCAAGGGATTAGACGTAACATTCTTCTCTACGGTGTTCCCTTTCTCCTTAGAGCATGCTTGCCAACAATGGTTTATTCTCTAGATGCTAAGCTTACTGCAACATGGCAAGATGTCATCGACAGTTTCATGAATCGTTACAAGTGTAACGTTCAAACCAAAACTTCTAAACGTGAACTCTCCATACTCAAACAAAAAGAGAAAGAAGGCTTCACCGCTTATCTTAACAGGTGGAGGGAAACGGATGCACTCTTGGTAGATCCCCCCAAAGAAAGAGAGATGGTTCACCTCTTCATCTAGAGCCTAACTTAAAAATACAAGCAACATCTTAGGTTCTTGTCGTTGAATACTTTCGAAACTGTATATGACATTGGCATCAATATCGAGGATGAGCTAATAAAGACTGTTGGTAGTAACAATAATAAAACTTGGAAAAACAAGAAGAACGACCTTCCTTCTTCTTCGTCTTCTAATCCCAAAAGTATTACTAACAATGTGTGTCAGGTCGATCTCAATGAAGTGTTAGCCCTTGATTCTCCATTGCCCAAGAAAAGGAGAACCTACACTCCTTTAGGAATGACTTATGATGCGGCCTTTGATCGTCTTTACGGTCAAGGCTTGATCACACCTATTGGGCCATTTCCAGAGCCTAAACTTGAAGAAAAGAGCGCAATGTGGAACCCTAACGCCCATTTCAAGTTCCATCAAGGAAGGGGTCACTCTATTGAACAATGCTGGAATTTGAAGGACGCTATTCAAGATCTTGTTGATGCCAACAAACTTCCAGTCCCTCCGGGTGGCAAGAAATGATAAGCAGTAATGAAAACAAGCGCGTGGTGAGCCCTTCGTGCAAGATTTCATGATTTTTTTTGGAATTTTATTTTATTTTCTTCCCCTTTCAAGTCAAGCATAGATTTCCCATTCGGAGTTTTGTGTTTTGTTCACCTTTATCCCATTATTAAAATGAGCATATTTCCTTTACATCTCGATCATAGCAATTTTCATTCGCCTAAAAAAAAAAAAAAGAAAAAAAAAATTCAATTGCCGAACTAAACACAAGGTACACCAATGACTTGAGGCACCTTTACAACCTTATCATTCCCCTTAAACAACTTTTATTCAATCACATATCCATTTCTTCATCAATCACTTTGAGCCTCGTCTAACGTTTGGCCTCATTTATTCAACCCACATTCACCTAACCTTGGGATGGAAAGATGTGCAATTTGTGTAACATTTAAAAAGCAAGTTCAAATAATAAAAGCAACAAAGTCATAATAAAACAATGTCTAAAGTCAAGTGTTCTAATGTCTTTGATACGAACACGTCTCGAATTGCGTCTCTCATCGAGTGCTTGGTTCCGTGCCTGAGAAACATGATGAGTGGTGGACCGCGTGATCTGGGATTACCTACATTGATTCAAAAGATTAAAAAAAAAGGGAAAAGAAAAAGAAAAAAGAAGCAAAAAAAAAAAGAAAAAAAAGTGAAAAATAAATCTTGCAAATTCAAAATTTTCAAATACACAATTGCATATCTTGAGGGTTTCTCTCGGGTCTTGAGCCTTTTACCCCTTTCTTCCTTTCAAACCAGTAGCTTAACCACCTTACAACCCTTGAAAGACCTCTTTGAGGTGTACATACACTTGTGCAAAGTTCGGTTAGATCTACATTCGGCCTGATTCCTAACGGATACGTAGGAAAACTCACATTGAGGTGCGGCCACATTCATATCCATGCATGATCGAGTCATATCCAATGCTTATCCTTACCCATATAGAGCTAGACTTGGGGGGCTTGAACCTACATCACTTAGCTTACCCAGCCTAACGAGAGTCATCATCTTTGACTCTTCTCACAGCTATTTCCATCACCACAACCTTTGCAGCCAACCTAGTATCACTTTCACTCACTTCACTCACACATACCTAGCCATATCATCCTTCCCTTAGGAACCCCTTATCATGAAATCTTGTTTTAATAAAACATTCATTAAAACATGGTATACTTTCTTAGCTTCCTGACTTGAGCTATATTCCTTGTTTCACGCATCACATGCTATGCTTAGCTTCCTCACCTAAGCGATATTTATCAAAGATCAGTAATAATACAAAGCATATCGTGCTTAGCTGCTAAGAAACATTTTTATTATGCAATACTCATTGATGACTTCATTTATATACGTGCTTAGCTTCCAGACCTAAGAGACGTTCAAGATCATTTCCTTACACCATATATGATGCTTAGCTCCATGACCTAAGTTAATTCATCTATCGTGTCACATGATGTAATTGTCGTTAGCCTCATGGCCTAAGAACTTGCATCCTGCACACATTATTTTCAAGACAAGCAATTTAATCCATGCGATTCATTTCGTCTTGCTCAACGAAGAAGTTAAAACTTTTTCCCTTTTCATGTCTTTTCTTTTGTGGAAATTCAAAAACTTTTTCAAAATTTTCACATTGAGGGAAGTTCGAATATAAAACTTTTTTTTTCACGTCTTTCTTTTTTGGGAGAAAGTCAGCACCGTCCACTCATGAAAAAAATGACGGAAAATTTTTTCTTTTGCATCTTCGTTTGCTTGTGTCTGCACACACACTCAAATCATACATATACACACACATACTCACAGGTCATACACATGTCAAGTCATGTCAAGTCAAACTTGGTCAAGTCAGTTGGTCAAGTCAATCATAGTATATACGAGTCCCTTGGCAAATTTTATCTTGTAAGATCTCAACTACAGCCCATGTCCAGGGACAAGCTGACCATCTACAGCCCACGTCCGGGGACAAACGGACCATCTACAGCCCACGTTCGGGGACAGGCAAACCAACTACATCCCACGTCCAGGGACAAGTGGATCATCTACAGCCCACGTTCGGGGACAAACGAACCAATTATATCCCACATTTGGGGACAAGCAAACATTTCACAGTGTAGGGAATATTTCAAGCACTATAACCCCAAGCTTGAACCCCACTGTGATCATACACTAAAGTATGATGGCGTCCAAAGGGAAAGAAAAGAGAGAAAAAGATTCGCCAACAAGTTTTAGAAACTTGTAAACCCAAAACGATCCAGGAGATCGTCAACTCCGGTCAGGAACCAAATAGGGTTCGGGGATGAAGGTACGAATCCAATCTACAAAAGAAAGGACCCGCCCTATAAAATAGGCCTCTACTTTATTCTACTCGTATTCATGTGCGCTTTCTGACTAACATGCAAACATTAGGTTAACCCTAAACCTGCTTAATCTATGTTGGTTGAATATTAATGCACAAATAATACTATTATTGGCGATCACTTGAATTAAAATCATATTAGCCTAAACCAAATTATTAATTATCTTATTAAGCGTGATTTCAAGTACAAATTCCCTTTAAACATGCATAAAAGTTGTGATCAAGCAATAACAATAAAATATAACAAGCAACATGATAATAATCATAATAATATTAATCAAAATCATGATAAGGCATAATAAAGCTTAATAATAATAGCAAGATCCTAGGCATGATACTAACAAGATTAATAACAAATCCTAGCATGTCACTAAACAATAAAGATCAAAGCTTTAAACCTATCATGGTACTAACATGCTATTAGAAAAGAGTAAAGGCACCCTAGACATGATTCTAGAAAGTAATAAATAACATCCTAACATGATACTAGGAATAAATCAATAATAAACATGCTTTCTACATTGTGAAAGAAATAGGGAGTAAGCGATTCTACTTACTTTGAAGCCTCGTACCTCTTTCTAATAACAAAATACACAAGTTAGTAAACTTCAATAAAAATAATAAATCAAAGAATTAAATTAAATAATTGAAAGAAAGAGTTAAAAAGTTTAGACTAGATTTGGGACCAAACCCTCAGAAAAGTATAAACCTTTCACGTTTAGGACGAAGGCAACTTTCGAACTTGGCTAGGTGTTTCAAGATCTTGTGTATGCGGTATTGTGTTTGAAAAGGGTTGGTTTAGAGAGAGAGAGAGAGAGAGAGAGAGAAAGAATAAGCTATATTGATTAGAGAGAGAATAGAGAGAATTATGATGGTTGATTGATTGTTGATGAGAGTTGATTAAGAGAATTGATGATTGTGAATGAATGAAAACGGAGGTTGAGGACCCTATTTATAAGAAAACAGTCCGGAAAATCATAGAATTTGATAAGGAATAAAACTACACGTTTTCGCCAACAAACCGACCTTGTCGCCAGAAATTCATCTTGTCGCCAAGCGACAGACTTGTCGTTTGGCGACAAAGACAGTTTTTGCGGATTTTATTTTTATCATATCGTTTGATCCAGAAGTCCAAATAAGACATATAATATGTCGTTGGAAATATCTTGAAGTCTACTTTCCAATGCAATTAGAATCAGATTAAAATATTTTGTAGATAAAAAGATATGTCCAAAATAGTAGGACGGTGTCAGTTTTGGATAGAGTTTCGTATTCCTTTCATATCTTTTTCGTTATAGCTCGGATTTATTATTATAATATATCATTGGAAAGATAATTTCAAGATCTATCCAACCATATAAAATTTGGATAAAAAAAATGAGGCACGAAAATTATATCTGACTATCTTTGAACATCTTTAAATCCTAATAGAATTAGGACTTTTAAAAAGGAAAGTTTTATTCAAATTCAAACTCTATGATCTTATCTTTTCAAAAAAGGATAATTAAGATCTTTTAGAAACTTATAGCAGATTCTAATAAATCCTAATTAGTTTAGGAATAGGATTAAACCTTTGGACCCTCCACATGATCATTGGGTCGTAGGTAAAATCCGATTTGAGCCCAGTTTAGTATTTTGGTCATAACTTCCTCATTATTCATCGGAATTGGGCTTATAATGTATCTTTGGAAAGGTCTTTTCAAACCCCATCCAACTAAACCATTATTGGACCCTTATCATGGTCCAAACTAAACTGGATTGGACGTTTTTATAAAATAAAGTGGGTTTTCGAAAACATAAAGGATTTTAATAAAAACTAACCGCAACACTTGACTTTTCACAATTTCACCTCATTTGATTATGTTTCGATGTGACATGTATTCATCACTGGGTTTGGTTTTGGGGAGACACAAATGGGTGTCTACACACAGCCCACGTTCGGGGACAAGCAAACCAACTACATCCCACATTTGGGGACAATCGAACCATCATCATTTTAGTGATCATCTCCCAAGCGAGGACGATCCACGATGCAAGTTCTCGATACACAAAGAGTTGCAATTTCATCATCAGACAAGTTTTTCCTCAAGCATGGAAAATTGTCATCTATCGACTTTCCTCAAGCATGGAAAGTATCTAAACCGGTGGGTTTCTTCAAGCATAGAAAACTGCCAACATCATCTTTCGACTTTCCTCAAGCATGGAAAGTATCATCCGGTCGATTCCTTCAAGCATAGGAAGCTACCAACTCATTTTTCACTGATACACTAGTGTTAGATACGCATTCTATCCCTTTACTCTTTTATCCGTAGAACTAATATTTTTTGCAGGTATCGGCGTATACATAGTGATTTAGGATCGCAAAATGTCTTAAATAATTCTCTCTCCCTATCGAATACTTTGACTATCGTTTTCGAAACTAACGTTTCTACAAACTCAGTCAAATTGGGGGCTTCTGTAGACACCTAAAAATGTCTCCCCAAAACCAAACCCGATGATGAACAACCTTTCAACGCCAACATTGGTTGGGTTTAGTATTTAATCTTTGGATTGCTTAAATCCATGTTCTATCCAATACATTTCATAAACCAATCCAATTCTTAGCTCATTTCCCTAAACCATAACTTACTACCCACTTTTTGTATTCATATCACAAACCCGAGAGAGACAGCTTTTTTTGCCCTATAATATTGATCCAATTATTATTTTATTAGATAGGCCTTCCAATAAGATTTCAAACGGTATATCCCAAGCCCAATTTTGATTTTGAACGAAGAAGATATGGGCCAAACACTAAACTCGGTCTAAAACAAACACCCTTCTACTAAAACGACCATATTTTAAAATCTACTTATTATTTTGACCTGATTCTAATTGCGTTAGAAGAAGACTTGATAAGCTTTCCAATGATATATTATACGCCTTATTTTGAGTTACGGATCAAAAGTTATCGTAGTTACAAAAATGCAAAAAAACTGGAACTACCGCGCACAATGTAAAATTGCCGCGTCGTGGGGGATGCTGACGTGGCGCGGCAGCTAGTACCGTGTCGCAGTACACATACCGTGACATGGTGCTTTTCTGCGTCGTACCCCACGTGATTTTTTCACCATGACACGGCAAACTGTACCGTGCCACTATGGACCTTGCCTCGTCGCGGTGTTTTTTTGCCTTGTCGCGGTACACACATTGTGACACGGTGCTTTTACTCATCATTTCCATGTGCTTTTTTTTCACCGTGACACGGTGGACTTTCCCGTGTCGCGGTAGACACATGCCGTGTCACGATGCCCATTTCGTGACACGGGGCTGTTTTGTGTTTTCTCCGCGTAAACCCTTCACGCGTTTTCACTTCCCATAGGTCAAATATGTCTTGTGTCAGTCCAAAATATCCCGCATCACACAAATATTCCCTGTGTCACGGTAGAATCTTCCGTGTCGCGGTAGCCTTGTTTAGGGTTTTATCTTTTTAAGGTTCGTGTGTTCCCTCTACTCATTTTTCCTATAAATACCCCATCAATTCTGTAGTTCGGGGCACAAAAGATCACTCTCTCTCTCCCTACACCGAAAATCATTCTCTTCTCCATCTTTAACCTAATTTCTAGCCACCTTATTCTTCCATAATAATTTCCCTAAGCACTCCAAGGAGTCCTTACTTGACCCGAGGTTACATTCTTAAACCAAGGCGTGAAAGGTACAAATAACTAAGGGTTTGGACTAAATCAAATCTAATTTTATTTAATTTAATTGTTTCAATTTGATTTATTTTTATTAAAATTACTAACAATTTATTCATGATGTAGCAATTTTAAGGAACGCGCGTAATGTGAGTAATTAATTAATTTAATTACTTATTTTTGTTTTATATTGCTAGTGTCATGATTATTATTATTATTTGATTTAACTAACACTATCATTGTTGAATTGCTTCCAATATCAATATTTATTCTATTGTTATTTCTGATCACCATATTGCATGTTTAAAAGGAATATGTAATAGAAATCACGCCTAATAAGATAATTTGGACAACCGGTTTAGGTTCCTTTAATCTTGTTATTTAATCAAGTGATCACTAATAATTAGAACTATATGTTGCATTAATATTCAACCAATTTAGCATAATAATAGTTTGCATGCCTTTGAGATCACAAGAATACTTTTCACTATAAGAATCGAGTAGAGGCCAATGCGGGAGAATGTGACTCCATGACTCACTTCGTACCATCATCCTCGATCCTCCTTTCGTGGTTCCGAACCATATGGAGTTTCTAATCTCATGGATTATGAATGGGGTGTAACCTTCAAGGGTCAATCGTTGTTGCCTATTGTTGTCCCTTTTCGTGGTTGCCTTTAATGATCCGTGAACGGTTTACAAGTTCCTTAAAAACTTGTTGGCGGTTCCCTACTTTCCTTGTCCTTTATCGTTGTCCCTAATCGTTTACAGGCTAAAGTCGTATCACCTAATCAAAATTATTACCTAAGTCCTCTAACTAATGCAGATAGGGAAGTAGGGTCGAATCCACAGGGAAACAAGTTTTTCTACTCCTAATTAATTATTATAATCTAAATTATCAAGGTAACCAATATTGTTGTAATTAAAATACAATACTACGAAGAATATGAGTAAGGAGAATAGAATAGGAGAAATCAAATATTAAAAGTCCTAGGGCATAGGTTCACTTACAAACAATATTCCAGGGTAAAACATAACAATCAATCATCAATGCATCAATTAATCAGATAATAAAGGGCTTTCGCTACGTATTACAATCACAGAGTTAATTTATCGGTATTAAATCTCATCTCTCGAATCTCGACCTAACTATTTATTCCTTCTGTCCCAGTTTACTTGCAACATTTTGACTGGACACGCTTGCCGATGCACATGTTTGACCGTTAATATCTTATATTATATACTTATGTAACCTATCAAAATTTTATATTAAGAAACTATACATTAAAAATACCCAACAACATATTACATGATTACATTGGCTTTTATATGATAGCTAAAAAATATGGTCAAAGTGAGATGTGTGAATAGTGCAAAAAGTCAAAACGTTGCGAGTAATTTGGGACGGAGGGAGTATAAATTAGTCTGCCTATTGAAACTAAGCCTAAACATCAATTCTCATATCTCGAATCTCGAATTAATATTGCTAAACTAATACAATTAAACATGGCCAAATGTAATTGCATAGCATTAAATCAATCAATAGGAAATTAATTAAGCATTGACAATCAACAACCATAAATTATCCCTTCATATTATTTATTAGATCCCCATAAACCCTAGAAAGTAAACTACCCAGACATAATTAAAAATAAACTAAACAAAGCAATTAAACAAGTCATAAAGGATTAAAGGAATAAAATTACTGAAATTAATAAAGAAGAAATCGTTACTGAATCGACGGAATTACAAAGTGGAGTCAAGAACAAAAGTAAGGGTTTGAGAGAAATCTAGAGAGAGAAAATAATCTAAGTAGAGAGAGAAAGTCTAAGAAAGAAGGTAAGTAAAATAATAAGCCTAAAACGTACTTAAAACAAAACTCTAAACAACTCCTAATTAGAAACTAAGTGCTCGTCTAAGGTGCAACTCCAGAAACATGCCCCCGATCGGGCGCGCCTTTTTCTTCGTTTCCCTTATAATGCAGCTGCGCCCGATTGAGCTAATAGCTCACCCGATCGGGCGTGCTCTTGGCTTGCTAGCAGCATCACTTGCGCACCTTGCCCAATCGAGCTAAAGCTTGCCCGATCAGGCCCGACTCCTCCTCGAGGCTTGGACTTCGATTGGGCTCCGATTTTTCGGCCCAATCCGGATTTCCTCTTCGGGTCTTGATACTTGGTCCAAATGCCTCGGTATCACAAATACTGAGCCCTTAATCACCGGCTTGATAACTCTAACCGGCCTTGGGCTTCAAAGATGGTCGTGCTCCTCTAATGTCCGTAGTTACTCCATGAAAACCCGGGAAAATGCTCAAAAAGTGCAATTTTCCTACAAAACTCAACCAAAACTACGAAAACACTAGAAAACACCAATCAGTAATAAAAGTGGCTCTAAAGAGCCAAAAACACTACTAATTATGACCAAGGGACAGGGGTAAAATACTATATAAATCAAACATATCAATCGTATATGTCAATATCACTTCCTATGAGTGCCAAGCATATTCACAACATGCTTACGTAGGCGCACTTCAAACGACTCCTACAATTCTACATAAATCTTAGCCCCTGGGGATTTAAGCTATATCAACCCTAAAACGCTCATGGCAATAAGGGTTCATCCGAGTTATTGAATCCACCCAAACCATGGAGTTGATGAGTGACGTTTATGGCACTCATTTGATCTCTTTCTGGATGAATTTCATTTCATTTTATAGCTCTTTTCTTTAGTTTTC
The DNA here is from genome assembly GCF_001683475.1 of Chenopodium quinoa. NCBI lineage: Eukaryota > Viridiplantae > Streptophyta > Magnoliopsida > Caryophyllales > Amaranthaceae > Chenopodium > Chenopodium quinoa. The sequence goes on along the minus strand of NW_018744113.1, from coordinate 2,631,218 downwards.
CTTAGTTTTGCTCTTCATTTCTTCACTTTGTGCTTTTCATAGTTAGTTTCTTTACTTTGTGCATTTTCTTGTTTATTCGTTGTTTTTCTCTATTATTTGTTTCTTTTCTTTTGTTTGTAGGTTATGATCGATTATCCATAGATTTCCGAGCTTCCCTTCAACGATTATCATTGATTTTGATGCCTTGTGCTAGTATTTTGAGCTTCAAGTCAAGAGGAACTCGGAGGGCAAGTTTCAAGACCGGTGCACGCAAGTGGTGGGGGCACCATCTATGCCTTGTACTCACCAAAAAGGCCATAACTTGCTGCCTACTTCGATGTTCATCACCATCACCAAAGGTCGTGTGCACTAGATGAGAAAGGATAAAGAAGGGGAGGGAATACCCTCCTAGGTGCGGGCGCACAAGGGTCCTGTGCGGCCGCACAGGTGGCACGTGTGGCCGCACAGGTGGCGCGTGCAGGAGCACCCCTGTGGGTTTTGTTCCCATGCGCCCCCTCTCTCTCCTATGTGCAACCGCACCGGCGTAGGTCTATTTTCGGACGTCATATCCGACTTCTCCTTTGTATATATAGTTATTTCCTTCTATTTTTGGATAAGTTTTTACATTAGAATTCATTTGATTAGTTTTTGATTAGATTTTTAGAGAGAGAATTAGAGCTTGTTCATACTTTGTAGAGAGAGAAACTCAATTTTGGAGAGAGAGAAATTCATGGTGTATTGTTGATGATTCAAGATTTCTTCATTGCAATTGATCTTTGATCAAGTTTTGTAAGGATTACTCATCTTTGATTTCAATATAAGTTTGATTTTAGTTGATTTCATTTGTTTTTCATATGATTGTTGATTGTTTGATGTTTGATTGAAGTTTGATTGAAGTTTCATTGATTTTTGTATTGGTCTTTAGATTTCTAATATGTTGATGATGAAATTTTTGATTAGTTGTGTTTTGACTTAATTACTATGAGTAGTGAGTAGTTTGCTTGCTAGGGTAATGGTGAAGCATGTATGAGTAATGGATTAGTGTAATTGGGGATAATTAATGGAGTTGATGATGTGATTAAACTTGGTTGATGATTCATGTGCATGTGTGTGATTGATTGAAGTTTGGCCACCTTTGATTGTTGCACTAGATTGCATTGTAAGTTCACATTGATACGGACCATTGATTTGTGACTTGCATTTACACGATTGAGGTATCTTGTGATGTTTCCTAGCTAGAATTTATCGTAGTTGATGCTAGTTAGACAACTAGGAGAATAGCTTGATATGCTCTTTTGGTTGCATGTTTGATCTTCCCTCACATCGATTGACTTAGTTGATTTGACCTCCCAATTATCCTTCTCTATTACAAATACATGTGGATCCTAGCCCTAGTGTTTATCATCTTTGATTTCATACAAGTTCATTTGCATCATTAGCTTTAATAACCCCGCCTTTGACTTCGGAATAGCTTAGCGTGAGACAATAGACTTTCAATCACTATTCCCTTGGGTTCGACCCTTGACTTGCTACTATACTCGTATAGGGGTTAGTTAAGTGTATAAATTTTGTTTGATTGATTGGGGGAGGTAGCCCAACGACCTACCATTCCACCGTCCATCAAAATGGCGCCGTTGCCGGGGAGTGGTGTCTTGATTGTGTATTGTTGTTGAGTCTATTCCATTTTATTTGAAAAAATACGAAAAGATTTTATTTCTTTCTTTTAGGCTACACTTGTAGCCGTGTTTCTAACAATTTCTTTGAGATTTTGCATGCATAGTGCTCGTTCTCGATCTATTGTGCCTTTTGATCCGAAAATTGAGAGAACACTCTCAAGGAGAAGAATAGAAAATAGATCTTTGCAATATAGTTCTTCAAGTGAAGAGGAATTTGAATAAGAGATGCAACAAGGAGGAATGGGAGAGAATCATAGGGTAGCTTTGAAGGAATTGGGGATTCCCGGTGCTTATAGGTTCGAGAGTGGGATTGCTCCACCTACAACACCGGCGAATGATTTCAAGATAAGACCGGCCATGATCACATTAATAGAGAGGAGGCAATTTAGTGGAGCCAAGAATGAGAGTCCGTTGAATCACCTCAAGGAATTTGAAAAGTATTGCAATACCATCAAGGTGAACGACATTTCTCAAGAGTTCATTCGGCTTAAGTTGTTTCCCTTTTCTCTCATTGGTCGTGCCTTAGAGTGGTTGGATAAAGAGGTTAAGCCTAATTCGCTTAGGACATGGGATGATGTTACTAGAGCTTTCTTGTCTCGCTTTTACCCACAAAAGAAGACAGCGGAGGCTAGAGCATTAATCCAAGGATTCAAGCAAAGGCCTAATGAGAATCTCTATGAAGCATGGGAAAGGTACAAGGAGTACCAAAGAGAATGTCCACATCATGGGATTCCTACTTATCAAGTGATCCAAATTTTCTATGGAGGTTTGAGTGCTCAAGGCAAGTCATGCCTAGATGGAGGAGCCGGTGGTCCTATAATGAATAGGACAGAGGAAGAAGTGGTAGACATAATTGAGGATGTTGTGAGGTACTATAAAGATTGGCAAGAAGGAGAGAGAGAGTCTACAAGCAAGAGTGGCTCAACGATCTATTCGGTGGATCACCTCAATGCAATCAACAATTTGTCATCCCAAATTTCAAATCTAGGGAAAGAGATGACATCAATCAAAGCAAAGCTTGAGAGTGTGTCCGTGAATTCTTTGAGTCTTCCCTCCCAAACCAAAGGGAGAGGTACAATCTCTAACTCTTCTCCTTCTACTTCTAATAACATGCCAAGTGGTTGTGTGTTTTGTGATTTATGTGGATCTTATGATCATGATTCTTCTATGTGTTCACAAGCTTTTGTTGATGGATGTGATGATGTTGAAAATAATGAATGTGAACATGTGAACTTTGTGTCTAATGCCAATGGTGGTCAAAGGTTTGAAGGACCTAAGAGCTTTGGTAATAGGAATTCTCACCCTCAAGGAGGTGGTTTTGATAATTATAACAATGGAGGATTTAGGAACCAAGGAAACCAAGGTTTCCGAGGCAACTATAACCATAAAGGTTATAATAATCAAAACACGAGCCATGGGTATGGCAATCAAAACCAATCTCAAGGTTTTGGTAACCATTACCAAAACAATGGCAATAGTCAAGGAAGAGGAAGTTGGAACAATAACCAAAATAGGGGAAATTTTCAAAATAATAATCAAAGAGGACCCCCTCCCGGTTTTGCTCCAAAGTCCCAATCCAATGGTGAGAGTTCTTATTCCCAACCATCATCTTTTAAAACAAACTTGGAAGAATTGATTGACAATCAAACTAAGATCATTAACACGTACATGGCGGTTAGTGATAAGAAGTTCAATCAGATGATGACTCACAATAAGATGCTTGAGACCCAAATAACCCAATAAGAAAACACTCTCAAGGACTATGCTAGTCCTTCTTCTTTGCCTTCCCAAGGTGATGAACCGAAGAAACCCGTATATTCTATTACCACTAGTTGTGGGAGTGACCCTAGTGAGGGATTTTCTTGTTCAATGGAGGAAGAAGAGGAGAAGAGTGCTTTGGAGAATGAAGTTGAAAGGGTTGTGTCCAAGGAGGTATATTGTGAAGAGGAGGAAAAGGAAAAGAATGTTGTTGAGAAGATGTGTGAGGAGGAGAGATTTCCCGATCTACCTTACCCTCAAAAGTTCTTAAGGTTTAAAATGGATGAGCAATTTGGGAAGTTCCTTGAAGTGCTTAAAGAAGTTAATGTTTCCACACCTTTTACCGAGCCAATTCCCTAAATGCCTAGGTACTCCAAGTTTCTTAAGGAGATTCTAGAAGAGAAGGAGGAATGTAATGAGGGCAATTCGGTGGAAGGAGGGAAATGGTTTAGTGCTCTTATCCATGGTGAGCTACCGGAGAAAATGGAGGATCCGGGAAACTTTTCTATCCCTTGCAAGATCAAGAAAATGATGTTTGAGAATGCTCTTTGTGATCTAGGAGCTAGTGTGAGTATGATGCCTTATTCGGTTTTCAAAAGACTTGATTTAGGTGAGCTTCTACCATCCAATATAACCCTTCAATTGGCCGATCGATCTATCAAGATTCCTAAGGGGAGAGTTGAGGATGTCCCACTTAAGATTGGAGAGTTTTTTTTCCCATAGATTTTGTGGTGTTAGAAATTGAAGAAGATGAACATATTCCTATCATCCTAGGGAGACCTTTCTTATCTACCTCGGGAGCTTTGATAGATGTGAAAGGAGGCCGCATTACTTTGAGATGTGGTAAGCAAGAGGATAGTTTTAAGTTGAAACCAATGCATGAATCTCTATCTTTTGTGCAAGATATGATGTGTGCTAGTTCCTCTCGTTCCATTGATAATGTATGTATGATTGACTCTTCTACTAACAATGCTCTTGAGAATTTTGATGATGTTCTTGCAATTTTTGATAGCATGAAGGTTAGTGAAGAGGAAATTATGATTCCCAAGCTAATGGACGAAGAGGAAGTTGAGATTCCAAGTTGGTTTGAGCTTATTCCTCAAGACGAAGAAGAGGTTTCTATGGTTGTGGATGTTGAAGTTTCATCTACATTGAACAACAAGCCAAAGAAGAAGGCTCGTGATTCAAAGAAGTTTAGAAAAAGGAAGAAGTTGAGAAAAGAAAAATGTGATTTTGAGAAGTGTCTCATAGAAGTTTCATCAAGCAACAATGGAAGGTTGCTTAAGAATGAAGAGGATTTTGCTCTTTCTACTACCTTGAAAAAGGTGGTGTTCTTTGACCCTCCATGATTTGGAGGAAGGGTCAAGCTTAGGACCTTAAGCAAGCGCTTACCGGGAGGCAACCCGGAGTTTCTAACCTTTCTTTTTTATTTTTGAATTTTTCTTGTTTTTCCCTCTTTTATTTCCTTTTCTTTTCTTTCACTTTTCTACTTGTTTGGATTTTTAGGATGACCTTTTCAGGATTGGATTTCTCAAAGCAAGAATGATGAATGGAAGGTGTTTGTGGCATTTATCATGATTATGTTCGATTCTCATCGAAATTTGAGGTAAAGGGGTAAGAATTTTAGAGAGGTAAGTTAGGAAATTCATGTTTTGAAAGTTGAAGGAGGTTGATGCCTAGTGAGTTCTTGTGGTGGGTATATGAATCTCAAACTTTGATCTCACTAAAAATATATTTTGCTACTGCCTATGTTGGTGTTCATCACCATCATGATTCATGTAAGCACCCAAGAGGTCATTAAGCATCAAAGAAAGAAAAAAAAAAAGAAGAAGAAGAGGGAGCAGCAGGTGCGGGCGCACAAGAGGAGTGTGCGGCCGCACACCTGCCATGTGCGGGCGCAAAAATTTTGTGTGCAGCCGCACACCCCCTTTGGCCGTGCACTTATCTTCTTCTTCCTCCCTTCTTCTTTCATTCCCTCATTTCTCACTCTCTCTCATACGCACCTCACCCCTCAAACCCTCATCCTTGTGCGCACACTACCACCTCCATTCACCCTCATTTCTTCATCAAATCTTCACAATAATCACTCCAAATTCATTTAAATCCACTCAAAATCCATTCTACTCATCAAATTTCACACAAATTCACCCAAACAAACACTCAATCTCTCTCCTCCATAGGTGGGTAAAATTGGGGCTTTTGTGTATGGTTGAAATTGGAGGCTCAAAATTGCTCAAACTTGCTTCTTATATGGTATAATCATCTTTCCTAACTTCAATTTGCTTAATTATATCATATATATGTTTGTTTAAAATTTTTGTATGAGCATGAATAGTGGTAGTATGGGTTTTGTGATTTTTGATGCTTGTTATTGATTTTGGATGAAATTTTGTGATGTTTGTTGTTTGAAATTGCATAACATTGCTTTGTTTGTTGATTTTGTAGCCTTTGTCATCAATTTTGGTTGAAACTTGTTGAGATTGAAAATTGGAATTTTTGGTAGTAAGGTGTTCTTCTTGGTTTTGGTTGATTGGTTGTGTATTGAATTGTTGGTGAAGGTTATTCTTGGTTGATTGGTGTTTTTGGTTGAATCGGATTGGAATTGTGTATTGAAGAAAGTGTGGTTCTTGGTTTGGTGTTTCTTGGAGTATTGGTATTGAGCTTGGTTGATTTATTTTGGTGAACAAACTAGCCACAAAAATGTCAAACCTCATCAAAAAGTTCACTAAAAAGAGAAAAACCAATGTATCCATTGAAGAACCTCGACCTAGCACATCTTCTTCACCCTCTCAAAAACAACCACCAACACCACTTCCCAAAAAGAAAAACATTGACCCCGACCAAAAGATCCTCTACCAAAAGCTAAAAGATGAGGGGACCCTCAAACCGACCCGCCACTATCTCCAAAGAGACATGACAAGCTTGGGGATAGATGAGGACGTAAGGGCATTGCTCCTCAACTTTAGAATGGGTTCCTTCATCAATAATTCCTTCCGCACCTACAAGGAGCCGACCTTGGAATTCTTGGCTACCTTGGATGTTGTGCCCATGGGAGGGCAATATAGGGTGAGGTTTCAAATCTTCAACGAGTAATTCGATCATTCTTTGGAAGAGTTTAATGTGGCATTGGACTTAGATCCTCATGGTGATATTCTTAATGTTGAGCCGTACATCTTGCTGGAGTACGATCAAAACTCTTGGTGGGAAGATATTTCAGGGGGTAATGAGTTTGTTACAAGGGCCGCCAAGATTTCAATGGTGTACCAAACTTGTCTACAGGTAGTGCACCGTCTTTTGGGGTACGTTGTATTTCCCAAGCACGAGTTGGGAAAAATAAGAAAATTGGAGCTCAAGGTTCTATGGTTGGCCACCCGTCCCGAATATTGAGGCCGTTTGAACTTGGGATATGTGTTTTCCACTTATTGCCTTCATTTGAGAGGCCGGAGCACCGGAGAGATACCATGTGGGGGCATGGTTACTAGGCTCTTGACTCGTCTTCGCCTTGATCACTACTTGCAATATTGCAAAGAAGTTGGAGATGGCACTACTCTTTACCTTGATTTGAAGCAACTAGGTCAAGTGCAATTCATCTCAAAGCACTATGAGGATGGAAAGTATGAGTGGTTGCGGGATAATGAGCATTGGTGCTACTTGCCCAACCTCGGGTTGACTTCCTTGCACCGGATCAACATCGAGAACGTGTGGCACGTTCCCAAGTCCTTTAGGCGCCCCAACTATGACTCCGAGGATGATGATGATGATGATGATGATGATGAGGAAGAATTTCAACAAATTCAACAACAACAACAACGACGACAACAACATCAACAACAACAACTAATTCCACAACAACAAGTTCCACAAGAGCAACAACAACAAGGGCAACATACTTATGAAAATGTCGATATGAAGGCTCTTAGTGAGCAAATGAGTGGATTGCAAATCCGTTTGGATGGCATGTACAATCAAGACTTCGAGGCCCTTTATAACCAAATGAGAGGTATCTCAGAGATGCAACAAGATATGTTCTTACAACAACAACAACTTTATGATGCGGAAGTTGACCGCGGGAACATTGTTCCCCCGGTCAACTATCCTTATTTTCCGCCCCAAAAAGGTCCTATACCTTTGTATGGGCATCCGTATTGGAAAGGACCTTCGGTCCCCGATACCGAGCGTCGCTTCTATCCGGACGAGAAAGGTAATTACGATTACAAGGCTCCCGGTGGATGCGACTATAGGGGTGATCCTAACTACCCCTATGTGCATGAGAACCACCCCTACGAACTAGCTTTGCCCGATAACTTCACCCCTCTTGCTCCTTGGCAACAAGATAACTTTAAGGGGCATTATGGGTGGCCCGAGGGTTTCACCGGAGGATGGGAGCCTTATCCACCCCCATCCTTCGATGACCACATGGGCAACAATGACCCCAATGGGGCCGGGCCTAGTGGTAGTGGTGGTGATGATAGTAGTCATTAGTTCCCTTGCTTTTTGTGCTTTTTACCTCCATCCCTTATGTTTTTTATACTTGCTTTGTATTGTTGGGATGTTGAGATGTATCTTTATTTAGCTTGGGGGAACTAATGCTTGACTCGGTAGCCAATACTTGTTGTTGTATGCATACTTTGTTTGCTAGTTTGCTTTCTATGCTCTTCTTGTTTGGTTTGCTTCCTTTTCTTGATCTTTATGCTTCTCCTCTTGATGCATGTATGCTTGCCCGATTTCTTGGTTTCTTGTTGTTGTGGTGATGATTTGACTATGATGTTGTTGTTGTCTTTGCTCCCTTGTATCCAAATCCCTTTAATCCAAAACCCTTTGATCCAAATCCCTAAAATCCAAATCTTGTAGTTTAGTTTAGTTTTCTAGTTAGTTAGTTATTTTCTTGTTTTCCTAGATTTCTTCCTTTTATTTCTTTTAATCTTTGATAGTTTAGCTCTTGTTTTGCTTAGTTGTTTATAGTTTTTGCTTAGTTTAGCTTCCTTTTATTTGTTATTTTCTTTTCTTTGTTTTGAAGTTACTAACCATTTTCTTTGTTTATAGCTTCTTTTATTTTTCTTTTTCTCACTTGGTTTCTTGAAGATGCTTTTGGTCTTGGAATGCAACGACGGTGGTTCCTTTTTGCCCTCGTTTATTTTTGCTAAGCATGAAGAGCCCGGTGAGACCTTTCTTATTTTTCTTTGGTTGCATAGACTAGGATTAGTTTAGGGGAAGATGAATGGTTCGAGAATGAATGCTTGTTAACACGTAATGTGTTTGGGATCGATGACGATGATGTCATTCGATCACTTGTTTGTCGATTGGGATTTATATGTGTTTAACTTGCTTTCTAGTCCATTTCACCATTCTTCTCCCATTTTCCTTTTTCTATGTTTCCTTTTTTTTTCTTTTATTTTCTTTTATTTTTCTTTTCCCTTATTTTCTTTTATTTTCTTTCTTGTTTGTGGTATGATTTTGAGGCATATTTTTCATTTTTAATTCTTTTTTAATTGAACTTTGTACATTGGACTTTGTCTTTTGCATGATTTTCTTCCTAGGTAGTAAAGGTATGCACGGTTTGAGACTATGTTCGGTTGACTCTAGGATAGGTGTATGCTAGGGTAGTTGGTTTGAACTAGAAGGATCATGAAGCCGGATTCTACTTGTTTGTGGCATGCTTGGTAGTTGCTCCCTATAGTCAATTTGACACCATTAGTGAGTTTTTGCTACATCCATGTGAGGTTCATCGTTTTTCAAGCCTTCAACCTACTTTGTATGAGCGGCGTGGATCCTTGACTATGCAAACCTAATCTATAAAGCTTGATGTATGATTCTTAAACCCGAGACCAAGCTATCTAGGGAGGAAAAAGGCACATTTTTTGGGGTGGTATTTTTCATTTTTAGGATAGTTTGTACTCTCTTTTTTTTGGGTTTACATTTTCCTTCTTGCAACCATTTGAGCCTTATACCTTCTTTTCAAGCTACATCTTTAGTTCTTTGGCCTTTTGTTTCATTTTCTTTTTATTCTTGGATTTTGTGAAGCAAATTGATCATGTATGATGGAGTTTGTGGTGGATAAGTTGGAAATTTGATTTTTATAAGTGCAAGTTTGTGATAAAGTTTTCTTTGTGAATAATGGCAAATGTTTGAGTAAAAGCCGTCCTTAACCAAAAAAGGCATGGACTAATAAATTGCATTATAGAAAAAGCCGTCCGATTTAGCAAAAGGCAAGGACATTGCAAGTTCAAGTTATGCAAGAGAAGAAGAAAAAAAATTGAAAGAAAGTGAAAATTCAAAAAAAAAATATTTTGATGTATTCACTTCTCCTTCTAAACATTGAGGACAATGCTTCATTTTAGCTTGGGGGAGAAGCGTTTACGCTTTTTGTATATATTTCTTGTGAGTATAGCTTCAAGTAAGCTTGGGGGTGTTGTTTTTGTTTGGTAATTTCTCGATTATGTTGTTGAGGATTGATCACCCTTTTGCTTCACTTTTTAGGAAAATCACCAAATTTTAAATTTTAGCCTACCTTCACCCTTTATTCCTTACGTTACAACCTTGGGGAAAGACCTTTTGACCTAGATAGTTAAGTCACTATTCGGGGGAGGGAATCATGGGTCATTGCCTAAGGAAAGGGGATTCATAGTCAAGATTGTCGAGTAGCCTAAATAAAATCTCTTTTTCCGGTTCCTTCGAGGAATCATTGGGATGCTCACTAAGGGGAGATTTGAGACTAGTGGGGAGAACGCGGTAAGATCGTTTGGAATGAACGTGGATTGTGATGTCCAGTTCCTATGCCTAGCATACCCTATGTTTCAATCAACCTTAGATATCTTGAAAAGTGCATACCTTAATTAATTGAGAAAGATTTTCATTTATTTGCATTGTAGTCTCTATGTCAGTCCATTTCACAAAGGTTTTGTTTTCATTTTCTTTTCTTTTCTTTTTATAGATTTGCCTCTTTGATGTTTGGTGGAGAGTTATGGGTCAAACTCTTAGGATACCTTTACGAGACCTCACTCGTCCTCATAGGCGACTTTGGGGTTTAAAGGGCTTGTTGTAGCTAAAAGCAACCGTGATTCCTACGCCAGTGAGTCTTAATGTACATTCTTATCTTGAGTCTTTCTTTTTCGTTTTTAATAAATTTTTCATCCTTTTTATTTCTTGCTTTGTTTTGCTCGAGGACGAGCAAAATTTTAGCTTGGGGGAATTTTATGAGTGACGTTTATGGCACTAATTTAATCTCTTTTTGGATGAATTTCATTTCATTTTATAGCTCTTTTCTTTAGTTTTCCTTAATTTTGCTCTTCATTTCTTCACTTTGTGCTTTTCGTAGTTAGTTTCTTTACTTTGTGCATTTTCTTGTTTATTCGTTCTTTTTCTCTATTATTTTTTTCTTTTCTTTTGTTTGTAGGTTATGATCGATTATCCAAAGATTTTCGAGCTTCCCTTAAACGATTATCATTGCTTTTGATGCCTTGTGCTAGTATTTTGAGCTTCAAATCAAGAGGAACTCGGAGGGTAAGTTTCAAGACCGGTGCACGCAAGTGGTGGGGGCACCATCTATGCCTTGTACCCACCAAAATGGCCATAACTTGCTGCCTACTTCGATGTTCATCACCATCACCAAAGGTCGTGTGCACTAGATGAGCAAGGATGAAGAAGGGGAGGGAATACCCTCCTAGGTGCGGGCGCACAAGGGTCCTGTGCGGCCGCACAGGTGGCACGTGTGGCCGCACCCCTGTGGGTTTTGTGCCCGTGCGCCCCCTCTCTCTCCTATGTGCGACCGTACCGGCGTGGGTCTATTTTTGGACGTCATAACCGACTTCTCCTTTGTATATATAGTTATTTCCTTCTATTTTTGGATAAGTTTTTACATTAGAATTCATTTATTTAGTTTTTGATTAGATTTTTAGAGAGAGAATTAGAGCTTGTTCATACTTTGTAGAGAGAGAAACTCAATTTTGGAGAGAGAGAAATTCATGGTGTATTGTTGATGATTCAAGATTTCTTCATTGCAATTGATCTTTGATCAAGTTTTGTAAGGATTACTCATCTTTGATTTCAATATAAGTTTGATTTTAGTTGATTTCATTTGTTTTTCATATGATTGTTGATTGTTTGATGTTTGATTGAAGTTTGATTGAAGTTTCATTGATTTTTGTATTGATCTTTAGATTTCTAATATGTTGATGATGAAATTGTTGATTAGTTGTGTTTTGATCTCAATTACTATGAGTAGTGAGTAGTTTTCTTGCTAGGGTAATGGTGAAGCATGTATGTGTAATGGATTAGTGTAATTGGGGATAATTAATGGAGTTGATGATGTGATTAAACTTGGTTGATGATTCATGTGCATGTGTGTGATTGATTGAAGTTTGGCCACCTTTGATTGTTGCACTAGATTGCATTGTAAGTTCACATTGATACGGACCATTGATTTGTGACTTGCATTTACACGATTGAGTATCTTGTGATGTTTCCTAGCTAGAGTTTATCGTAGTTGACGCTAGTTAGACCTCTAGGAGAATAGCTTGATATGCTCTTTTGGTTGCATGTTTGATCTTCCCTCACATCGATTGACTTAGTTGATTTGACCTCCCAATTATCCTTCTCTATTATAAATACATGTGGATCGTAGCCCTAGTGTTTATCATCTTTGATTTCATACAAGTTCATTTGCATCATTAGCTTTAGTTCTAGCTTATAACCCCGCCTTTGACTTCAGAATCGCTTAGCGTGAGACAATAGACTTTCAATCACTATTCCCTTGGGTTCGACCCTTGACTTGCTACTATACTCGTATAGGGGTTAGTTAAGGGTATAAATTTTCTTTGATTGATTGGGGGAGGTAGCCCAACGACCTACCATTCCACCGTCCATCAGGAGTCGAGTTCGATTTCATCACAAACTCGCGGAGCCGCCCGTTGGCATACACCCTCAAGGGAGGTTGCCTTGCCAACGCGTCCAAACTCTTAACCATGGTACCCTTTAACACCAAATAAACTTGACCATAGTGGAACAGAGAACTTGAACTTAGGTTGCGAAGTCTGCTTTACATTATTGTGCCTATTTTGGTCTTCTGTGCTAATCTGGTCCCCGCGTCAGTCATTTTTGTTACCGTTCACATGTCTAGCCATACGATCATACCACGAGTCTTATACTTCACTTAATCACTGACGAGTCAAGTATATTCCACACACTTTCCGATTCGAGTCGTGCACCATGTCATTTATGATCGTATACTAGGTTCATGCACCTCTTTTTTCCGTCATAAAAATGAGTGGATCGAAGTTAGTCTTACCTGTTTTCAAATGTCTATTTTTTCCCCTTCCTTTCCTATATTGAGCAATGAGTCAAATAATTAAGTAAATTGTTTTTTTTTCAAAGTAATTGGTCAAGGATTATGGGTAGATACGATTCAAGTCATTACTCCAACAATCTCTAAGATTAAAGAGGCATTCAAAGAAAACTTTGCCTTTAAAATACTTTCAATTCGTTCCATTGGCCACTTAGGAAGATATCGAGAACATCAACAAATCCATCGAGGCACTGTCTTCCATGATGCAAACCCCTACCACTAGGGCCACTACCATGGAACAAAACAAGGTCACTGTTGCTACCCTTGATAAATTGAAAGAAAAGATGAGCAAGATTTTTGAGGATTTCACCTATGTGGAACAGCCTCCCACTCCTTTGAATATGAAGGACAGACTGCCTGAGAAGTTCTCCACTGCTGATATCCTCAAGTTCAAGCCAACTGACAACCCAATGTTCCATTTGAAGGTGTTCTCTGCAACCATGGCTCTCAAGGGATTGGACGTAACACTCTTCCCTACGGTGTTCCCACTCTCCTTAGAGCATGCTTGTTGTAGGGAATATTTTAATTAAGCATCCCAAAGTTGAACCCCATTGTGACCATACACTTAAGCACGGTGGCGTCCAAAGGGAAGGAAATAAGAGCAAAAGAATCGCCAAAAAGTTTTAGGAACTTATAAACCGTTCACAGGGTGAAGGTTACACCCCTTCACGATCCTAGAGATCGCTAACTCCATAGTGGTCTGGAACCATGACTGGATATTCGGGGATGAAAGTACGAATCCAATCTAAAAGAGAAAGAACTCGCCCTATAAAATAGGCCTCTACTTTATTCTTCTCATATTCATTTACGCTTTCGAACTAACATGAAATCATTAGATTAATCCTAAACCTGTTTAATCTATGTTGGTTGAATATTAATGCACAAATAAATCTATTATTGGCGATCACTTAAATTAAAATCATATTAGCCTAAACCAAATTATTAATTATCTGTTAGGCGTGATTTCAAGTACAAATTCCCTTTAAACCTGCATAAAAGGTGTGATCAAGCAATAACAACAAATAATTACATCAAGCAACATGATAATAACCATAACAATCAACATCATAATCATATAAACTCTAAAGCATAATAATAATAGCAAGATCCTAGGCATGATACTAACAAGATTAACAACAACTCCTAGCATGTCACTAAGCATCAAATTAAAGATTAAAGCTTTAGCCTTAACATGATACTAACATGATATCAATATGATATTAGAAAGCAGAGAAAGCACCCTAAACATGATACATGAAAACAATAATAACATCCTAACATGATATTAGGAAGTAATAAAATCTAAGCATGCTTTCTACAAGAATAGAGAGTAAGGTAATTACTTACTTTGATGCCTCATACCTCTTTCTAATAACAAAATACACGCGTTAGTAAAATGCAATAAAATATTAAATCAAAGAATTAAATTAAAGAATTGAGATAAAAAGTAAAAAGTTTAGACTGGATTTGGAGTCCAAACCCTTAGAAAAGTATCAACCTTTCACGTCTAGGGCGAAGGCAACTTCGAACTTGGCTAGGTGTGTCTAGATCTTGTGAATATAGTATTGTGTTCGTAAAAAGGCTAGTTCCAAAAGCAAGAGGGAGAAAGAAAGCTATATTGCTCAAGAGAGAAGAGAAAGAATTGTGATGGTTGTGGATGATTGAAAACGGAGGTCCAAGGACAAGGACCCTATTTATAGAAAAATAGTCCAGAAGTCGATAGAAAAGAAATCGAGTTCCATTCGGAATAAAAGTCCTCCTATCGCCAGACGACAGGGGCTAGCGCCAGACGACAGGGTTAGCGCCGAGATTTAGGAATGATAATTAATATTAGGCCATCCTCTAGATTATTGGGCCGCATATAAAAACCATATCGGGCTCAATTCAGTATTTTGGCCATAACTTCCTCGTTATTCATCGGAATTAGGCTTATAATATATCGTTGGAAAAATTTTTTCGAGCCTAATCCAACTACACTATTATTGGACCATTATCATGGACCAAACTTAATTGGACTGGCTATTTTCATAAATAGAGCAGATTTTCGAAAACAAAAAGAAGGAATTTTAATAAAAACAACCGCATCAATAGACTTTTCGCACTTTCACTTCGTTCGATAATCAAATGACATGAAAAGTATTCATCAATGGGTTTGGTTTTGGGGAGACACATTTGGGTATCTACACTTGCCAACAATGGTATAATTCTCTAGATGCCAAGCACATTGCAGCTTGGCAAGATGTCACTAAAAGCTTCATGAATCGTTACAAGTATAACATTCAAACCAGAACGTCTAAACGTGAACTCTCCATTCTCAAACAAAAAAAGAATGAAGACTTCACCGCTTATCTTGGTAGATCCCCCCCCCCCAAAGAAAGAGTGATGGTTCGCTTCTTAATCCTGAACCTAACTTACAAGTACAAGCAACACCTTAGGTTCTTGCCTTTGAACACTTTCGAAGCTGTATATGACATTGGCATCAATATCGAGGACGAGCTAATAAAGACTACTGGTAGTGTAGGGAATATTTTCAAGCCTTTAAATCCCACTAGCTCGAACCCCACTATGATCATACACTAAAGTACGGTGGCGTCCAAAAGGGAAGAAGATAGAGCAAAAGAGTCGCCAACAAGTTTTTAAGGAACTTGTAAACCGTTCATAGGATGAAGGTTACACCCCTTAACGATCCAAGAGATCGTCAACTCCATAAGGTCATGAACAAAATAAGGGTTCGGGGATGATGGTACAAATCCAACCTAAAAGAGATCGAACCTGCCCTAATAATAGGCCTCTACTTTATTCTGCTCGTATTCATGTGCGCTTTCTGACTAACATGCAATCAATAGGATTAACCCTAAACCTGTTTAATCTATGTTGGTTGAATTTTAATGCACAAATAAATCTATTATTGGCGATCACTTGAATTATAATCACAATTAACCTAACAAGATTATTAATTATCTTATTAAGCGTGTTTGCAAATACCAATTCCCTTTAACATGCAATAAAAGGTGATCAAGCAGTAATATAAAATATAATACATATCAAGCAACATAATAAATAATCAACATCATTAATAATAATAATATCATAATAATAATCAATGATAATCATAATCATGTTAAAGCATAGCAAGATCCTAGGCATGATACTAACAAGATTAATAACAAATCCTAGCATGTCACTAAACAATAAAAATCAAATCTTTATCCCTAACATGATACTAACATGAATTAATATTAGGAAGAACATAGGAAGCATCGTACTTTTAATCATACTTAATATTAAAGTTACCCTAGACATGATACTAGGAATCAAAATAACGATCTAAGCATGATATCTACATCATAAAATCAATTAAACCATTAAAGTACTTACTTGGATGCCTCGTACCTCTTTCTAATAACAAAATACACGCGTTAGTAACTTCAAGGAAAATAATAATCAAACAATTAAATTAAATAATTGAAAGAGAGATTTGGGACCAAACCCTCAGAAATTAAACCTTTCACGTCTAGGGCGAAGGCAACTTCGAATATGGCTAGGTGTTTCTAGATATTGTGAATGCGGAATTTTGTATTAAAAAGCAAAGTATTAAAGGAAGAATGAATGAATGTTAAGAATTATTGATGAAAGAGATGAAGATGATGAAAAGAATTGAATTGAAAAGGATTATTTGACTGTAGATGAATGCTAATTGGTGAATGATGAAGATATTTGATGAAGACTTAAGAATAAAGAGAATTGGTGAATGATAGATGTAGATGATCCTTGAAAACGGAGTTTTTGATACGATATTTATAGAGAAAATCATCCAAAAAAGATAATTTATCAAAACAGAGTCTGAAGACCACAAAACCACCTTGGCGCCAGGACCAGTGGCTAGCGTCTGGCGCCAATGGCTGGCGTCTGGCGCCAATCCTGATTCCAGGCGCCAAGGCCTGGGGTTGTACCCATATCATGGACCAACCAAACTGGATTGGCTGTTTTCTTTAAATAAAGTTTTCAAAAACAGAGAGAAGAGAAAAGAAATAAAACTTTCCGCAACACCAGACCTTTCCACACTTTCGTTTCATTCGATTATGATTCTACGTGAAAGGTACTCATCACCGGGTTTGGTTTTGGGGAGACACAAATGGGTGTCTACAGGTAGTAACAATAACACCACTTGGAAAAACAAGAAGAACGACCTTCCTTCTTCTTTGTCTTCTAAGCATGAAAATACTACCAACAATATAAGACAAGTTGATCTCAATGAAGTGTTAGCCCTTGATGCTCCATTTCCCAAGAAAAGGAGAACTTACACTCCTTTAGTAATGACTTATGATGCGGCCTTTGATCGCCTTTATGGTCAAGGCTTGATCACACCTATTGGGCCATTTCCAGAGCTAAAACCTAAGAAAGGAGCGTCAAATGGAATTCCAATTCCCATTGCAAGTTCCATCAAGGAAGGAGCCACACCACCGAGCAATGTTGGAATTTGAAGGATGTCATTCAAGACTTGGTGGATGCAAACAAACTTCCTGTCCCTCCAGGCGGCAAGAAGTAATGAAGACAAGGCACACAGCGAATTCATCGTGCAAGATTTCATGATTTTTTTTAATGATTTCCCTTTTCCCCAATAGTCTAGCATAAATTTCCCCTTTCTGTTATTTGATCTTTGTGTTTATTCACCACTTCTATCAATAATAAGAGCATTATTCCTTTATATCTCGATCATGACTTTCTTATTTAAAAAAAAAATAAAAGTTAATTGCCGAACTAAACACAAGGTACACTAATGATTTGAGGCACCTTTGCAACCCATTATTCCCATTGACCATTCAATCACATATCCATTTCTTCATCAACCACTTTGAGCCTCGCCTAACGATTGGCCTCATTTATTCAACCCACATTCATCTAACCTTGGGATGGGAAGGTGTGTAATTTGTAAAATATTCAAAAGTAAAATAAAGAAGAAAAAAAAGCAGCAAAGCAACAATTAAACAATGTCTAAGGGTAAGTGTTCCAATGTCTTTGATATGAACATGTCTCGAATTGTGTCTCTCATAGAGTGCTGGGTACCGTGCCTGAGAAACATGAATGCTAAGTGAGTGATGGACGACATGATTTGGGACTGCTTACATTAATTAAAAAAAAAGGAAATTCAAAAAAAATGTGAGCAAAAAAACTTGCAAAGTACAAGTAAAAACACAATTACACATCTTGGGGGGGGGGGGGTTTACCTCGGGTCTTGAGCCTTTTACCTCTTTGTTCCTAAAACCATCAGCCTTAACCACAGTACAACCCTTCAAAGACCTCTTCAGGCGTACATACACTTGTGCAAAGTTCGGTTAAAGCTACGTTCGGCCTGATTCCTAACGGATATGTAGGCAACCTCACATCGAGGGCGGCCACATTCAAATTTATATGCACGAATCCTTATCCCTATGACCCTATCCATCTAGAGCTATACTTGGGCGCTTGAACCCACATCACTTAGTCTACCCAGCCTAAAGCGTCACCATCTCGACTCTTCTCACATTTCTTTCCATCACCATAACCTTTGCAGCCAGCCCTAGTATCACTTTCACACACTTCACTCACACATACATGGCCATATCATTACCCTTCCCTTTAGGAACCTTTTTTCATGAATTCTTGTTTCAACATTGTGCATGTTTCATCAACTTTCATGACAACATTCATCAAATAAAAATATTGTATATTTGCTTAGCTTCCAGACGTAAGCAATATTCATTGTTTTACGCATCGCATATCGTGCTTAGCACTTTGACCTTAAGCAACATTCATTATGCAATACTCAGCAATCACTTCATCTATATATGTGCTTAGCTTCCAGACCTAAGCGACGTTCAAGATCGTCTCTTTACACCATATATGATGCTTAGCTCCATGACCTAAGTTCATTCATCTATTATGTCACATGATGTAATTGTCCTTAGCCTCCTGGCCTAAGAACATGCATCATGCATATATTATTTTTAAGACAAGCAATGAAATCCATACGATTCATTTCGTCTTGCTCAATGCGGAAGTTCAAAACTTCTCCCTTTGTTTGGGGAAGTTCAAAAACTTTTTCAAATTTCTTTTTCGAGGAAAGTTCGAAAAAGAACCTTTAGTTTTCACGTCTTTCTTTTTCTAGAGAAAGTCGGTACCCTCCACTCATCTCATGACAAAAATAACGGAATATTTTGCTTTCGCATTTTCGATTGCTTGTGTCTGTGCACACACTCACTCAATACACATATATACACAATCACAAGTCATACACATGTCATGTCATGTCATGTCAAGCATGTTCAAGTCAGTTGGCCAAATCAAGCATAGTCTATACGAGTGTCTTGGCAAATTTTTATTTTACAGGTATCATCTACATCCCACGTTCGGGGACAAGCAAACCATCTACAGCTAGGGTTGTACGCCGGTCCAAAATCGGACCAGACCTAACCCGGACCTGAATGGACCGGGACCTGAATCCTTGAGTTTTAAGGACCGGAGACCAAACCTGAATCAATAGGTGTGGTCCGGGTTTGGACTTGAATAGACCTGGTTATTGAATTTTTTTTCGTATTTTTTTAAATAATATAAAATTGCTAACCTGTTTGGACCTGTTTAGACCTGTTTAGACCTGTTTAAGCCTGGTTGAACATGTTTAGACCTGTTTAAACCTATTATGGACCTTTTTAGACTTATTAAATAAAAAAGTAGATTTATCGGTTTCAGGTCCGAACCTGAAAATTTCGGGTTTTACCCGGACCGAACCTGAAACTCGAAATCCTTAAATTTCAAGGACTGGGACCGGAGCAGATTAGGTCCAGCCCTAACAAGTCCGGTTCAGGTCGGTTTTCAAGTCCGGGCCAATTTTTGTACACCCCTATCCACAACCCACGTTCGGTGACAAGCCAACCATCTACAGCCCACATTCGGGGACAAGTGAACCATCTACAGCCCACGTTCAGGGATAAGTGAACCATCTACAACCCATGTTCGTGGACAATCAAACCATTATCATTTTAGTGATCATCTCCCAAGCGAAGACGATTCACAGTGCAAGGTTCTCAATACACAGAGACTTGCAATCTCATTATTAGACTAGTTTTTCCTAAAGCATGGAAAATTGTCGGTCGTTGCCACCACTCAAGGCTATGAAGTCAGCGATTATATCATCTATCGAATTTCCTCAAGCATGGAAAGTATCTCAACAAACATCATCTGATGGATTTCTTCAGGTATAGAAAGCTGATAAATCATCTATCGACTATCCTCAAGCATTGAGAGTATCACAACGTAATCCGGTGGATTTCTTCAAGCATAGAAAACTACCAAAGTCATTTGTCACCGATACACTGGTGTTAGATACCCTATAGCATATTCTTCACCGATACACTGGTTTCGGATACGCATTCTATCCCTTTACTCTTTTATCAATGGAACTAACATTTTTATGCAGGTATCGGCGTATATAGAGTGATTTAGGATCGCAAAATGTCTTAAATTGTTTTTTGTCCCTATCGACTACTTTGACTATTGTTTTTGTAACTATTTTTCTACAAACTCAATCAAAGTGGGGGCTTCTGTAGACACCTAAAAATGTCTCCCCAAAACTAAATCCGATGACGAACAACCTTTTCATTATTGGCCGGTGTAGACACCCATTTGTGTCTCCCCAAAACCAAACCCAGTGATGAATACCTTTCACGTCAAATCATAATCGAATAAAGTGAAAGTGTGAAAAGTTTAGTGTTGCGGTAACTTTTATTAAAAATCTTTCTTTCTGTTTTCGAAAACATACTCGATTTATAAAAACGTCCAGTCTAGTTTATTTTGGTCAATGATAAGGGTCCAAAAATGGTGTAGTTGAATGGGGCTTGAAAAGACCTTTCCAACGATTTATTGTAAGTCTAATTCCGATGAAGAATGAGGAAGTTATGGCCAAAATACTATACTATGCCCAAACCGGATTTTACCAACGACCCAATGATCATGTGGAGGGTCCAAAGCTCTAATCCTATCCCTAAACTAATTAGGATTGATTAGAATATTTTATAAGATTCTAAAACATCTTAATTACCCTTTTTTGAAAAGATAAGGTCAAGGAATTTGATTTAAATAAAAAACTTTCCTTTTATAAAAATTTTCATTTTTTGAGAGTCCTAATTCTATTCGAATTTAAAGATGTTCAAAGACAGCCACATTTTATTTTCGCGCCACATAATCTTTATTCAAATTTATATGGTGGATATATCTTGAAATTATCTTTCCAATGATATATTATAATATTAATTCCGAGCTATAACGAAAAAAATATGAAAGAAATACGAAACTTTATCCAAAACAGACACTGTCCCACTATTT
Organism: Chenopodium quinoa; assembly: GCF_001683475.1. Classification (NCBI taxonomy): domain Eukaryota; kingdom Viridiplantae; phylum Streptophyta; class Magnoliopsida; order Caryophyllales; family Amaranthaceae; genus Chenopodium; species Chenopodium quinoa. The sequence continues at coordinate 2,610,104 of NW_018744113.1, read as the reverse complement.
TGACCATATCATTTTATCTACAAAAGATTTAAATCTGATTCCAATTGAGTTAAAAGTATACTTCAAGATCTTTCCAAGAACATATTTTAAGCCTTATTTGGACTTCTGGATCAAAAGATATGATAAAAACAAAATCCGCAAAAAAACACTGTCTTTTGTCGCATGACGACAGTTTTGTCGCCTTGCGACAATTTTGTCGCCTGGCGACAAAGTTGTTTGTTGGCGACAAGGTGGAGTTTTATTCCTCTTCAAATTATGACTATTTTCTATCGGATTCTGGACTATTTTCCTATAAATAGGGTCCTTGGAGCTCCGTTTTCAATCAACCAATTCTCATTAAGAATTCTCTCTCTTCTCTCTCGAGCAATACATGTTTTCTCTCTCTCTCTCTTTCTAAGCTAGCTTTTACTAAACACAATTCCGCATTCACAAGATCTAGAAACACCTATCCAAGTTCGAAGTTGCCTTCACCCTAGACGTGAAAGGTTGATAATTTCTGAGGGTTTGGTCCCAAATCTAGTCTAAACTTTTTAACTCTTTCTTTCAATTATTTGATTTAATTATTTGATTTATTATTTTTATTGAAGTTTACTAACTCTTGTATTTTGTTATTAGAAAGAGGTAAAAGGGTTCAAAGTAAGTAATTAGCTTACTCTCTTTTTTTATTTCAATGTAGAAAGCATGCTTAGATTTGATTAATTCCTAGTATCATGTTAGGATGTTATTATTGCTTTCTAGTTTCATGTTTAGGGTGCCTTTTATTCTTTCTAATGTCATGTTAGTATCATTTTAGGGTTTAAAGCTTTGATCTTTATTGTTTAGTGACATGCTAGGGTTTGCTATTAATCTTGTTCGTATCATGCCTAGGATCTTGCTATTATTATTAACCTTTATTTTTATGATGATATTATTTACAATTATCGTGATCGTTGTTATTATCATGTTGCTTTATGTATATTATTGTTATTGCTTGATCACGCCTTTTATGCATGTTTAAAGAGAATTTGTGCTTGAAATCACGCTTAATAAGATAATCAATAATTTGGTTTAGGCTAATATGATATTAATTCAAATGATCGCCAATAATAGTTTTATTTGTGCATTAATGTTCAACCAACATAGATTAAACAGGTTTAAAATTAACCTAATGATTGCATGTTAGTCAGAAAGCGGACGTGAATACGAGTAGAATAAAGTAGAGGCCTATTTTATAGGGCGGGTTCTTTCTCATTTAGATTGGATTCGTACCCTCATCCCTGAACCCTGATTGGTTCTCGACCTATTGGAGTTGATGATCTCATGGATCGTTAAGGGGTGTAACCTTCACCCTGTGAATGGTTTACAAGTTCCTAAAACTTGTTGGCGACTTTTTTGCTCTTGTTTTCTACCCTTTGGACGCCACCATGCTTTAGTGTATGATCACAGTGGGGTTCAAGTTTGGGGTAACGCTTGAAATATTCCCAACTGTTTTTTTGGCGACTCCATTGGGGGGGATTTCTGTTTTAATTCCAAAATTTTATTTTGGCAATGATTTAGAATGAGCGGATGATACTCAAAAAGTTCGAAGTATTTCATGTGCGTAATTTTGATTAACATTATTTTCATAGGCATAAAAAAGGTCCTCATTGGATAGACCATCCGAAATGAGTAAAAAACATAGGATTTTTACACGTAGCAAATTTGAGAAATATCTTTCACAACTAGAATCGAAATAATACTGCAAAAACCGAAAAATTCTAAGAACACATATACCTGCTGAGGCATGTAGGAACTAGCGTCTAGAAAACAGAGCCTGTCGTCTGAAAAGTGGTTCCGTCGCCTGGTGACAATTTTGTCGTCTAGCAACATAGTTACTTTTTTGGCGACAATCTCTGTAGTCTGGCGCCATGTTCTTCCAATACCGAGCCAGAACTCTGCCTTCTTGTTTTGACTAGTTCTAGCACTAGTGGCTTGATTCCACTTCCTGATTGAATTTTTCTCTCTTTTCTTGAAACCATATGTGTTCTACATATTGACATAACCCTCTAGGGGTTCACGCTCCATCTACCCAATTGAACTCTCCTTGTAACGACGGGTACATCCGAGTTTTTGAATCCACCAAACCGTGGAAGCAAGTTTAACTTGCGGGGTCCCATCCATATGCACTAACCCTTCCAAAGGTAAGGCTTCCGCGCGATGCATCCGGACTCATAACCTTGGACCCTATTTGACTAACCCATATCCTTGAACTTTAGAGAACTATAACCATTGTTAGGTTGCAAACTCATTGCATCATATTGTGACTACTTGACTACTTGTGCATTATTTTCTTGTGCATAGCTTATATGTGACTAAACTAACCGTTTGGTTTGACTTTTGTTTTTTAAATAAGTCTTAATAAACTAACCAATGACTAAAGGACTTTGCTTAATTAATTGATTAATTAATTAGAGCTAATAAATATGCCTTAAATTGAGTCATAGTTGCTTTAAGTCAACCCGGATTTTTATTCCTGTATACTGCACAAGCGCCAATTTGATTGGGAATAGCCAGAGTTCTAGGAATAACTACGAGTCGTACAGTCTATGGATGTGTAGCCCCAAGTTTTATATTTAATTTGGCGTTGGTTTCATCTTAATCAGAGTCACAGATCGAAAGTTATGACTAGAATACCACAGCCTGTCCATCTTAGTGTATATACGTGAGGTCTTAACATATCTTTGCTTGGGTCTAGTCACATAGTTTAGTCACATGGTCATGACACAAGTCTTAACATGTCACCAACACTCACTAGCCTTAGCAAACACTTTGTACATGTCACCATGACCATGTCTTAGGTTCATGCATTAGTCGTTTTTCCGCCATTTGAGTTGAGGGTCCATTCCATTTCTATTCTCTTCCATGTTCTCTTCCCATCCATTGCATGTCGAATAGAGCTTGAGTCTAAATAATTAATATAAAACTTATCCCTAATTTTTCTTTCCATAGTACTTGGTCAAGGAGAGAAGGGCGATTAATCAAGGACAACACCTTTGTTCAAGTACAACTTTTTCATAAACCAATCAGTTGGAAAAGAAAAGCTAAGAAGATAATGGCAAGTCAGGAAGAAGTTAATGAACTTAAGAAAGAAATGGCTAACATGACTGAGGTGTTGAAGGCATTAACCCTTAAAATCAATGACCTTATGAAGCAACAACAAATGGAGCTCATGCAAGAAAGCTTGAGTAAACTCTCTAGTGACTATAAGTTCCAGGGCATTAGCTCGCAAGGGGTCTCGGTGGATAAGGAGCTTCTTCCGCAGAAGTTCAATGCCAATGACATCCCTAAGTTTAAGCCAACTGACAATCCTTATTTCCACTTAAGAGCTTTTGAAACTATAATGAACATTAAGGGGATTGATAGGAAGGTCTTTCACTCTTTATTCTCACTATCTTTAGAAACCGTTTGTCAACATTCGTTCTTCTCTCTTGATAAAGAGAAAACCTCTACTTGGGATGGAATATAAAACACTTTCATTGGTAGATATAAGTGTAATATTCAAGTCGAAACCGACTATAGACAACTTGAGATGCTAAGGCAAAAAGAGAATGAAGGCTTTACTTCTTTCTTTAATAAATGGAGGGAAACTCCGCTAAGATGATTGAGGTGCCCACTGAAAAAGAATCTGTAAGGATGTTTATCAATAATCTCTAAGAGAAGTATTCGAAGCATTTGAAATATCAACATACTTTGAATACTTTCAAAGCCGTCTATGACGTAGGCATTGAAATCAAAGATGACCTTGCAAAGCAAAAAGCTACTAATAATGGTAACCACAGTGGCTAGAAAGGAAACAAGAACAACAATCCTTCTTCTTCCGAAAACACCCACTCTAGTAACAATGTTGGTACCTTTGACCATAACGAAAACACCCAAAAGAGAGCTCACACCCATTGGAATGACCTATGATGTTGCTTTCGATCGTCTCTATGGTCAAGGATTAATCAAGCATATTTGCCCTACTGAAGATCCAACGCTAGTAAAGCGATCTTCGAGATGGAATCCCAACTCTTACTGCAAGTAACATCAGGGAAATGGTCATACCACGGATGAATGTTACAGATTTCAAAATCTCATTCAAGATCTCATAGAAGCAAACAAAATCCCATTGCCTTTGGCTAGCAAGAAGACCGGGTGATGATAAAGCAAACGACACAAGGCGAGCTTCAATGACAAGATTTCATGACCTCTTTTTCTATTTCTTTTTCATCCCTTTCCCCAATAAGTCTAGCATAGGCACCCTTTATTTTCCTTAGATTTTCTTTGTAGGTTATTTCTTTTTCCCTTTTAATAAAATGAGCATTTCTTCCCCCGCATATGATCATTGCATAGAAAAAAAAAATCAAGGTCAAACTACGCACAAGGTATACCCATGATTAGAGGCACCTCTTGTAGCTATATCATACCTCTCACCTTTCAAATAATTCCTTTCTTGATAAACCGCTTTGAACCTCATCTAATGATAGACTTTTCATTTTTCAACCCATATCTACCTAACCTTGGGATGGGATGGTGTGCAACTTATGCAATTTTTGAAGAACAAAAGCTTGAGTGATTCAAAAAATTAAAATAGCAAAAATAAGCAAAAACAATAGAAGTGTACAAAAGGGCAAGTGTTCCAAGGTCTTTAATATGAAAATATCTTTGATAAGAACACGTCTCAAATTGCGTTTCTTATCGAGTACTCGGTATCGTGCGTGAGAAACATGAATGCCAAGTGAGTGATAGACCGCATGATCGAGATTGCCCACACTTATCAAAATAAAAAATGCAAAAGCAAAAAAAAGAAAGATAGCCAAAAAAAAACAAAAGAAGAGTTTAAAGGTGAAAAAACTCAAGCATAAAAATATAAAGATTCAGAGGCAAGGTTTCACACCTTGGGGCTTATCTAGGGTCTTGAGCTTTTATCCCCTTCTTCCCTAACCTTTAGCCTAACCAAGTTACAACCCTTAAAAAGACCTTTTTAAGGTATACACACACTTGTGCGAGGTTCGGCTAGAGCTACGTTCGGCCTGATTTCTAACAAATACGTAGGCAACCTCACAATGAGGTGCGATCGTAATAAAAATGCATTCATATTCACATCCACACACTTACGCCACGATCATATCAAGGAATATCCAAGGCTCATTCCTATTTATTTAGAGCTAAACTTAGGGGCTTGATCCCTACATTATTAGCTTACCTAGCCTAAGAGTCACCAGCGTTTGACTCTTCTCAAAATATATCTTCCACACCATTAGCCTTTGGAGCCTAACCTTTGTGACACTTTAACACACATCACAGAAACATGACCAAATAGTCCTTCCCTTAGGAACCCTTTGTCATGAAATCCTAACACAACGTCGAAGCATGCCTGGACATAACAAAATCACTCATCAAATCATCATTGCATCACAAAGTATGAAGTACTTAGCCTCCGCGCCTAAGTTGCCCAAATACTTTCATCATTGAGTCCACAATTGAGATAGAATGAATTAATCCTTGAACTTTGAGAGATAGTATGAAACACATATATGTGTTTAAGCTCATTCGACATGCTTCACTCTTGTCTTTTTGCGTCTTTCTTTTTCTGGAGAAAGTCGGTACCCTCCACAAAAATGAGGGAAAATTTTGTTTCAGTCACTATAATGCACACACGAGTTGTGAACATCAAGTTATGTCGTGTCTTATCACTTTGAATGGAGTCTAACACATGTGTTAAATGCTTTGAGTCGAGTCATGACAAGTCATATGTGTCAAAACACATTAAATATTATGCAATGAGTTAACCAACACTAAGCCTTAGGTCAACCCTAAGATAACTAAAAAGATGAGTAAAGTCCTTTAGTCAAAAATATAAATGCAGGTACATTCCAGCAAGCAAGAACATTCCCGGATTTTTTTCAAAAAAACCGCGAATATAAACCTAACTCCAGCGCCAGACGACAAGGTTGTTGCCTGGCGACAGAACGAGAACGCGACGACAATATGTTCTGGCGAACACAGGTGCTGCGACGAGATACGTGGCTCCTATATTAAATTATGTGGACCTTATGCAGCAATTTCGGGTTCCTTGGTATGTAAGTTAGCCCGTATAAGCAAGTTGACATGATTAGTAGTCGGCTCGATTACAATCGTACTAAGTGATTGACCTGACAAAAGATTGTCTCACTTAGCTTAAGCACCTAAGTATTGGCTCATCACAAGCACCAACGCATCAGTTGAAAAGTAAGCACATCACTTATACGACAATTTTTTCCAAGATTGGATTGTTATCTCAAACTGACAATATTTGCGCATATTCTTCGAAGATAACTTTTCCAAGATTGGATTGTCACCGCTGGCAAAGTTTCCAAGCGTGGATTGTCGTGCTCTTTCTCTGTTTGGCAAATTTTTTCCAAGTTCGGGTTGTCATATATTCATCAAAACCTTGGCAATTTTTCCGAGATTGGATTGTCATATACATAGTTCCCTATGGAAAAATTTTCCAAAGGATTGTGATAGGTCTCTATTCATCATAAATTTTGGCAAAGGTTCCTCAACGTGGATTTTCATTCATTTCGATAAGTGGAAAATTTTCCCGAAGTGGATTGTCGATCGACTCTTTTTTTGCAAATGTTCCAAGACGCGGATTGTCAAATGTGGCAATATTTTCCCAAAAGGATTGTCGCATAGCATTGGCAAATTTTCAAGGCGGATTGCTCTCAAGAGTTATATTCTAAGACGTGGATTGTCGATCATAGAAAGGTTCTTATAACAAATTGTTACAAAACAATGGCAACTTTTCCTAATATTGGATTTTGGAAAATTTTCCGAGATACGGATTGTCGCTTCATCGTAGCAACATTTCCAAAGACGGATTAGTTGACAACTTTCCGTAAACTAGATTGTCATACAAGAGTTGTGTTGGCAATTATTCCCAAAGAAAAGAGGACTGTCATCACCCAAAGAATCAGCAGCAGCAGCAATTTCAACAAGCAATTATACGGCAGAATTCAAGAATTAAGGGTCACAAGCAGTGGTCTTCGATAATTTTCTTCGGAATATTATAACAACAAAACTGAGGATCTTTACAAGCAGGATGGTCTTCGACGACGTTCCCTAGGATGTGCATAGTTGTCATAAACAACTGAAGATGGCTACAAGCAGAGTTATCTTCGATCATATTCCCTAGCTTGCGAAGGATGGTCTTAAACGGCAGAGGACGACTAAAAGAAGAGTTATCTTTGATGATGTTTCATAGCTTGCAGAAGACTATCAAAGCGGAAATTGGAGGCAGCTACAAGCAGAGCGGTCTTCGGGCGGTATCCCCTAGCTTGAGGTGGTCATCACAACAAATGTAGTAAATCAGTTACCTACAGAGACGTGTGCAAGATTCAACCTCCTGGAATCCTTACACCATCTGGAATCCAACACGCAGTTCTTAGGGCCATGACACTTATCATCTAAAAGAAGTCAGTTTTGCCCTCTTCCACAGGCTCCACCACATAAGTAGGTTGGCAGTCATAAAAGGCGCGCTCACTAGGAGACTCAGTCATCCTTCTCGAGTTAACAGCTAGAGATGGAGATGGTGAAGAAGTTGTAGCGCGGCCACCCTACACTACATAATGGTCAAACCGATTCACATAAGCCATGCAAAACTGTTCAAAGGCTGAACATGGGGAATGGGAATAACAAGGGACACATCAGGAGGATTAGCCTTGACTGCATCTGCCAACTGTTTATGGCGCAGCGCGCGCATCCTTAAACGAGTGAGATGGGACAAAGGAATCCCATCTTGAACAAGCACCCGCTCACAAGAAGGGTCCTAGAAATAGACGAGGCCTAAACCGAAAAGGGCGGAAAGCGATGCTCTCAGCTAGAAGATTACTACCCGACCTAGGTACAACAGTAGGAGTTGCAGCAGTACTCGTCCTGCCCGTAGCAGGAGGACAATCAAAAGGCATAACCATTTGCAAAGGAATGGGGGAAGAAGTAGGAGAAACAAAAGGAGTGTGCGTAGAGCGCTCACTTGAATGAGATGACCTAGAAGGAGAATCTGACTCAGTGGCCACGCGAGGCTCACTCATATTCTGACTATCAGAAGCGTCAGACATTCTAAGATCTACAAAGACAAAAAAAAATTAAAAATATAAAAAAATCCCCCCAAAGAAGAGGAAGAAAATGGGTGCCAAAAACCAAAAATCAATTTATTCTCAAAAGAGCAAGTGAAGGAAATAAAGCAACGCAAGAATGGGAAGAGACAATTGAGAATACAAATATAACAACAGAAGGGGGCTGAATTGGATGAAGGCAATCAAAATTGATCAAAAGGCGCAATTTCGCAAAGAAAAATACAAAAAGAAATAAAATTAAGAACTTACATACAAGAAAAGGTACAAAGTTAGTACCTATATGACAAGAAGTTGCAGAAGCAACAAAGTACAACAACAATGGCGGTCCAAGAAACCAAGCGGAGAACATGGTTTCAAATTGCAACCAAAAAGTAAAGTAATTTAGTGAAAAGGAAGAATAAGGAAAAACAAACAAACACAGTAAGGAAATAAAACAAGAATGAGGGTAAGAAAGGCAAGAACTTACAACAACAATGGAGGAACAATGGGCGTCTGAAAGGAAGATGAAGAGCGAAAATTTTGAAAAATAAAGGGCAAGAGGAAGATGAAAAAAACAATGAAGGTAAAAATAAGAGAAAAGGAGACAGTGAACTAAATGGAGGAGTAAATAGGCGGTTGAGCAAGCAATAAAGCCAAACCGCCATGTCACTTCAGTAAAAATAAACTGACTGCTCAGATGGCCGACACTGTTCCCACTCATGCAAAACACTGTTCCCACAAAAAAAAAGAGACTTCGACGGGAGTTATCGAAATTCCTCCATGCAAGCTCGTCATTTCTCGGACTTCAGCGGGAATGATCGAAATTCCTCCCTACAGGCTCGTCATTTCTCATACTTCAGCGAGAGTGATCGAAATTCCTCCCAGCAAGCTCGTCATTTCTAAAACTTCAGCGGGAGTGATCGAAATTCTTCCATGCAAGCTCGTCATATCTCAGACTTCAGCAGGAGTGATCGAAATTTCTCCCTGCAATCTCGTTATTTCTCAGACTTCAGCGGGAGTGATCGAAATTCCTCCTTACAGTCTCGTTATGTCTCAAACCCCAAAAAGAATAATTTAAGTTCCTCCTAGAAAATAAAATATCTCCTATCACACAAAGAGACATGCACATTACAGGCAAAAGAAAGCCACAACAAGTAGCACCAATCGCATCATCACCAAATTACAGCTTAACCTCCCAAGTCTTAGATTCACATCGTTAATCTAGAGACTTGAGGGGCTAGAGGTATACGAGGTAATTTGGCCATATGACTCATTGAGCAACTGCCGATAAGGCTACACGCTCAGAATAACTGGCATGAGCGACCTTATACCACCTCTTAAGGGGAGAGTTACGTTGTAGGGGATAGCTCTTGCTGAGCTATTCCTTCCCGCTGGGCTCATTAAGAAAGGTTTCACCGCGCAAACAAGAGCCGGCATGAGTGACCTCTTACCAACCCTTGAGGGGCTAGTTATATAGGGTAGCTCCCGCTAAACCATCACCAGGCTCCCAGATCGGCTCACACGGTGCGCATTCAGCACTTGAAGAACAACTAGAGAGGCTCACCAGCCCGATAGAGTTAGTCCGCATGTTGACCAAGTAAGACTCTCCACAAAGGATATTATACGCCTATAAATAGAGGACAAAGTACAACGGAAAAGAGGTTAGACACACAAGTTATCACACTCTCTATATCCTTCTAAGTACACTTTCTCTCTCTAAACACATTCTAACTTAAAGCATCGGAGGGTGGTTCCTCGACCTACCATCGAGGGCAGTTCAAGTGTGTTCCCTTGCGGAGGTTATCATCGGGACCCAACTCATGCCAGCAGAACCCTTGGATCCACACCTGGAACAATAAGATAACAAATAACGCATATCAACCAACAAAAGATACATATAAGCCAACAAGAGGAGTATATCAGCAAATAAAAGATACATATAAGTCAACAAGAAGGGTACATAGGCCAACAAAAGATACAAATAAGCCAACAAAAGGAACATATCACCCAACAAATAAAGTGTATCAGCCAACAATTGAAGCATATCAGCCAACAAATGAAGTGTATTAGCCAACAAAGCAACAAGTAAGCCAACAAAATAAACATATCAGCTAACAAAATGAAACATATAAGCCAATAATTAAAATATACATATCATCCAACAAAATGAATATATTAGCCAACAAAAAAAAGCATATAAGCCAAATGATGTTTGATATCAGCCAACAAAAGAGAAAAAAAAAACATATTAGTCAACAAAAGGAATATATTAGCCAACCAAAAACCATATCATCCAAAAAATGAAACATATTAGCCAACAGAAGAAACATAAAAGCCAACAAATTAAAATATAGGAAAATTTATCTAGAAGGGACTTATATGTTCACTATTTTGTTTGGAAGGACCTTATATGTTCAAAGTAGTCTAAAACGACCTTATAAGTTTGTTTTGTTGTCTAGAGCTGAGGGACATTGACGTCACATTCTGGTGATTGACTTTTTAACTCCTGCGTTGACTAGTCACGTGACTCTCACGTGACTTAAAAAATTACCCCCCCCCCTTTTTTCCCCTTTTTTCCCTCCATTTCCCCTTATTTGCCCATATTTTTCCCCAAACTGCTTCTCTCTCCTCACAAACGGGAGTTCATCAATTTAATCCATTGTGTTCCTTAAGTTTTTAAAGAAATTCAAGCAAGAATCTTTCGATTAATTCCTTTTTTCATCGGGTAAGAACATTGCTTACGAGGTTTTTTTCCCCAAATCCCAATCTTTTAAGAATAAGTAGAGTTTTTTGCAAAATTCAATTCATGATTCCAATTAAACAAATAATTTCCCCGAATTTAGCATTAAACAAATATTCAATTCATGAATCCAATTACCAACAAGTTATTCAACATACACGCATGCAACCAAACAATTTTCGTTCGCAAAAATCAACATCGCAAAATACTCCACAAACCCTAATTTTCGTTCGCCATTTACAAAATTAAGTTCAATTTAGTTGATTTACCTAGTTTTATAGATTTTTTGGACAGACAACATAAATTCCTTACCACGTTTTTTCCCCTTTTTCCCTTTCACCATTGGAGACCAAAAAAAGAAAAAATTGAAGTACAAATGCGCAACTGATAATGACATATGTGAGAGAAGAATTAGATATTTAAACCTAGGCCAGGTAAGTCCTCTCTTCTCTTACTAGAATTCAATTAGGTAGATGAGAGCAATGAATTCTAGACTTAATCTTCACTCCTTCATTGATTATTCCTCAGAGAATACCAGAAGAGAGAGAAATTAAGGGGATTAAAAGAGAGAGAAAGAAGAATAGAGGGAAAAGGGAAAAAAAATAAGAGAGAGGGTAATTTTTTAAGTCACGTGAGAGTCATGTGACTAGTCAACGCCGGAGTTAAAAAGTCAATCACCGGAATGTGCCGTCGAGGTCCCTCTAGACAACAAACAAACTTATAAGGTTGTTTCAGACTACTTTAAACATATAAGGTCATTCTAGACAAAATAGTGAACCTATAAGTCCCTTCTAGATAAATTTTCCTTTTAACTAAAAGAATAAAATAAACCTCACTCTTATTTGAATAAGTATAGCCCGCTACCAGGTAGGATGTAATACCCCGTATTTTCATACGTATTTTCTAATTAATTATTTAAGTATTTTATAAAAAGGGTATTTTAGTAAATTTATTATTTGGAGCCAAAATAATATTTGAATTTTGGCGCCAAAAGCATTTTGAAAACAAATCATTATTTGGGATAAGATTTATTATCCATTTATCTTATCTTAAAAACCGGATTATTTACAAATTTCGGATATTTTAATTAAAGAAAAATTATATTTAATTTATTATATTAAATGGCTGAAAATTCCCATTTATTTAGCTAGGAAATTCGGATTTTCTAGGTATAGAAAATCTGATTTTATTAGTTAACTATTGGTGAATAATTGGTATTTAATTAATTAATTATTTATTAAATTATTCTATATTATTTACACAATTATTTTTATTCCTTAAACCGAGCAAAATCTTCCTAAATACTAGTAAGGGAATCTCCTATTTTCCTTAATTCTAATTCTCCATCTTTTTAGTATCCAATCATCATATTCTCTTGCCTTTTGTTCCTCTTGATTATTCCCCAAGTAATTCTAATTTCCGTATTATTTTTCATGACATACATACATTCCATATTCAAGTATACACAATCACCTTAATATCCAAACTTTCCTTAATTCTTTACTCACTTCTCCAAGTAATCTCTTAAACCCTAATTGCCATAATTCTTCCTACATTTTCCTACCATAATTCATGCTCATACTAGCCTATAAATATCCCTTCATACCTCTCACATTCTTCACACCAATTCTCTTCTTTTCTTCTCCTCAATTTTACACAAATCATCCCGTTTATCTTTGAAGCTAATTTTCGGGCACTTTTGGTCCGTTTTTGGAGTATTGACGTCTCACATAGAGTTGTTTCTCTCAAAAACTCCTTGAGGTTAGGCTCAAGAATCACCCAATTCAGAGCTATATCGAATGAGTTATAGTCTCTGCAAGTTCTGCCTACTATTTCCTACGCAAATCAAATTCTTCTCTTTTCCTTGATTTCTTATCTTTTCTTCTTCTCTACTCTTATTCAATTATTATTATTATTATTATTATTATTATTATTATTATTATTGTGGGGGATTTATAAAAATTATTATGAGTAGTTTTAATTATATAAAATCATATTTTTATGATGTTTATGAGAAATTAATTAAAAGGTTCATGTACATATAGTTGAGGGTTGTTAATTATTTGTTAACCTTATATTGATTAAGGTTATATTTATTTGTAGGGTGTGTTTGATCAAGATTCTTGAGGTTCTTTTGGTGTGTTTTGCTATGAGGATCTTTTGGTGTGTTTGCTAACCAAGGATTAAGGTACGTTAGGTGGCTAGATACATTTGAAAGTGATTGATTTGAATAACATGTTTTATATGATTTGATTGGTGATTGAATTAAATTGATTTGAATTATGATTTCGAAATAATTTATGTTTGGAGGTATTGATAAAATTATTTTGGTTTTTAAATCATGTTTTAAATGGTTTGAATTACTTATCATGTTTAAATAAATGATTTGATTTTTAAAGGTTTGTTGAATTAAATAGAAGGTTTTTCAAGGAAGAGTTATTGATTTTGAGTAGTATTAACATGAGATTTTTATTCTCAAGTATTTTTTTAAAAGGTTTGGATTTTAAAAGTATGTGGAATTATTAAAAAGGAGTTTGAATTATATTGGAATTATTGGATTTATTATTGAACCATTTAAATATTATTATTAATGCTTTATAAGCATGTTGGTAATCCGACTACGCGGATTTGGTTTATTGATAAGACTATGGAATTTGTATGACCTAGTCTTTCCTCAAGAATAGCCTTGTAATATAAGGAGACTAGCTTGGGGGTGTGCACACTTGGGTGAGGAATTGGATTAAAAGAAATTTCAAAAAGGAATTGGATTTTAAAGGAATTGGTTTATCAATTATTTTGAATGTTGAATCATCGGAATTGGTTTTGAATCATGAGTTTTGGAATTATTGGATTAATTGTTGGAATTGGTTTTAAAGCATGTTTGCGAATAAATTGAATTTACATTATCTTGCACTTATCGTACTTAGCATAATTTGCTAATCCGTATTTCTTATTTGTTTTGGTTCGCCCTGTTTACCGTAATGGTAAGCAGTGTTGACTATTTTCAGGTGGAGTCATGAATGAGCATATGGGAGTCCCCGGATTTGCTTCACCTAGTTTAGGAATGTTGGTCTTGTCTTTATTTATAGTACTCATAACAATGTTACTATTTTCATAAGTATTAGAAAGTTGAGTTTCCGCTGCAAAGTTTTGTTATTGAGTTAAGTATTTTGGGTAGCCTTGCGTAATCACGCGGCGGTAATACGCCTAAGTCTATCTCTACGGTATAATTATACTTATTATTCTAGTATTTCCGTAGAGGGAGATTTGGGGGTGTTACAAAGTGGTATCAGTTTTAACGGTCCTAAAAAGATTAAAATTGGAATAATAATAAAAATGGTGGGTACACTTAAGAAGGGCATATAGGATAGATAGATTTTCACATTTGTGTGAGAGTCAAAAGCTTTATTTTTACTTAAAAACTATTTTCCTATTTGTGGAAAGATGAAGGAGAAAAGGCTCACCTATAATGGGTACGTCTCTCTGTATAGGAAAGGCTCACCTCAACGTCGTATGTAACTTTCCTGGGAGACGCGGGCTTGACCGTCCTTTAATCTTGATTTAAGTACATATTTATTATTTTCGAAAATAAAAAGAATTGAAATTATTTGAACTTGAGTATGCAATTATGAACCCAAACTAGCTTCTCTCTCCTAACTCAAAAGCTCTCTTCTCTCTCCTAATTAAAAACCTACCCCTCCCGTAAACCTAGAAGGCTCGCCGGAGTTCCGGCGCCGTGGCCGTACTCCGGCGAGCCTCCTCCTCTTTTTCTCTTCTTCTTGTCCTTTATTATCCCTTTCCCCCTCCTCCTTCAAGGGTTCTCGTTAGTTAATTGCCTTTTCGCTCCCGCGATCTATCTTGGACTGCTGCTATCGCCGGAGTTCGGCCGCGGCTCCGGGAGTCCGTTGAGCCTCCTTCTCAAGTTTAATTCCTCTAGTTTGAAGGTGTTTGTGTGAGCTATCCCTGTTAAAGAAGTTTCGAGGTGAGTAATTCCAAACGCCGACTCTGCCACCTTCCCCACCTTATTGTGCGTGGAAGGATATCACTTTAATTAAAGGGTCTCTCCGCTGGCGAAACAAGGCCTAAGGACTAGTCCTAACGCCGCCGTCATAGGTCATCGGTAAGTTTGACCGTGACGGAAACGGTAAAGTTAGGGTTAGGGTTTCGTGGGTCCTTGCGCAGGAGGGCTAGGCCTAACGCCGCCGTCAAGAGAAGTTCGTGACGAAAACGGTGAAGTTAGGGCTAGGGTTTTGAGGTTTCTTATGTTCGTGGTTTCGGGTTTTCGGTTAGGACAGTGCTCTCCTCTGGTTTGTTCTCTTTCCTAAGTATGTCTTTTGTTGGTAATTGTCAGAGTTTACTTGTCTTAGTTTGTTTTATGGTATTCTTTATCCCCCTTTGGTTGTTTCCCGGGCTATTGAGTTGTTTTGGCTATAGTATTTTGGATGGTTGTGTGCAGAGGGAGTTAGGATCCTTTGTTAAGGATTGTGGTGTGGTAAGAGTGGTAAGAGAGTTTACAGGTGTGGTTGTTGGGGATTTGAACAAGAAATTGGCCTTGGCTAAGGTGAAGTGTGTATGTTGTTGGAGTGGTATTGGTTGGGTTTCTTTTCCCTCGGTTGTAATGATTCTTAGGATCATTACTCTTGAAATTTATTATCTGAAGCAGGCGCCCAAACTTTGTTTTGGGGTTTCTCGAGCCTCAACGTTGTCAAAGCTTTCTTGCCAACAAGGAAAGCTATTGATCGGGAGGTCACTAGTTCAAGTGACCCGTTTGATGACCTTACTTGGTGATGTATGGATCCCGCCAGGTAAGGATAAGCTAGCCATGGTCAAACAGTTTCGAATCTCTCTGTTGTTCTCTTTATGGTGTGTAGTATGTTTTTGCTCCTTAGCCTGTAAGGATTCCCTAATCTGCGATCTATCCGGTCAATTCAAGTTTAATTTCGTTTTTAATGTCAAAAATTGTTGTAAAGGCTTAAGTGTTAAAAGCCATGCTTTAAGTTTTATTTCTTGCTCTGTATTTTGTAAACTCTGATTTTATAAATACATTTGCTCTTGTCAAAAAAAAAAAAAAAAGAGTATGCAATTATGTGTGCATTAAAGTTGGTGTTAAAATACCTTAGAGTATGGTCTAGAGGTCCGAATTTTTGAGTTATTGCCCATGGTTGGGTGATCTTGAGTATGCTTGGTTCATCATTGAGTTATGAATTGCTTAATGCGATGGAATTTATGAGTTGAGTTGCTTATGAGATATACCATAGAATTGATAATTTATATGTGTAAACAAGATAAAAATGATTGATAATATGAGGAAGGAATTCTTTGATTTTTATTATTTGAAAGGTGATGGGAGGTTCGAAAATTATGGTGTTTTGATGCTCATAGTTGAGTCATCTTAAGTTATACTTGTTGATTTATATGTATTACTTTATATACAATATATAAAGGAATTCATTGAGTTTTGATTTGAATAGCTTATGTGGAATAACATTAATGTGTTTATTGAATTAATTTATTTGTATGTTTAAATAGATGTTGGATGAAGTAAAGAAGTAGATTCTTTAATATTTATTACTGGAAAGGTGAAGGGATTAATACATGTTAATTAACCACCCTTGTTCTACCTCTTATTGAGAAGTTTAACCTTGAAGTGTTACTCAACCACCATGGCTATTTCTATTATTTCTAACTTGTTTACCTCGAGCTAAAAAGTATAAACCTTTCTTTGAAAATGAAAAGCACCATCATGAGGAAAAGTGGCTAGCAACCTTGACTCAATTCAAAAGTGATTTTTACTACGTTAAACATGACTACATATGAACCTAAGAGGAGAGTTGTGGAACCACCAAAGTTGGGGAGAACCAAACCTTGAAAGAATTTGACCAACTTCATTACTTGAACTTCCAACTACTCTTTTGTTTATCCAAGACTTTACAAAGAGCTTGTTTCCTGTATTGATGGATCCATACCACCTTTTTTAAAGCAAAAGAATTATCCTTCTCCTTCTCTTACTCCAAGTTATGAGACTCCTACCTCATGTAGGCGTCCAAGCCCAAAAGCCAATTTTCACATTATAAAGGCCCAATGTTCATATTCTTATATATAGATTACCAAGTCTAAAGTATCACCCACCTTCTCCAAAGGTCCAATGTTGTTTCTTCTAAGCCAATTTGTGGATGTGCTAGCCCACACTATATCCCAATTTATAACCTAACCCAAATCAAAGCTCAAGCCATACTCCAAATTACAGTGATTACAACCCAATTTACCCAACTACAAATCCTACTACACTTGGCCCAGTTATTAAAGATTATTGAGTTAATGGTAAGGTAAACTATGATGATCAAGATTATGATCTTTCCAATAAAGACTTTGATTATGAGAATTCAGAGTAAGTGGTTGAATTAATTTATATGCTTTCAATAAATGTCTTAAGTGAGTGATTGATTCTTGTTTCAATTTTTCTATGTTTTGGAATGAATTAAGTGTTTTCATGGTATAATCCTTTTAATTTTTAAGAATGGTGTGAATAACCAGGAATTAATTCCGTCTTCAAGAATGGGAAATAAGTTTCCAAATAACAATGTGATAGGTGGCAAGTATTTGGATCATACGAGTTTTACATATGGTCAATATGGTTGAGTCGTTGGTGATTACCATGGGATAAATGAAGAGTTATTTTGGATTGTTATCATGAATATTTGGAGGATTTGTGCTATCAAGTCTTTACTAATTTTTGGAATATGATTTATGTTGAGAAAAGAAATATTATTCTTGGTGAAAAGAAATATTATTCTTGGTAATGATGAGTTGAATTAGTTCTATATAAGTGTTGGAGTAAGGTGTTTATTTTTGGGGAGCTACAAATTAGATATTAGCATTAATTTATGATCATTTGTGTCTAAAAGTGGAGAGTATTCATATTGTGTGAGGATAAGTATTGTGGTGATTATTTAAAGCAAAATTGTTGATGGTTGAATCTTTGAAGAAACTTAATACAAAAGTTAGAGGATTTTGAGTCAATTCAAGTGAAATGATGTATTTGAGATAATGGAATTTGTTTTAATTCGAAGTTTATTTTGAAGAAATAATAACTTGTAACGGGATTTATTGAAGTTAATTAAAAAAAAAGTGATTGTTTGGATGGTTACTTAACGGATTTTACTCTAAGGGATTGACGACAAAGTTAATTCATATGGAGAAGTTGTTAACGATGAAATAATCAATGATTGCATTGAGTTATTAATGAATTGCCTAAAATATGAGTTATGGATTATAACAACTAGATTGAGGAATTTGAAGTTATAAGAAAAGATGATTGAGTTTTGATGAATGCTTGAAACTTTCTGGTTTTCCTTACTTGGCTTGATGATTGTTGATAAACTGAGAATCTAGTTGATTTATTTAAGAGTTAAGGTGTTGGTCGAGTTACAGGGGCGTAACTCCTCTTAAGGTGGGTAGAGGGCGATAGAGTTTCGCGCGTTTACTCTTCGAGTCATTTTTGAGTAATTTTCGAGTCTTTCTTGAGTTTGTCAAGAGTCTCGAGTCAAGTTAGGATGCGCATGAACCAATAATTTAAAAATGATTTTCGTTTCTTTTGGCTAAGTTTCGGGTCGAAACTTATTTTAAGGGGGTAGACTGTAATACCCCGTATTTTCATACGTATTTTCTAATTAATTAGTTAAGAAGTATTTTATAAAAAGGGTATTTTAGTAAATTTATGATTTGGAGCCAAAATAATATTTGAATTTTGGCGCCAAAAGCATTTTGAAAACTTATCATTATTTTGGATAAGATTTATCATCCATTTATCTTATCTTAAAAACCGGATTATTTACATATTTCGGATATTTTAATTAAAGCAAAATTATATTTAATTTATTATATTAAATGGCTGAAAATTCCCATTTATTTAGCTAGGAAATTCGGATTTTCTAGGTATAGAAAATCTGATTTTCTTATTTAATTATTGGTGAATAATTGGTATTTAATTAATTATTTATTTATTAAATTATTCTATATTATTTACACAATTATTTTTATTCCTTAAATCGAGCAAAATCTTCCTAAATACTAGTAAGGGAATCTCCTATTTTCCTTAATTCTAATTCTCCATCTTTTTAGTATCCAATCATCATATTCTCTTGCCTTTTGTTCCTCTTGATCATTCCCCAAGTAATTCTAATTTCCTTATTATTTTTCATGACATACATACATTCCATATTCAATTATACACAATCACCTTAATATCCAAACTTTCCTTAATTCTTTACTCACTTCTCCAAGTAATCTCTTAAACCCTAATTGCCATAATTCTTCCTACATTTTCCTACCATAATTCATTCTCATACTAGCCTATAAATACCCCTTCATACCTCTCACATTCTTCACACCAATTCTCTTCTTTTCTTCTTCTCAACTTTACACAAATCATCCCGTTTATCTTTGAAGCCAATTTTCGGGCACTTCTAGTCAGTTTTTGGGATATTTATGTCTCACAAAAGGTTATTCCTCTCGAAAGTTCCTTGAGTTTAGGCTCAAGAATAACCCAATTCGGAGCTATGTCAAATGAGGTATAGCCTCTGCAAGTTCTGCCTATTATTTCTTACGCAAATCCAATTCTTCTCTTTTCCTTGGTTTCTTATCTTTTCTTCTTCTCTTCTCTAATTCAATTATTATTATTATTATTGTTATTATTATGGGGGATTTATAAAAATTATTATGAGTAGTTTTAATTATATAAATCATATTTTTATGATGTTTATGAGAAATTAATTAAAAGGTTCATGTACATATAGTTGAGGGTTGTTAATTATTTGTTAACCTTATATTGATTAAGGTTATATTTATTTGTAGGGTGTGTTTGATCAAGATTCTTGAGGTTCTTTTGGTGTGTTTTGTTATGATGATCTTTTGGTGTGTTTGCTAAGCAAGGATCAAGGTACGTTAGGTGGCTAGATACATTTGAAAGTGATTGATTTAAATAACATGTTTTATATGATTTGATTGGTGATTGAATTAAATTGATTTGAATTATGATTTTTAAATAAATTATGTTTGGAGGTATAGATAAAAGTATTTTGGTTTTTAAATCATGTTTTAAATGGTTTGAATTACTTATCGTGTTTAAATAAATGATTTGATTTTTAAAGGTTTGTTGAATTAAATAGAAGGTTTTTCAAGGAAGAGTTATTGATTTTGAAAAGTATTAACATGAGATTTTTATTCTCAAGTATTTATTTAAAAGGTTTTGATTTTAAAAGTATGTGGAATTATTAAAAAGGAGTTTGAATTATATTGGAATTATTGGATTTATTATTGAACCATTGAAATATTATTATTAATGCTTTATAAGCATGTTGGTAATCCCACTACGCAGATTTGGTTTATTGATAAGACTATGGACTTTGTATGACCTAGTCTTTCCTCAAGAATAGCCTTGTAATATAAGGAGACTAGCTTGGGGGGTGTGCACACTAGGGTGAGGAATTGGATTAAAAGAAATTGGTTCAAAAAGGAATTGGATTTTAAAGGAATTGGTTTATCAATTATTTTTAATGTTGAATCATTGGAATTGGTTTTGAATCATGAGTTTTGGAATTATTGGATTAATTATTGGAATTGGTTTTAAAGCATGTTTGCGAATAAATTGAATTTACATTATCTTGCACTTATCGTACTTAGCATAATTTGCTAATCCGTATTTCTTATTTGTTTTGGTTCGCCCTGTTTACCGTAATGGTAAGCAGTGTTGACTATTTTCAGGTGGAGTCATGAATGAGCATATGGGAGTCCCGGGATTTGCTTCACCTAGTTTAGGAATGTTGGTCTTGTCTTTATTTATACTACTCATAACAATGTTACTATTTTCATAAGTATTAGAAATTTGAGTTTCCGCTGCAAAGTTTTGTTATTGAGTTAAGTATTTTGAGTAGCCTTGCGTAATCACGCGGCGGTAATACGCCTAAGTCTATCTCTACGGGATAATTATACTTATTATACTAGTATTTTCGTAGAGGGAGATTTGGGGGTGTTACATAGGGACAACAAAATTCCATACCTACGTTGAAAAAAAAAACAAATCGCTAAGTGTTGGAAAAACGCCATTTGCTATTTTAATACTGTTATTTTAAGTCTGAGCTTGTTATAATAAAATTAATACTGTTATATGTTTCTTTAATATTGTTTTCAAGGTGTCATTTTGCCCTTTTTAGTAGTACTTATATTTTCATACTGTTATTGTTTATTTGCTTACTATTATTGGTTAAGTGAAAACTGTTATTAAAGAAGACAATATTGTTATTATAAATACGAAACTAGTTAAGTGCGCAATTTGGTATCAGAGCCAGACGGTTAAAATTAATTAAAATAGTTAATTAAATTTAGTAATTAAAGAAAGCTGGAGAATACTAGACCTTCTACTAAGTGTAAGAAACCTGATTTCAAACACTACTATCATATTCCTGAAAATATTAATAATTTCGGCCCAATCCTTAATTATATTGTAGATCAAATTGGGGAGCTTAAAGTAGAAGTTGGTAGCATACATTGTCATTGCATGAGCAGTGAACATAAGCTATCAACAACGTTATCAAAGATTAGTAAAAATTTAAGTGAGTTAAAAGAACAAGTTAAACAAGTGCAACTTGCTTTAACAAACGAAATAGACACCAGGTTAACAAAGAAGTATCACCTAATAAGGACAATATTGTTCCTTATAAATATAAATATCCTTTTCAAAATTTAGATAAAAATAAGAAGTTTACCGTATCACTCCCTAAAAGACCTACTAGTAATCAGGAAAAGAACAAAGAAACTAAAGATGAGCCATCATCTTCATGAGAAAACGATTGAAGAATTACAAATCTTGTTTGATAAGGAAAAAGACCCTAATAAACTAATTGATATCATGAAAATAATTCTGAAAAAATGATTGCTGCTGATAATGTAGTTAATGAGAATAACTATGCTACTTTAGAAGAAGACTTATATCAACAAATAGGATTAATGAAACTAGATAATCTGGACTTTCTACCTATAGAAGTGGTTAAGCAAAAGATTGAAAATAAACTAGGAAAAAGGGTGATGGATATTAATGATGTTGGAGAAGAGATTATTAATAAAAATATTAATGTAAATAATGTTATCCATAGACCTAGGTATCAAGGAGAAGGAAGTTGCACACGACCAAGATACATACCAAGGAAGACTACCCGATTTAGTGTCAAGGTTATGCCAAACCAAATTCCTAAACAAGAAGAAGTAACCCTTGAACCTATAAGTCAAACTGGTGATAAGCTTAAATTAGATGGTGTTAGAGATAGACAAGATGTTTTAGATCAGTGGAAAAAGAGCATGAGTAGTGTACTCAATTTAAACACTGACTGGACTTCTGAAAATTTCTTAAATTATATCGAACATAGTTTTTATGGCTGTGTAGAAGATTGGTATGATGGAATAGATGAAGAGGTCAAAACAACATCAAGAGCTAAGTGAATCTCCTACTAGAATGTTCAGACAGTTATATCAATACATTGAGTTACAATTCATTGGTCCTAGAGCTGATCCTAATGAAAAACGAACGGAATATCAAAGAACGTTAAGTAATTTTTCCTTCTGTAATATGAAATATGTTGATAATTACATTATGGAATTTGAAACATATTATTATAAAATTGGTGAAAATAAAACAAATCTTGGAATGTTCTACGATAAATTACCAAGTCCCCTTAATGAAGAAATTAGTGAAAAATATCAAGAATGGAGAGATAAATTCTTAGCTAGGGATGCCCTAGGTAATAGAATTTTTTTTGTTAGAAAATGGATTGAAAAGAAATGTAGAGAGGTTGATGGAACTCAACAACTAAAGAGATAGTTCCTCACTTGTTGGGATTTCCCAAATAACTATGGATGTGAAAGGAAAAACTATAATAAGAGAAATAAATTTGATCGATCGATCAAGAGGAGAAACCTATAAGAAGAAGTATTATCCCTACCCCTTAAAAAGCAGAAAGTTGTCAAACATGAATTGAATAGTGTTCTGAGTCTGTAGTCAATGAATTTCACTGTTCATAAGCTTGGCAAAAGTTTAGGAGTTTGAGATTGTTGCATTTGTGACTGATTTCATTTCCATTCCATTTCCATTTGGTGATTGGGCAAGTTAACTGAGTCTGCAAGTTGGGAGCTGTGTTTCTTCCTCACAAATTGATTAGCGATCAGTTAATTAATTCCTACCCATGGTGATAAAGGTTAGCATTTTAAGTTTGTCACAATTAATTGCATGCTTTATCTGTAGGATAGTTAGTGACTCATTTAATTTGTGTAAAATTAGTAGTCTATTATATACGGATAGTTAGTGATTCATTTAATTTGTTTAAAATTAGTAGTCTATTATTTAGTAATTTCCTTAGTAATTTTGTTTTAGACATGAAATTAGTAGTCTATTATTTAGTAATTTCCTTAGTAATTTTGTTTTAGACATGAAATTAGTAGTCTATTATTTAGTAATTTCCTTAGTAATTTCGTTTTAGACAAAAGTAAATTGCACTACACTGTATGCTGAACGAATTTCTAGCCCCTTTGTCACAATTAATTGTTTGCTTTATCTGTAGGATAGTTAGTGATCATTTAATTTTTTTAAAATTAGTAGTCTATTATTTAGCAATTTCCTTAGTAATTTCGTTTTAGACATGAAATTAGTAGTCTATTATTTAGTAATTTCCTTAGTGATTTCGTTTTAGACAAAAGTAAATTGCATTACACTGGATGCTAAACGAATTTCTAGCCCACGTATTGATTTGTTTAGTGAAAAATGTTCCTCTGTTTCATGTATTGGTTGGTAATTTCCTTTATTTAAAAAGCGCATTTAATTTTGTGACAATAATTGTTTGCTTTATCTTTAGGATGATTGGTGATAAATTTCATTTGTTTTAATTAGTAGCATATTTGTTAGTAATTTCCTTTTAATCAAAAGGAACTTAAGTTTGGCTGCACACTTATTGAACTTTGTACAAGTTAGTTGCAAGGGAATCCTTGGAGAAAATTACTAAATAATAGGCTAAAAACATATTGATTATGCTTGTGCAGCATTTGGATTTAGGAGAGTAAGTGTGCAGCATATTATATTAGTGAGATTAAATAGCTGTATTAGTAATAATTATCTTTGGTGGTATGCAAGTCACAAGTACACAACTATAAATTATTGGCTATGGTGAATGGTACACATTTAGGGTGGCTGATTTATGCTAGGGTAGCTTGCCCATACCTCAACTATTCTGTCAACAGTGTGAGTTCTCCTGGTTTGGTGGAAGCCTGTTTGCCTAAGTACGTTTGTGCATATTTAATTGGGTTTTTTTAGATATTTTTTTTAAAATGGACTTGGCAACATATCCTTACCATCTGCCTATATATATACCCCATCTTGAGTAAGAGGCATTATCCTGTGCTTTCTTGAGGTCCAGTTCAGCCTCATCCCCGAACCCCTTCACCACCTCCTGAGATGGAGGTGGACCAAAGAACTCCTGATCTGAAGGGAAGGGTTCAAGAGGAGGTCCAAGAGAGTGTTGAAGCGCTCTGCTGAAGCTGCTGAAAAACCTGTTGCTGAGGGTTACTCAGCTGATATTGTAAGGGAGGTTGAGACGCTGATCCTCAACCCCGAAGAAGAGGAGGTCGTGGAAATCAACCAAGGTGGAGATCAGCTGGATTCCAGACGCTGAATTCTGGGGATATGGGCTACTCGGCCCCCCGTATTCCAATTTCAGATCACATCTGGGACATCATTTGATGTCTGAAGTAGATAGGGCAAGAGCGTGGTGGCTGAAGGACACTGCTGGGATGGGCGAGTTCAGCAGAAGGGTCCCTGACCCAGCCAGATCCAACCAGCTGCTGATGATGCAGGTAAATTTTCTATCTTGCCTTTATTTCTGTTTCATTTCAGCTCTTTAGTCTGTTTTTTTTTACTGACTTGTGCCTCTTACCAGTTTATGCACAATCAGAATCTTACTGTAGAGCTGCTTGATGCCCTCCAAGACAAGTTGACAAGAAGAATGTTGAAGAAGAGGCGAATCTAGCTGGGCTGAGGCAGCTAGCAGCCGAGGAGAAGTAGCAGTAGGCTGAACACTATGGAAAGAAGGATGCTGAGGCCCTTCAGACCTTTTGCCAAGCTATGGAGAAGGAAATTTTTCCCCCAATGATAGAAGGGGAAAAATTTCTCCGAGAGCATGGGGCCATAGACATCCCCAACTTCAAGGCTGCCATCTAACGCGGGATGGAGCTGCTGAGCGCATTGAAGAAGTGCAGCAAAGACTAGAGGCTACGGAAGCTAACAATATGGTTGTTGAAGGGCTCAGAGCCAAAGATGCTCACCTCTGAGGCAACTGCTGCTGCTAAGGACAATCTGTCCAAGGTGAAGGCTGCAGCTTCAAAGGTTCAGCAAGAGCTGAACGAACATAAGGATTCCTCCTCCAAGCTCACTGACGAGCTGAAGAGATCCAAGAAAGGCTTGGAGGAGGCCAACAAGAAGCTGGCTGATGTTGAGGCCCTATTTAAGGTCCGTATCTACACCCAAGAAGAATATGAGTTGGGTTACAAGAATGGGTTTATAGTATCCCGAAGAGTCTGCCTTCACGCCGAGCCTGACTTGGACTAGTCCAAGTGTGCTGCCTGGGTCCAGGATCCCGAAGACCCCCATATGCAGTACCCAACTCCCGCTGAGGAAAAGATTCTAGAGGCTGCAAAATTCGAACAAGAAGCCGAGCGGAGAGAGATAGAAGCTGAGCAGAGGGAAAGAGAGCTCAGTTGAGCGCCAAACCTGCTTCCACAAGTGCCGGGGCTGAAACTACTGAGGGACCTTGCGCTGCTGATCAGCTTGATTCTCTGGCTGAAGCATAGGAACTCGGGCAGTCGTCTTCATAATCTTGCGGTTCATCATGTGCTTAACTTCAGACTTGCCGCTTTCTGAATCTTTTTTTCGCCATTTTTGCTTCTTGATGTACAAACTTTACTTCTTGTCTTTGTACGTCCTTCGGCAGCTGTAGTTTTCCGCTTGTGGGCGGCTGCCGATGCTTTATTTTATATTTTGAAACATTTGAACTTGTAGCTCATTTTTCGAGCATTATTCTCATCTATCTAATGCCTCTTCTTCAATTGCTTTGCCTTGCATTGCATGTTTAATTGTTAAGAATTTAGCTGAAGGTAGTCTGCACTTGTAGTGCCTCTTGCATACTTAACGAATGTCTAGCCACGAATTGATTTGTTTAATGAATAATTAAGGTCTAGCAATGGTGATTAAATGGTTCCTTTGTTTCATGTATTGGTTGGTAATTTCCTTTATTTAAAAAGCGCATTTAATTTTGTGACAGTTAATTGTTTGCTTTATCTTTAGGATGATTGGTGATAAATTTCATTTGTTTTAATTAGTAGCATATTTGTTAGTAATTTCCTTTTAATCAAAAGGAACTTAAGTTTGGCTGCACACTTATTGAACTTTGTACAAGTTAGTTGCAAGGGAATCCTTGGAGAAAATTACTAAATAATAGGCTAAAAACATATTGATTATGCTTGTGCAGCATTTGGATTTAGGAGAGTAAGTGTGCAGCATATTATATTAGTGAGATTAAATAGCTGTATTAGTAATAATTATCTTTGGTGGTATGCAAGTCACAAGTACACAACTATAAATTATTGGCTATGGTGAATGGTACACATTTAGGGTGGCTGATTTATGCTAGGGTAGCTTGCCCATACCTCAACTATTCTGTCAACAGTGTGAGTTCTCCTGGTTTGGTGGAAGCCTGTTTGCCTTAGTACGTTTGTGCATATTTAATTGGGGTTTTTTAGATATTTTTTTAAAATGGACTTGGCAGCATATCCTTACCATCTGCCTATATATATACCCCATCTTGAGTAAGAGCATTGTAATGTGCTTTTTTTGAGGTTCTTAGTTTTATTGGTATGCTCCTTTCAAAGGTTTTGCAATAAAGTAAATGAAAGATTTTAAAAAATTACATTTTCCAGCTTGCAAGCATGATTATGTTTGGTTGTATGGTGTTGATGTTGTTTAGTAGTAGGGGCTTGGATTGATTATTTTATACAGCTCTCAGAACTTAACTTCATGACTGAACATGAATAAGACTGCACTTAGTCATTCTGAACTTGATTCCATGTACTATAGAACTGGACTGATTCCATATACTTTATGAATAATAATATATTTAAAATGGTGGTGGTCATTGTTAATGGTTCCATTTTGTTGTGAATTAATATCTTCTTTGTTTTACTTAGATGATAGTTTATGCTTAAACAGTTGTTTGATGGTTGTAATGTGTGTTAGTTTGGTTATTTTATATATATCAAAGTTAGGCTTTAGTTTTTTAAAGGCGTCTTTTTTAAATTCTATCAAGTATTTTCTATGTTAAGGTGTCTTAATTTTCTGTTTATTTTGTGGAGAGAATGTAGTAAGAAGAAGATTAATATTAATATTAATGAGGATCCAAGCATTGGTGTGTTAATATATCATTATGTTGTTATTTTATTGTTTTGTTAGTGGTATTTACTGGTTATTGTAGGCTGGGTGTTATACACCTGTGTGATTGTGATTTGTAGAGAATAGTGATGGAAAATGAGTATTTGTAACAAGTTTATCCTGGTTATTTGTATATTGTGTGTTTACTCTTTGTTGTATTTTTTTTATAGGTTCTCTTTATTGTAGTTATCCTTTGTATCTAATATTGTTTAACTCTGTACATGTAATTCTCTGGAAAGGTGCAGTGGAATACAACCAATCTTATAACACGTGCGCTGCATTTGCTGGTATGTTATTGCTTTGGCATTCTTTGGTATTGTATGATGATTATAGTATGTTGAGTATGTTTGTGATGTGTCTTGGTTAAGTATTTTTTGTATGGTGTTGATATATGTTAAATATCTCTCTAGTATGTTGGTCATAGGTTATTTGTTATCTTTAGGATAGGTTTATTATCTGCGTGTGTTATGTTGATAGCGTATATGGTTGTAGTATCATGAGTTGGAAGGTTTAAAATCTGTATTAGCACAGGTAGTTAGAGCTTTGTCACTGCACTCAGAAAAAGACTATCATAAACAAATGCCTTTGGCTTATTGCCTTACACAGGTTATGGCGACAGTGACTCCAGCGATTGGAATTCCTTTTCAGCCTTTGCTTGAATAGATTACTGACTGTGTAGGGCTTGCAAAACCAGTTTATGTCATTGATGATTTCTCCTTGAACAAGGTTTCCGTTAAAATCAAGCTGAAAAATGGTACTCAGACTTGTGTTTTCGATTGTGGTGTTTTCGATGGTGGGGAAGCAGGTAGCTTGAAAAAATCATCTGAAAGGGCTGCAGAAAAGGCAATCCATGGCCTCATGGACTTGTATGATGTAGATGTTTATGATTTCACTGCTGATCGAATCCGAACATACAGGAGATGTGCTAATTTGTTTAGGATGAAAAGGCGCCAACTGCGAATTACAACTGGACAGGGAGCTGCAGCTGGCAATAAGTCTGGCCCTGGTTTTGGATCTCACCTGTCTATGTACACTGTTGCCATTGATTATAAGGCATACTTACAGATCTTGTTGACATGTACTGGCGTTGTTATTACTTCAATTTTGACTCTTGAGTTTAGTGACCAGCAGTTTTTTGCTTGGACTATGGTAACTTTCCCTCCAAGCGAGGATTTACCTGAATGCATATTTGGTGATGTGCGCCCTTAACCTGATGTTGCAGAGTAGAGCCTGGCAATTAAGGTGATTTATTTTCTTCTATTATAACTACAATTTTTCTATAGCTGATGCAAACTATGGCCGACATTCTATTAAGTGTGCTCTTTCCATGCTCGAGAAAGAGAAAACATTAACTGAGGAGGTGTGCAAACAACGGGTTGAAGACCAGGGTGACCTGTTATCTGCTGTCACTGATGAGCAGTGTGTTACTCCTAATGGCCAAGAAGCAAGTATCCCACCTCAGATTGCTGTTCCACGCCCTCCTAAAAAATGCATTGCACGGTTATCTTTTGGAGCTCCTTCCACTTCTGTTGCTAGACATGGAAGGTCATTCGAAGTGTGCCTGGGGAGCTTGAAACTGTGTTCAAGCGCAGGAAAACTGAGTAGGATGACGTGGTTCCTGCAAATTCAGCCACTTTTGGGGATGCAGTTTAAATTTGGCTTAGTTAGGAAGCTTAGAATAAGCATGGCATTTTATTTTGGACTTTGGTTTCGGATGATTTTTTGCTATTTTGTTTTGGTCCCCTTTGGGTCCAAAGATGTCATATATGAATGGTATACATTACAGCAGAGAGGCTATTCTTTGGTGTTGTGTAGTGACTGCAGTATGTATAAGTTTGTAATTTGAATTCGCAGCTTGGATAGTTTTATGTAGTATTAGACTCTAGCCATTTGCAATGCCACTGTATTTGAAATGGTGTATGTTTAATGATCTAATCAATGAATATGTTTCTCTCTTTTGTTCATTGGAAATGGTTGAATCTAAATTTTACATTAGTCTTTTGCTTTATTAAAGAGCATTTGCAGAATAATTGTGATTTTCTTTGAATCCTAGTTCTACCTCTGTTTATGATTTCTTTGCTTTTGGGCCATTTCAGGGTTTCATGAAATACTATACATTATATTGGAGTGAGGAATGTGTTGAAAGCTGCCTTACATACTAAACCTTGAGAATGGGTTTATTTCTTTATACTTGCTTTTTACAGTTAATTCACACATTGTATTAATGCACTTACATTTGAAGTTAACTTGCATATGGATTTTAAGGTACCTTGCATGTAAATTTTATGTTGTCACTGATCAGGGTGATAGCTTTAAAGCAACCACTGATTAGGGTGCTAGCTTTTAACCTGCCATTAATCAAGCTGCATGTCAATTTAAAGCCAATCTGCACATGTATAAAAAAGAATACATTTGCATATATCAGGTATTTGATGAAAGAAAAAAAGTTGTTATCTTATTACTTGTATTGTGTTACCATATTGTAAGACAGATTTATATGTTATATCTTAGAAGCAATTGCACTTCGTATTCCATAGATGGGAAGATAATTCTTTATAGTTTTAATTGTTTCCCAAAAATCGCTTTATGCAGAATCATTCACTAGGCCAAAGAAATTAGTGAAGCGTAAATGCATAGACACTCAACCTTCTACTGTAAGGTTTCTTGTTACTATAGTCCAATTCCTTCCAAGTTTGTTACCAATAAATAAGAAACAAAGACTAGCAGCAACACGTGTATCAAAGCGTAATCAGGCCTTTATTAATGCTGATATTACCTCTCTAGAATCAACTTCTACAGTGTATAGTACCAAGCGTTTAAAAGCTTTAAAGGCTGGGATTAGCTTGACACAGCTTAATCATGATATTGCTGACATTGCAAGAGTTGGAAAACATTCTAAAACAAAGAGTAGAGGAACAAAGAAAAAAAATGAAGGTATTAACATATAGTTGACCCTTTTAAGATAACCATGGTTAGGTTTATCTATTAGAAATTTTGTTGTTAATCTATGTTAATTATCTATCAGTTGAAGGTGCTGCTTTAATATGTGATAAAGAAGTGCCTGCTGAGCCTCTTCAGTTGCCTGTTCCTATATTCTGTTCCAAGTGCTATGCCAAAAAATTTGCCTATGAGCCACTGTTCTTTTGTTGTCGAAATGGTGGTGTACAACTGGCTGAAAATCCATGGCCACCAGAGGGCTTTTTACTTCTCGGGATGAAGCATGTATTCAATTTAGAAAATACTCTCGTATGTATAACAATCTTTTTGCATTCACTTCATTGGGAGGAAAGGTACAGGCTGATACTGAAAAGGGAATATATATATATATATTCAAGCTGCATGGACAGATATATCATAATCTTCCTGACTTATTGCCTGATGATACACACCCAAGGTATTTACAGATGTATTTTTATGATGCAGAGCATGAAGTGAAGAATATTACATCTACTTTTCCAGAGGTGGAACAAGAAATGGTTCAGCTTCTTATGCAAATAATGGATCGCAATCCATATGCTCTGTTTTTCCGTTCATTAAGAGAAATTCCGGTTGTGGAAAGTACTGAAAGTCATTTGAACCGAAATCCAGTTCTTGACCAGAGAGTTTATAATTCACCAACTGCAAATGAGGTGGTTGTTATATGGTCAGAAGAAACCTCATCCAGCGAATATAGTAGTCCTCATATTATTGCTTATGGTAAAAGAAACACAACTAAGCCTCATAGAATTATGCATTACTATGGATGCTATGATCCACTTCAATATCCTCTTTTATATCCACATGGATATTGTGGATGGCATGAGGGTCTAGAGAAAATAGATACAGTTGATAGCAATGTTCAGCTGCAACAAGAAGTTTGCCCACTAGAGTCAATTGAGAGTGTGGAGGATTTATTGGTCTAAGAGGAAGCAAGTGAGTCCTGAGTTTTTCTTTTATGGTTTGATTTTACCTAATGAATGCTTTACTATTCTTGTTGCTATATAGAGTACAGATATTATTTACAATGATGCAATAAGTATTCAGTTAAGAATAATATTGTGTTAGAGATTTTGGTGTTTGATGAATGAATGTCTCGAAACTTTGCTTATAATATATTAGCTACATGAATAGAATCGTGATTGGAAAACTTAAACTTGCAGCTATTATGTAGCTTATTTAGTGAAATAGATTAGCTCTTAATGTTTCATATTTAGCCTTTTCACTTCACTAATCCGTGGAATATTGTACATGTGATTATTATCCATAAAACTTATTCTGCTGTGATTATTAAGCTATCTGCTTTCTATATACAATGCAGATGCATCTAATGGCAAACGGAGAAGGTTCAAGAAGATTTCTTGTAGAGAATGTTATGCATTTAAGCTCCAAATAAGGCTAGGGAACTATTTGCTACGAGCTTCACGATTGTTGCAACAATATATAGTTGATATGTATGTTAAGCTAGAAAACACAAGACTGGATTTTTCCGTAGAAATCAGGCTGCCATTCGTGCTGATATTTATCAGGGACTTATTTATTGTTTTGAGGGTGGAGAAAATAACTCTGCAAATGTCGGTCATTATGTCATATTGCCTCCTTCTTTTCTGGGTGGTCCTAGAGATCTTTGAAGCAGGTACTTGAATGCGATAACCTTGGTCCAACAATTTGGAAAACCTGATCTGTTCATAACTATTACGTTTAATCCAAATTGGCCAAAAATCAAACAAGAATTAGCTCCTGGAGAACTTGCTTAGAATAGGCCTGATTTAATTGCAAGGATTTTCCATGCTAAGCTAATTGCACCTAAGAAGAAAATCATGGAGGAGAATATTTTTGGAGAATTTTCTGCACTAATATATGTAGTTGAGTTCCAAAAGCGAGGGCTTCCCCATGCTCATATTTTATTAATTTTGGCTGATGGTTATAAGATTAAAGATCCTGCTGCTTTTGATAAATTCGTAACTGCAAAGATACCCTCAACAAAGAATCCTCATCTAAGAGAGGTCGTTTCATCTCACATGATGCATGGTCCATGTGGGAAGGCAAATCCTAAGTGCTCTTGTATGAAACATAGGGGCCGACTCGGTGTGTGTAAGTATGGATATCCAAAGCCATATGTGACTGACACTACTAGCCATGAGGATGGGTATCCTATGTATAGAAGGTGTGATACTGGAGAAACATTAATGATTCGTAAGAAACCTATGGATAACAAATAGGTTATTCCATATAACCCATATTTGTTAGCCCTCTTTGATTGCCACGTGAACGTTGAAGTGTGCTCTACAATTCGCGCTGTAAAATATCTCTACAAATATGTCTACAAGGGGCATGATCGGATTTCTTTCAATGTTTCTTCTACTGAAAATCCAAAACCCAGAGATGAAATTGAGCAATTCCAATGTGGTCGGTGGGTCTCTTCATGTGAAGCAGCTTGGCATTTATTCAGTTTTGGCCTATTTTAAATGCACCCGCCAGTGTTGCCTCTCCAAATCCATCTTCCTAATCTGCAAACTGTCCAGTTCAGGACAGATGAAATTTTAGATTCTGTTGTAAATGATATCAAGAGGCATAAAACTGCTTTGACAGAATTTTTTGCAATGAACGCTGCAAATCCAGATGGACCACAGTATTTGTATTCAGAATTTTCAGAGCATTTTGTTTGGACAGCAACTACAAAGGCATGGACTAGGCGTGGGAATAGAAAAATAGACATTAGTAGGATGGCATTTGTAGCACCATCTGAAGGCGAACGCTATTACCTGCGCCTTTTGCTAGCAAATGTTCGGGGGCCTAAGTCATTTGAAGATCTTAGGACTGTTGATGGTTACATTTATGCAACTTTTCATGAACCTGCTATTAAGCTTGTCCTCATATATAGCTGAAGATGATGCTGTGGAGAAGTGTATGTTAGAGGCTTCGGAAACTCACATGCCTAAGGCTTTAAGACGTCTATTTGCTACTGTTCTCATTTTTTGCAATCCTTGCAATCCACTTTCCCTGTGGAATAGATTTTATTCTAGTCTATCTGAAGATTTCGCAAGCAATCCTTCGAAACAGGCTGGTCAAGTTCAGTACTTAACAGTTCGTTCTGTTGAAAGGTATTTAGAAGAAATGGGAAAGAGTTTGCTTGAATTTGGGCTTGATGGTCTAATGTGTGAGACGGAAGATGCAATCAGAAGGACTCGGGATATTGTTGATGCCCTAGATGCACCTATACCTGATATATATAAAGAAGCGTGCTTAAAGCTCAATTCTAAACAGCAAATTGCTTTTGATTCTATTATGGAGCATATTACAACAGGACAACCAGGTGCTTTTTTTGTTGACGGACCTGGTGGGACAGGTTGAACTTACCTGTATTGTGCACTATATGCAGCTACCAGGGAAATGGGTAAGATTGTTCTACCGACTGCTACATCAGGCATAGCAGCATCTAATATAGTTACTGGCAGAACAGCACATTCACGGTTTAAGATTCCAATTGATCTTACAGTTTAAGCCTCTTGTACTGTTCCCAAGCAGAGTAGCTTAGCTGCTTTGCTAAAAGAAACTTCTTTAATAATTTGGGATAAAGCTTCAATGGCAAAGAAAGAGAATATTGAAGTTGTCGATGTCCTTCTGCGAGATCTGTGTTCTCCATCTATTCCTTTTGGTGGAAAAGTTGTTGTTTTGGGAGGAGATTTTAGGCAAGCCCTTCCTGTTGTACCTAGGAAGTCACTGAATGAAGTTGTCGAAGCAAGTTTAGTGTCTTCAAATCTTTGGAACCAGTTTCACAGATTTACACTTACTGACAATATGAGAGCAAAGACAGATAGCCAGTTTGCTGATTTTTTACTTGCCATGGGGAACGGTCAAATGCAAGATGCAGAAATTGCATAGATTCAGTTACGACAACATGTGATGATGCCCTTTCATGAATCTGAAGATGTTGTTGATAGTCTTATTGACTTTGTTTTCCCAGAAATAAAAATGAAAAGCTGCGAGGAAATAATGTTTGTTGACAGAGCAATCTTGACTCCTCTCAATACTGCTGTAGATAGCATAAATTGTAGCCTAATTGATCAATTCCCTGGAGAATCAGTTTGTTATAAGAGATATGATTTATTGCTCGATGATACAGGAAGTATTTTTCCAACTGAGTTCTTAAATACCCTTTCTCCTGGTGGTATGAGTCCACATGAATTAGTGCTAAAGGAAAATTGTCCTGTTATTTTGCTTAGAAACCTTGCTCCTGCATCGGGTCTCTACAATGGTACTCGTATGCTATGTAAGCATTTCTATCCTAATATAATTGAGTGTGCCATAATTACTGGCCATCATGCAGGAGAGCATGTTTTCATTCCACGAATAAATCTACGACCATCTAAAGCGCTTAATTATCCATTCAAGTTTCAAAGGAAGCAGCTCCCTATTAAACTTAGCTTCGCTATGACGATCAACAAGGCTCAAGGACAGACTTTATCACAAGTTGGACTCTATCTAAACAGCCCTTGTTTCTCACATGGGCAACTTTATATTGGTTTATCTAGGGCTCAACCATCAGCTCAAATTAAAGTTTTATCTAAACCAACAACAGAACAGGTTTCAGCAACAACAGTGAGAAATGTCGTAGCATTCAGCATTCTCGAAAAGGCAGGCATTATTTAAGGATAACCTCCACACAGGCATATTTTACATCCATTTCCTCTTTGACACCTTCTTTGCCATATTGGTTAGAATTTAAATTTTGAAGCTAAATAGCTATGCACATTTTGTTTGCAGGTTCAGAAATCTGTGTGAACAGCAAAGTATCACATAGTTTTGCTATTTTGGAAAACTTTTCATTATTGACACAAATGGAAAATTCTTTACTAGACATATCTTCTCCATCTTGGTAAGCATATATTTATGGATACTACTACTATTAGCCTAAATCATGATATTTGCTTACTTATATTAGTATACGTGGTACACTATACTTTTTGCAAATAATCTACACCTTTACATGTATATCTTTCAATGTGTGCCACGTATATTAATATAAGTAAGAAAGCACAGCACAATGCCTGCCTGAGTCAAGGAATATTACATTCATCCTATCTTAAGAGTGCGGCTCTGGTTACATGTAGGTGTGAAGAAAGCTGCTAAATACCAATGCATCATTATCCAGGAAATTATATGAACAAATGGCACAAGAGGGCATTTGAATTCCATGCAAAATACCAAGATACTTAATATGAGAAGATCACTACTGCTTAAAAATCATAGTCATTTCATATTCCTTGTTATGGAATGGCCTATTTGTACTATGATATATCCTCATAGATATAGTTGCTATATTTATAGCAATCATGTTTTGGAACAAAAGCTAATGCAATTTAAACAAGAATCATGATACAGTATAGAGAGCACTGCCTATTTCAATAGTGCTCATGAAATTTGCTTTAAGCTTACGATTTTTGCTTTGCCTTACAAATATAACCTTGATATTTGTAACAAGTTCAACAATATTACGTTGTAAGATATCCTTCCTGTGTTTAAGACAAGTATCTAAAAAGAGTTTAATAGTAACTTCCTATAACCAATTGTTTCGCACTCTATTTAAAATTGTTCTACTTACCAGGCAGAGTATAGCACAACTATTAAAAGCAATATGTAACTATACATAGAATTTGAATTTCATTAGAATTTCATTAAAAATTCATTTCATTTCAAAATGAGCATACATAGAAGCCTTAAACTGTACCAAAGGTGCATTGTTTACACACTGTATGGAATACATGTACTATACATATTACATAAGATGTATTCCAGATAAAGGAGAACCTATTATATGTTCTAAATATAGGCAAAATGCATACATATTCAAAAGAAGATATCCATCATACACAGAACTAAGTTAATACATAAATAGACCTATATATTAGCATCATAAATCCTGTCTAAATGATCAATAGAGTGCTTATCATTGTTAGAATCATAGTCTGATTCTTCAGAGAATCGAATTGGAGAGTCAGGTTCATACCACTGATTGATTTTCCTAGCCTTTGCTCTCTTCTTCTCCAACAATGCCTTTTCCTCTTCCCTTTGCTTCCTTTTTTTTCCTCTTCTTCCCTTTGTTTTACCCTTCTTGCCATCTCCTCTTTCATCTCTTCTTCTCTCAATATTTCATCAAGCTTATCCTTCTCAAACAGAAGCTCATTCACCATTCCCTGCATCTCATACCGCAATTGCTCTAGATACAACACATACCATTCACAGTCTACCAATAATTTCTTCTTCCCTTCCCCATCATCCTTGACTTGTCGCATTCTCTTCCTGATGTCATTGCAACACTGTACCATTTCTTTATACCCCTCTTCTGATTCAAGCCAGCATTTAACTATTTTGATTAAATGGGAGCGGAAATGCACAAGCGCTTTTAGCCTACGCCTATCTACGCAGTATACTTGCACCCTACTTGATGAAGCATTTGCCATTGATCTGTGTTTAGAAATTAGGAGAACAAAAGATGGAAATTTCAACTGTTAAACCTAGGTTTTGTAGCTAATGGTGAAAGAGCATGGAGAATATAAATAGTTGCAGAGGAAAGGCTTTCTAGAAATTAGAAACAAAATTGGAAGACAACTCTTCGTATCCTACAATTACTGTAGCAAGACAGAACAATTACATGGTGGCTATGTGAACTGCATGCACATTTAAGAATTAAAAATAAAATATAGAAATATTACATGTAATGATTTTTTTAATGCTTAACTACTTTTTGAAACGACTAATTAATAATTTTTTCATACTAATTAGTCATTTTTCTCTTTGCTTATTCAAAATTGTACAAGTATACAAATTTAAAATATCGAATTATTTGGATTTCCGTTAAATTTCTAATAGTTACATGCTACACATATTGATTAGAACTCTTATCCTAACACAACTATATCCGCCTACATTTAAAATATTAGATATCTAAAAATATTTTATTATTGGTGCATTACAATGATTAAGGTAATTACGATTAACTTTCAATCATTCATCTATAAATATTTAATTATTGGAAGATTAAAATGATTAAAATAATTCAATTAATCTTCAACAATTTAGTCATATAGAATAATATAAATACAGATCTATTATAATAGTCATGCATACATAATATAGAGAAACAAATATCCTCAAAGTAAGACAATTCTAGCACTGTACAAGTAATCCACTTACTTTGCATTAAATGCTTGTACTACACTATCTTACCCTATTTTTGTACTCTTACACATTCCCATAATAAATAGTAGCATTATATGTACCAAGAATGTTAAGACTACTACTTGAGATCTAACACTACAACTTGAGATCTTTAAGACTACTACTTCTATCTAAGACTACTATTTATTACTTACTACATTATTACATATAATTTTAAATTATAACCATCTAAGATTACTACTTGATTTTCTCATCACACTAATTACTCAATTTTCTTATCACTTTCAATATAAGCTAATCATTGAAATTGCCTTCAAGACAAAATTATTTCGGGTCAAAACAATGGGACCTTGCCGAAGGTCCTGAGAAATGGTGAAAACTGGGCTTAGACCAACTGATGTTGGGCCGAGGATGTCCTGCACAGCAAACACACGTAAACTAGCCTTGGAGGTGTTGCCAAGGAAGACCCCTCTGATGCTAGAGTCAGTACAATGTGTAGAGAGGGAAAGCTATGCAAGAGAATTAATTGCTTGAGGCTTTTTTTGTGAATGAATGTAAAATGGTGGAATTGATGGCTTTTATACCTATGCACAAATTGGAGAAGTGGGCCTAAGCCCAATTAACTTGCCATGTTTGACTGACCTTGACTTTAGCACAAATGGAGAGTTGAACCTTGACCTTGGGCTTTTAATTGGATCATTTATGGACTGGGCCCAATTGGACTAAATTGGACCCAAACAACTTGCCCCTCAGACCCGATTTGGAAGAATGACAGGTCGGGTTTAATTAACCAAAAAAAGGAGGGAAGTAAATGATTTAATTAATCCAAACAATTTGAATTTAAACCGCAATTAATGAAATAACTGCAGTTGAATGGATAATTGAGGAAGTTGGACGGATAATGGGTAGTTAATTAGGAGGGAACGTGTTAAACGGTTACTTAATGAGGAATTTAAGAGAAAATTAAAGCACGGACTCCCACAATTCCCATTTCTGGAAATAAAAGCAAAAGGAGCGCACTATCTCTCCCCATTTCTTCACAAACACAAATTTGCACTCACGAAAAACCCTCGAATCCGCATTAAAACTTCATTGAATCCCCAAGAATTAAGCTTAGAAACTGAAATTCGTCACTCCGAACTTGTAGATCGGCAAATTCCGCTTCAGATTAAGGTAATTTTCCTTGATTTTTGTTTGATTTTCTTCGAATTTGAACGCACTCCCCTTTTTCTTGATTTTTCTCTTCAAAAACACAACAATGGTGAGAGGTGTGAGAGGTAGAGCACGCGCACCACGACGAGCAAGACAAATTCCAGATCCTCGGGACAGGACTGGAACAAGGAATGGGGTAAGGGTAGGACCTGACCCTGCTGAAGGGCTTAGGGCAACCCCAATATCTTCGGAGCCTCCTCAAGGAACGGAGGGGCTGAGCACTTCTGGGCAGGACGAGGAGGTCCTTGCTGTTCTTTGGGATGTTCTCCCTGGATTTGAAGAGTGGGACAATCCCGAGACCATCTCAGCTATGATGAAGAACATGCCTTACTCTTGGTGGGTAAGGAACGCTGAAGTGTATCGATTCGCCGAGCAAATTGAGCTGCACTACGGCATAATGGAAGCTGATGGGTTCTGGTGCCGAATGCCTACGGCATCAGACAGGATTCATCGTCCACCCCCTGGGTATGTGGGGGTGTACACGAGGCAGCTTCAATTTGGGATGCGCTTCCCATTGGACGAGTTCATCAGAGATCTCCTTATTCACTACAGGATTTCTCTGTGCCAATTGACCCCCGTCAGCATCCGAAGGGTGATGACGTACTTGAGGGTCTGCAAATTCTTTAGATACACGCCGAACCTGCACTACTTCAAAAAGATCCATCGGCTGGTGCCGAATGCTCAAAGCAGGTACGGCAAGCATGGTGCTGGGTGGTATCGGATTGAGACCCACTCCCAGTACCTAACAATGTGACCGAATGACTCTTCAGATAAGGATTAGAGAGG
This sequence comes from Chenopodium quinoa, assembly GCF_001683475.1. Lineage (NCBI taxonomy): Eukaryota > Viridiplantae > Streptophyta > Magnoliopsida > Caryophyllales > Amaranthaceae > Chenopodium > Chenopodium quinoa. The sequence continues at coordinate 2,570,596 of NW_018744113.1, read as the reverse complement.
GAAATGGATCTGGGTTAGGGCACCCACAGATCCAGACCATCCCTTCGTCTTCAGCGCTCCTTGGTATCTCTCCGAGCCTGACCCAGACATGAGGAGTCTGGGCCCCCTTAGAAAACGATGGCCCAGATTTCCATCTCAATCAGGTCAACATCTTCGGCAAGAGAGAAAACCCTGGAGGGATCGTCTGAATGAAGTTTGTCCCGGAGACTTGGCTCCCGGACAACCATAATGTCTTCCAAGAGAACATGCTCGCTGCTGTCGGCCTCAGCCGAAAGTTAAGAGATGGTAAGCTCCTTCGGCTGGGGCCGAGGCCTTTACTTTTTCTTTTTCTTTCTGTTTTCGCTTTGCATTTTTTCTATAAATTATCCATCGTTTTTAATTTTGCTGAACTAACCTCTGCTCATTTTTTGTGTTCAGAGCGGAACGAAGCCACTGTTGGCATTGACTATGAGCTCCTCGGAGTCAACGTTGAGAGGACCATTATAAATCCGGCTCCTCCAATCACTGATCCGAAAGACAGAGAGGCGCATCTGCATCTCACTCATCTTCAGATTGAGGCAGCTGCCCTCTATCAGAGGCAAAACCCTTGGTGGAAGAAGCGCGATCCTTGGTATCGCCTACTTCCCGAAGAGGAGGAAGCTGCTCATACAGCCAAAGAGGTTGCACGGGCTATCGAAGCTTGTGAAGAAGAAGGAACCTCCAAGGCTGCTGAAGACGAGGCAGCAGCTAAAGCAGCAGAAGAAGACGAGGCTTTGCTGAAGACTTCGGTGAGTTTTTCAAACTTAACTTTTCAGCTTCTTTTTTCTTCTTTTTTTTGTGTTTTTTTTACTCACTTTTACTGCCCCCCTGTTTTCTGCAGTCTGAAGAGAGCAAAAAATAACGAGAAGGCAAGGCTCCCATTCGTCCTGAAGATCAGCTCCCCGAGGAATCCAAAGAATCTGATATGGACGAACAACCTCTAATCAAGAGGAGGAGAACGGGGAGAACGGGGATGGTCATACTGGGTCCCCACGCCTTTCAGGCTAGGCCGAGGCCTACTGGGATCAGTATCACAGAGCTTGAGGAAGGTGGTGGATCACCGAGGGCTCCCCCACCACCAGTGTAGCCTCCTCCTCGAACCCCTTCACCACCTCCCGAGATGGAGGTGGACCAAAGAACTACTGATCCGAAGGAAGGGGTTCAAGAGGAGGTCCAAGAGAGTGCTGTGAAGCACTCTGCTGAAGCTTCTGAGAAACCTGCTGCTGAGGGTTTCTTAGCTGATATTGCAAGGGAGGTTGAGATGCTAATCCTCAACCCCGAAAAAGAGGAGGTCGTGGAAATCGACTAAGGTGGAGATCAGCTGGATTCCACCGAAGAGAAGAAAGATGTTGAACCATCTAAGGTTCAGGAAGTTCCCTAGTCCTCCTTTCCTTCATTCCAGACGCTGCAATATAGATATATGGGCTTCTCGGCCCCCCGTAATCCAATTCCAGATCACATCTGGGACATCATTTGGGGCCAGAACCGAGAAGGAGTTGCAGCCTACTTCGGCAATTTTGCTGGGATGTCCGAAGTACATAGGGAAAAAGCGTGGTCGCTGAAGGCCACTGCTGGAATGGGCGAATCCAGCAGAAGGGTCCCTAACCCAGCCAAATCCAATCAGCTGCTGATGATGCAAATAAATTTTCTATCTTACCTTTATTTCCTTTTCAGTTCAACTCTTTGGTTTTTTTTTTACTAACTTGTGCCTCTATTACCAGTTTGTGCACAATCAGGCTCTTACTTTAGAGCTGATTAATTCCCTCCAAGACAAGTTGGAGGCAGCTGAGGAAGACAAGAAGATCGCTGAAGAAGAGGCGAAGCTAGCTAGGCTGAGGCAGCTAGCAGCTGAGGAGAATCAGCAGAACGCTGAAAAGTATGAAAAGAAGGCTGCTGAGGCCATTCAGACCTTCTGTCAAGCTATGGAGAAGGAAATTTTTCCCCCACTGTTAGAAGGGGAAATATTTCTCCGAGAGCATGGGGTCGTAGACATCCCCAACTTTAAGGCTGCCATCGAGCGCCGAATTAGGGATGGAGCTGCTGAGCGCATTGAAGAAGTGCAGCAAAGACTAGAGGCTTTGGAAGCTAACATTATGGCTGCTGAAGAAGCGCTCAGGGCCAGAGATGCTCACCTCTCCGAGGTAATTGCTGCTGCCGAGGCTCAGAACCTTAAGCTTCAAGAGCTTGAGAATCAGCTGAAGGCAAAGGAGGACGATCTGTCCAAGGTACAGGCTAAAGCTTAAAAGGTTCAGCAAGAGCTGAACGAGCAAAAGGACTCCTCCTCCAAGCTCACTGACGAGCTGAAGAAATCCAAGAAAGGCTTGGAGGAGTCCCAGAAGAAGCTGGCTGATGTTGAGGCCCTACTCAAGGTCCGTATCTACACCCAAGAAGAATATGAGTTGGGTTATAAGAATGGGTTTAGAGTATGCCGAAGAGTCTGCCTTCACGCCGAGCCTAACTTGGACTGGTCCAAGTGCGCTGCCTGGGTCCAGGATCCCGAAGACCCCCACATGAAGTATCCAACTCCCGTCGAGGCCAAAATTCTAGAGGCTGAAGAAGCCGAAGAAGAATCCGAGAGGAGAGAGATAGAGGCTGAGCAGAGGGAAAAAGAGGCTCAGCTAAGTGCCAAACCTGCCTCCTTTGCTGTCGGGGCTGAAACTACTGAGGGACCCAGCGCTGCTGATCAGCTTGATTCTCTGGCTGAAGCATAGGAACTCGGGCAGTCGTCTTCAGAATCTTGCGGTTCATTGTCTGCTTAACTTTAGACTTGCCACTTTCTGAATCATTTTTGCCTTGTTTTTTGCTTCAGCTTGCCTTGATGTACAAACTTTACTTCTTGTCTTTGTACGTACTTCGGCAGCTTTAATTTTCCGCTTGTGGGCGGCTGCCGATGGTTCATTTTATATTTTGAAACATTTGAACTTGTAGCTCGTTTTCCGAGCATTATTCACATCTATCTAATGCTTCTTCTTCAATTGCTTTGCCTTGCATTGCTTGTTTGTTTTTCTGAGTTTTGAAATTTTCGCAAAATTTTGCGAAGTACAAAGCTTTCGGCTTGAAGAATTAAATGAAGGTAGTCTGCACTTGTAGTGCCTCTTGCCCCCCTAGAAATCTGAGCACTTGGTGTTTGGATTTCTAAGTTGGTTTTTGTTTTCTTTTGCTTTCGGACGAAGCTAAGTAAAAATTTCTAACAGTTTTGCTATTTATTCTTGGTTTTCTGTCTATCTGAAAGAATGGATATTTGAAACACAAGGGCAACTGAAGGCAATGTTTCAGATAATGACCCTCTGGGATATAAGGCTCAGCTAAGGCAATATCATAGATTTGTCCATGGACTCATTGTCTTGGAGAACAAGTCTTGCTGAAGTTTTTACTTCAGCTGAAAGACGATTTTGTCAGCAATCTGAAACCCAATGCCCTGAAGGCAAAGGTTTCAGACGAGGATTAATAAAAACCCTTAAAGAGTAGATAGATTAAAGAAAAATTGAAAGAATAAAAAATTGCAAATATTTATAGAAATGGTGGCTCTGATGCCTTTCATTAATAACTCAAAATGTACTTACAGAGATTGTTCTGCCCCGAAGGGTTTACACATGATATTTCTTAAGTACATCAGCATTGCAGTGATAGCCTAATGTAAGTTACATAAGGAATAGCCTAATGTACCCCATGCAAAATTTAAAACTAAATTATATCAAATTGTATATTTACTAAATTATTTAAATTATAAAACATATATTGGCTATAAACTTTAATTTCAATGCTAATAATTTGAACAAGACATAAAACTATAAACTATATAATAGTCAATATACTTATTGATAATTTATCATATTTATAATTATAAGTATATAATCACATTGTCAAACTATAGACTATGCTTAAATGATATCATAAAGTGTGAAATGATAATAGCTATGTGCTCACTTTGCATTAAATGCTTGTACTAGATTATTTTAAATATTTTTTAAAAAAAAGGATTACTTTTATTATATTCCAAAAAAGTTGTATACCAATTTCAAATTATTGCTATATTTTAAAAATTTTGTACCTTTTCTATTGTGATTATTATCATATTCAAAATATCTAACATTAAGGGCCTGTTCACATTGGCTGAACTGAACTGAACTGAACTGAACTAAACTGAACTGAACTCTGCTGAACTGAACTGAACTGAACTGAAATGAATATCTTATGAGAGAAGGAAATTAGGAGCTGAACTGAACTGAACTGAACTGAATTGAGGAGAACTGAACTGAACTCAGCTGAACTGAACTGAACTGAGCTGAGCTGAACTGAACTGAACTGAATTTCAACGTAAGAGAACAGGCCCTAATTCTATGCAATTGTTTCCATTATAGATTGTTAAAATGAAAATATATTATTCAGTTTTACATCATAAATAAAAAAAGTGACCTTTATTTAACATATAAAACATGTGTTAAAATGAAATTTATGAAATTTTTAAAAAGTATATTGTACAATTAGAATAGGATGTCTATCTTTGCATTAAATGCTTGTACTATCATATCTTTTTAAATTTTGAGAACAAAAGATTTGATTTATGCTTCTTAAAGAATATGTGAAGTACGCTCCTTAAATCATGCCCTCATAAGTGACGTGACACCCTTAATAAATACAGTACTTAACATATATATTAATTCAATTAGATTATATTAGTCTATATCGTTTCGAAAAAAATAAAATAAATAAAACACAGTATTTAGAATTTATCATCAATTCATGTGGATTTAAAATAGATATTGGATGATTGTATCATATCTATGCATAGTATAAAATACAATCTCATATCTTATTTATTTTATTAGAAATATTTAATAAATAAACAAATGACTAAAAAGGAATTAGACATATCATGATGATCAAAATTAGAGATAATGCATATCTTTTTACGTAAGTATTCCTTTTAGCTAATTTGCTAAAAGGGATTAGAGATATCATGATGATCAAAATTTATTTCATAACGTAATGGATATCTCTAATTCTCATGATGATCAAAATACTAAAAAGGAATATTATTTATATCATATCTTATTACATATCTACATACTTACTTTTAGTCAGCAATTTAAAACTATAAAATACAATCTTCCTTATAATGTGGAGAAGCTTGAGAATACACATCTACTTTTTGGGTTTGCATTAAATGTTTACACTGTAGCTTCTACCAAAATCCAAAAACTTAGCTTCTCTAGCATTGCTAATATTTGACCAACTACTAAATACATGTACACAGCTATTGCTTATACAATGTCAATTAAATAAATACAATTTACGCTTTCAACAAAAAAAAATATATAATTAGCCACTTTGCTTCACCTTATAAATAGCCTCCTCATGATGAACTCCATTCTTTAACACTAGCATTAAACACTCCTCTAAAAAAAGTCAGTGTTACAGAGAGTGCCATCTGACTGCTACTGCTGCTGATACGGTACATTCTTTCCTGCAAAAGAATTTAAGGTTACTTGCTCAAAATATATTATTCTTGTCTTGCATTCATTATAGTTATCATTAATAGCAAACTAATTATTCCCACCTAAAAGGAATAGAGAACATTCTCCAACAAGAACTAATTGCATTCAATGTAAACTTGTTCTGTTAGTTGCCAGAATTACACCTACTCTTTTGGCATCTGCCATTAACGAAAAGAAGATTCTATGAAACTTTAACCATGCATCATAAAAATAATATACACCTGCATTAAATAGTACAGTATATTCCTCAAAAGAAAATTATATGTTTGGAGTATGTTATAATTAGTTGTTGATAAATTTACCTCTCCAATTTCAAACCTACGATTATGAACCTAAGTAGCCTTCACAATGTAGGAATAGATTTTATGTTATACAAAAAATGACATGGTCAAGAGTTTTAAATCTTGAATTACTTACATAGTACTCATTTATCCTGTTCAGTTAGATGATACTTAATTATCCTGAATCTAATATTGATCAATTACATTTAGCACTAACCTTATTCATCCTTACATGTTCTAGAAAATCACTATGAAGCCAGAATAAGGTACATCATCTAATCAGGCTTTCTTAAAAGATCTAAAGCCTAATTCAAAGAACTACAAAGTTAAAGTCCAAAACGTTGAAAAATCTCGGGTTCTTATTTCTCCACAGAAAAAAAACCAAATTTATGGTGGTCACATTCAAAGATGATGAGGTATTCCCTAATCTTATATTTAAAAAGTATATAATAGATGTTAGAAAAGACAATAATGATACAGCACATAATTCTCACAAAATAGGTAACATATTGTTTGATATTGTCTTTGCTAGGGTACCAAAATGAAAGGAACTCTGTTTGAGAATCAAATCAAAGAATATGGAGACATATTCAAAAAAGATAATGCTTATCAGATTTCTAATGCACCGTTAGAACCAGTTAACCCAAAATATAAAGATCGGGATGGTGAGTGCTCGATTAGATTTGGTGGACGGACAATAGTGCAACCTGTTACCACCGAAATAGTCCCAAACAAAGTACACTACGTGCCTCTTGCTGAAGTATCATACGAGAGTGATCCAGATGATCGTTATGGTATTCTATACATTATTTAATCTTAAATTTTTTTATAAGAAGTGCAGAATTTTTTTTAAATAACTAAGATATTACGCATGATAAAACAGATATCCTAGGTCTGGTGCTATTTATCAGTGACATAAGAACAATAACAAGTGAACATGGCATTGAACATCCAGTTCGAGACCTCAGTGTGATAGACCACAGGTAAATACAAATCTTGAAACAATAATATTTCGATATATAATGTTAACTCAATTTTTAACACAAAATTTCCATCTAACAGAGCCAAAATATTTAATTTTGCAGCACCACAGTGCCAATGACTGTCTCTATATGGGATGATATCACAAAGATTAAAGATTCTAAGCTGCTTTCATGGAAGACTAAACCAGTTATAGCTGGATTCTTAGGATTAAGAGTGGCAACAAATAGAGGTATACCTAATTATTCTATTATCCAGTTACATTGAACTCCAATATAACTTTAAAATCATGCAGGATTCACTCTCTCAAGTAGCCTCTCCACAAGCATTGATACCAACCCTACTGGAGAAGAATTCATAGCTTTTCAGGATTGGTAAACTATTGTTCCCTATACACTTATCTATTTCAATTGACCATAGCTACTACTAATATTCTGCTACATAACAAATTTTACAAGGGTGATGGCAAATCAAACTGAACTTGAAAGCAAGATGATACAATTACTGAACACTAAGAATCCAACTGCAGAGAAGAGTATTTTAACAATCGAACAAGTTCTTAACAAAAAGGTTATAACTTATGATCTACTTTTTCCTCTTTGTTATTAGTAATTTTCAGCTGCTTTCTTTAAATGCTTTATTTTAAAACACTGAACAGAAGATTTATGCATGCATAATTATTTAACTTCTTGTATATTATTAGACTACTGAAACAATTCAGCAAGAGATACATTGGATTAGAGTCAAAATTCCTGAGCCAGACCAAACTAGGCTGATTGTGTATGAGGGTTGTAACAAATGTGGTAAAAGAGTTGATCTACCACTGAACTCATCCATGACTTGCCAAAAGTGCTTCAAACTAGACTGCACAAGTGTTCCTAGGTAACTTATGCTTTAACATGTTGTAAACTAAGAATTGTTGGACTTATTTTCTGACACTGAATCCAAAATTGTTTGCTAGCTAATTACCAGGTCTAGGCGTTGCTCGAAGTGCGCCTACTTAAAAGCATGTTGTGAATATGCTTGCCACTCATAGGAAGTGGGAATTGACATTACGATTAAGGACAACGATTAGGGACAAATAAAGTAGGGAGCCGCCAACAAGTTTTTAAGGAATTTGTAAACCGTTCACGGATCATTTAAGGCAACCACGATTAAGGGACAACGATAGGCAACAACGATTGACCCGTGAAGGTTGCACCCCATTCATAATCCATGAGATTACTAACTCCATATGGTTCGGAACCACGAAAGGAGGATCGGGGATGATAGTACGAAGTGAGTCATGAAGTCACATTCGCCCGTATTGGCCTCTACTCGATTCTTATTATGAAAAGTTCCTGCGATCTCAAAGGAATACAAACAAATATTCAATTTGCTCCAAACTATTATTATGCTAAATTGGTTTAATATTAATGCAACACATAATTCTAAAATATTAGTGATCACTTGATTAAATAACAAGATTAAAGGAACCTAAACCGATTGTCCAAATTATCTTATTAGTCGTGATTTTCAATTACATATTCCCTTTAAACATGCAATATGGTGATCATAATAAAAAATAATAGAATTAACATTAATGTTGGAAGCAATTTAACAATAATAGCGTTAGTCAAATCAAATAATAATAATAATCATGATATTAGCAATATAAAATAATATAAGTAATTAAATTAATTACTCATTTCCGCGCGTTCCTTTAAATTGCTACATCATGAATAAATTGTTAGTAACTTCAATAAAAAATAAATCAAATGGAAATTAAATTAAATAAAAAGTAGAGTTGATTTGGTCCAAACCCTTAGTTAATTCTACCTTTCACACCTTGGTTTAAGGACGGAACCTCGGGTATTATATGGACTCCTTGGAGTGCTTAAAGGAAGAATAGTGTTTAAGAATATAGGTTTAAGGCTTAGAATATGAGAGAGAGAAAGAGAGAATGATTTTTGGTGTCAAAAGAGAGGAAGAGAGAAGGATTTGATGCCTCGAACTGCAGAAAGGGGGGTTTTATTTATAGGGAAATTGAGCAGAGGGAACACACGGAACCCTAAAAAGATAAAAACCCTAAAAAAAGGCTACCGCGACACGGCAGATTCTACCGTGTCACGGGGGAAATTGGTGTGACGCGGGAAAAATTAGAGTGACGCGGGAAGTGTTTGACCTACGGGAGTGAAAACGCGCGAAGGGTTTACGCGGAAAAGACACGAGAAGATTTCGTGACACGGCACAGGTACCGTGACACGGAAGTATCCACCGTGTCACGGTACAGTACACCGTGTCACGGTATGGGAAACGCAGAAATTACATGGAAACAACACCGTGTCACGGGGAATCCCACCGTCAGACGGTGCAAATTCCCGTGACACGGTGGAAAATGCCGTGACGCGGGAGTAGTTTAGGTACGAGGAAAGCAAAAGGGACATGGAATAGCCCCGTGTCACAGCAGGGGCACCGTGTCACGGGGATTCCCACCGTCAGACGGTGCAATTTCCCGTAATACGGTGGAATTGCACTGTGCGCGGTGATTCCAGGTTTTTACCCGTTTTTAAAATCATCATAACTTTTTATCCGTAACTTGGAATGAGGCATATAATATATCATTGGAAATCTTATCAAGTCTACTTTCCAACCAAATTAAAATCAGGTCAAAATAATTTGTAGATTTTAAGATATGGCCGTTTTAGTAGAAGGGTGTCGGTTTTGGGCCGAGTTTAATGTTTTGCTCATATCTTTTTCGCTATAGCTCGGAATTGGGCTTATGATATATGGTTGGAAAGCTTATTGAAATTCCTATACAACCAAATAATAATTTGATCAAAATTATATAGCCATAGAATCAGTTCAGCTCGGTTTTGTAATGTGGATATGGAAAGTGGAAAGTAAGGTATGGTTTAGGGAAATGAGCTAGGAAATGGATTGGTTTATGAAATGTATTGGGTAGAAACATGGATTTAAGCGCTCCAAAGATTAAATACCAACCCACCAATAACGGCGGTGAAAGGTGTTCATCATCAGGTTTGGTTTTGGGGAGACATTTTTAGGTGTCTACACCAGGGCTATATTCAAATTTGATGCAGTTGCTGACACTGGAGAACTAAGCCTAACAGCTTTTGCAGAAGACTGCGAAAAATTAGTTAAGCTGCCAATAATAGAAATATTTGAACAGACAAATACAGTATGCAATTCCTAACCAATTATGTAGTCTGAATACTTTTCAAAGTTAGATACTTACCATTGCATATTATCAATTGCAGGGAACACTTGACTTTGGCTCTATTACTCGAGACCTCAGCTCAAATGACTTCTATGTTGCAGTAGGTCCATCATACATATTAACAAAGAAACAAGTTCTGTCATGGGTTCTCAAGGATGTCAGCTGGACTTAAGTATCCGTCGCTTTTAATGCTGCTGCTTTTGTAAAATGCCCCAAAGTTCATAGGAATCACCAGGCCTTTTGAATAGCTTCTATATAGCAGCAACCCAGTTGCAAATGAAGCCTGCCCACATTCAACAGAAGAAAACTAAGTACCTTATTATTTCAGTAGCATTGATCAAGTTAGCTTAAATATAACAGTTGTTGCTTTGCATCACAAATCGATCCTAGATATTTTTAGGGTGCTTACCAATCTTTTGCAGTAATATAGCTTTTATCATGCTTAGGTGTAACCAAAACTTATGTAATTGAATTTTAAGACTTCTCACTCCATTTTACATTTCTCTACTAACTGTCTAGGGTATAGCACACCCATTATTACATGTAGTTTAAATCCTTTAAAATATATGCCTAACCAACAAAGCAAGTAATTCTAATCCTAGGTTCATGATCAACAGAACATTACAATATATAGATACAATACTAATCACAAACATAACAAATTTGAAACTCCTCGGAATAATAACTCCCCACGCAAACCAGATAAGGACACAATAATTAGAAAATGAACAACCTCTAACGCTTATGAACACTTGGTCAAAATAGATGAACATATTGTAGAGAAATGTATAGTAGGTAAGCTTATAGTTTAGACAAGGGAAAAAACACAAATGCCTTACAATTCGAAATATGGAATTAGCATCTCATTAGTATTTGGCCTATATTAACATTATGCCTATATTGAAGCTTACCTACTATAATTTTACTTAACCAAATCGAAGGTTACCTACTATTGAAGCCTAAATTAGATACTAAATTGAAGCTTACCTACTATAAGCTTGAATCTGCTTTACAGCTTTGTTTTGTTAAAGTTCATTTAAATTTACCAGTACTCAAACTAAACTACAAGCCAAAAACTCACAGTGCCACAGACCAACTGTGATAATACATCACAACCTTAGTCCATTAAACATACACTATTACTGACAGTATTCAAAAATGGGGAAAGCAACAACATTATTTTTATTTTTAACTGATTAATAATTGTACCAACATTTTTGCTATAAATACACAACCTCTTGTCTCACCTATAGACTAACCAAAAGCAATTAAGAAAGAAAAAACTCACAATATAGTAAATTCAAACACACATCTCCTTCTCATCATCTAAGTTCCAGCATGTCTCTGAAAAAACCTCTACCCAAAAATACTTCTTACCTCCCTCTTATCAACCAGTGAACAATACGTGCTTATTTCCATATTCCATTACCAAGAATTAAACCTATACATTCGGTAGCAAAGTTATTGCTAATACATGGAATCGGTGGCAAAGTTTTTGCTAACGTTTTCCTAAAATTAGGTGCAATGTCAACTAAAATTAAAATATAATTGTTGACATTTATACACCTAAATAACACCCAAGTTCAATGATACACAACGCAAGGTTGGAGTTTATGTGAAAGAAATGGCCATCCTTCACAAATAACACCACACTCCACCAAAGGAATTGGGAATGTTAGAAAAGATCCTCCCTGTTAGGGGACTTAAGCCCATGGCTGATGAAATTGCTGGTGCCAGTTAGTCACCAACTTTATCTGCCAAAGGACTTAAGCCCATGGCAGATGAAATCGCCGGTGGCAGTTAATCACCAGCTACACCTGCCAAGGTAATTCAGCCCATGGCAGATGAAATAGATGGTGAAAATTATCCACCGAAGGCGTAAGAGGAAAAAGATTTTTTTTTTATATGAAAGAGATTTTTTTTTTTGTAAGAATATATGGAAGAGGTTGAAATCAAGAAAAAAGATGACAAATAGAAATGGGAAATTCTACAATTAAAACTATGGTTCTTGATCTCTAGAGATATATGGAAAAAAAATCGACAGAAAGACCAGGAAAAAATGGAAGAAAAAAAAGTATTATTTTGAAGGAGTGAGAAAGCAAGAAGGAATAATTATCATCCTTGCAATTCTATAGTGTAATCATATTTTGTACATTTCTTACACCTCAATTATTGTAAGCAATTAAAGTCCTACTATATCAATACTTGTTTTATTTTTGTAATTTGATCAATTTTTGTTCAATCATCTTTATTAGTGTCAAGGAAGACAGATCATGCAAGTAATAATTGTGTTAATAAAAAAACCTTAACATTAAGCCTAAAAGTATAGTTGGTTATATTCAAAATTTAAATGATATATGCCGAGCAATGAAGCAATCATATAGCTAGCTAGAATCTTTACGTTGAAACCAATTAATTTACAAACCTTCTTCATTTGTTAAAGACTAATTAATTGATGAAGCTAAGGCTCCCGTGAAACTTTACTCTACACCTTCCCTACTTCATTCACACGATTATAACTCTACTTCATTTACTTAAGTAATCACATAATAACTAAACTTAGTTTCAATAAGCATCAAATGCAAATAAATCATAAATAACTAATCTATGTATATTACCCTGCACAAAGTACACAGACTTAAACTATCTAATACCTTTATAAATAAAAAAAATTATACCTTCAATACTATAAACATTATCAATTATGAACTATGGTAGAGGGAATAATCGGTCGTTGGACAATCACCCTCAAGCCAAACAATATTTCTACCTAAACCAACCTAAGACAAGTCTAGGGTAAGTAAAGGATCGTATCCACAGGGAATGGGTATTACACCGAGAATATGAAACGGTTGTAATCTAGTTCGGTCACAAGTTTGGGGTTTGATTAAATAACTACTATGGAGACAAACACTAGGGGAAGGAAATGGGAATCGACACCAACCAAACCTATGAATCAAAACAATAAGCAAGCATGTACACAAATTGGGTGATAGAAAGGGCACTCAACATTGTCTTCTACCGAAGCCACTACACTAAGCATTCTTAAACCAAACTCAACTAGCAAGATAGGCCAACCAAGTCTTAACAATGGGAAGTAGACTACTAACTCGGGTTTGTCTTTCGATCGGTTCGAGATAGTACTAAGGCACAAATAATTAGGATTTCTCTCCTAATTACCGCAACTAAGACTACTACATCATTCAAACAAGGGACCGTAATCAAGAGGAATTTAGCATAATCATACAAGAAAGGACTCACAACTAGACCTCATCTTTCAATGCAAGCATAAAAGTGAATACATGAGCAATAAGTGGCCATCCAATTACACATGCAATTAACCAATTCTTTAACAATCAATCATCAATCCAAAATGAACATGCAACCACAAATATCAATCAACCCATGGCTTGGTTGGGTCTTCACCCAACCCCTAGCTAACTAACTACTCACTAAACATGGTAAAGAACATTCTAACAACAATATCTAAGTTCAAAATAAAATCTAACAAATTGAAGAGAGTAGTAAGAATAAAGTAGATTGAACATGCAACAATAATTAACCAAGATTAAGAGAGAAATATATAATTCAAAGCAATTAAAAAAAAACAGAAAATAAAGAGTAAGAGATAGAGGAAAGAGATTACTAATGAAGCTTCAAGGTTGAGAAAATATTGAAAGTGAGAATACAAACTTCAATTAATCTACTTCAATGATAGAGTTTGAGAGAAACTAAGCTAATTAATAAGAGTTTATAGAGCTAAGGGACTAAGGAGACTAAAGGGAAGAAGGTGATCTTCTCCAAGGAAGAAGATGCAGAAAACTGAAGCCAAGGGTCGTATTTATACACCCCGAAATCACATGGTAAAATTCGCCCAAAAAGTCAGGTCTGCATGTAGGAGCGCCCGCTCCTCAGGCTGGAGCGCCCTCTCCTGGCTCTTGCGCGCCCTCTCCTCCTGCAGCAATTTGAGGCAGTTTGTGGAAGATCAGGGAGGAGCGCCCGCTCCTACAATGGTGCACGCCCTCTCCTAGCTGGGAATAAAGAGAGGCAGATTGTGGTGCATGGGGTAGGAGCGCCCTCTCCTCAGGGGTTGCACGCCCTCTCCTCTTGTGCTTTGCTTCCAATATAGTTCTTCATGTTCATGCTATATAACCAATTTCTCCTTGCATCTACAAACACGAACACACACATAAAAAGGATCGGGAAAGCCAAAAGTTGTAATCATACACAAAAAAGGAGTCGGACAGGGGGTAAAGAGGGGAAAATGACAACAAAATTGTGTTAAAAATGCCATGATAAGTGGACAAATAAAACACTTATCAAACTACAATGTACACAGGTAACTACCATGACACACCACTATGTTAGCTTTAACCAGATTAGGCTTTACCTAAAGTTAAATTTAAACATGCTCTGTAATTCCAATTTAGTATCCTAAGATTCCAGACAAAGAATCCCTGAACAAATCTTCAAAAGGATTGTACACTTAATTTTCCACCACAGGTTCAAAAAATCACTAACATCAAACAAAAAAGAACACTGTTCAAGATTCTCATCAGACATCTGCACTATAAACTATTCTAACCCTACAGTTAAACTTATCTACATATAGAACTACAAATTAATTGCTAACTTACAAATCCATTGACCAAAGACAATAGTTTAAAGCTCCATCATATACACAAATAGAGTTGGTCTACATCAACTCCACCAAAAGAGGTTGATGAAATTTTATATTTTGTTTTCCATCATAAACTCTCTGTTTAGTTAAACAAATAAACTATCTAACAACACCACTGCTATAAGTTTTTCAAACAATAGAACACTAATCATAATACTATACGAATATCATTTCCATAGCATTTAACTATAATTGTTTATCCTTTGATTCATATTCTACAGTATATTTATTTGATACTATACGAGCTTTGATCTACGAATAGGTAACCAAAATTCTCTTCCATCTACCTGAACCAATAAATCTCCCACATTGTATTTTTACAGACCTAAAATTCAAACTTACAATTTTTTATTAATAATTTATCTCAATTATCAATCAAGATAGCAATAAGCATAGTACAATTACTCACCACTCAAATTTGATAAACACCTATGCTCATAAATTAATTCTGTAACATTACAATAATTTACCCAACAAGTCACTCAACAAAAACTCAAAATAATACTTCAATTAGAAAGGCCTTATATTACAATATCATCAGTTCATTACCCATTACAGCACATACCTAACATGCAACTATCTCAGCATCATATATAGACCTCAAATTCTGACCCAGGAAAAACCCAAAAAATTTACCCTTATCATCTTCACAATAATTATAAACTAATACAAATTACCACTTAAAATGAAAGAAAAAGTCTAAAATTTCTAGCAATTAACATAGTAGCAACAATTAAAATCAAATTCTAGACAATCTACTCAACTTCAAACCTTGGCTTCTTGGCATTGGAGGTAGAAGCAACCATGGACCAAATTTCGCCTGAGGCCTTCCTTTTCAGAGCTTCAATTGCTGCTGATGCTTCTTCTTCCTCCAGCTCTTTCAACGCCTCTTTACCTTTCACCTCAAGCTCTATCATGAACTCCTTCAAACGACGCCGAACCCAAGCCCAGTAACTCTTATAGGCATTCTCCCCAGGCCAGCCACCGGAGTCCATACGCTATCATCCTCAATAGTCAAATCAATAATTTCATCTGCCATTTTAAAAAAAAAAAAAAAAAAAGAGGTAAAAACCTAAAATTGTAAAAAAAAAAAGAAAAAAAAACTGGGAACAGAAAAGAAAGTACATAGAGGGAAAAAAGGGTAAAAATGAATAAAAAAGTAATCCTACTGTTACATTAATATAATACACCCAATTATACCCTTTTTCTTTTTTTTTTTAAAAAGACCATGTTTACTCCCTATAAAATAATATTATAATAAGTATCGAATTCCATATTTATGACAATTAAGATTGCTCATAAAATACTATAACCATTTTAATAATAAGTATCAAATTCTATATTTATGACAATTAAGATTTCTCATAAAATACTACATTTATATATAGTCCAAAATAAAATTAACAATTTAGCAAATAAAATACTGCATTAATATTTCCAAAAGAAAAACATTTTAAATAACTACCCCTCATTCATTAGGCACTTATCTCTAGGGTATCTATCCCTTATTACCTACATAATTTTTTAAAACATTTCTTAACATAATAGCTAATTCTTTGTCCAAAACAAAAGCCAATACCTAATTAAATCCAAGGCATTTACATATAGCTAAAATCATACACTATTAGATAATGAGGAATTAACATATTAAAAAAATTCGAAACAAGTCACATAACTAATATAACGATACCAAAAACACGCTGGACTATCGCGCGCATTGCGCGCAAGAGGACAACTAGTAAACATAAATATAGAAAACCAAGTAGGTTTTTCGGAAAGGCAACATATGCCAGAGAAAAAGAAAACATGCAAGTGTTGGTCTTGTGGAGAATTAGGACATTATGCTAATGAATGTAAGAAAGCTAATCATAAATTAATGGAAGCCTTAGGAAGTTGGGATTACATAGAAATACCAGAAGAGGCTTTAGAATTAGCTTTAAGTAATAATAAAGGAATAGTAGAGATAATAGAAGAGGAAAATGAGTATAATGAAGAACCTGAAGATACTGATGAGTTTGAAGTTGAAAATTATGAAGAAATAAATAATATGATGGAAGGAGAAGTATTAGAAAACTCGGAATCAGATGACGATGAGGATAAAAGTAAAATGACTATAGGTCAACTAAAAAGAGCTGAGTATTCTATTGATGATAAATACCTAGACCAAATGAACAAAGAAAGTTGGAATTTTCCCCAAATTACTAAAGATAAAATATTTAAAACTTCTTTCTTTAAAACTAGAACTAAATTTGTATGTGAAGAAATGGAAGGAATTATAGTAATCGAGGATTATGAAAAGAAAGCAACATAAATCAATATCATAAACTGGAAAAGCATTAAAAACCATAAAGAAAAAGGAAATTATAGTTATATTTGTATTGATGCAGTGCAACTACACAACGAGAGGTTGCACTTAGAATTTCTGAGTGTGATTTATCATTAATAGATCAGATAAATATGCAGCAAGAAAAATTATGTGAAAAACTATATTCAACAAATCCATTAGATCATTGGGAAAAGGATAAGACATTTGCTAAGATAACTCTAACAAATCCTAATAAGATTATTAGAGTAAGACAAATGGTTTATACCTACCAAGATATATTGTAATTTGATGAACAAATAAAAGAATTGATGAATAAGAAGTTAATTAGGAATAGCAAAAGTCCTCATAATAGTCCAGCGTTCATGGTTAGAAATCATGCAGAAGAAAAAAGAGGTAAAGCTAGAATGGTCATTAATTATAAACAACTAAATGACAATATTGTTTTTGATGGCTATTACATTCTTAATAAAACTGTGTTGTTTAATACAATACAAGGAGCCACATGGCTTTTGTCCAAAAAAAAAAAAAAAAAAAAAAAAAAGGAGCCACATGGTTTTCTAAAATGGATTGTAAGAGTGGATATTGGCAAATTAAAATGGAAGAAGAAAGTATTCCATTAACTGCATTTAGTGCCCCTCAAGGGCATTATGAATGGTTAGTAATGCCTTTTGGATTAAAAAATGCTCCACAAATATTTCAGAGTAGAATGGATAATATTTTAAGAGAACTTAATCATTGTTGTTTGGTTTACGTAGATGATATTTTAATCTTCTCAAAAGATTTAGAGCAGCATAAGAATGATCTTAAAGCGGTAACTCAAAAATGTGCTGAGCATGGTATAATCCTTGGAAAAGATAAATGTGTATATGTTAAACAAGAAATTGAGTTTCTAGGATTACAGATTAAAGCAGGTTAAAAAGTATTGCAAAAACATATCCTAGAAAAGATTGAAAAATTTCCAGATAAAATTGAAGATAGAAAACAACTAGAAAGATTCTAGGATGTTTAACCTATGCTTCTGACTTCATAGAAAATCTTGCTCTATTAAGAAAACCATTACAACAAAAACTCAAGAAAGAAATAGCTTGGAACTGGAAAGAAACTGATTCCAAAATTGTTAAAAATTTAAAAGCAATGTGTAAAGATCTCCCTATACTAACACTACTTACTAGTGAAGATGATTTGATCCTTGAAACAGATGCTAGTAATGAGCACTGGAGTGCTGTATTAAAAGTCAAAGAAGGAGAAAGACTCTGTAGATATATATATCAGTGGAAGTTTTAATAAGGCCGAGTTAAATTATTCTACCATGCAAAAGGAAATCCTTGCAGTTATTAGAGGGATCGAGAAGTTCTTAATCTTCTTAGCCCCTAAACAGATCTTAATAAGAACAGATTGCAAAGGCATACTTGGTTTTGTTAAAAAGAATTTGTCAAATATGCAAGCGCAAGGGAGACCCCTACGTTAGCAATTATGGCTTAACCAATTCTCTTTTATTGATGAACATATACAGGGATCAAAGAATTCTTTGGCAGATAGCTTGACCAGAGAATTAGCCAATGGCGAAGAAGCACAAGACATTAGAAAAACCTTCTGCCCATCAACTAGAAAAGATGGAGGCAGAGAGAAAAACTCTTATTGAAGAAACAAACAAAGCAATGGAGCGGGTTTCACCCTCCACTTGGGCCTTGATGGAGGCCATGATTATTTCATCAAAAAAGAGATCACGAGATGGTTTGATTAAGAGTTGTCATGTAGCAGTTCGAAGGTTCCTAATGTACGAAGTAATGGTCATCATCCTACGACTCATTCCAGATATTCAAGATATAACACTAAATAAAATAAACGATAACGATTTCAAATTCTAGAACAATTTAGTTGTATCAAGGTCATACAAGTTGTATGATGTTTATGATCTATGGGGAAGTAGAATAGTGTTCAACACTAATTCCAGAGTGGGTACTGTGTCAATTCACCACATTCTCCGGAATGGAGGGCACCATATGTGGCGGAGCACTACAAAGCTTGGGATTATGGAATGGTTCATAGCATTGTCCCATTTCTTGATCACAATACTACTTTCATTGAGAAGCTCACAAAATTCCAGAAGTATGTATTTAGGAGAATTTATGGTGCAACAAGATACAAAGGAAGAGTTGAACAAGTCCTAGTACAAAGTGCAAACATTGAAATGGTGGAAGGAAAAGTTAGCTCTCCACATTTCCGGATCATGTTTGAAGATGTTCATCACAAAGTCAAAGATCCAATATATATCCAGCAGAGACGAGTAAGGGATCCTACGGAGGCTAGGGCATATGGATTTTTCTAAATTACTCAGTATCTTAACCAATTTATAGCAATAAAGGAAGAGCCACCAGTCATAATACATGTGGGAAATACTACAATAGTAGCACCCGAATGGTTAAAAAATTATTTAGAAGAAGGAGTGATACATGGTGAATCAGTGTATGATTATCTTGAACAAGTTGAAGCTGAGAGATATTTATCCTTAGAGGGAAAAGAGCACTTATTTGAGATCTTTGTCACATGGGATGAATCCTATGTTGCCAAATGTGTGATGGATCTCGGAATAGAAGAAGACAACCAAATGTAAGTCCATTATAAAGAGTGTAAGGACAACGAAGCTGGTCTACAAACTATGATGGAGTCTTGAGCCCACACCAGCAATAATGTATTCTACTTTTACTGTTGAAGCACGTTTTATTTGTTCTAAAAAATCTATAGGAAAGTAGTGAACGATATCCACTTGCCGAGTCATAGTTTCCTGTAAGCCATAGAAAGTGTCGGTGACCTTTGTAAGCTTTCCCCTATATAAAGGGCATTAGGCAAAGAAGTGAAGATAGGCTTGAAGTGAGTTGGCTAGAGCATTTCTGAAAAAACTTCTCTAGAGAAAATCCTCACCTTAAGAGACATATTGGTTTTCCATCTCTCTTAAAGTAGAGAAAAACGCTATTTCTTGTCATTGTTAGACTTTCTGTTGTTAATTTTGTAATAAATGAGTGTTGTAATCTTTTCAATTTCATAAAATTTTCCTTTCAAAAGGGAACGTTATCCTCTCAAAACTTATGTCACAGATGAGTTAGTTTTATGTACCATCACAAATACAATATAGATTGTTTGAGAAGAGACTACGATCTAAGGTAGGAAACGAATTAGATCTCTGCTTTGCCTGATCTAAGGAAGATGGGGTTGGGATTAACTACCTTGGTAAAGCCGGAAGCTCAGAATGCCGGAAGTTCCATTGTCGACTAAGTTCAGGTATTGGTCAAAACTCTCTAAGTAAAACATTTTATATTACGAAGCATGGTGGACTATTAAATATAAAAGCTAATTTGTTTAATATATAAATAGTAGAGTAGTGAAAACTAGTACCAATAAAAGTCATATAAATTATCAAATCGAATTATAGTAATAATCTGTGTAAACTGTTATTTACATTCAAGGTACTGTTATTAGTTTATCAAAGATATTTAGCTTAAGGTAAATAACAGTACTTAATAAATAAATTAATAAATAAATAAATAAAGTTGACGTCACTTGGTATTGGGCGAGGCGACCTATACCGGGTAGTGGCTAGTGGTCCATCATTCCCCCTCTTATTTTTTGACCGTTACGCTAATCAATTTTGTGGCTCTGACTCACTCACCTCCATTCAGTCCATTGTCAGCCATGACTGCTGCTTCCTTACACCTCCGTTTTCTTCACTATCCATTTTCTCTCTCCTTCAAACTCCAACGCAATCGATCGATCACAGCTTCTAAACTTCCTCGATTTCAACTTCAACCTCTTTTTCCTTCCACTAAAATTAGGGTTTTTGGCTCCGAATTTGGGAATTTTAGAGCGCGAAATTGCACTCTGTATTGTTCTTGCAAATCGAATTTGCACGTTGATAAGGTCGAGATTGTGGAGGAAATTGAGCGTCCTGCGTTTGATATTAATCTTGCGGTCATATTAGCCGGTTTTGCTTTCGAAGCTTATACTTCTCCTCCTGTAATTTTCTTCCAATTATATTATTATACTACCTCTGTAGTATTAGTTTGTTACATAATTTTTTATTAGGAATTTTGCAGTTATACGAAGTACAATATTTGTTAAGTTGAGTAAATTTGATTAGGTAGTTTTGGATAAGATGCATTTGAAATTCTAAATTTGTGGAGGAATGTTTAATTTGATTGAAATTTTTTGTGTTGTGTAGGATAATATTGGACGACGAGAAACCGATGCTGCTGGTTGTACGACGGTTTATCTTTCCGAGTGCGTGATCATTTTCTCGAGTTTATTATTCTGTGATGGTTGTATAAGAGACTAATTGCTTGAATGATTGCTCATGTTAGTCAATTGTTAACTATATCCTCAAGAAGATGATATTTCCAGTTGTTTTAATGTTAACTTATGCCCTCTTTTCTTCCCCTTATTTTTTGCCCAAGTAAAATAATTTTTGTTGATGTTAAATTAATTTTACTGAATTGAAATTATTTTACCGAGATTCTCTATTATATTCTCTTTAAAGTTACTATCTTCTATTGATTAAATATTATTACTTAGTTTATTTTACTGAACTAAAAACTGAATATTTTTTTTTTTAAAATTGAAGAGAACAGGGCCTTATACTAGTCCGCTACTCTCTTTGTTATTACTTATGGTCATATTGTCGGTGTCTTTTATATTGTTATTGTTACCATTCTCAATCTCTCTTGTGACTTTAGCATCAGTTTCATTCATTTATTGTGCTAGTACCTATCTCACTAATTCACGATTGTTGCTCAGTTGTTTCACTCTCAACTTTTGTAGGATTTCTTGTTGTTTTAACAAGGTTTTGGTGTTAGAAAACTAATGCAGTAATGTTTTTTTTTTGAAGCACCACTGCGTTGAGAATGGCTTAAATATTATGAATTGAAGGCACAAATAGACTTGTTGAGTGAGGAAGTATATTGGTGAATTAAAGTACTTTTCTGATTACTTGAAAGCAGTTTTCTCCCTGCTACCAATTTATTTTGTGGTGTAGTTCTGTAATATGGGTTCAAACTGCATATGAAAGAGCCAATTATCTTAACTTTTTTTAGGAGAATACCCTTGCAACAATTTATGTATTATAAATGAACAACTCACAAGAAATAGGAAAAAGATTTACTTTGATCAAATAACTGAAATGTAAGAAATTTCATAATTGCAGATCATTTGTTCGGGAAATATATGATGGACAGTTGTTCATAAAGTTGAAGAAAGGCTGTAATCTACCAGCCATGGATCCATGGGTTTGTAATCTTCTGATCACTTCTGCTTTAATTTGTGACTTTGGCTTATCTGTGAATTATAAATATGTATTTCAAATTCCATGTTTTTTTATTTATTTTATTTTACTTTATTTATTTATTTTATTATTAAATGTACTATGTGCCTTTTCCTTTAGCTTTATGTTTCTTTTCGGTTTTTGGATAATATTTTCTTCATACTTCATCCCCCACCTCTTTCAACACATTTGTTTTATGCCAGGGAACTAGCGATCCATATGTTGTCATTGAGTTTGACGGTCAAGTGCTCAAGAGCAAAACAAAATGGGGGTAGGTCAATTCCTTTCAAAATGATCTCTTTTATTCTGCAGCGCAAATTTCTAATAGCCTCATCTTTTCAGATATGGGAGTTGGTGAATTGTTGCAATTGATTTTATGTTTCTTTTAGAATGCAACACCTGGATTGATATGTATGAAAGAACATATACCACTAATACTACAAATATTAATAATTAATGGCCTTTATATATGACTACTTGTTTGAGAACTTTAATTTTATTCTGCTTTTTGATGTTTTTAGCACAAAAGATCCAACATGGAACGAGGAATTTGTTGTAAATATCAAGCTTTCACCCAATGCATTTCTTCAGGTAAAATTACACTGAAGATCATTTACTGTTTTTCTGGTGTTGAATTAAATGTAATTTTATTATTGAAAGATACTTGAAGCTGCCTTATTAAAATTATGTAGGGATAATGTTGAACAACTTTGCTGGAATCATTGCAATCTGGATAAATAATTGATATTGACTACTGTTTTAAGATGTTTGTAGATAAATATTATCTACTTGAGTGTCCAGCATCAGGTTTTCTCAAACTTATATAAAGTTATAATTTAGGTGACTTCTTTTGCTGCTTGCACCTCTTACTCCAGAAAAATGCATCAAACTTTTGATAGCCTAAAGTATATAAATTTGTCTACTTTAACCCATGTGGGTCAATCCTTTAGCTTCTTCTCATATAGCATTACATCTTATCAACTTTATTCTCTTCTCATGGAAATGAATAAGCTCTATGATGATCAATGGATATCACCTGGTTGTTTGCCAGTGAAGTATCGGAGGAGTTGTATGAGGGACTAGTTTAGTTCATAAAGCTGGTAGATTGTTTAAGTGGCTGCATGCCGTCTCTTAGAAACATATATCTATTATCTATAAATTCCCCAATACACCAAACAAGGGATTGACTATATTTTTATGAATTCCAAATTTAATCCCCATCCCACTCTCTAACCCCGAACTCCCATTCCCACATTCCAAACAATGTGATTTTGCATTCTGAGCAGTGATCTCCAAAAAGTGGATAAATAAAACAATAAGTAAGATTTAGAAAGCTGTGCAAGTTTAAGGAAAGCGTTAGTATAATTCACTTATTTTCCTGTAACATTTGTTGTGAACTCTCTAGGTGGCAGCTTGGGATGCTAATCTTGTTACTCCACACAAGCGTATGGGAAATGCAGGCGTTGATCTAGGAGCCTTATGTGATGGTAAGAATATAACTCTAATTTGTTGTTCTTCTTTCCATAAGCTGGCTTTTATAATGCATTCATTTAAACTGGAGTCTTGTCTGGCTCCTCTTAAACTATACATTAATTAGCATCATAGATTTTGATTTTTTTCGAAAAGAAAATGTTTTCTGGCCGTAATATGCTATGTTTTGTTTGTTTGGAATTGCTTTTGTTTGATTTAAGAATATAATGTTTGGGATTAGGCTTTGTTGTTGCAAAATTTGTCCAATTAGATTTGTCCCCATTACTAATGAACATTTAAGCATTAAAGGAATAACTCTCTCTTCTTTTCAACTACCAGTATGAAGTATCTGGGTGATTTTAAAGTGGTGTTGGAGGCAAATCTTTTTAATAGAAGAGACAATGTAAGAGTAAAGGATTGAGATTTACTTCATTTAGTGGTGAGATAATAATAGTATATTTTGATAGGAAATTCACATGAGTTGCTGTTGGAATTGGAAGGCATAGGAGGTGGTGGAAAGATACAATTAGAGGTAAGTGTTAATATTAGGAAGCAATTAAACAATGTGGTTGTAGAAAAAAAATTACAGTAACGACTAATTTTTGGCCACTGATATGAAAAGATTTACACCTTTTATTCAGTGTTTTATTCATCATATCTATGTTCAACAATTCAATCTTTTATATTACCATTGTTCCTGTTAAATTATATATCAGGTTTAAATAATTCTGTACTGATGTAGAGAAACTCTTTACTTTATTGAATAGGAAAATGTCATATAGAAAAAACCATAAAAATTGGACCGGATATTAAGAGCTTCTTTATTGCACTTGTGTGTACTATGTTTCGTGTCATTTGCAAATTCAATGCTGGCCATTGTAGGTACCCTCTTTTATGAGATATTTAATTGTATATGCTGGTGGTAGGATACCCGTGCCTTAGATTGGAAAGCAATGAAGCTGGTGGCTTTGGTGAAAACAAATACGCTTTCTCTGTGTTTCTTAGTTATAATCTTGTCGCATAGCTTTACTTGCTAATACAAAAGACTTTCACACTGAAATCATTTCATGTCTAGGATTTCCTGTTTTCTATTGCTTCAATTTGATGCTCATTGTTGTATGGATCACTTTAGGATAATCTTAATATGTCTGGTTTCCATGAACTTTTTTGTCTGTTAGAGTAGCTCTTGTAGAGTTTTAGTAGTTAATCAATTTAGGAGAGTAAGAAGAAATGATATCTAAAGGGGGAAGAACAGACATACTATGGGAAAAAGAAATAAAAATTTTAATGCGCAGCATTGAAAATATTTTAGAATGAAAGATTATCATTTCTGAAGCTTTTGTTTTTGGGTGTAATTAATTTTATGTAGGGATAACCTTTGGCTACTGTTTTACATGACTATAAATTTTTTCACCAACACTTTCCATAAGAGTCATATATGGACAAGATTTGAGTAGGGTCAGTCCATTCAAGAACTTATTTTCACATGTCATTCTTTTCAGGTCAAATATAGGAGTTTTGGTGAAATTGATGAAGATAAAAAGTGGTGGCAGATACCTTTTCTTTCTGAATTTCTTAGTCAAAAGGGTGTTGACTCAGCTATAAAAATGCTTGCTGGATCTGAAAGTGTGCCAGTACGCCAGTTTGTGCAATTTGCTTTTGGTCAGTTAAAATCTTTGAATGATTCATACTTGCATAAAGATTGGTTTTCAAGTATTGTTAAGCATGAGGAAGCTGAAGGGTCAAGTGAATCTTCTGGTGAGTCTGATGCACCATCATCATCAAACAACCTCTCTGAAGGATCCTTGGAAAGTCCAAATTTCAGTGATGCAAACTATGCAGAGGATTTCTCATCAAATGATACTAGTGACATTACACAATCAAACATAGATTTTTGGAGAAGTTTTGCTGATGTTATCAATCAAAATGTGATTCAGAAAGTAGGGATCCCTGTTCCTGATAAAATGAAATGGGATGCTTTTGACTTAATAAAAAGTATGGGCTTTCAGTCACAGCAAGTGGCAGAAGCGGGCTATATTAAATCAGGGCTTGCAACTCCAGAAAAGGACTCTAGTAATGATTCTGGTGTGGATTCGAGCCCACTTAACATTGGCAAGATCCAGTCTTCACTTCCTGATATTAGGAAGGCAACTGAGGACATATTGAAGCAAACAGATTCTATTTTCAGTGCACTCATGCTTTTGTCTGCTGCTAGCCCTCAATTAGAGAAGGAATCACTGAATGGAGAGCATTTTGAAGATAAAAAAGACAGTTTACCAAAACAGAATGATGATGTCTCAGCTTCTTTGAAGAATGAAGGGCTTGCAGGTTTGGATGAAAAGAGAGCTGAAGAGACAAGGGCGCTTTTTTCAACTGCTGAAACTGCCATGGAAGCTTGGTCTATGCTCGCCACTGCATTAGGAAAGCCAAGTTTAATTAAATCAGATTTTGAGAAGCTCTGTTTTTTGGATAATTCAACTACAGATACACAGGTAATTTTCTGGCTCAAGCTTGCCAAGTAAATAGATTAGAACTCAGTATTGTATGATTTCCTGTGGATGTATAAAGTTAAGCAGCTGCAGGTAGCAATTTGGCGTGATTGTACGAGGAAAAGATTAGTTGTTGCATTCAGGGGTACTGAACAAGTAGGTTGTTTACTAATAATTGCTCATGTTGAAGTGCATTGTATTTCTTGATTTAATTAATCTAACTGCTGAACTTTTAGGCAAGATGGAAGGACTTGCGGACTGATCTAATGCTAGCTCCTGCTGGGTAAAGTTTTTGATTAACGTATTAGTGCCATTCTTCGAAGCGGTGCAGTGAAGTGGGGTTTTGTGTGTGTATCTGTGTGATATTTAGCTGTTCGTGTCCTCTCATGGAGGGTTTATGACTTTCAGTATGAATGCATTTGAGATGATTAATTTTCAAAATGCTGTTCTTACAGGTTAAATCCTGAAAGAATTGGTGGAGATTTTAAGGAAGAAGTTCAAGTATGACTCATTTTTAATTTCTTGCTGTTAGATGGTTGCCTGATCTTCTGATCATTCCATATTTTGCTAATGTTGAATGGTCAATTTAGGTTCATAGCGGATTTCTGAGTGCATATGATTCAGTTAGAACCAGAATTATGGCTCTAATCAAGAAAGCTGTTGGTATCATGTAAGTCATTCAAAAACGTCTTCATCTTGATGTCTAATTGCTAAAAGGGGAATTAAAATTATTTATTCGTCTTCTTAGTCAGTTGCTTGTTTCTTTCAGTGGTACACATGCAACTCATAGCTATGTAAGCAAGATTGCAGTGATGTTCCTCAGGTTTATACGATTATTCAATGTGATGCAGGGATGATGATGAACAACCACAAGATAAATGGCATATTTATTGCACTGGTCATAGTCTTGGTGGTGCTTTAGCAACTTTACTTTCTCTCGAGCTTTCATCAACTCAATTGGCAAAGTGAGTTCACTCTTTTTATGCTATATTCTTTGTGAAGGTCATGTATCCATGGTATCATAGATGCCGGTATTTCATAAGATGGCATGCTTGCAGATCTTTATTGAATTTGATGATAAATCATACGGTGTTTGAGTGGTTTGTTGATACGTTATGGCAATTCTGATCACCGTATATTAACTACTAGTAACTTAGACTTGTCTCTATGTTCATAAAAATAATGTGGGCACATTCTTCTTACTTTGGATAGTGCTTCTAACTGAATAACTAATTTAGAGGATGACTATCTCATTTGGATGTTAGCCTGTATTATTTTAAGGATTTTGAAGTGCTCTTGTTGATGTTACTTAAAATCTTGAGTAATAACTCCTTTCAACTAATTGCCATAGAGAACTAGCATATTATCTATTGAATATCTTCATAATCTAGTATGTTAAAATTTCACTATTATTTTTTTGCTCTAGAAATGGGGCTATATCTGTTACTATGTACAACTTTGGATCTCCTAGAGTCGGAAATAAAAGATTTGCAGAAGCTTACAATGAGGTATACTTTTTTGTTTCTTTCCTTTGCTCACTATAATATTCATATATTATTCCGCTGTATACTTTAATTACTTTCATGTTTGGTTGTTCCAATATGATTATTTATTTATTTATTTTATATCTTATTACCTTTTTAGTGTTATTTACAATTCTATATTATCTCTTCTTCTTCTTCTTTAACAATGTAGATTGTTGCTGTATGGTGTAATCAGATTTTATCTTTTTCTTCTTTGTTAACTTGTTACGTTCATTAACTCTCTCTTGCAAGGTGTTTTTTTGTGAGAGGTAGAACTTTTAAGAAGAGGTTTGCTAGTAATGGTAATGGGAAAAAGAACAAGGGTAAGTCTACCACCAAACCCTAATCGTGTAAGACTTGTAACTTAGTCGCATCAAGGACTACTTCAAATCGGAGTGTTAGAAGTGGCAAAATAAACAACCGGGAGATGGTGTTAGTAAACACTTAAAGGGGAAGGAACCTCAAACTACCATTGAATCTACTTTTATTAACACGAATAATGATAGTGGTGCATTGGTTGCCAACTTGCCACTCATGGGAAAGTCAAGAGTAAAGATGAATGGATTTTGGATTCAGGTTGCTCCAACAAGTATCTTTATAGTTCCTAGAGGAGTATAATGATATAATGTCACCATGGGAATTTATGCTTAATGAGCTTGTAAATCGATCGTTGGACAATTAAACACTGTCAAAGACTTGTGCTACTAAACAAGAAGTATATGGAAAAAAAGGATCATATCCGTAGGGAATGACAACACAAATTTGCAAAACAATTACAAGCTAACTCAATCATAAGATTGGCTACAAGACAACTAAATCAAACTAAGGGAATTACTATGGGAAACAAACTCTAGGGATGTATTGGATATGAATTTACCAAGCCAACGAAATAACAAATTGGGTAAAACATAAATACAAATGGGTGATCGGATGGGAAACTTAATAATGCCTTCTTTCAAAGCTACACATTAAGCAATTCCTTAACCAACTAACAAGGTTAGGTAGCAAGGTCCAAACAATTAGGAGTGAGTTCCTAATTCGATTTTATCATAAAGCATGATTCACAAATAAGACCCTATTCATTTCACCTTAGTTTTGTTGAATTATTTATGTTTTTACGAAATTGAAATTATTTATGCTGAATGAAAATTATTTTACGTGTATTGAAATTAATTTTTATTTTTTTTATTTTACTAAACTTAAATTATCTATGCTAAAATGAATTAAAAAAAAATGAAAAATCTGTTTGGAGGGAGTAAAAAAAGAAACCCAAATGAACCTCAACCATCCTCCTTCACAACAAGACAATCCTAACCCAGCACCACTCATAAGAAACCATGATCGAAATAAAAAAGCACATAATAACCTTTTTAAGAGAAAAATTCTTCCAACCCATATTTATCACAAAGAATTAATGGATCTACAAGGGATCGATGAAGGAATAAGAAGAGTGGCCAACAATTTCTGGTGGCTAAATTTCTTAAATTTTAAGAAAGAAATGTATGCTTCCTTAACTCTTGAATTCCTTTCATCGGTCACAATGAAGTGCATAAATATTGAGGGTGTGCCATTAGAATGTGAAATAAAGTTTAGGATGTTCAATACCGAGAAGGTCCTAACTTTTAATGAAATTTTCACATGGCCATCCTCAAACCTAGTGTATGACTTCAATGGTACTTACTTTTCTAGCTACGAGGAGCAAATGTGGTGGAACACCAATGCAGGTTATCCCAGTTTCACGACCCAGTGTAGCCATGCTAGCCACATTATCCACCTCGTGCTTCGAATCTTCATGAGAATCATGGGCTATGCTTGTTTCTCAAGGGAAACTAAAACAAAAGGAGATTCAATGCCTCTTCATAGCCTCAAGATTCGAAGACAAAGTGGAAGGAAATGTGAGCATGGGATACATGCTGGTTTAGAGATGTATAGACATGAGGTTGAAAGAAGAGATAAATGGCGAGATTAAATGTGGGGAATGATTTCAATTATAGCGGGGAACATAGGATTTGGTATCTTTCTAGACCAAATGGTCTTGGTCCATGGCTCGAACTTGCTTGACCGCCTTGACATCAAGGGACTTTATGTTGAAATCCCGGGCTAGGTCCCTCGCTTTAGTAGGAAGATCAATGGGAGGGATTATTGCACACTCCCAAATATCGCGGTCATTAACTCCGTGGGAGACACGTGGCACGTGGCACGTGATCAACTCCCATAAGGGATGGCCGACCTTAATGATGATGTGCCTATACCTAGTCGTATTCGTACATCCTCCATTCCCGATCTAGGGGAGATGGTTCATCCTCCTCTTCCACGTGTCTCCCACGGAGTTAATGACTGGGAGTGCAATAATCCCTCCCATTGACCTCCAACTAAAGCAAGGGACCTAGCCCGGAATTTCAACAAGGAACTTCATATCATAAAGTCCTTATTTGGTCTAGTAAGGTACCAAATCCTAAGTTCCTTGCTATAATTGAAATCATTCCCCCACATTTAATCTCACCATTCATCTCTCCTTTCAACCTCATGTCTATGCATCTTTTAACGAACATGTATCCCATGTTCATGTTTCCTTCCACATTGCCTTCGAATTTTGAGGTTATGAAGAGGCATTAGATCTCCTCTTTTGTTAGTTTCCTTAAGTCTTGCTTAGAGAAACAAGCATAGCCCATGATTCTCAAGAAGATTCAAAGCACGGGATAGATAATGTGGCTAGCACGACTAGACTTGGTCGTGAAACTGGGATACCTCGCATTGGTGTTCCACCACCCTTCTCCTTGTAGTTAGAAAAGTAAGTACCATTGAAGTAATACACTTGGTTTGAGGTGGGCCATGTGAAGATTTCATTCAATTTAGTTAAGTTAGAACCTTCTCGGTATTGAACATCCTAAACTTTATTTCACATTCTAATGACTCACCCTCAATATTTATGCGCTTCATAGTGACCGATGAAAGGAATTAAAGTGTTAAGGAAGCATACGTTTCTTCCTTAAGATTTAAAAAGTTTAGCCAACCGAAGTTGTTGACTACTCTTTTTATTCCTTCATCGATCCCTAGTAGCTCCATTGATTCTTTATGATAGATACGGGTTGGAAGAACTGTTCGCTTTAAAAAGTCACCGTGTGATTTTTTATTTCGGTCATGGATTCTTATGGGTGGTGGTGGGTTAGGATTGTGTTGTTGTGAAGAAGATGGGGATGGTTGTGGTTCATTTGGGGTTCTCTTTTTACCTCCTCCAAAAAGATTTTTCATTTTATTTAATTAGGGGATGGTTACTAAAGATACTCAACAACAACCAACAACATCACACACACCCTTAACTTTAAACTCCTGTAAAAATCCAAATACTTGTTTCACAATATAATACTTCCTCACTAACATTCCTTAAATGGAAATGTTATATTACTTGACCCATACTATATATGGTAAGCTTTTGGTGGATCAATTCTCTAAAATACCCTCAAAAAGTGCACATGGGGGCAACTTTAAGGGGTAATAAGGTAGGCCATGTGCAACATGGGCCACAAAATTACAATTTCTCTCTCCTCTTCTTAAATATTGTGCCCAAGGCTATGGGTCAAGTAAATGCAAATAGAAAATGAGGAAGTACAACACAAGCAAACAATGTCTCCCGAACACAGAATTTCACAAACAATATCAATTTCACCCAATTTTCACACAAATCACAACACCAGTATTCACAACTTCCTTTGAATTCATTGTCATCTTCATTTTTCTCTTTGCCTTTCCTTTCCTCTTCTTCTTGGAAGCTTTAATGTCATCCCCTTCATCCTTATGAGCATCGGGCTCACCTTCTTCGACATTTTCTTCAACTAATGTCTTGAGGCAAGCAAACATGGCACCTCATCAAACCTATCCACTCCTTGTTTTGACTCATGAACAATGTATAAAAAAGCGCAAGGCGCAATAAGGCGATAAGGGTGCTAGACCCTAGGCGTAAGGCGCAAGCGCAAGGCGCGTGCCTCATCAAAGTAAGGCGCACTTTTGTAAAATTAAAGGTTCTTGTACTTATGTTACTGAAATATAATATAAAAACACATAAATATAAGAACACAATATTGCTTTCCCATAAATATTATAATAAATTCAAAAGGATATGTCAATCTGTCATCTTGTAATCTTGTATCATCATCTGAAACAATGCGCATTTGTCAATATATAATAAAAAAAGGCTAAATAAATAAATGAAATAGATTATATAATTAATAAATTATTTTTATTTAAATGTTTTGGTTAGTGGTGATGTCAGTCTTTTAAAAAATAGATTATATAATTAATAAAAATGGTTGATATTTTCATTAATTGTACATTTTATTTGCATGCGAACTTTAAAGATAATAACAGTATTATAAAAGGATATGGCTCTCATCCCTCTAAAAACTACGAGAGATGGAGTTCTTCAATAATAAAAAAAAAATAAAAAAAATAAACTCAGAGAGATGGAGAAGATTTCAACCATAACCCAGAAAAAATGAAAGAAAAATGTATAAAAGAAGGGAAAAAATTGGAAAGACAAAGAAGAGAAGGAAAAATAAAGTGATGAATACCTACCTGAAGATGGCTGATGGGTTTTCTTCGAGATTCAATTTGTCGAAAGTCGAAATAACTAGGGCTGGCTGAAGCATCTCTTCTTCTACTCTTCTTTCTTTTTCTTCTTTTTTCCCTTTTTTTATACTCTTTGTCTATTTTTTTAGTATTAAGGATATTATATGGTGTGGACCACAACACATTTAACAAGATAAAAAAACTGAAAAAAGGAATTTTTTATTAAAGCGCACAAAAGCACGCTTCTGCGCCTACTGCGCTTCACGCGCTTCGATGCGCCTACCCCCAAACGCCTATCGCATTAGCGCCTAAGGCGCACTTTTTCATACATAGCTCATGAACATCAAAAAGCGGGTTAGTGGCACAAAGCATTCTCAAGTCATGCAAATCATTATCACTAAGAGCATCTAAGGTCATGCAAACTTTCATGGGGGGTGGGGTCAATGGTAAGGCAAAATTCATCATCATTCACATTTAATGTGAGCTTTCCTTCCATTACATCTATAATGGTACCACCTGTTGCCAAGAAAGGTTGGCCTAGGATGATAGGGGTGTGGGCATCTTCATTGCCCACCTTAAGTGGGACATCTTAAACATTACCGTTAGCAAATTTGGTAGATCAATTAGCAAGTTGAAGAGTTGACATTGGTGGGTACCAAACCACCTATGCCACCAAACCACCTATGCCAAGCTTCTCATAAACCAAAAGAGGCATCAAACTCACACTAGCTCCTAGATCACATAGGGCATTTTCAAAAGAAATGTTCTTTATAAGGCAAGGAATAGAGAAACTTTTGGGGTCTTTTAGTTTAGTGGGTGAGTGGTTCTTGATATTTGCACTACAATTTTCAGTTAAGCTCAATGTGGTGGACTCACTCATGACAACCATTTCATTCTCACTTGACTTAGACACCTCACATTGTTTCTCTTCCTTAATCTCCTCACTCTCATTCTCTCTTTGCAAACTCATGGGTGGAGTCTCTTCTATGGTAGTCCTACATCTAGTCATAATTGCATTACAATGTTCTCTATGACCAATAGCTTGTCTAGGCAAATAAGTGCTAGAAGTGTTACTCTTAAGCGCACTAACTACTTGAGTTAATTGGGTTTCTTGCATCTTGTTATGGGTTAGCATTTGCTTGATACTCTCCTTTAAGTCATTGGTTTTCTTTGTTTGCGTGTTAACAAATTTTTCCATGGTGGTTTCTAGACTCGACTTAAGAGGGGGATCTTGAATTTGGAGAGGTGGTTGAGGGATAGGAGCAAGGGTTGGTCTATTTCCTCCATTACAATCGGGTGGGTTATTGTTAGAAGAATATTGACCCTTTTGATGGTACCTATTGTCATTTTGATGGTTTGCTCGGTTATTTGACACATAGTTACCAACCTTGGTTTTTATAATTTCCTTAGTTATTTTAAACATTCCTTTAGTCACTGTATTGACCTTGACCATTTCCTTAGGTTCAACACTCTTTCCAACCAAAGTTTTGGTGATGTTTCCATCCCTCATTAAAAATAAGGGTCATATTTAGGATTGGTTTGACCATTATTGATTGCATTAACTTGTTCCTAAGGAGGAGAGGGGAAGCATGAATCATTTGGTAAATAATACTCGAAAGTCACATGATCATCACCTCTACCGTTTCACAAGACATCATTTGTATTAAAACATTTTCATTAGATGAACCAGATACATGTGAATTTTGACGTAGGAAGTGGAAAGGGAAGAGGATTGCAATTGATAAAACTTAGAAGACAAAGCATCTAATTTTGAATTAATCATTTAATAGCCTTTACCTTATACCTTCCTCCCTTCTTAGAAATGCTTTCTCGTTTGGAATCCAATTTATGTAGTTTTGAACTACATCCACTATGATTTCGAGGCTTGTTCATGATTGGTCATCCCAATGTCCCATCCAACAATATGCGATCTACTCTCAAGAGACCCCTAGAGAACCCATGGAGTAAAAACCAATTCTCCATGCCATGGTGTGGGCATTGTTGTTGGTAGTTCTTAAATCTCTCCTAAGCATCATAAAGAGGCTCGTTGGTATCTTGTTGGAAGTTTGATATTTTAAACCTTAACTGCACCGTTTTCCAAAGAGGGATGAACCTCCTACCTCATTCCATGTGTTTGATGACTTGGGAGGCAACCTATCAAGCCAATGACTTGCCTTGCCCGTAAGAGAAAACTTGAACATGCTCAACAAAATTCCATTTACCTTTACGGTGCTACAATATCGTGTGAATTGCTTGAGATGCGCAATGGGATCCTCATGTTTTGCCTCGGAGAATTGGTGACCCTCTATTAAGGTGATAAGGGCGGGTCTTATCTCAAAATTATTTGCTTCGTTGGTGGGAGTAGCAATCCCACTTACTTCTTTATAAGGTGGAGGAACATCAAACTGTCTCAAGGTTTTATTTAGAAGAGCCATTTGAAATTGATGGAGAGGTGAAGAAGTTGGAAAATTAGCCTTTGGTGATCCTAGCGGAGTGGTGTCTCTACTAAAGTCACTAGAACTAGAATGCTTACCGGATTCAATGATTACTTGATGTCACTTGAAATAGCAATATATGTGCTCTCCCTCTTTTCTCTTCCATTTGCCCTTACAACTCTTTCGAGCTCAGGATTCAAGGGCATAAGAGATAGGGCTCTATAGCTGCGTTTGGGCATAAAACAAAGAGAATTAGATAGGAGATTAGTAGGTTAGTCAAATAATAAAGAAATATTAAGCTATAAAAATGAACTAGTCTCACATATTCCATAAGTAACTCAATGCTCAACGCCATTCCCCGACAACGACGCCGTTTCGACGGAGTGTAATCGGTCATTAGACAAACACCCTAAAGTCAAACACTATTTCTACCAAAAACAACCTAAGACAAGTCTAGGGTAAGTAAAGGATCGTATCTAGAGGGAATGAGTATGAGTACACCAAGAATATGAAACGATTGTAATCTAGTTCGGTCATATATTGGGGTTTTCAAAACTAGGGGGGGATTAAGAATTGACACCAACTAAACCAATAGATCAATACAATAGGCAAACATGAACACAATGGGTGATACAAAAGGGCACTCAACATTGTCTTCTTCCGAAGCTACAATACTAAGCATTCCTAAGCCAAACTCAACTTACATGATAGGCTAACCAAGATTCAACTATGGGAAGTAGACTACTTACTGGGGTTTGTATTTCGAGCGGTTTGAGAAAGCAATAAGGCATAAGTAATTTGGGATTTCTCACCTAAATTTTGCAACTAAGACTACAATATCATCTAAGCAAGGAGCCGTAATGAAGATAGAAATTCGGTACAATCATATAAGAAAAGGGTCACAACTAGTCCTCATCTTTCAATGCAAGCACAGAAGTGAAAACATGATCAATAAGTGGCCATCCAATTACACGATTCTTTAATAATCAATTAACAACCCGAAGTGAACATGTAAGAACAAATATCAATCAACCCATAGATTGGTTCAGTCTTCACCCAACCTCTAGCTAAGAAACTACTTACTAATAACAATGTCTAAATTCAACATTAATTTAACAATTTGAGAGAAGTACTAAGAACAAAGTAGATTGAACATGCAACAAATAATCAAGATTAGAGAAGAAATTAACATCTCTGACCAATTAATGACCAATTAAAAACAGAAAATAAAGAGTAAGAGATAGAGGAAAGAGATTACAATGGTTGAGTTTTGAGAGAAACTAAGCTAATTAAATAGATTTATAAGAAATTAAGGGCCTAAGAAGTCTAAAAGGGAAGAAGATCCCAAAAAATGAAGCCGAGGGGGTATTTATATTCCCAGGAATTACATTGTAAAATCTGTCAAAAAACAAGTTTCAGAATGTAGGAGCGCCCACTCCAGGATAATTTGCGCGCCCGCTCCTCAATAGCACAGCAAGGCACAACAAGGCAGAAGTTGAAGAACTGAAGAGGAGCACGCGCTCCTCGTATAGTGTGCCCGCTCATCTCTAAGGAGCGTCCTCTCCTTGGGGGTTGCATGCCCGCTCTTGTTGTTCATTGTTTGCACTAAGGTTCTTTATTGCCTTGGCTTAATCCTTAATTTGTCAAAGGTACCTACAAAACATGAGAAAACACACAAAGAGGGACGAAAATACCAAAAGCTATAATTATAAACAAAAGGAGTTAGAAAGGGATTAAAGTATGGGAGAAGACTACAAAATCGTGTTAAAAATGCCATGATAAGTGGACAAATAAATACTAGGCACTCTTGCAACTTCTTCTTAGCATCAAAGTTTGTGTTGTTAGGAAATTGTTCTTTGAGTTCTGAACTTTGCCCATGTATGTATCTTAACTCTTCCTGCATCGATGTCTACGTGCTTGGTGCGCCACCTAAACCTAGCATCTTCGAACAATTACATGATTGTTGTATCTACCTTCTGGTCGTCACCCAATTAACATATGCAAAAATACTGCTCCATGTCAAAGTGGAAGTTATCAACTTTTTTGCCATCTCTAGCGCCGCTCCAATACCACTATCGTCTTTGCCTGCAATGCACATTAGGGTATAACTTTTTTTTAGTGCTTCATCGGCTTGTTCTTGAGCAACGCGCAACTCGGTCCTTTATCAAATTCACAATTTGTTCGGCTGCTTGAGCATAATTACTTCAAGTTAGGACCATCGATATGCCTTGAGCCAAGCAAGTCATTCTTCTAAATTCATCCTGGTGTAGCCCTCCATTGGTGCCTACACGGGTGTCTAACGACTAGGTTTGGACTTCTGATACCAACTGTCACGGTCTGGGAAAAGGCAAGGACGCAAGCCTTGTGTGGAAATGGGGCTTGTGAGCGTAAAGAAACACAAGTGAGCAATTAAATCTAAAGGGCGCTAGCGTCCATTCGCGACGGAGTGCGGGTGGTTGGGGCTTGTGACAGTCGATAATTCAAAGCAGGTACAAGCGAGTCCGAACCATGATTTCTTAGTGCATCAAGTTAGTGGGGAAGAAAGCTAAGTAAGTAAGACACAATATCTATAAAATTCTAACACCTTTTTTATTTCATTCAATCATTCACCTTCTAAAGAGCTTTAGTTAGCATTTACATAGAATCCCTAGTAAACACTATAACGAAAGTAATACAATAAATGCATCTAAAGCCTAGAAAACTTAAAGTAAACTCTAAGAAAGCATTAGAAGGGAACCTAATACATAGAAAGAAAGGTTGGATCCTAACACTTTGGCTTGTAATGCATATATGAAGAAGGCAAAAGGTTGCAAATGGGGGGTAACAATGCCAAACTAAACAACAGTCTTATATACAACAAAGAAAACCAACTCCTATGAAGATAAAATGAAAATTTTCCTCAATCACTGTTTGAGGCACTTTCTCAAGAACAAACAATGCGAGTTCTTGATGTAGATGGCTTCAATGAGAAATAATAAACCACGCATGAAATTGTGCAGAGGCTCAATTAGTAGACGTTGGCACATCACTAGAGAAAGCTACACCATCCTATCCCAATACTCCAACCCAAAATTATGCATTTTCTAAGAGGTTTTCCCTTACTAGCTACAATAAATTAGCTTCTAAGCTCAGCCAAAGACACCATCCATTCTCAAACTTTCATAGTTAAGGAATAAAATTAAATCTAATCATCCATTCATTAATATCATCATAGGGGAGCAATTAAAACAAAGAACTACACTAACAAAAACTACATGAAAAGGTAAATCTGTTTAGATTTTATTATTTGTATAGGGCTTTAGATTATGAAGGAAGCAATTTAAATTTTTAGGGTTTGGATTAAAAGGGAGCATAATACATCAAATCATCAACCAATCAAACTCATCAATATCATCAAATCAAACAATCAACTAGATCAAATCAACTCACACAAGGCAACTAAATTGACCAAAGCATCTTAATTAACCAAGCCATGCGGAAAAATTATTTCTCTAATGCACATGTATAAGGGTGAGAAGTGAGGTAATATGCATCATAATGCAATAATTTTAGGCTAAGTAGGCCATAAAATCAGGAAAAAGACCAAACACCAATCTAAAGTAGGCAAACTTAAGCTAGAACAAACGGCAAATCAAAACCAACCACTTCAATAAAACAGACTCATCGAAGCCTTCATATCCAACATTCCACATTCAATCATAACAAAACTCATGAAAAACTTGCAAAAGGAGTAAAACAATGAACCGCAAATGTATTACGAGGCACACATAATAATGTATAAAAATTGAAGTTATTCGAGGTAAGAGAGTGATAGTGAGACTGAAATGAGCTTTGTAGTCACTTTGTGTGATTTGTGGAACCATCCTTTTTTTTATTTGTAAGATAACTAACAAAAAATAAGAAAATTCTATGACCATTGACTAAGTACCCCAATTCTAACATGTAATGCAATCTGGGGAATAGATCTCTAAATTAGTTACAAAGATGACAAAAATTATAATTTCAATAAGTATAACATATGAGCAAAAGGTGCAAGGAAAAACCTACCATGTGTTATTATGTTTCCTCACAAAAGCAGGAAAATCAAATTACTATTTTATTGTTTAGTTATTTTTTTCATATTCTCAAAGTCAATCATTAAAGATGTCCAACCTTTCTGTAGTATTTGCTAATACATGTTTATAACATTTCAAAACTCAACATTATCAAAGGACACTAAGCTGCACGGAGGTCATTATATCACTATGGAATAAAAGCAAGCTCCACAACAACAACAACAAAGCCTTAGTCCCAAAAGGATAAAAGCAAGCTTCATAACATAAACTTTATCATGAATATCTGTTTTAAGCAAAAATTTTACCCTTCTGTTCCACTTTTATACGCCACAGGTTTTAGAGTATTATAAATGATGATTTGATTCTTAGTATCTTAACTAGGGGCTTGTTGTCAACATTTGTATAAATTATTAAGGATGATTTCTAATATTCTTATTTGTTTTAGCGAAGTGCTTAAATAGACTACTAACTTGATGTGGCCTATAACGAGGACATTTAATATGTTTTTAACGGTATCAATTTGGCTGGATAGAAGTTCAGACTTTAAATATCTCTATCTTGCACTATAAAAGCATTGTATGTTACGCATAACTAGCCTATTAACTAATTCAAGCAGTCCAATATATCTTATTATTACTTGCTGATAATGAATTCATGGTGATTATTAGTTAGCAGCATCCTCTCATTTTCCAGTCTGTTCCTTTTCTGTACTCTGAAACTCCTGGTGTCTGCTAACAAAACATTGACTTCAGCTGGATATAATTTCTCTCCCTCAAATTAAAAAAAGAAAAAAGTGAATACAATTCATACAAGTTTTTTCAATACTATAAACAATATATGTTTAGAGTTTCATTATTAATTGTTAGTCTGCTGCCATCTGAATTCCGACTGATGTTTTCTTGTACATTGTTGACATTATCTTTGTAGAGAGTGAAAGACAGCTGGAGGGTGGTGAACCACAGAGACATTATACCAACTGTCCCTCGCTTGATGGGTTATTGTCATGTGGCTCAGCCTATATATTTGACTGCTGGAAATCAGGAGAATGCTCCAGTACGTTCATATACTGTTTAAGTTCTACAGATTTTTTTTGTAGGCAGGAGATGCTTTCCTTTTACATACTTAACACCAATTTACGTGTAAAATATGACTGCTAGCATTCAGGCATCATTATTGGTTATATGATTGTTCATATGTATGCAACATTTCAGGAACATGTCAAGCTTTCTGGAGATGGCTATCAAGGGGATGTGATTGGGGAAGCAACACCCGATGTTTTAGTCAGTGAATTTGTATGTTCTGTTTTATCTCTCGCCTTTACTTATGTTTTACTTTTTCAAATTTTGTTTGTTTATTTGTATTTACCAGATTAATAAAAAGTTCAATGCATGGGGTTATACTGTAATAAATTGTAGAATAATCATACTTAATTTAGAATTAGGCTTAAGTGTGAAACCGAAGGTATTTTTTGTTCATTTGCCCAATTTTCGCTCATTTGGAGATCTAACATGATGATGAGGGTAAAAAAGGCCTGATGAGTAAAAGTTATCGAATTAGTAAGGGAAAAAAAAAAATTAATAAATAAATAAATAAAAAAAAGCCCTCAGGTGCACCTAAAATTTTCATGATATAATTATCCTCTTCTTAATCCCCTAAAATTCTGTAGATTGCATAAGTATATGAATTATGAATCTTATTTTTAATTTGAGCAATCAATGGTATGAATATTGTAAATCTTCAACGTATGTAGAAAAATTTATACTTGGACACTGTGATATAATTCATGTTATTCATTTATGGAAAACTTTTTGGTTTATCTTGATATACTCCATGTTACTCCCTCCGTTCCACAATGATGTCCCTGTTTTGAATCTTTGACTTTTTTAAGAAAGAGAGAATCTTCTAAATTTCTCTTTTTCTATAAGAGCAAATATAGTCATGTGGGATCTAGTTTGATTCGTCTTGGTGAGTAGATTATTAATATCTAACTTTTTTAATTTTTTGCTAGCGTGAGATTAAAGATATTTGCGATCAAAGATGGGTAAAATTTTGCATTGATTTGCAAAACAGGAACATCATTATGAAACGGAGGGAGTATTCATCTCTGGAAAAGCTTTTTAAACTCTTTATCTATTTATTTAAAATTAATACCTACAACATTTTATTTCCCAAAAACACTACATGTCCCATATTTTCCTGATGCTCTTTAAAAGCTTTTAGGATGGTTAAAAGATAAGGTTTATGTAGCAATCGCAGTGCTGCAGGAAAGGAAGTGATGTGTCAATCACAGAACATGCCATGATGCAAATTTGATTTTAATAAAGTCATTTAAGATGGATAATAATTATATGCTATTAGAGTAGACTATAAGAGGCTTAGGTCATGTACCTCTGTTTAGTAATTAACTTTAAAGTGAAATACGGAATGTAATATTCAATCGAGGGCATATTGGGGTTGGAATGTTTGACTTTGATGAGGTCTTTCTATTTTTATTTTTAATACACATGAACCAGATTATTTTTGGTTTGTCGATTTAAAATACTTTACAAAACAACCCATTTGAAACAACGTGGTCACATTTTGGCATGTGAGTGGTGAGTCTTAGTCTTATGTGACACTCTCAATGTTCCCATTACCACCATTCCTAAATTTTCTTAACATTTTCCCCATTAGTCTGTTCCTTAAAGCTCTTTACGCTTTTGCTTAATCTGTTTTTTGCAAACCCATTTACTACCTTCTTTTTGCACTTTTTCATTCACTCTCTCTTTTCATCCACCCACCTTTTTTTTCCTATCCATTCACCACGTCAACTACATTCTCTCCAGGCCAATTGCCTAAATTCTTGTGAGAATAGTAAATGTCGAAAACAAATAGGAATGGAGATAGTACATATTCGAATCTTTGGTGTTATATACTTCATAAAATATGTTGAAATATATATGGTACTATTTTTCATAAGAATGATGATAAATGCAGAAATCAGAATTTGAGTAGTAAAGTTACTACTAAAAGCTCTATAAAAAAATAAAAATAAATAAATAAATAAATAAAAAAATAAAAAAATGAAAAAAGAAATTTGAAGTTAAAGGATAAAAGAGGAAAGTTGTAAACGCCTATTAAAGTTTAGGGTGCATCCACCATCCTTTCTTTGCAAATATATGGTGAATATGAAGTTTTATAGATGCTAAACTGCTCCCTTTAATAATTCATTAGATGCTGGATCTAGATTGATTCCCAGGTCTGCAGTGCTACTCTCATTTCCCCCCTTTGAAGCATCAGGTCACAGGTGGAAACTAACAAAAACTGTCATCTTGCGATAGTCATAAAAGTTAAGGTGTCACCCAACAACTGACAGATTAAGGTGGGGTCTTGGTTGGATATTGGATGCAAAGCTTGGTCTATTTCCTAGTTTCATGTTAGTAATATCTCAGGGATGAAACAAACACATGACAAGATCAGATCAGACTTCAGGTAGCCCTTTAGCCTACTCTACAATATTAATGAGATAACAATTTGTTATTAGCCCTTTAGCCTACATACGACAAGGTTGTATTATGGGTACAATCTCCATTTCCTCTGGAAATCTGGCATGGAATTGAAATAAGCTGGAGTTATTACACAAGAGGAATCAAATTCAGAAGCAAGCCCAATGGGCAACTTTTTTATTTTATTTTTATTTTTAACTGATTTATCTTTTCGTCCATTCTCCAGCACCCAAATGGCTCTCAGTTCTTGAGAATGGTTGGGAGATGAAGCAATAGTTTAAAGAGCTTCTTGAAACTTTTTAAGCATCCTATAAAGGCAATGAGAAGGAATTTGGAGGACAGGGAAAGGAAAATCAGGGAGAATTAGGGCTCTATTGTATTTGCTTTTTGGCTATGGAATGGGGAGAGATTAGGGAAGAAATCTGAAGGATCAATATTCCTTTTGTGTTTTTTATTAACCATATCCTAATATTATTGGAAAGGTTTGTAAGTAAAAATGCAAATTCTCCCCTTCCCTTCCTTCATCTCACTTACCCTTCCCCTTTCCACCATAACTGCTATCCAAACATGGCATTAGTTGATACATGGGAGATCTTAGTATATGATTATGTTTATGCAGTTCAATATTTCTCAAAAATACATACCTAAACAATCAATGTTTTTTTTCTGAAAAAAATGCGTCTAACATAACATGACAATGAATGCCAGTGATTGCTCCAGAGTCCAGACGCTTGCTTAGGTCATTCCACAAATTCTGTACCAGTCTTGTGGCATCTTTTGTTTTTAGTAATTATAATCAGAACACTTGTAACTAGAGTAGGAAATTACCAAAGTTAGAATCAGCTGTTTTGGTTCTGCAAACTATTATTTACTGCACTCAATTTTTTGCATTGCTTTTGTGTATGCCAGTATATGCCCAGTACCCTTTACAACTGGATTCTATGTGTATTAACTTTAAAACCATTCTTCATTGCTGACTTTAGATTGTGAACATTTGTCCAGTATTTTAGGTACATCTCAGATAGTTGGTACGATTTATGTGGATCAGCACAAGCAGATTGCCAACTTGCCAAGTACCATTTATGTTAGAAACATGGAATCTGAAACTAGTATTTAATTTACTAGTATTCTGCTTCAGCAATTTAGTAAACATATCTCTGATTTGTATAGCATTTAATTCTTTTATTTTTTTTATTTTTTACAGTATATATTGATTGATGTTATTGTGTGTGTGGTGAAGTGGTACTATTAGCTTATATGCACACACTTTAATGGAACTAATAAAACCTGCTTGAGAAAACAAAATTACAAAATCCATCTTAACCCAATATTCTTTTGTTTGTATATTGATCAATTTCTTTTATTCCCTTTATTTATATTTTTGCATATTATGCAGATGAAAGGTGAGAGAGAATTAGTGGACAGGATACTGCAGACGGAGATAAATTTATTCCGGGCCATTAGAGATGGAAGCGCATTGATGCAAC
This sequence comes from Chenopodium quinoa, assembly GCF_001683475.1. Classification (NCBI taxonomy): domain Eukaryota; kingdom Viridiplantae; phylum Streptophyta; class Magnoliopsida; order Caryophyllales; family Amaranthaceae; genus Chenopodium; species Chenopodium quinoa. Next base: position 2,526,773 of record NW_018744113.1, on the reverse strand, counting down.
ATATGGAGGATTTCTACTATATCTCATTGCTGGAGGTAGTTTCTTTGCTGAGCACTTTAATTGTTGTAGATTAGTCTACTATGGATCTATACCAGTGGCGATTCCAGGACTTTGCTGTTATGGGTTCGAAATTTCCAATCGTATACATTGATAATTCGGGTGTGCATAATACATTTCAATTTGAAGTGTTTGAGGTTCATTTTAAGGTGGAGATATCAATTTGAATTTAATTTGGGGAGGAATAAGCGTACAATTTTATGATTTTGACTCACGATTTTTCCAAAAAAAAAAAAACTCTAAACCTTTCATCTCCAAACTATAAAAAGCCCAAAATATATCAATATTGACATTTACTTTTTCACGTCATTTACACACTATCCATTAAATAATTTAATATGAAGTATTAACAATTTTACAACTTCAATCAACAAATTAACTACTTTAATCAATAAATATATTAACAATTTCAATCAATGATTTCACAACTTCAATCAACAATATTGGTATATGAAAACTTCACTCAACAATTCGATCTACAACCTCAAGTCTTCAATATCAACATTTTTACAAGCTTAACTAACAATTTTAAAACTTCAAAAATTTCAAATTAAACCTTCTTGGATGAGAGTGAGGAGAGAGAAATAATCAAATCTTCTTGTATGAGAATGAGAGTGAGGAGAGAGAAATAAGCTAGAAGTAGTATCTTGTCAAAAAAGAAGAAAAAAAAAGCTAGTATATATGTAGCATTGGGATTTGGGGGAAGGAGTACTTCAGCATTTAATGGGTTTCGAACCCAGTGCCTTTGTCTAAAAAGTCAAGACCTCAACCACTAGGCTGTTGTGCATATACAGATATAATTTACACTGTTTTATATTTAACCTTTTTTTCTGTACAAAAAACCTATACGATTTTTTTCGGATCCAGTATGGGTTCAGCTGCCACTGAACCCATACTGGAATCGCCACTGATCTATACTCAAGTTGTGTCACTTGTGTGAGTTCAATTGAAAGCGAGGTTATGTTTGGTGTGTGTAATGTGTGTGTGTGTGTGTGTTTGTTTGGTCTTCTTTTTTTTTTTTTTTTTTTTTGACGGGATGTAATGTGTTAATTGCTTAGAGGTTTTGATTGTTCATGGCAGAAGAGCTAGAATAAAGATAAAACCTTAGCTGAAAGCTAAAACATGTATAGCTATTGTTGATGCTGATTTTTTTTTTTTTTCTTTGGAAGAGTAAAGGTTTATACTTGATAGATATCAACCTAGCTAATCGTATTTATAGGGAATGATATAATCAGGAGTTGACCTTGGTGAAACCTGTTACATGATAATAAAGGATGTCTTTCATTATGTTTTATATAAATATAAGAATCATTCTGATTTGTTAAATGCAAGTAACCTGTAATATTCATAAAAATAAAGTTTAAGCAGTCAGTACTTTTAAGATAAAGAAGTTCTTTTTTTCGTAATCAGATTGAAAGATGAAAGGCAGTACTTGGATGTAAGTACAAACATGCATCATATGTTTTTATTCTTTTGGCCCTACCTTAGATAAATCTTAATTGCATGATAGAAATACATGTATTCGTGTTTGTAACTATGTAGAATGCAATTGGTCCTTGATTTGTGTGTTAATAAGCCAAAATTAAAATATTTTCTGAAAATATATGCAATTATCAAGCCAAAATTATATAAGCCTGAATTTTTTGTTATGGATATGGTTAAGTGTTGATTGACTTGTTAAAATTCTTTAGTGTAAGGAAATTATTTTACCTTCATGACTAAAATAATGTGCAAAATCAGAAGTAGAAACAAATTTAAGACATTGCTTGATTGTAAATCAAATCATTCATAGACAGGGCCATGAAAAGAGTTGTCCATAAAGAGAAAATCCTGGATAAACATAAAAGGTGGAACGCAAAAAGCCCCCCCCCCCCCCCCCAAACACACAGACTTTTGAATCACTCCCTTTTATCTTTATCATTATCCAATCCAGCTAGATTACTCGAGTACTAAATTATGTATCCTGTCAATTGTGGCTTCCACCCCATGTTTTATACTTTTATGTGAAATGGCTGTTAACAGTCCTAATTGTATGACTATAGACTACTACTTTCCTGTCACAGTTATGACAATGATTAACATTGCTTGTATTGCATTTTCGAATATGATCCAAGCTCCTCCTTGGCAAAAAGCTTAAGGAATTCCCTTAACCCTATTAACTCTAAGAGCTACGTCCATAAGAAGGCTAAAATTTGGCTATAAACCAAATTTTTTTAGGAAATCACCAACAAATGGGTGGCACAAGGCCAGCGAAAATGTTTATATACTGCTACAAAAAGCTCAATTCAATATTTTACCTAACAAATTCCCTTCAAGTGTAACCAATGAACTTCCACTTAAGTGGAATGAAAAGATTAAATTTATTTATTGAAAGGTAATTCGTGTGAGCTAAAGATATGAGGAAATTGTCAATAGATCAGCTTTGGTAGCACAAGCCCATTAATACTAGAGGCTATCCATGGTTCGAAATTACCATCAGCTAAAATATTTACTTAGAGATATGGTGCACTAATAGTGGTACTAGGGACTTTCTTTTCCTGTAAAACCTTTCTTTCAAATAAAAAATAAAAAAAATGTAAAAACTTGAAGTCATAAAACCTTGAAGTTGTAAAACACGTCTTCTTCTTCTTAAATGCCTTAATCCATGCCTTAATTCCATAAGTGGGGTTGTCTACATAAACCAACATGAGAACTTCCCATGAGGTCACGCATCCTAGTACTACTCTCAATCATTGTGGCGCAAGTCAAGCGATGTGACAAAGTTTTACACTGGCTATCCCTGGCCTACCATAACCCCCCTCCTTTATCTAGGCTTGGGATTGACGGAGTTAGTAAAAATCTTGAAATGGAGGTAAGAAATTCATATATGAACGAGCACTATAATGCATCAACTTTCCCCACCCAACCGTAGTTTGAGGATGGCCTATGCTCGATATAGTTATGTGGGAAGGGTATTTGGGGAATGTAGCTTAAATGTGTCGGTAAGGTTCGTATTAAGTGAAATTCAGGCTTATAAGAGCAATTTGTTAGAATTAGAAAGATTAAAAGGGAGGCAATTATTCCGTTATTCCATTTCTTTCTATCTAATCCATCATTGATGATTTAATAGCATGAACCAGTACAACTATAATCGATCTTGATCTTATTTTTGCATGTTTGAATAATCAAATGAAAATAAATCCCTCCATCTATTACTATTTTGTTCTACTCGCTTTCATTTTTGTCCCTTTCTTTTTCTACTCACATTGTTTTATACTTCGTACTATTTTAGGCATGCCTCATTTTCCATATTTTTCCTCTTATTACACAATACTTAAACCTTTCCACACAATCTTTTATTCACTTTTTCTTACAATCACCCATCTTTTCTTACATTTACATGCAATCTCTTTTTATATGAATTTTTTTTTTAATTGAGATACCTACAATTGTGTTAAACACAAAAGAATAGATTGAGTACAATACTATTCTTTTTTAATATGGTACTTGGATGATTTTATGGTATCTATTAGATAGTTTAGATTTTAGGGTTTAATAAACCCATGCGAGCTATTTTTACCTGTGTTCCTTTTAGTCCTCAGATATGTACTATTGTGATGCTCTTTTCTCAAATTTTATTCTTTGAGAAATATCCTCCCTGCCTGCTCCCATTCATTGCTTATTAGACCAGGGTTTTTTTATGAGTTATTAAAAGCCTCCCAGGATCATGGCCAATAGTGGGATCCATTTTGGATCATTATTTTTTGGTCTTTTGATCATTTTTGCTGTGATGGTAACGGTTGTGAAATATAATGCTGCTGTTTAATTCCTTATATGTGACAGAGTGTGAAGTCAAATTATCAGACTGCTACTGTGCCTGTGAAGAAGAAAGGAGATGATTTATCTGTCAGCTGAAACAGCACATTGTTTGATGGTTGGTAACTGTCAAGTTTCAAATTAGCCTACTTTCATGAATCATTGTATCAAATACTCCAAAACTATGGTGTCTGCAGGAACCTCATAAATTGACATTGGTTTTTCCACTTTGCTATCTAGAATATTGGTATTTAGAATTTATTCTAAAATACACCAGAGCAGCAAGAGCAAGAGGGGTCATATCTATGCGATTATATAGAACAACAAATAGAAGTTCTGTATATGTGCTGTTCGGCTGTACATGGTTCTTGGCTATCCAACTATCAGAATGTGGTCCTGTTCAGTGGCTACCCAGTAAATGATTTTTCACTTGAACTGTTTTCTTACGATTTGAGTGTGGATGTTGTTCCTCCTTTGTCTTGCATCTCAACTTTCTCGAGCATTTGACATTTAGTATCATCCTCCTCATGTCTGCTCTGTAAATATACTACTTGATGTATATTTATTTAACTTAAGATATTTGTATATATCAATTGCACGTAGTAAATATCATGTATCTTTAAGAAATATAAGTGACTTCTTTTGTTGTGAAATAATTATGCAACAGTCTATGTCTCTGCTCTCGACTCTTTGAGCCAACTTCTTTCGAGGTGTCTGTCCTTGTATATTGCTTATTATGACGTATTTTATCCTTCTGCTGTCGGTCTATGTTCTGAATGTAAAATTGCTGCTCAGATGATATGCCACCCTTGTAAGAAAAATAGTTTAAGCAACTGCTTTTAGAAGGAATGTGGCTACTATTCTTTGAAGTTTGAACACTACTTTCATTCAGTAATCCTCTTTTCTTGATGTATTTAATTCAGTAATCTAACCAAACCATTCTATTTCACTCATCTCAAACATATGTTACTCGAATTCTTCACTACCTTAAGTACCTCTATGGATCCTTGGCATTCAGACATGGGTAGGACATTTGACCCTTCATATTTTTTTTCACCTACATTACAAAATAGCCAAGTTGGACACTTATAAGCACATACGACACCGTGTCAGATATGGATAACCGACCAAGTCCGAGCAACACAGTCTAAAAGTGAATATCACCTTGACATTAAGTTGTTTGTCATTTAGTAATCTCCCTCCAATAATAGTAGTAACAAAAAAAGTAAGCGACACAAATAGATTAATAAATAAATTCAAACAGCATAATCAGAGTTGCTTTCGGCACTGCATTGCTTCAGTGGTTTTCTGAGCTGCGCAACCTTGTGTTCATATAACCTGAGTGAATGTCCATCTGGCAATGGTTAAGCTCAAAAACAGGTGTTTCTCATATTAATCTCTTTTTTAAAGGCCTTGTACTTTATTTCTGTCTTGTCACATTATTTTATTCTTGACTTCTGATTAAGCAAATCTATCACCCTGTTCCTTCCCACTTTTATTTTCATTTTCTTAGAAATTCTCTCTTGGAAATGAGGGAATGCAAATTATTCATTGATTTCACTTGACTCTTCAATTTATCTTAAGTACCCGTGTATATTATTCATCGATAATCTAACATGGCAGCACGAGTATGGATACTTGAAACTTCAAGTACTTTGTTTAGAAATAGTTGCACCATTTTGACTTTCGTATTACACCACTCTGACCATTAATTTTCTAGATATTGTACTTTTTATTTGAATTCAGGAGTTTGAAAGGTAGCTAAGCAAACAGCAACAAAGATTTACAGATGAAAAAACCGAAAAATGAGTAAAGTTTAGTATTAACAGAAACATTATCGCTTTGATTGGATACAATCTAAGACATTCCATTCCAAAATTCATATAATGTTCTAGTTTACAAATGCAAGCTTAGCAAAGCGAATTGAGGGCTTAGAGAGGTTGTTGACACGAGCAGAAGAATTTGCTACCTTGTTATTACTATTAATGCTCATTATTCTTAAACTTTGTCTGAGAATGTCCACTTCCCTTTTCCTCTTGTATTCTTCATCTTCCATTGAAGCTAATTGTGCTTTTAACACTTGAATCGTTTCGTCCCTCGCCTTTAACTCCCGTTGAAGATCTTCCATCAATTCTTCTTCGTCTGCTCTCCAGTTTAGTGTCCCTGCTTCACAATTTAAGAACTGTTAATTTACAGTCTGATAAAACCAAAATAAATTGTAACAGGTAAAATTGTAACTTCTGATTTTCAAAATATAAATTTTAACAAGTTAAATTGAAGTTTAGAGTTGGACATGATATTCACATTCATCATATAAACAGAACAATTTATTAAAACCATTATCAATTTTATCATTGCAGTGGATGTTATTGGTAAAGTCTTGCGAGTTGGTACTCAAAACCCGAAATCAAATCTCATCATAATCACCCCCTTTGTAGCTCACTATATAATAAATAACTAATGATTGAGAGGATCAGGCTAATTTATTACTACTAATTTTGTTTTCGTGAACCCAACATTAATTAGGCTTGTGAATTTCACAGAATATGATAAGAAAGAATGCTTAATTAAGACACAAAAAGTGTACCTTCATGTGTCCTTTGAATCAGATCATCAAGTTCATGCTTAATAGCAAGATACAACATCTTCCATTTTTCAACAGCTTCATCTCTTCTTGCTCTTTCTTCCCTCATCTGTTCCATCAGCGACAAGCTCGTAGCAGCAGCCGCAGCAGCAATATTACTACTATTACGACAATCTGTTGACACTCCGTCAGATGAAATTTCGCTGTTTCTTACAAGACCAATACATCCCTTGGCCTCCTCTTCCATCTGTCTGATCCTCTCTTCGCGCTCTTCTAAGCTTTTCTTTAGCCCTTTTACCTCTTCCTTGAGCTTCTTTCGCTCTTTCTTCCACTCCGCTTCCCTGAACGCAAACACCATCAGTTCCTTCTCGTAAACCTCGGTCTCTTCCTCCCTCTGCTTCAATATTGCATTGATCTCCTGCTGCAGTAGCCTCATTTTCTGTATAAACATTCTTGGATCATTCTCCCATGCATAGTTCCCTCTTTTCGGCCTGCTCGAACACACCCCCATCTACTGTTAGTATGGTATCCTTGTTTTCGGGTTTTGCAGGGTTTTCGGATTAGTGTCTGTCTGACAACTGCGCGCTGCGCGCTCCGAGTCTACCAAAAAGGCCTCTAGCACATAAGTATTGTTAACATGTGCACCCCATGGTGGAGGATGGAGAGAGTAAGAGTGGGATATGTGGTTGAGTTATAGTTGTGTTTTGGATGAGCAAAGACAAAGGGCGGTTTAAATGACATAAATTCTTAGCAGGAGAAAGGGGGGGCTTCTGTCACTGAATGAAAACAGTCTCCATATACTTTGTCCGGTTCGTTTTCGGGTTTTTTTTGGATTCATGTGAGATTTTGTTAAATTCACTTAGGGCCTATTCACATTTACTGAACAGGTCTGATTGGAGCTAATTTAAAATGAATTGAACTGATTGGAACTAAACTGAACTGAACTGAACTGAATTGAGCTGAAATGATTATTTTATGAGAGAATGAAATTAAGAGCTGAATTGAACTGAACTGATTGGAGCTAAACTGAACTGAAATGAACTGATTGGAGCTGAACTGAACTGAAATTAAGTAAATGTGAGCAGACTCTTAAGTTTACATTTCTTTTTTTTATGTATGTGTACAATAAAATTTAAAATATACATGATTTTTATATTGCCTATAACATTAACAACTAATATGGTTTAAACATTAAAATTTTAACCTCTTTCAGATTAAAAATACACAAGATGTGTATAAAATAAAAGCGATTTCAGCCTGTTTTGTGTGCGGCTAGCCACACCAAGTGGCCGGTATAAAAGAACAAAGTAATCCTTATAACATTGTCCGGAAAACTCCTGTAATATTGACTGAGTACCCTTACAACACTCACTGAGTAAACCCCTATAACACTGACTAAGTAACCCCTACAACACTGACCGAAAGTAACCCCTAATATGGTTGGACACAATGTGTAGCCAGCCACATATACACTTACAGCAATTAAGAGTATTGCTCAAGTCCAAAACCTAAAAAATGAATAGTGATATAGTACGAACCCCTAATTGTGAGATTTCGTTGTGTTAAAAATAAGATGGATCTCAACAGTGTTATTTGGTAGTTAGTGAGTTAAATTAATGGGTGTGCAATTATTACATAATTGAAGGCCCGTGAAAGAGGAGTGTCCCATGTTTAGAGAATTTTGTCAAATAATATTGGATGGAAGGATTTGTCACATGCATTTCAACATGTACACTTATTGATATTATGTACTGTAGTTCGTCGTGTATTTGATGCCAAATGTTTCATTTTTTTTCCATTATAATTTTTTATTTGCATCATTGAACTAGACTATTATGCATTTGACTAACACTAGAGTAGGCTAATTAATAAATAAATATGAAGAAGGGAGTGATGAGTGGAGGCGTGGAGCTACAACATAATTCCTAAGAGATTTCACTAAGTTTAGGTATAATTTATATATACGTTTTTGGAGTATTATGTGCCCGGTTATTTTCGTATTGTTCTTATTTAAGTTAAACTAAGAATTTGAATTTGTGACCTTGAAATCACAACTTCTCTCGGACATATTTTTAGGGATAGGATCCCTACTCTCTTCTCCCTCTCGCCAAACTTTATACGTCTCTATAATTTTGCATGTCTCCGATCCAACCATCTTACCCTAACATCTTTAAACCTAATAAAACATGTTTAACATCAAGACAATCCTCTCTTGCCCTTCAAATAGTTGAATATTGCATATTTTTTGGTGAAGGAAAAGACAAGGGAATAGAAACCAAGGGAAGGATAGAAAAAAAGTAATTATGTATCTCTACTATTTTTTTTTTTATTTTTTTTTTTTGACAAGATGTATCTCTACTATTTGGTTCAACTGTTTAAGGAGAGGGATTGAATACAATCCAATGTTTAGTTAATTATTTTTTTAAAAAATGAAAAAAAAAAAAATTGACATCAATAGTTAATTTTTGATAAAGGAACAAATGAAGAGAATGAAGACTACAACGACAACAACTAAAAAAGTCAGAAAGAGGCTGCAACGTATTCAATTTTCTTTGTTTGTGAAATACTCCAATTTTGTAAGGAATTTAAGCATTTTATAAGTTTATTTTTTCATATTATATACTTAGAGCATGTTCACATTTTACTGAACTGAGCTGAATTGAACTGAAGTGAACTGATTAGAGCTGAACTGAACTGAGCTGAAATAAATATTTTATGAGAGAAGGAAATTAGGAGCTGAACTGAACTGAACTGTACTGATTAGAGCTGAACTGAGCTGAACTAAACTGATTGGAGCTAAACTGAACTGAACTGAACTGAAATTAAGTAAATATGAACAGGTCCTTACTCCGTTATAAATTAGATAACACATTTTGACTTTAACACTATTTATAAACTTTGTTTTGAGTATGTAACATAATAACATTTGTGATTTATAGATATGAAAATACATACTAATGTGGGACCTTGTTACATTTGTTTCAATGTGTACTTAACGTTCAATTTTTAACATTTTTTACAGTAGTATTATTTAAGATATTTTCAATTAAATTTTTGCACTGACATGCCATCTAATTTGGAATGGACGAAGTATATTAATTGAAAATACGAAAAAGTAATTTTTCAAATACGAAGTGTCTCCAATATACTTCCCTCGTTTTCTTTTAAATGCAATACTTAAACTTTTACACTATTCATATATACCACTTTGTTGATGATTTATAATTAAGGAATGATTTAAGTCATGTTGGATTTTGTTAGTTCCGTCTCAATTTATACTTTATTAATATCAAATTTTTGTAACTTTTACATGTTATTAATATAAGATATTAATGATTGAAATCACGAATTGGCAAGTGTGTAATGAGAAGTATTGCATGAGAAAAATAAAATAAAATTTCAAAGTACTATCTATACTATTTAGTCAAACGGCACTTACATATAATTCCTAAGAAATCAAAAATTCCAACACAATTAATCCCTCCGTTTTTAAATACTTGCTCCACTTTCTTTTTCTGACCGTTTTTAAATAATTGCTTCATTTCCTTTTTTGGAAAGCTTTTACAATATTTAATTCATTTCTCACACTTGGTGGACCCAATATAATATTCTCTCTCTTCCTATTCTTCTACTACTTTTGCTTTTTACAATTTTTTATTTTCTCAACTACCCCACTCCATATTTTATTACTTTCTCCAATTTCTCCTAAAACTCCGCGCATAGAGAAATGGAGCAACTATTTAAAAACGGAGGGAGTACATAACACCTTAAACTAAATACATTGTAGATTTGATCAACAATCGCATTAATAAAAAACTTCATCCGAAGCAATACAATCTGTGAGTTCACACTGATTCGACTTGAAATCCACTGATGCTTAGCCGTTTGAGTGAAATACTCATGTGGTCCTCCAGATTCTTGTAGTGATTATGAAACCCTAAATCTTCAATTCTCGCTATACAAACATTAAAATAAATAAATAAATAAATAAACTCAAGAAAAATCATGATCACAAGGATGAGATCTATTTATTAAAAGCAATTAAAAGGTTTTTGGGGTTTATTACCAGTAAGAACACCAGTGAAAGCCCTTACAAAGATTCACAACTGAGAGCAAGAAGAAAAGAGATGGTATATATGGAAAGCAAAGGGAGAAGAGAGTAGCAAACCTTACAAAAAAAATGATAAAACCTAGTAATGGAGACTAGGAAAACCCTCCTAAGGAACTAAAAAACCTTCCCAGGGAGAAAACCTAGAGGGAACGAAGACTGAAGTGCTATATTATTAGTATGAATTTTAAGAGTAGAATAATAAAGTATATACATTTACATATGCTACTTTAAGAGGAAGCCCCAGTTTATAAACCTAAATAAACAAATTATGTTTATCAAATGACATTTTTGTACGTAAATAAGTTGCATTGAAAATTGTGTTTTTTGATTAAAAAATACTTCCTCCGTTTTTTTTACTTGATATGTTTCTTTTATCACGCTTGCCAATGCACAATTTTAACGATATAACTTTAAATCTACATAAGTAAAAATTATAAAGGTTACTCCCTCCGTGTTTTTTTAAGTAATACACTTTCCATTTCCGGCCGTGTTTTTTTAAGTGATACACTTCCTTTTTTGGCAAAAAAATACATTAAAATATTATATCTCTCTCCTCTCATGGTCCCCACCCAAACCCACTACTACTTTTTTATTATATCTTTACTCTCACATTCATTATTTTTCAATAAACTATTAACCCCACTATCTTTCTTTAACAATTTTTTAATACTCCATTACCCCACTTACCTCTTATTTTATTTCAGTCAATTAAATTGCCTAAAACTATGTGCCGGTCAAAGTGTATCACTTAAAAAAAACACGGAAGGAGTATATATTATTATAGTACTTATTAAGATGAATTCAAAAACATGCTACATGAATATGTTTTTCCTTACATGTAATTCACAAAACATAATCAAAGGAGGAGTGGTGAATAGTGTAAAAGTCAAAGCGGGTCAAGTAAAAAAGAACAAAGGAAGTATATATTTGTACTGTTTGTGGGACACTATGACAAGTTGAACAGATTTTCAAAGTTAACACTGTTAACTCTCCGTTAGCTACTATATATTCATCATCTTCTTCCTCCCACCTTCTTCTTCTTCTTGTTCATTTTCTTCCTCTAATTCAAATTTTTTTTCTTCCCACCCACCTTAATTGTAATACCCCGTATTTTTATGTATTTTTATAAAGTATTAAAGTATTATTAAAATGTATTGTTAAGGGCTCAAGTATTTTAATTAAATATTTTAAAGGGTTAAACTATTTTAAATATAAAGTTTTATAAAAGCAATATATATTTTGGGCCAAACGTTTATTAATTATTGGGCAATGTAAATTACTCCTACATACTCTTATTGGAATAACCCATTCCAAAACCTATAATTTAAGCCTACATTTTTATAAGCCCAAATTTAACCCTACACTCTCTACTCTATAAATATCCCATGAATCCCCAAAATTTTCCACACAAAAGATTCGTCTTATTTTCTTTCTCCTTTGTTTTATTAATTTGTGTAATTATAATTATTGATTTATGGGTTTTGATTTTATTGTTTAAAATTAATTTAATTAGTATCAAATTGTATTTTTGATGATTAAACTTTATAATTTCAGATTTAATAAATGTCATAATTTTCAGATTTTGTAAATTTTATAACCTAGGGTTTTTAATTATTGAAAATCATGATTTTAGGGTTTTTATGAACAGTTGATTTAGGGTTTTTATAGTAATAATGTTTTGAAATTTTGGTGATTATAACTACTGATTAGTTTAACTTAATTTCAGATTATTTTGAACACGCAAATTCATGTTTTAATTTTTAGATTTCCGTTCTTTAATATTAATCCCGTTTTAATCCCGACCAGATTCTGAACTCATCCGATTTTGATTTAAAAAAAAAGTAGTGTTTTCCATGTGGAAACAACGTTTTAAGAAAGATTCACTACCTTTGGTAGTGTGCACCACCCTCTCGTGGCCAAATTCAGCCTCTAAATATGATTTTCGGCCAGTTTTTGATTTTTAACAAAGTTTTTTTTTATGCTTTAACTTTTATCCTTGAGTTTAAAGGGTAAGAGATAATTTAATGTTTCTATGGATAATTGAAGTGTAAAGATGTATTTTGATGAAGTTTTAAAGGGTCTTTGATTAGTTTAAAATGCTGGAATTTTATTTAAAGTAGTATAATTGTGATTTTAATAAAAGGGTGGGATTACTCATTAAAAAGGAGTTTAATTAGGGGTTTTTTAAATAATTTTCAGATTATTTTAACTAGTTTAAAGTGAGTTTAAGTTGCTGGAAATTGTGTATACAAGGGTAATTAATTTAGTATTATTGTCCCTTTATGTAGGATACTTGGTTCGGGAATTGTTGTAGAGTACTCGGTTATTTTAATGGCTTAATTGAGGTACGTTCGCGTACTTAGAATATTTTAATGATGTAGTATCATGCTAGGCTTGATTTAAATCAATTACAAGTAGTATCATGCTAAGGTATAAGTTTGGAATTGTGGATTATTGATGTTGGTGATTGAATAGTGAAGCATGATTTATTTGTAATGGTTTATGGATTGGAAAGTTATATTTTGGCATGATTATATGGACTACACTTTTATTTATGGCATGTTAGAATGCAAGTTTAATTAAACTACATGTTTAATTTGGCTTGGAATATTGAAAATGAATTTTATTATGGTTCATATAATTTTTATTGATGCTATAAGAATGGGAAAGGAGCTATAGAAGTGTCTATGTACACGAAGAATAAATTGTATGTTGGTGCCTTAGTGTACTTAAGGTGTTTTTAACACCGAGAGATAGGATTTGTGGTGCTTTATGCGTTTAAGGTGTCTTTGACACTGAGCTAGATTTAAAAAGGGTTCAACATTAAATATTATGTTGTCACTAATTATTCAAGAATTAAATTGGTATGTTTGTTTGATTGAATAATTATTTTTGATTGAATTATTATTTTTGATTGAATTATTATGCTTTGAGAGTCATCACCAAGTCTAATAATATGTAAATAACATAAAGTGAAAGAGATTACGCACCAAAACTCTTGGAACGTATATACCTTGAGTATGAACATATGGGGGGAGTTATGTGACTTTATATTTGATCATAACTTATAACGGAGTACAGGACGTTGTACATTCCTTTTTATTATTATTATGCACTGGAATTCCGCCACCTATGTGTGGTTTTGTCGCTGGCACGGTTAGCTCCCGTGTCAGTTAACCTCAATTTATTTGGGGGAGATAGTGTTGGAAACCCGTTCAATGCGTAATCAACGCTATATGAATTATTCAGTGTCTAGTTAAGGTACAAGTGCATGTTGTGCGTGCTTGTATACAAGTGCATTGAGGTAAGTGTGTGTTGATTAGGTGAAAGCATGTTAGTGTGTTTAATTACGGTTATGTACTCAGCTTTGTTGGTTGTGTGTGTTTGTGTGTTTTGGCCATGTCTTTACCTTGGCCCTATCATGACCCATTTTTAGTGGAGAGTAGTGGAAACAAGTAGGGATAAGCTTTTCAGGTATTGAAGCATATTTATGACGGGGCATGAGTGAAGAGCGAATGATGCTAGTTTCCATTAGTTTATGATGTGTTTATTGCTTTGATTATTTATGATATTATTATTATGTGTGAAACCAACGCAAAGTTTTGGATTTGGTTTGGTTTTAATAAGGGCCTAACGGTTCCAAGTTGTAGGTTGATTTTATTTGATTTCGTTTGACTTTGGTTTTAACTTTACTTTCGTTTGGTTGGCTTTTGAGTTGACTTGTTTTGGATGGTTTTGAAGTTAGTCTTCCGCTGTGTGTCTTTGATATTTGCCTTAGCCGTTTTCACGGTGGCGGTAATATCTTAGAATTTCCTATTTTGAGTTTTTAAAAGAGCAAAACAGGTATTTTAAAGGAAAGAAATTTCTAGGGTGTTACATTAATCTTCTCCCTCCAATCTCTGCCCACTTTCACCTTCTCTTTCAAGTCCGTTCGACTCCATTTCCGCTGATGAAATTAAACGAAAACCCTAATAACAAAAGGAGAAATTAATGGCATGATTAACCCTAAATGGTAGCTGAGTTTTCCTTCCTCCATTAAATTCGACTTCGCACCACTGTTTCCGGTGGCGAACGAAAACCCAAACAATAAAGCGAAAATAACGGGCATGGTTAACCCTAAAAGGTAGATAAGCATTTCCCCTTCCATTGATTTCGCCTTGTTCAACGTTATATACTCCCTCTGTGTTTTTTAAGTGTTACAGTTTGACCGGCACATAGTTTTAGGCAATTTAATTGACTTAAATAAAATAAGAGGTAAGTGGGTAGTTGTAAAATTAAAAAATTGTAAAAGAAAGATAGTGGGGTTAATAGTTTATTGAAAAGTAATAAATGTAAGAGGAAAGATAAAATAAAAATAAATAAATAAATAAAGTAGTAGTGGGTTTGGATGGGGACCATGAGAGAAGAGAGATATAATATTTTAATGTAGCTTTTTACCAAAAAAGGAAGTGTAACACTTATTAAAACACGACCAGATTTGGTAAGTGTAACACTAATTGAAACACGGAGGAAGTAGTGCAAAGGTGTACTTTTCACCATTGAAAGTGAAGGTTGTAGGAGAAGAGTAAAAACAACAAAAGGTTGGAGGATGAGAGAGAAAACCAGAAAATACCAAAAGGTCGAAATAAGAGAGAGAGAAAAAAAAAATTAATCAAAGTAGATGTTTTTTTTTTTTTTGATGGGAAGTTAGATGTAATTTATATATACACCCCTTGATAAAGTATTCTTGTTTATCAAGGTCATAAACTTGTATTTTCTCCTACTTAAATTATTTCATGTTTTAATTGAAATATGCTATATTGTCAAATTAATGAAGCTGCAGAAAAAAAAATTTATTATTGATAATCTAATATCATATAACTAATATATAAACCTAAACTTTTAGTCAGGCCACGAGACAACAACATTTGACGTCTCAACTTTTCACCAAGTGTCGTGCCACGTAAGCAACATATAGTATTTAATACGATACCTCTGACGTTAGATAAGAAAATTTAAGATATATTTTAAAGATAAAAAAAGTTGAATTTTAGATAGAAAAGTTGATTAGAGTTTTATTTCTTAATGGTATTCGACGTAAAATATCCTTAATCAAAAGGGATATACACCTTTTACATAACACTATCTATATCAAAATTGGCATTTTTAGAGAGTATTCGGCGCTCCACATAAGCAAAGGTATTATTTCAAACAATTAAAAATTAGAATTGTATTTTATTTTAGAATTAAAAAAAAAATCACTCTCCACCTAAGCAAAATTGACGAATGAGATTTAAGAATTTTGCCACGTGGCTAAAAAAACAACGAATGGTGATTTATTAGGATTTAATTATTCAAAAAAACAAAATATTATCTTTATAAAAAAATTAAAAAAAAAAAGAGACAAAACATCATTTTTAGATATTAGGATTTAAATTATATGAAAACAATTGTGTAAATTATATTTTGATATTAGAATTTAAATTATTAAAAAAATAAAAATTATCTTTTGATATTTATATATATATGGTTTTATTTAAACATCCTATGACTGAGTTGATAATTAAATGTTAGATTAAAATCATATCACAAATAATATTATATTTAAATGATACTCCCTCCGTTTCACTTTGTAAGTGCCATATGGAATCAATTACAAAAAATAAGAGAATGAATAATATTTGGAATCTTACATTTTAGTACAAAAATTGCTTAATTAGTTCTATCTTATTAAATATTCTGATTTTTTTCTTTGGAAAGCATCAATTACAATGCTTGTTTAAGGTGAGGAATATCAATCAAATGCCATGTCATCAATCCACTAAGTGGATTGATGACCAATCAAAATTTTTAATTACTGCCATGTCATCAATCCACTAATGGGATTAGAAATTATAAGACCGGATTAGGAAACTAAAATAACATAAAAAAAAAAAAAAATAGATTCAATATGGATAGATCATTTTGAAACGCCCAAAATAGTATATGAGACTAACATTATGAAACGAAGGGAGTAAATGAATACAATAAAGTTAGATACTAACCATTATAAGACAAAGTTTGATAGTGTTTAGGATAAAATTAATAAAAATTGTTACTTAATTATAATTAAACTAAAATTTGTGATACCTACCTTTATAAATTGACGTATTATACGACACCAACTAAATTTCAAATGAATACAAAATCAAATCAAAAAAATTTTGTGTTAGTAATTTTGTATCAGTTTTAGATCATTAACGGTTGGTAATTCTTAGCTTAATTTTCAAATTCATATTTAAATTTTTATTTGCCATTTTCCATTACTAATTATATTGTATTTATTAACGTATTTAACGATAATATGTTTATGGTTTGTTTATTAAATTTGTTTTTACATACAAATCTAATTTGATTAAAGAATTAAATTTGAGCAAAAGTGATTAGAAAATCAAAGTGCGAGTTTCTAACCTATTTGACGCACAAACTTCCTCAAACAATATAGCTTAATAAGATAGGATATGGTCTTATTAGACGAGGAGGTATTATATTTTTATAAATTGTTAGTGTTCATTAAATTTGTTTATAAACCTTTGTAGTTTTTTTATTAATTAAATTCATGGAAAAAAACACAAACTTTGTGATTTGTGTGCTTAATTAAGTTATTAAATAAACTTAATTTCTTATTTTTAATTACAGTGTGATTAAGTTCATGCCTCAATTAAAGACAACTTTGTTCAACACTTTCGTAGTTTCGTCCAATTGATTGAAGGAAAAATTTACTCCATTAGATACTTTTCCGTCAATCTATCTAAATAATAAATAATATCGCGTTGTCAACAAAATTATAATTCAATTTTTCCAAAATAGTTTTTTGGGTGATTGGGGATGATAGGAAAAAATTCCAATGCATGGATTTGATTTTGTACAATTATAATTTTTAGATCAATTTCGTAATGATTTTTCTCTTCCTGGTAAACATATTAATTTATTTTATAAAATTGTAAAGATTAATTTTATATCAACTTTGCTTTTGCTAACATATTTGTGCTCTATTTATCCACTTTTGTTAGATGTAGTAGGTATGGTTGTGAACGAAGTTGACGATTCGATGATTAAATAATATACATGTTTTTTTTATTATTATTTATTTAAAAATACTACTTACCTATATTTAAAGCAGACATTTTTTTAAAAACATTTAGCGCGCCACATAAGCAAAGGTATTAATATTATTTTGATCAATTAAAAATTAGAATAAAAAAATCACTTACCATCCAAGCAAAAGTGACGTATGAGATAGATTTAAGAATTTGGCCACATAGATAGTTAAAAACATCAAATATATTTAAAAATTAAAAAATGTCTATTTTTTAAAAGAACTAAAATATATCTTTAAAAATTAAAATTTTAAATATTTAAAAACTAAAATTATACAAATTTATATGTGAAAAAAATAATTATAGAATGAGATTTGATCTATCTAATTTTACACGCCAATTAGGTTAAAATAAATCTATAAATAGTGATTTAGCATTTAAATTATTTTTAAAATTTTAAAAAAAATCATCTTTTCACATTAAATTTTTTATCCTATTAATCATCCTGTTAATCACCACATGAGCTAAGACTTGGGAGTTTTAAATTATTTAAAAACAAAAAAAAATCACACAAGCATAATAAATTATCTAAAATTAAGAGAACTTATCTTTAACAAATAATAATAAATTAATCAAAATTTATACAAAAATTTTATATTCGTGATATTTATTTTAAAAAATCATGCATCGCACAGATTTACATCTAGTACTATAATAATCTTGGATAAAATATTATTCTAATATAGTGCGTGATATATGTTAGTATTATTTTTTTTGAAAAAAATAATTACCTATTATAGTACATAAAAAATGTGAAAATATTCTAATTTTTTTTAATAAGAAAAATATTCTAGTAAAGTGTATATAACTTAAATATGATTTTCAAAATAGAAATTAGAAAGAAAATATTGTAGTTTATAATGGCATGAAAATTTGACCAAAAAAGAAAATGAAAAAAGACAGAAATTTTTAATATGGATATAACACGTGTTTAAGTTAAAGATATGGCATAATAATATATCTAATATACGAAATGTGAGGTAATAGATATGACAAATATGTTATTTAATGAAAATGGAAAATACGTCAATCAAAATTACTCCCTCCGTGTTTTAATAAGTGTTACACTTACCAAATCCGGCCGTGTTTTAATAAGTATTACACTTCCTTTTTTGGCAAAAATCTACATTAAAATATTATATCTCTCTCATCTCATGGCCCCCACCCAAGCCCACTACTACTTTTTTATAATATTTTCCCTCTCATATTTATAAATTTTTAATAAACTATTAACCCCACCATCTTTCTTTTACAATTTTTTAATACTCCAACTACCCCCACTAACCTCTTATTTTATTTAAGTCAATTAAATTGTCTAAAATTATGTGTCGGTCAAATTGTAACACTTAAAAAAACACGGAGGGAGTATCACAATTATATGATTTGGTAGATAGATATATTGTGTATAGTTTACAATAAGTATTTAATAGCATTAGTAAAAAAAAACAAAAGGTTCTGGAGGGATGAAACATGACCAAAAAGTGACGGGTGTCTGTTTTAGTATTATATACCCTACATATTTTATTATTTGCTTCATTTCTCCAAAAAGTAATAAAATTTGAAAAAAGTGGGGTTAGTATAAAAATAAAGTATTATAGTTTGGAGGAAAGAGAATATAAGTTTGATAGTTGGAGGCCCACTAAAAAAGAATTAATTAGTAAAATATTGTATAAGGTTTCCAGGCCAAAAATAGGAAATGTAGCAATTAATTAGATACAACCGTAAAAGGAAAGTGGAGCAAGTAATAAAATACGGAGGGATTATATAGATAGGTATTTTCTTCCATTGTATTTGTGTGATGAAATGGAAATAGATAGTTAAAATAAATATACCGCACGCATCGCAATATAAAGGGCTAGTAATTAGTTATTAATCAATCCTTTTATATATTAAAAAGCGCTTATTAAACTATACATTACTTATAAAAGGAAAATGCTATACATAGCCCTTAGGGTTACATATAAGCATTAAATATACTCTAGAATATTGTTTTAATTTAGAAAATCATGACAAAAATACACTAATTACACTGATCTACGCGTGTTTTGTCATGAATTCTCAATTTTATACAATTTTCTAGAATATATTTAATGCTTATATGTAGTCCTATGGGCTATATATAACATTACCATTAAAAAAAAAAAAAAGCATTCCTAAAAACGTTTATATGCCTAATAAATATGCACTAGTATTGTGCCACGTCACCACTGACATTGCAACAATTATTTTATTGTGCCACATCACCACTGACATTGCAACATTAAGAAAAACATACCGCAAGTTTCGAACGTTGAAACTTATGGATTTAAGATCACACTTACTACCATCTTAGCCAATAGTAATTAATGTTCTAAATATACACATAAATAAATACGGAGTATATCTTTATGAAAGCTCAAAAAAAGGATTAAATAATTATGTTCACTTTCAAGACAACATAGAGTCTATTAAATCCTCTTCTCCTTTCTTTTTTTTTTTCTTTTTTATTTTTTTTAATTTTGTTTTTACAGATCAGGTTTACTTCACCTTAAAAATATTATTAAGTAAAAATAATTTCAATTCAGTAAAAATAAGTTCAGTTCACTGAAATTAATTTTAATCCAATAAAATATTAAAATAAGTTTAGTTCAGGAAAAATTAGTCTCTTCAATAAAAAATAAAGAGTCAGTAAATATTATTTTAGTTTAGTAAAAATTTAAGTTCAACAAAATGAATTTCAGTCAATAAAAATAGTTTAAGTTCAACAAAAAATAAGGTGAAATGAACAAGCCTAACATACATTATAATTTAAAGTAACAACCCGATGCAACGTCCGAGCCACACACTTGTTTAATAATTATATAAAAGCAAGAAACTTTTTTTCGTTTTTTTTTTTTTTGAAAGGCAGCAAGAAACTTTTTTTCATGATACATTATTTGCCATTTTAATTAATCAAATTTCGTACCACAATATAAATGTGTTCAATCTATGATAACATGCCTTGGGCAAAATTACTTGATAATCATTTGGATTTCTGTCGAACTCAAAGCATTTTGCGTGAGACTGGACTCACGTGAGTCCGGGCTCCTTAATTAAAAAGCCGAGGGCCTGATCAACCCGACCAAAGCCCGCGCGCCATTTTATAAATTGTCTGAATTTTTTCGTTTTCATCATTTTCATAAAATTTCGAGCGCCGTCATTCACTGAAATTTTCGAACGCTTTCATTTCATCGAATTTCAACCACTTCATTTCCTCAAATTTCAGAGAATTCAAATCTTCAAATTTCATAAAAACATGGAGAAATCAAACAATAGAATGATGATTGAAGGAGATTCTGATTCACCTATAGAATTAATTTCTAGCTCAATTACTGCTGAAAAAGGTACAATTTAGTTCATAATTATGATTGTATGTAATTTCAAATCATATATAATTAATTTCAAATTACATATAATTTAGTTCATGATTTCAGATTGTATCATAGTGAATTTGAAATATGAATTTCGACTTATAATTCGCATGCAAGCCAAATTGAATTTCAGATCGTATTAAATTTCGATTTAATATCAGATCGTATTTAAATTCGAGTTAATTCGACTTATTATTTGCAATCAACGCCAATTGAATTTCAGATCGTAGTTAATTTCGACTTATAATTTGAAATAAGTTCTAATTTATATTCCAATCGCATTTTATTTCGACTAATCATTTTGAAATCAAGTCTACTCCAGTTTTCGATCGTATTTAATTTCAACTTATGATTTGCATGCAAAGCTATTTTAATGTGTAATTCCAATTGTATATGTTACATGTCGCAGAAAATTAATTTTAATTTGAATCCATTTTTTTTTATCATTTCAGAGTGAAATTCAAATATACTAACACTAATGATGAATGCAACAGATAATGTTATTTTAGAAGAAAATATCAATGAAGAAAGAGATGATGCGGAAAGAGATGAAGATGCTGCAAGTATAATAGGTATACTGATAATTAAATGTTCTGTAAAATTATTAATACTCTGTAATTTATTGATGTAATTGCAGACAATATAATTCCTGATTAATAAAACCTATTTCCTAAACAAAATTATATGGTAATTAGTGAAAATAATCTAATTCCTGACAATTTCAAAATATTTCTAACTGGATTAAAAAATCTAGTATTCCTGCCTGACTATTATTATTTTAAACCTGACTATTATTATTTTAAAACTGACTATCATTATCTATTTCCTGACTAATATTGTTTCTTTTCTTTTCAATTCCTATAATTTCTAATCATCATTATCTATTTCCTGACTAAGATAGTATATTTCATGACTAATATATTGTAATTTCTGACCAGAAAAAAATTCCTGACTTGGTAAAAAATCAAATTCCTGTATGCTATAATATATCTGAATATTATTATCCTAAAACTGACTATCAATATCTGTTTTCTTACCAGCACTATCTAATTCCTGACTAAGATACGCTAATTCCTGAGTATTATAAATTTTAAAACATTTAATTACTGTATATGATATTGATATTACAATTCCTGACTATTATTATCTGTTTCCTGACTAATATTATCTTAAACCTGATTGAGTTAATTTTATTCCTGAATAATATATCATAATACCTGATCTAAAAAATCTAATTCCTGATTAAGATATGCTAATTCCTGAGCATTATAAATTTCAAAAAACATTTAATTACTTTATAACGTCATACAAAACAAAAAATATAATAACATCAATTAAATTTTCAAAAATTACATATTACTGAAATGTTATTTAATTATAATAAAGTACAAAACATTGAAAATAAGCTACTGATATCATCCTCAATTTTAATTCTTTTTGCCTCTCTGCTTGGTTGGCTTGCCTCTTCTCTTTTTCTCTTTCTTTTGCTGGCTTCTTCTTCAGCAAAAATTAAACGTAATCCATTAAGAAATTCAGCCCAGTCTTGCACCATGCCATTGTGAAAACCATAACCATTATGCCTCATAATGTCATATGCAACCCACCATTCATTTGAATTATGATTTCTTCTTACTGTTTCTGGAATCGAATATTTATAATACCATAATTCATTATAATATTTACACGTGCAATTAATCATCCCCTGGGCTTTGAAGGTGCACCTAGGGAAAATATGCATGCACAATATTTCTTCAATTGCAAGTGCTGGATGTGCATCTTCTAAGGCATCAATTGGGTGTGCAATTTGATTATCCATCTAAACAAAACAAAATATAAACATAAATCATAACAAAACACAATAAAACAACACTAACAAATTTATGATAATAATACGAAAAAAATATACCTTTTGTAATAGCAGTAGTTATATTCTTATAAAATTAATTAAAATTTCTAAGTGCAGCAATTTATAGTTTTATATGGATTTTTTTTTCTGAATATAGTTTGTTGTACACTGTGGTTTCTTATATATAATGTTTAGATTGTGAATTGATGCAGTGTTTTGGAAGAGGGAAGGTCATGCCTTTTCAAATATGTCTTTTCATTTATAATTAACCTCTGTTCTAGTAAATTCATTTCATTTTATTCAATTAATTTTATGTCTGGTAAATGATTTTAAGTGTTTTTTAAGTTTTTATGTTTTGGAAGAGGGAAGGTCATGACTTTTTAAATTCTAATTATTGTATGCAATAATCTAACTGACTATTTTTTATCTTAAACCTGACCATATCATTTATGTCCTGAGTAATTTATTATCTATTTTTCTGACTGAGATAACTTTATTCCTGACTATTATAATCTAATTTCTGATTCAAACAATTTTTTGACTATTTTTTGAGTAATATTTTGACTATTTTTTGTGACTGAAATTAGATTAATAAAATTGTTTCAATTTAATTTCTGATTGAAACAATTTTATTCCTGAAATATACTATCTAATTCCTGATATATTCAAATTAATTCCTAATCAAAATATTTTAATACCTGACATACAGAATTTAATTCCTGACAAAACAAAACTAATAAATGACATAAATAATCTAATTCCTGAAAAAATAATGAACATATTATAATCAGATACAAATATTATTATTTCTGACTGATAGAATTTTATGGAAATTTTGACTTTTACCACCAAAAAAATCGAAAAATTGTTTTTTACCACCAAAACTTCTAAAACTTTTATTTTTCCACCAAAAAAATTTCTAAAAATTGTTTTTTACCACCAAACGTCAAGAAAACCGTTAACTCTAACGGCTTAAAAAAATTTCCTTCGAATTTTGTGCGCAAAATATGTTTTTCATAGGTTTAGGGGGGGCACTTTGGTCCTTTGGACTCAATTTGAGGTCAGAATTGACAAAAAATGATCGGAAATGCCTCGTTTTGCGTGTTCACGCAAATCGAGGTTTTTTAAACACGCAAAACGAGACATTTCCGATCATTTTTTTGCCAATTCTGACCTCAAATTGAGCCCAAAGGGCCAAAGTGCCGCCCAAAACCCCTAAAGGACATGTGTTTAACACAAAAATCGAAGAATTTAAAAAATTCCGTTAGGTTTTTGACGACAGGTGGTAAAAAACAACTTTTAATTTTTTGTTTGGTGGTAAAATAAAAGTTTTAGAAGTTTTGGTGGTAAAAAACATTTTTTTGATTTTTTTTGGTGGTAAAAGTCAAAAAATCCTAATTTTATTCCTGACCAATATTATCTGTTTCCTGATTAATATAATCCTAAACCAAACTGAGATGATTTATTTCCTGACTAGTATTTAGTAATTCCTGATTTAAATAATGTAATTCCTGAGTAAGACATGGTAATTCTTAAGTATTATAAATTTAAAAAATATTTATTTACTGTGTATAATATTGTATTTCCTGACAAAAATAAATTATGATATGATTCATATATACTTTTGTTGCAGATTATTACAAATATGAAAAGGATGAAAACATAAGTAAATGTCTAGCAGGTTATACAGTATCAGACTACAATGAGGGATATGTGTTATACAAAGCTCATTCAAGGTCTGTTAGTTTCAGTGTCAGAAAATCAACAAAGAGAAGAGATACCAATAATAAATTGTATGAGTTTTATTTTAGATGTTCTAAGGAAGGACATACAAAGGGTAAAATGAAGATAGCAGGTGAACAAAATTCAGTGGAAATACCCATGTTGGGTAAAACTGATGAAAAAAAAAGAGAAAAGATAGGGAGGTAAATGAGACAAGAACTGGATGCAAAGCTCATATTCGTTTCAAGAAAAATAAAGAAGGAAATTTCGAAGCTGTTACACATGAGTTGGAGCATAATCATGAATTGGTTATAGCAGTTCAACGACATCATCTAAGATCAGAAAGGCAAATATCAGCACCAATGGGTGAGCTAATTGAGAGTATGGTTGAAAGTGGTATCAAACCAATGGATGCTTACAATTATATCACCAATGAAGCTAGAGGAGAAGAATGTGTAGGTCATACTAAGAGAGACCACCTTAACTATGTATCAAGGGTGAAAATGAGTATGGTTGAAGGTGGAGACATGCAGAATGTATTAGATACCCTTCAAGAGAGAGCAGATAATGATCCTTCATTCTTTTATAGACTGAAATTTGGAGAAGAAAACAATGTGGTGAGCTATTTTTGGCGTGACCCTCAAATGCTTGAAGATTTCAAAGCCTATGGGGATGTTTTAATCTTTGATACAACATACAGAACCAACAAATATGGGTTGATATGTGCACCATTTGTTGGTATAAACTGTCACTGGAGAACAACAATGTTTGGATGTGCATTCATAAGTGATGAAAAGACTGAGACATTTGTTTGGCTTCTTAAAATTTTCAAAAAGTCAATGTGTGGAATTGAACCAAAATCAATCTTCACTGATCAGGATCTTGCAATGAGTAACGCCACACCAGAGGTAAGAATTTTTGTCTTCATAATATATTGTTTCCTGATTAGAATAACTTAATAACTGATAAAAATAGATCAATACCTGACAGAAATTATCTAATTCCTGATAAATATCTTAAACCTGTTTTAATTTTTCTAAGAACTATTTAATTCTTGAATAATAATATATGTTTCAGGTTCATAATTTAATGTAATATAATTCCTGATAAAAAATATATTAATTCTGATAAAAAAAAAGGCAATACCTGACTAAGATATATTAATAAGTTCAAATTATTTAATACTAATTGACAAAATCTTATTCATGATAGCAAGATCCTTAATCCTGATATAAGTATTCTAATACCTGATCAAAATTAAGTCATTACTAATTAAAAATGTATTTAATTTAATTCTAATTTAATTTCTGAGCAAAATGTTATAATTACTGAGTAAAATATTCTTATTCCTTTTTATTTATACAACTTCTAACTTGAACAATTATTCCTGATTGTGATAATTTATTTTATTTCTGAAATAAATAACGAATACATAACAAATTAAATCAAATTCCTGACTAAAATAATATAATTCCTGACGAAAAATTATTAATTCAATAAAAAAAACCAATATCTGAATAAAAACCAACAAAACCATATCATTTTAAACCATATCTGAATAAAGCTTTTGATAATAAAAACAGCAAATACAGAAACATAAACATAAAAGCATATCATATTTTCCATATATTTTAATGATATTGATTGTGATTAGAAGTTAACAAAAAAAAAAAAGATAAAGAAAAAAACCCTGAAATCATAATCTTCTTGTTGTTCTTCTTCAGATTTTAAACTTGTTTTTTCTTTTGATCTTCTTTTTGTTCTTTCTCTTCCATCTTGTGTTGATCTTCTTCTTTCTGCTTTTTGTTCTGTGTTTCCTGCCATATCTCTTGTGCTCTCTTTCTCTTGCTTAGTTCTTCGATTTCATTCTTTTCCACTTTTTCATAGAGCTTCATCAGTCCATTCTTCACTCTATCTCTTCTATCCAACAGATCATTTAATTTTTTTTCAAAGTTATCAATTGCATTTTCTTCTGGATCGTTTGATGAGGTAGAAGACTGAGAATTGTTTTGCATATTTGAGAAATATTGAGGATCGTTTGATGAAGTAGAAGACTGAGAATTGTTTTGCATTTTTGAGGAATATTGAAAAAAAGTTTATTTTAGGAGAGAGAATATACCAAGTACAAAAACATGCAAAATGTATGAGTAAATATTAGTTTTATAGACAAATAAAAAATATTAAAAAAAATACTTTTTAAATATATTTCTTTTTCTTATTATTACATTTTTTTGGTCCTTATCCAGTACCTCAAGTACAATTCTGATTATTACATTTTTTTAGTCCTTATCCAAAACTCCAAGTGAACTCTAAGACTATTAATTCCTGACCAAAATATACTAATACCTTTCATAATTTATCTAAAATCAGACCAAAATATGCTAATTCCTGATGATAATAAACATATTTCAAGATATATTCTGATATGCATTTCTTCTTGTTTGTGGGTGATGACTTATTCCAAGACACCTTGTAACCTACAGTAACAAATAAAAGATGTTAGTTTATGCAACAATATCCAACAAAACATAAATTATTCACATCTTAGTCATGCAGACCTGTTCATTGTGGTGGTTGGGCACCATAATGAGGATAACCAGGGGGTGGCCAAGTCCCATTTTGCTTCATCCTGTACTCAATGATACAGTCAGCCAAAAAACCGGGGTCATCTGTGCTCCCTACATGTATGTTATATATGTTCTGATTAGGTAACCTCCTAATCATCTTGAATACATCACCATCATCCTCTAAGGTCCTATACTTCCCCTTATAAATATACTAAAATACAGGGTACAAAAGGTCAATTGATCCTTCTACTGGATCATCCATATCACGAAGTTGATCTTCAAATGCAATTGTTATATCTTGCAAGTTATTTTTGCCAATCTCATATTCAATATCAATTACAACACTCAAATACTTAAATATGAGAATCACCTTATTCTCCTCCATTTCTGACACAACAATTCCAACAATAAATAAATAACAACACATAAAAACAGGATCCAATAAATGTTCAGAAAAAATATTTTAAAATTATTTTTGTAGAAAAAGAGGTTACCTGAAACGAAATGAGTGATTTATAAAACTCTAGAATAAGTTTTTCTTTGTTGCTTCTACAGTTACAATTGAGCTCAAATATGTGGAATTTATGAAGAAATTGAAGTTGGGATGCCAAATTGAATTATAAAGGAAATGATTTATAAAAGGAAAAAAGTAACTGTTTTTTAGCCGTTTACTGGGGCCCAAATGGCAGAATTACAGTGGAAGATTAATTTGACTGATAAATATATAGATTCTAAGCTTCAATAAAAAGTCTAAAAATATTTAATTCCTGACCTAAAGATATTTATACCTGACTTAAATTATCTAATATCTGACTAAAATATGCTAATTTCTAACTCTAATATTGTTATGCCTGATAAAAATATACAAATGTCTTACATAATTTATCTAATTCCTGACTAAAATATTTTAATTCCTGACTGAATGTTTTTAATTCCTGATTATAATAATCATATTGCTAATTTCTAACTCTAATATTGTTATGCCTGAGAAAAATATACATATGTCTTACATAATTTATCTAATTCCTGACTAAATTTTTTTAATTCCTGACTAAATGTTTTTAATTCCTGATTATAATAATCATATTGCTAATTTCTAACTCTAATATTGTTATGCTTGAGAAAAATATACAAATATCTTACATAATTTATCTAATTCCTGACTAAAATATTTTAATTCCTGATTATAGTAATCATATTGCTGACTAAAGTAATTTATTTTTTGTTGCAGGTTTATCCAAATTCAAGACATAGGCTATGTCTATGGCATTTGCAAAAGAATTTTGTGTCACACTTTGGAACTCTAAAAACCAATCCTAAATTCAAAAATATGTTTCACAAATGCTTAAGTGGATGTGATTCTGAATCTGACTTTGAAGATTGTTGGCACAAGATGGTTCAAAAACATGGTTTAGAGAAAAAAGAATGGTTTGACAGGTTATACGGTCTACGAGATAAATGGTGCACAGCATTGAGCAAGGATATTTTCTCAGCTGGAATTCTTTCATCTCAAAGGGTAGAAGTAACAAACAGAGCAATTTCATTTAAGGCCAACAAAACCACTAAGCTTTTGGAGTTCTTTCACATATTTGAAGCTACTGTGAAAAGATGGAGAAGCACTGAAAAGAGTGACAACTTCAGATGTACTACTGAGAGACCAAGAACAACAACAAAGATATTAAAACATGCAGCTGAAGTTTATACTCTAAACTTATACAAGAATTTTAGGCTGGAATTTGAAACAAGTCTTGGAGCATATGCAAGAGAAAAAGCCACTTCAATGCAATATGTCAAATTCTTTGATGTTTCTCTTGATGAAGATTATTTGCACACCTATCAAGTCATATATTACACTCAAAACAATGAGTTTATGTGTTCTTGTATGTGCTTCACAGAGACTGGATTGCTGTGCTTTCACATTATCAAGATAATGCTAATGTACAACATACTTGCTATACCAGAGAGATACATTCTGAAACGTTGGACCAAGCTTGCTAAATGAAGCATATGAGATGGGAATGAATCAGGTACGTACATACTTTGTTATTTTAAAATTTATTACTTGTTTATTTAGTATAAAATAAAAATATCTTTATTCCTGAGCTAAATATTTTAATTACTGTCATAAATAATTTCCTGACATAGAAATATAACAGCTAACTTAAAGAGTATAATACCTGGCCTAGATAATCTAATTCCTGACCTCTATAATTTAATGCCTGATCTGAAAAATATAATACATGAAAAAGATAATATTATTTCTGATATATTCAATCTAATTTCTGATTGAAACAAGTTTATTCCTGAAATATACAATCTAATTCCTGATATATTCAAATTAATTCCTGATTAAAATTTTTTAATACCTGACATACATAGTTTAATTCCTGACAAAACAAATCTTAAAAATGACAAAGATAATCTTATATCTGATCCATTCAAACTAATTTCTGATTGAAACATTTTTATTCCTGAAATATACAATCTAATTCCTGATATAATCATATTAATTCCTAATCAAAAAATTTTAATACCTGACATACATAATTTAATTCCTGACAAAACAAATCTAATAAATGACAAAAATAATCTAATTCCTGAACATATTGAACAATGAACAACATATTATAATCTTATACCAATATTATTATTCATGAAAAACATATTTTAATATCTGATACATATATTATTATTTCTGATATAAAATCAGATTTATTCCAAACATAAACTTAATATTAAAAAACTTATACATTGGTACCATTTCCTGCTTCATTAGGAAGCCTTTCAGTACCATCAGCATTAAAAATTCTAATAAAATGGAATAATGATCATGGTAAACATCAAGTCTGTCTCCAGGAACTATGTTGTTCGCAGCTACAAAGTTTTCCCATTCACGATCAATCAACATACCACCACAACCTGTATCTTCTGGTATGCTTATGACTCTTACTTCCCAAAATCTATCTTCTCTGCCATTCTTCCCAGCAAAGACTCTAACAAAATTCTTGAATTTTAGAAGAAAAAACTTCCATTCTGCAGGAAGTGACTGAAATAAAAAAAAATGATATCATTAAATATTTACTAAAACACAAAACAAATTTATAAATTTAAAACTTAATGTAATATATTTACCATACTAACGCGATCAATTGGTTTGACAATAATAGTACACTTTTCCTTATTTGCGTGGAAATCAGCCATTATCTTCAAGATTTATTAGATGAAGAAAAATATAAGTTATTGTTACAAGAATGCACCTTTTATAGAACACAATAGAGGTTGTTATAATACAACTCTTTTAATAGAAAAAACTTGATTTAGAACAGCCTTTAAACAGAAAAAAGTTATGTATGAACAACAATAAATAATCTGTAATTTAACAGAAAAAATTATAACCTTAGTCAAATTTGAATGACTTTTTAATGATGCAATAAATTACTTTTTCTAGAATAGAATGACTTTTCAATGATGCAATAAATTACTTTTCAGATTTATAGAACTTTTTCATGACTTTATTCAGTTTTGTATGACTTTTTTCAGAAATGTAATAAATTATTTTTTCAGATTTGTATCAATTTTCAACAAAATAATTTTTCTTTTTGAAAAATTTGATATTTCTTCTGATAAATAAAATTTATCAGGAATAATATCAAAATACACAAGAATAAAATCAATTTTGTCATAAAACTTATGGCTGAAACAGAAAAAAAAAAATTATGGCATAGCTCATTGCTGACTTTTCTTACATTTTTCATGACATAAGTAATTTTATTTCTGTCATTATAATATTATTTTAACAGAAAATTATATCATTATTCATGAGCTGCATTCTTTTCTGAGTAAAATTGTCTTATTACTAACAAAAATTTAGTTATCTATTTTTTTTTTTATTAGGAAATTCAACTACAAATCATTCATTAATAAACACTCCTTGGAGGCAATCAATAACAAAGAATTTTTACAACCTTATGACAACATGTCAAGGGAATGAAGAAGCATCAAAAATATGTGATGATACTTTGGAACAAATGTACAAATCTGTAAGGAAAGTGTTCCGAACAAATGAAGAAAAAATTCGTGAACTTGATGAAGAAGAAGAAAGAAGAAATACAGTAAAAGATCCAAAACGACCAAAAACAAAGGGAAGGCCAAAGAAGAACAAAAGAATTAGAGGACATTTTGAAAGAAGAAGAACAACAACAAGAGATCCAAATGAGTTTGGAACAATAACTCCTAATCCACAACTCATTTAATTCATCCCTATTGCTGCCTTCTTCTATCATGAGGCCAATCTTCAAATTTTTTTTATTATTCAAAATAATTGTAAAAAATACTATATTTTGATATTTTAAATTTGGTATTTTGAGGTTTGATATATTTTTATTACTTCTGAAAAAAATTATTTTGTTTTCTGATTAGATCAATGTTATTCCTGACTAACCTTACTTTATTACTGACTTAAAAAATCTTATTGCTGACTAACTCAAGTTTATTCCTGACTAACACAATTTAATTCCTGACTGCCATGATCTTATTCCTGACTAAACTAATTTTATTCCTGATTTACACAATTTCATTCCTGACTTAAAAAATCTTATTGCTGACTAACTCAAGTTTATTCCTGACTATTACAATTTAATTTCTGACTACCGAATGTTAATTCCTGACTTCCAGAATCTTATTCCTAACTAAACTAATTTTATTACTGACTAACACAATTTCATTCCTGACTTAAAAAATCTTATTGCTGACTAACTCAAGTTTATTCCTGACTTACACAATTTAATTCCTGATTATCGTAAAATAATAATTCCTGACTAACAAAATCTTATTCCTGACTAGATCAATTTTATTTCTGACTAACAAAATTTTATTCTTCACCAACAGAATTTAATTCCTAACATAAATAATGTAATTCCTGACAAGAGTAATTTAATTTATGACAAAAATATTCTTCATTTTAAATTTGATATTTTAAATTTTTAAAATTAACATTTGAAATTTATTTCTAACACAAGTATTTTAATATCTGACTAATATGATTTATTACTTGATATAATTATTTTTATTCCTGGTCAAATAAATTATTTTTTTATTACTGATGAAGGTAATTTAATTTCTGACATAAACAACATTAAAAATTGGAATTATTAAAGAAAACAAATTTAATAGAAAATATATACATATATAAACAAAATTTATATGTATCTATACAAAAGAAAACTAATATCTGACTACAAAAAATTTATATATATATATACATGTATGATTAATTGTTTAAAAAAAAAAGTCTAATTTTTGTCTTCATTTTGCTGGAGCTGTTGTTCAATTTCAAATTGCTGCTGCTGTTTTTCTTTTTGTTTTTGCTTCAACTTCCACAGCCTCTCTTTTTTCCTTCGAATGGCTTCCTTTTCTTTCTCATGTTGGGCCTCTAGCTTTTTTCTTGCAGGTTGAGCTTTCCAAATTTTGTGCTTATTAATTGAAAATTCAATGCAATCTTTCCACAATTGCTTCCGCAAAAAATTATCTTCTCTAGTAGCCAACTCATAAGCAAGTTTGCATCTATATATCTTCCGATTTTGCTTCTACAAATTTTATAAAAATACAAAATAAGAATACTAAAAAATAATAAGTATAAATCCAAAAACAAAAGAGAAAAAATACTTACATATTTCAAGTTAATAAGACCTCCAGCTACACCGTTGTATTTTTTCATACACATTAATGCAAAAAGCCCACAATCCTCATTTTCATGGGTTGTTTGCCATGTAAACTCAGGTTCATGCCATTCCAACTTTTCCAAATTTTTGTCACCTTGTGGATGTTCATGCTTTTTCAAAAAAATACCAACAGCTCTAATCTGTAATTATAAATATATAAATTATAAATTTATAAGCATCTAAAAGTATAATTTCCAATGAACATACTCACAAATTTAATTTAAAATATCTTACCAACACTCTGTCTATTCCATTTAATTTATCTCGATTAATATCAAACCAGTTATTTATCCAATCTATTCTTGGACCAATACCATCAATGAAATTGAAAACCAGCAGACTAAAATGATTATCGTACGCAATGGGAAAGATTAGCTGCAAAATAAATAAAACACAATAAGTAACACATTTATTAACTAACTAAAAGAAGCAAATATCAATCTAAAAGATCATAATATCTGAGTAAACATTTTTATTCCTGACTAACAAAATTTTATTACTGACTAACACAATTTTATTCCTGGCTAAAACAATATTATTCCTGACTAGAACAATTTAATTCCTTACTATACAATTTTATTCCTGACTAACACAATTTAATTCCTAACATAAATAAAGTAATTCCTGATAAAAGCAATTACATCACCATAAACCAAACAAAAAATAATATAAAATTAAACCTTGCAATAACAAGATAAAATCTGACTAATAAAAGCTTATAGCATACTATGTTTAGCTTATTCCTGAATATACAATATACAAAGAAGAAATAAAGTTAAAAATTTACCAAATTGGCTTCGGCTATGTTGATCGATGGAAAACGCCTAACCCACTTGCAAATGCTATCATAAATTTCCTCACCTTTATGTTGCTTCAATTGACAATCAAGCTCCATTTTTATCAAATCATCTTTAAACTTAGCATACTCTACTGGGTTATTTTTCAAAGTTTCCAAAATTTCCTCCTGTTTCTTTATTTTTTCAACTTCTTTTCTATAAATAGCTCTCTTTTCTAAGTATCTCCATGTAAGATTCTGCAAAACAAAAAAATATATTAAATATATTATGCTATAAATAAAATTTATTTCTGAATGAAGTAAAGAAAAAAAAAACTTACAGCAACTTTAGTTTGAAAAACAAATCTTTTATATTGAAAAACTCCTCTGTTAGTTATTTTACTCTCTTCAATGTTGAGCACAGTAGCCCAAGCATCATGAATAGCAGAATTAACCCACTCAGATGGACGTAGGGAGCAGAACTCCTCCTTAACCAAAATAAGATCACTCTGTTCAAGATCTTCAGTGGGAAACTGATAGATAACATAACCTACATCTTCTACATAAAGATTGTGGTTACGTTTCTTAACTCCCTCATTGTAGGGAATATTTCAAGCACTATAACCCCAAGCTTGAACCCCACTGTGATCATACACTAAAGTATGGTGACGTTCCAAAGAGAAAGAAAAGAGAGCAAAAGAGTCGCCAACAAGTTTTAGGAACTTGTAAACCCAAAACGATCCAGGAGATCGTCAACTCCATAAGGTCTTGAACCAAATAGGGTTCGGGGATGAGGGTACGAATCCAATCTACAAAAGAAAGGAATTGCCCTATAAAATAGGCCTCTACTTTATTCTACTCGTATTCATGTGCGCTTTTTGACTAACATGCAAACATTATATTAATCTTAAACCTATTTAATCTATGTTGGTTGAATATTAATGCACAAATAAGACTATTATTGGCGATCACTTGAATTAAAATCATATTAGCCTAAACCAAATTATTAATCATCTTATTAAGCGTGATTTCAAGTACAAATTCCCTTTAACAAACATAAAAGGTG
Organism: Chenopodium quinoa; assembly: GCF_001683475.1. Classification (NCBI taxonomy): domain Eukaryota; kingdom Viridiplantae; phylum Streptophyta; class Magnoliopsida; order Caryophyllales; family Amaranthaceae; genus Chenopodium; species Chenopodium quinoa. Next base: position 2,492,023 of record NW_018744113.1, on the reverse strand, counting down.
TGATCAAGCAATAACAATAAAATAAAATCAAGCAACATAATAAACATAAATAATCATAATCATAATCATGTTAATAATAAAGCTTAAATATAATAGCAAGATCCTAGGCATGATACTAACAAGATTAATAGCAAATCCTAGCATGTCACTAAGCATAAAGATCAAAGCTTTAAACCTAACATGGTATTAGAAATAATAAGAGGCGCCCTAAACATGATTCTATAAAGCAATAAATAACATCCTAACATGATACTAGGAACTAATAAATACATCCTAACATGATACTAGGAATTAAACATTAATAAACATGCTTTCTACATTGTGAAAATAGGGAATAAGCTATTCTACTTACTTTGAAGCCTCGTACCTCTTTCTAATAACAAAATACACAAGTTAGTAAACTTCAATGAAAATAATAAAGAATAATTAAATAATCAAATTAAATAGAGTTTTGACTAGATTTGGACCAAACCCTCAGAAAATATTAAACCTTGCACGTCTAGGGCGAAGGCAACTTCGAACTTGGCAAGATGATTCTAAGTCTTGTGTATGCGGAATATTGTTTGTAAAAAGGTAGTTTAGAAAGAGAGAGAGAGAAAGAAAGCATATATTGCTCAAGAGAGAATAGAGAGAATTGGGTGATTGTGAATGAATGAAAACGGAGTTTTGGGACCCTATTTATAAGAAAAATAGTCCGGAAAAGTATAGAATTCAATTAGGAATAAAACTACACGTTGTCGCCAGAAATACACGCTGTCGCGAGGCGACAAGGTCTGTCGCCTAGCGACAGACTTGTCGTTTCGCGACAGTCTGACTTGCACGCGCTTTTCCACGCGGAATCCGATCTTTAACCAAATTGATCTACGGAGTCCATACAGAAGATAAGACGTATCTTTTAAAAAAAATAATAATATAACAATAAAAATAATAATATTTTATTCCAAATAAAAATCCATCTTAAAATAATTATTAAATCTAATAATATTAGAATTAAAAGGAACCTTCTAGAAACTTCTAGAAAGTTATAATTAATCCTAATAATTTTAGGAATAATAATTAACATTGGGCCCTCCTCTAGATCATTGGGCCGTATGTAAATAATTAACCGGGCCCAGTTTAGTATTTTGGCCATAACTTCCTCAATACTCATCGGAATTGGGCTTATAATATATCGTTGAAAAGGTTTCTTCGAGGCCCATCCAACTACACTATTATTGGATCTTTATTATGGACCAAAATAAACTGGATTGGCTATTTTTAATAAGTAGAGCTATTTTCAAAAACAGAGAGAAGAGAATTTTAAATAAAACTAAACCGCAACACTTGACTTTTCCACACTTTCACCTCATTCGATTATGGTTCGACGTGAAAGGCATTCATCACTGGGTTTGGTTTTGGGGAGGCACAAATGGGTGTCTACACTAATCTTCACTAGTAGGATCTAACTCAAGTTGCTCAAAATATTGCATAAAAAACAAGTAATCACACATGTATAATTCATGTTCAGTCAATCTTCTGTGATACAAAGGCTTGTTTTCTTGCAAATTCCTACACACAATCTTGTCTTTATTTTGAATTGGAATCTTGTGAATAGGTGGTAGAACCCAATCTGAATCACCAGCTGCTACCAAATTAGCTTGCAATCTCTCCTCCTGCCTTTGTCTTAATTCATGAAATCTCTTCTCCCTTTTCCAGAATATTTATCAACAGGTATAAGAATAGATTCACCAGGAACATCTGTAGTACTGGGAGTTCTATCAACATCAATTAACTCAATGTGTGTTTTGGGAGGTTGTTTTTCTGATACCATAAACTCATCATCAATACTAGGAGGATCAGGAGTTTTATCTATTAAAATTATGTCAGCAGTAGCAGCAGTAGGAGATTCAATTGGAATAGATTCAGCAGCAACAATTTTATTCCTCAGCAATTCTAAAACTGCACATGCATCTCTAGGCTGAGGTTGTGCTTCCTACAAGGACAAAAAATATATATATCAAACAAAAGTCTTCTAAATCATGACAATAATAATTTATACTACATAATATAAATCATAACAAAAGTAGTTTAATTCCTGACTATGACAAGTTTATTCCTGACTAATAACTTTATTTCCTGACTATGACAAGTTTATTCCTGACTAACACAAGTTTATTCCTGAATAATACAATCTATTTCCTGACTATCACAAGTTTATTCCTGACTAACACAATCTAATTCCTAACAATGACAAGTTTATTCCTGATTAACTCAATCTAATTCCTGACTACCACAAGTTTATTCCTGACTAACACAATCTAATTACTAACAGTGACAAGTTTATTCTTGATTAACTCAATCTAATTCCTGATTAACTCAATCTAATTCCTGAATACCACAAGTTTATTCCTGACTAACTCAATATAATTCTAATTCACTCAGAATTCCTTACAAAAATATATATAATTTTTGACAAAAACCATTACCTGATGACCTTGATAAATAGCTAAAGGAAGTTCTTCTGTAGCTTTAGACTGAATAACATCATTAGATTTAGTAACAACCTGAAAGCATATGAATAATACAAATAAAAATAAATACAATAAAATAGAAAAATAAACACATTTATTTATATAAAATATGATAGTTAAATACAATAACTATTAAAATAAATTATTGAGTTAAAATACAAATATTACACCTTAGATGTGCTGTCATCATCCTTGTCTTTATCATTTTCTTTTTCAGAAGTTTCTTGAACTTCTTTTTCAGTAACTTGTGCATTTTCTTCTTGGGATACTGGTGTATCTTGAGAAGTAGGAGGAGTAGGAGTAAATAGAGTAAATCTAGGCAAAGAAGTATCTCCCTTGAGGAAACTCCTCCCTTCTTGCACAAGCCTAGCCTGATTCTCATTCATAGCAAAAGAATAAATTTCATTGAGTCCCTTGGGTTTCTTTGGTGTTCTTGGAGGTGATGTGGAACTAAGAAGACCTTCATTACTAACTGAATGCACCTCTTTTTCTGATGGTGTTGTGCCTTCAACTAATTCTGGTTCCCTATCCAAATTTTGAACAACATCACTTCCTTGAACAACATTCAAACCATTAAAATCATCTGCCTTATTCTCTGGTTCCTTGTTTCCTTGGTTTGCATCCTCTAAATTTTTTGTTCTTTATCTTCAATTTGATCTTTTTGCAAACCAAGATCAGAAATAACATCATTCACCTATATAAAATAAAGAATAATATCAGATATATATCTAATATGATTTTAATAAGTATAAAATAATGATAATAAATGTAATCAAACTTACAATTGCATCAGACTTAAGTTTTTTATCAAACTAATCCAAATTAGTAGCTAAAGTTTTAGTCTGCATTGCAGCTTCAACTATTGCATCAATTTTTGCTAAAAATTCAGGATTAGGATAGAAATCATCCTCTCCTTGAGATTGAGATTCTTGTGAATATGTTTTTGCTTCATCCTTCAAATCAATAGCAAAGTCTATTTGGTTCTCTGATACAATCTTCAAGTCTCGACCAAATTTCATCATTTTCTTCTTCACAGGCTAATCAACAAATAGAATAAAAAATGAATCAGTAAAATGTAAGAAAATAACATAATTCTTATTCCTGACTAATAGTTTCTTATTGCTGATAATAGTAATCTAATTTCTGAGGGTGTTTATGTTATTCCTGACTAATAGTTTCTTATTGCTGACAAGTACAACTTAATTTCTGATGAAAAGAATTTAAATCCTGACAAACAGATACTATAATCAAAATAAAATAATAGAATTAAGGATAATATTAGATAATGCTAATTTCTGATAGAAAGCATATAATTCCTGATAATATGATAGTAAATCCTGACAATAATAATGTTTTATCAAATTACAGCAATGTAAATAAATCAACAATAACCTTAATATATTAATTTCATTTCCTGACCAAATTTACCATATTCCTGACTAATAGTTTCTTATTGCTGATGATAGTTATCTAATTTCTGAGGGTGTTTATCTAATTCCTGACTAATAGTTTCTTATTGCTGACAAGTACAACTTAATTTCTGATGAAAGAATTTAAATCCTGACAAACATATACTATAATCAAAATAAAATAATAGAATTAAGGATAATATTAGTTAATGCTAATTTCTGATAGAAAGTATATAATTCCTGATAATATGATAGTAAATCCTGACAATAATAATGTATTATCAAATTACAGCAATGTAAATAAATCAACAATAACCTTAATATATTAATTTCATTTCCTGACCAAATTTACCATATTCCTGACTAACAGTTTATTATTGTTGATAATAGTAATCTAATTTCTAACTGACAATATTAATGTTGATTCTGATAAAAGCAAATTATACAAAATCTAAAAATATAATAAAAATATGGAAGTTTAAACTTACATCGATATCCATATTATCAATCTCAGCATCAGTAGGAAACTCTTTAGGAATCTTGTACATTACATATCTAGCTTTGTCATCTATATCCTTCAATTCAAAGCTAGTAGATTGTACAACCTGATCTTCCTTCTTTCTTTCCTTTTTTTCAACTTGCCTTTCATCCAAATATTCATCTTCATCACTGTCTTCAATCTTAAATTCAATACTGTCCAGCCTTAAAGTTTTAAGAAGAGCCTGTTCAGATTTGCCAGCATATTGTTTTGGTATGGCAGCAGGGTACAGTTTCACAGTACCATAATCCATATTTTCTGCAACAGACTTAATCCTCTCATTCAAACTCTCACAACTCCAGTTCAAAATAAACGGCTTGCGATGTAAAGTTGTCCCAAACTCAAACTTTTGTAAAAATGCAATTGCAAAAGCAACTAGATATCCATTTACTTGTTTAAATTTTGTTTTCAACTCCTTTCCTTCCTTTTTTTTCAAAACAAAGGCTTGAATATCTGCTATTGACCCACATAAGAAGTCCATAACATAACCAGCCCAATTGAAGGACTTAATGAAACACACATCTTCTAAAGACTTGATGATATTAAAATTAGGAGACTTATCACCAATTGGAGCCAGGATTGTAGACACAGCAAACATAACAAACATCTTTTTAAATTCAGCACCACTATGTCTATATTTCTCAAACAACATCTTATAAGTAAGAATGTCGACATATGTCTTCTTCTTCTTCCTACCCAGAACAGCTTTTTCTTCTGTTTTCCTCTTCTTTTGCTTCTGTGCTTCAGCTTCATTTCCCTGTTGAGAGTCATCCTCTATATCTAAACCCAAGAACCTCCTCCACTCTATCTTCAAATATTCATCAGGATTGATTGATTTCTTGTTTTTAGAAATCTCTTTCGCAGGTATATCAGTAAAAGGAATACCTAACACATCAGCAATATCAGAACTATCAATATGAATTGCATGTTCCTTTTTACCAACAATAAGATTTCTAGCATGAGGATTATAATGAGTTACTATATAGTTGTACAACTGATGACTGATATTTTCCTGCAAATTCATATGAAGCAATCCACCAAAACCAATCTCTATAACATCCTTCTTTTGCTCATCACTAAAATCTTCCATAATTCTACAAAGATAACTAGGACCAGATTTAGTACCAATTTCAAGGTCTGAAATATCATCTTCAGTAAGAGCACTGAAAAAATAAAAAAGATGAATAAGACAAACTTATTCCTGGTAAAAATTATGTTATCCCTGATGACAGTAAACTTATTTTTTAGCATAATTATCTTTTTCCTGACAGACATAATGTTAAACCTGATGAAAGCAATATGAAATGTAATGACACATATCTTAGACCTAATTTAAATAATCTTATTTCTGAGCATAATTATATTTTTTCTGACAATAATATCTTCATTTATGAAAGAAATAATATTAATCCTGATAAAAAATAGAACTTAATTATTGTTGACAATAATATGTTATCCCTGATAAAAGCAATCTTATTTATGAGACTACTTATCTTTTTCCTGACAAAATTAACTTAAATTCTGACCAAAATAAGCTTAATACTGATTGAAGATACATTATTCATGAATAAAGTAATAAAATACTGACAACAAGAAGTTAATGTCTGATGGAAATCATCTAAATCCTAACTAACATAAACTATTATCAAAAATAACATAAATTATTCATTAATGAAGTAATTTGAATACAAACAACAAGAACTTAATTTCTGATGAAAATCATCTAAATCCTGAAAAACATATACTATTATCAAAATAAAATAATACAATTAAAGATAATATAATAAAATGCTTATTTCTGATATAAAAAATATAATTCCTGACTATACAATAGTCAATCCTCAATATAATCAAAATTACAACAAATGTAATTCCATCAAAAATAACATAATCCTACACACGAATATTCAAAGTAAAAACAACAATTTACATTTCATCGAACACCTGGTGTGCATCTGAATATACAAACAATATTTTTCCGAATTTAAAAGAATTTATTTCGAATATCACACCTCACAGATCGACTTCGTTTAGAACCTTGTTTAGGACCACGCTTCTTCGGATGCTGTGAATCATCCCTGCAAAACAATAACAAGAATAAAAAAAAAATTACTGACAATTTTTTTTTAAAAAAGAATAACCTAAAAATAACTACGAAATTTATTAACCTTTCTGCCATTTCAACTATCTTCGGAGGCTGTTTTGATGATCATTTAGTTCGTTTCATATAAACTTTTAAAGGAGAAGAATCATCAACAGGGGGAAGGTCAGCCATTAATGTAGTTGAGGAAGACGAAAATTAGGGTTAATGTAAAAAAAATAAAAATTAAGTACATGTAAGTAAAATATAAGCTAGAAAATGAAGGAGTGATGCGAAATTTTAGGGAAAATGTAGTTAAGTTGATAGTAATGGAGAAAACGTGGGGAAGAAGAAGAAGGAGAAAGGCGGAACGTTGGAAGAATTTTGTTTTTTTTTTAAATAAAAAAATCATTGATATTTATTAGTCGGGCCGCGCGCGGGCCGAATTATTATAAAACGGGCCGCACGCGGGCCTGTTAGTAGAATGGACTCACATGAGTCCGTTCTACACAATATTTTTCGAAACTATATTAATCATGAATAATTAAAGATTCTTTATCATCAAAAATTCATGTGAAATTTCATTTCTTGTCTTTCCTATTTCATACCCTACTCCCTTTCACTTCGAGGTGACTGAGAAAATACGACTTATTAGAGAAAGAAAACAATTCAGAACTAAAATTATTGGTTGTATTATTGAATGTATTATTATTTAGCTTGTAGACTATATTATCAAGTCTTTTTCTTCACGATGTCCTTTTGTTCAATATATATACCATAGAATTATTGCTTGTACAGTAGATTATCATGTATGGAGCGTTTTAGTCGGATTTAATTTTCAAGGTTTGTCATTTATACATGTAATTAGTTTCCCAAATGAATACGTAATTCTAATTAGACTAAGGGTCTATCCTAGTATGTTAAGTAAAGGTCTAGCCGTCTAGGCTTTCTCGGGAATGACATTCAATAATTTATTAAATAAGTATAGTTATGTGAGATATCTTATATAATCCATCCTACTCAGTACATTAAATAAGTCAAAAAGTTAATTTAATAATGAGAGACGGCGTAAGATGAGAGTGGGCTGGTGCATTAATTAACTACAAATGAGCTAACTTTCCACACTCGCCCACTTTCCATAAATAAAACCCTTAGGATTCCTTCACGAAAATGACTTGTATGTTATTATTGTACGTTGCCAAGAAAAATATGACTTCTCTGAATTTAATGCTCCCTTGTTTAATAATTGCTACCAAAATAAGAGGATATATCTATATTTCCACAGTTAGATGAGAATAAAGCTGGCCCATACTAACAAAACAAAAAATAAACCCAAAAAAGTTTGAGACATGAAAGAAAATAGACAGAGTTTCTAACACAGCTTTATATACTGTAATTGTGGACTACTGTCAAATGTATCACCAATTACATTGATATAAAACCTACTTATTTTGTTTTCTTTCACTTACAACATGGTATTGTGACATGCATTTTGAATGATATTTGATACCCTCTTTGTTTCAAATAATTATCGGATTTTAATTAGGCATGTATGTCAATATAAACTTTGACAAATAATATCTTTAATTAAAATGTCTACAAGTACTACAAACCAAATGTAAAAGTATCCCAAAATGATCATATACCACCTTGATACAAATTTTTTTAGTCTGACGAAGTCTCTCTTTATAATGTAACCCTTTCGAAGTATTTTAGTAATTGGTGACCATAATACCATTGAAAGAACTTGCCCTAAAAAATCAATGCACAATGATAATCAATAAAAGTTAAGTCGCCCCAAAAGTAGTAAATTAACCCATAATATAAAGAAATTGCACAAAAATTTATTGTACATTCAGAGCAGAAAAGAGTTTGCTCTAAACATAAATGTGCAATTACTTGAAAATACAGGCTATACAGCTACATGGAAAAAGCATCTTCCTAGGCTGTATTCCAAAATTCAACCACAAACAAGCACTTAAGTAGCTAGACTAGCTACAAACATTTTTGAAACAGATTAGAATGACGATTAATAATGTAAGTTCAACTGGAGATATTACGGTGTTACCTGATTCAAATTTCTGCAACTATTCAATCCAATATCAAAATTGATAAATTGAAATCTGACAAACACAACTCCACAAATTCTATAACCAAAAAATTTCATAATTTACCACCTGAGTGCCAACAAATTTTGAAACTACTACCCAAATACCTGCTTCTATCTGAAAATAATTACCATTCAGAACTATCGTTGCCTCATTTGAAACGATATAAGGTTAGGTATATAAGCATCATTGTACAGCTACATCAAATCGAATTCCAAACAGCAATTACTTATCCATGTCAACAGACATTCTCACCAACTTCTCGTACAGTATACGGTCATCCCGTCCTGTATTGCTTTCCAATAAAGCACTTTGCACAAGTTCCTACAAAATAAGACAAACAGCAGACATGATCCTCAATTACAAATTACAGAGAAACATCGGGAGAGAAGACAAAATAATGTCTGCATATTCTCCTTTTTTTTTTTTTTTTTTTTTGGCAGAATGTCTGCATATTCTAACCTTCACATCCCGGTGAGAGAAAAATTTTCCAAGATTATGGATTAGCACCCTCAGATCTTCCACCTGAACAAAGGTTCACATTTCCAAGTCAATGGTTAAGTTAACCTTACACTTCTATGATAGACAGACAATAAGTTTGCATGCTTACCCTGAGGTAGCCAACTCTATTTCGATCAAAGAACCTAAATGCCTGATAATATGAGCCACCATTATCAGCAAAAATGATGTGAACAAAACAGAACTCAAATCTAAGTTGTTGTAAAGTTACCTGTAATAGTTCTTTGTCCACTGGTGCTTTATCAGCTGAAGCTTTCTTTGAAATCTCAGCTCTGGCTTCCTTTTGTTTACTGGCCTCTGCATCACTGCCAGCTTTTTTCTCACTGGATGAGGCATTATCTTCTGCAACTTGCTTTTTTGCATCTTGTCCATCATCCTGTTTCTGATCCTGCTCAGCATCAATATTTCCCAACTCAATATTCTACGTCAGAAAACACGACAAGTCAATGGCGAAAGCAAGTGAGCAAATAGTTGTACAAAGCTCCTAAATTAAACATCAGATTTAATTCTAAAACATTATATGTAAAAGCATTATAAACATTTACCTCCTTGGAGGAGTCTTTCTGAAGGCTTGCATCATGCATATCTTCATCATCTTCATCATCTTCACCATCTTCATCATCTTCCTCTGGATCTTCCTCTGGATCCTCCTCTTCAATCATTTCTTCATCATCTTCTACTATATCCTTTTCAGCATCATCAGTTTTTTCTAATTCATCACCCTTTACAACCTTGTCATCCTCCTCAGGCATCAGCTTCTCATCACTAGAAATAGTTTCATCTTTCTGCTTGGGTTTACTAGACTTCTCTTCAGTAGGAATATCTTCAGTTTTCAAACGCTTTGTTGATGCCTTCTCCTTTCCCTTTCTCTCATCATTTTGCTCCCTCTCTCTTTTCCGTCTATTTCTTTTGGTGACAAATTTAACGCGCAATTTCTGTAAAAGTAGCCATGTAAGCATAATGTACAAACTAGAAAGACAAATTCCAGTAGAAACTACACATCCATACCTGTAGAAATGTTAATACACGACAACTCATCTGATATTGAAGCATTTCATAGAAAGACTCCGCGAATACTGAGAGCTGTGAGCATGAAAAAACCATCATAAAAAAACAGTAGATTAGGCTGATACAACATACACAGGTTAAAGACAGCACGGCAAGGATTGTTTGAAGGAGAGGGGCAGGGTCAGGAGAATTAAACAGACCTCAAATGTCTCTTCTTCAACATCATTGTCAGAATAATCCAGCAATGAGTCCAGAGAAAGTGACAATGATCGCAGCTGCAGTAATTTTCCATAATCAGGCAATGGCATATTAGGTACCCAATATTAATATAATACAGAAATGAAAAAACAAACACGAACTTTGGTCTCCTTGCCACTTTTTGTTTGCAAAATGAACCCAGGATGCCGAGGAGGTTCATCTGATTTTTTTCGATCCGAATCTTTGTTTGATTTGCTTCGTAATTCATCTTTTTTATCCTTCTCCTTCCTCTCCTTCTCATCTGCTACCTTTGCCTTAACCTTTGATGTTCCCTTGCAGTCAATTTGGATGTCTTTCACAGGATCATTTTTAGTCTCAGAAACTTTCTTCTCATCAGGAATATCTTCTTCCTTTACTTTGACCTGGTCAGCACTCTTCCCAACTTTACTAGATGACACCCCATCATCATGCTTTTGAGAGCTCTCTACTCCAGGTTGTGTTGTAGAAGCACATTTTACCAAGTTTCCACCCTCACTTATCTTGTCTCCATCTACCTTAGCATCACCTACATTACCACCTAACTTTCCAGCATCCTGGCTAGTCACAGTCTTGGCTACTACACCAGTGGCCTTCTTTTTTGGCACCCTCTTGATGATTTTCCTTTTCACTACTCTTTTTACAGGACCATCCCGCACCACAGTGATACCAGTAGCATCTATCTTCTCCTCTGATTTATTTAAAGAAGAATCTGGTGATATTTCACTTTTTAAACCAGATTCTTTGTCCACTTCTTTCACGGCAGCATCAGCTTCTGATAGCTTCTTTGCTACTTTCTTTCTTGTAAAAGTTTTAACACCAGTGGCATTTGCAGGTGATGAGTCCTGCTGACCAGTTTCTGAGTTAATACCCATAGGTTCAACAAGCTTATCCTCCAACTTACTATTATCATTACCTCCATTTTCACCAGTGACTACTTTGTCAGTAACCTTCTGCTTGACAATTTTCCTAACAATTTTTTTCTTAGCAGGCTTCACACCCTTCTGAGCACTAGTGTTAGCCCCTGTCCCTTTCTTTTCTACATTGTTAGCTTCTTCTTCAGTCAGTTCATCCACTTTTTTCTTCTCAGCACTTTTGACACTTTTCTCTCCATCTTTATCAGTCGTGCTAGCCTTCTTCAAGTCTCCATCTTTTTCTTTATGAGCATTGGATGCCTGTTCTGTGTTCACAACTTCCTTCTTTTTCTCAGCTTTTTTAGAATCTCGTGGAGAGCTGCTTTCTGCTACAAAATGAAAATATATTTACTGCATGTGATAAGAAAATAACTACTGTGCATCACATTACAAAGACCAGTACCTTTAGGGGGATCTCTTTTGTCCTTTGGTTTCTGCATCGAATAATGCAAAGAGCATCAATAAATAGAAAGCTTTCGGGAATTAATATAATTTAAGTAATACAACCATAACCTTGACAATCATATGTTTAAAGATTTCCTTATAGCTTGCAGTGCAATAAGCAACATATAATAATGTCCAGAACACACCATGATCAATTGGAGAAGCCAAAGGGATACATTTTGAGAGACCGGGGGGGGGGGGGGGGGGGGGGTGGGGGGTGGGGGGGGCAATTCCTTTTATATTATACAGTAAACTTTTAGACACACAAGTTACTCCTATCAATTTTATAGTGTAAAATCAATAGATCTAAAAAATTAAATACGAGTAATAAATATACAACATTAAAAGTTGAATACAAGATAACATATTAAAAATATTTTTAATAGATAATACCCAAGGCTCTGTGTCCGTTAAATATATTTAAACTTGTTACCTAGGTCCCTGAGTCTTCATATTAAAAAAAAATCCCATGTCTGAATCTTGTATCCATACCCGGGTCAAGCACTCACCCATAAATCCAAGCATTATAGTATAAAATGCGTTTTTGAAGCTTAAAAAAAATGACATACAAAAAATAAAGAATTGAGACAATGTAAATAATTTTGCTCACAAGACAAACCTCTTTTCCTAAAGAGAGTTGCTTCTCACGCCCCGCAACAGCTTTCTTGTGTGCCAACCACTGCTCTCGCCATACATTTAGTGAAGGAAGACAGTCTGAAAGATCTGGAACAAAAAGTACAGTAATCTCTCTATGACTAAACAGGCCATCCTTGCCAACTCTGTCATAGTGTATCTGCAGACCAGAGGAGCATTGAAGACTTTAGCGAATAAGTGAAAGAGTACCTAATCTCATTGGTACAATTTACAAAGACCTTACTAGCTAAGCTCAGCTGACATATTGCTTAAGTGCTAACTAAGTCAGTTAAGGTACTACTACATCCATTTCTTTCTGTTCGTTAATACGCTTCCCAATAACTCTGTTCTTTTTATTTCTATACACTTCTACTTTATCTATATTTGGCAATGATGTATATCTCTTTACCCCCCTTACCCCACACAAAAAGATATATATTTGCCCATATATTTACTTTTTCCACTAGCAAGTTCCTATCCCACTTTTTAACTCCTGTTTTATTTGATCTTGTGCAATTAATAAGCATCAAGAACATTAAAGGACGGGGGTTGTATTAGCTAAGTTGTTAAGAGAGCCCAAAACCAGATATAGTAAGATCAGATGTCAGCAAAAGGCCAAAGGTATTTAAAGATAGTACAAAAGTCACTACTCACAAATGATGTAAGTCACATAACAGATTAACAGGATGCATCCTCAATATAATACAGGTAGGCAAACAGAAGAATTCTTAACAAGGATGCTAATCCAGTAAGGTTTTGATTGATATAATACATTACCTACAAACAATATGAAAGGGAGGTTTTGTTTTTATAACAAACAAGACATGCAATCAACCTTAAGTCCTTAAGAATGATGTAAAAACATCTCATGTTTCTGTACTCAATTATTCAGCAAATCAGATCATTCTTTTACCTTATACTTACTTGTCTGATAACCAAAGAGGGTGTTCTATAATATAATCAACATACTATTTACTAGTAGGGCATCCATATATATATATATATATATATATATATATATATATATATATATATATATATATATATATATATATATATCATCAGCCTAACTTGAATAGTCAAACAAACGAAAATTTAATATTATGGATTCTTCAATAATGGATTACAAAATATCATCCTAAATTCTTGCTTAATGTAACCACTGCACCATAGTACATAGATATATCGAAATTAACAATAATTAAAGAAATTAATTAGTAAGCCAGCGCACACACCTATAAATTATCATGAACCATAGTTACAACTGACTGCATTCATTAAGGAAATTAGCAAGTTGGGGGTGAAAGGGTGACATAACAAATGTGAATAATAGGTTAAATTGACCAAAGTACTTTTCAGTCATAATGCATAGTAAAAAGATTATAGATATTTGTGTAGAAACCAACTAAATCCAACTATAACCCCAGTTCACACAGTAATGGTACAGAGCAATACCAAAGTAAAAAATTCCCCATTTACAATATTCAAAACAATCTACCTAGAAACTGTAGACAACATTCCACAGGCTTTTTACCTCAAGGAAACGATTCCAATGCTGACAATTCTGCAGATCAAGATGGCTCAAATCTTTTGCATATCTACAAGAAATAAAAGGTCATATCCTTCACATTATGTGAACATCACACACAATATTCCACCAACAGGTCAAATACATACAGACACAAAACTCACAAACCTGAGGATTGTATGGACTAATGAAGATTCATCAAGTGATGGATCTCCACCATCAACAGCATCCCAAGGGCCTCCAATCGCCATCAAGGAACGATCTTTTTTCAACACAGCAAACCTAAGTAAATTGCATAAATGTGGTATGCGATCATCTGAAAGCTTTTCAGAGCAGAGGTCTTCTGTAGCACCCCTGCTAAGCCCACTCATCAAAATCATCTGTAACAGAGTTCAATAAATAAATCTATTAAACTTCATCCTGCATCTGTATCTTGTCATAAATAGAGCAAAAAAATTATACGCCAAATAGATTAACCTAGCTTCAAAAGTTAACACGTTAAAACATTCACTGGTTGCATTGCCTCTTGCTATTTCACCATACAATGTAATTAAAGGCATTAAGTTACAACTCGTCTCGACACTCCAGTACTATATAAGTGAAACTATAACAATCCAATACTGTAATCACAACCACCTCACTAAATATATTGTGGCCCATACAGTAACATTTTTAGAATTTCTAACAGGCAGCATTATCTTAGTCCAAGCTGCAACTCCTACCACTCCTAAAGAAAAATGAAGCAAACTTTAAGGAATTGATGAGACTCCTCAGAGCCCAAATTATTTTGGGACTAAAGCTTTGTTTTTTAAGAGACTCCTCAAACGCAGCATACAGCCAGAATACAAGACAACATGGAGCAAAAGATGGTTTGGTTTCAAACTGAAAATTCTATGTACTACCTCCGTTAACGATTATGTGCAACTTTGGGGAGAGGAACGGACTCCAATGCAAAACTTCTTAAAGGTGCTTAACAAAAAGTAAGGGTACGTCATTAATAGTTAATCAATCCAAATCTTAAAAAAAAAATATTGAAAGAACCATCCAGCAATCCAGCATCCCAGCCACCGAAACTCACCGACGGAACCACCACCTCCACAAACACACACCAAAACCCACATCGATGACCACCCTCCAAAACCCACCCACCAGAACCCAGATTTTAAATCCACGATCACCCACCAAAACCCACACACCAAAAACGACCACCTATGAAAACCACCCACCGAGAACGACCACCAACCGAAAACGACCAACCCACCAGAAACTAAACCCCCAACTCGAACCCAGAATCACGACCCACCCCAATTCAAACCCAAAACCACCTAAGAAACCGACACACCCACCGAATACCCATCCAACCCACTAACAACAGCCTATGTCGTCTTCTTCTTCGTCGTCTTCTTCGTCGTACCAGATATGGAATGAGTTTGAAGGAGGAGGGAGAAAGGTAATGGGGAAGATGAAGAAGGTGAAAAATAAGGGTATGAATGTGGAGAAATTGGATGATTTTGAACTAGTTTGGTTGATTTCAACGAGTTATTGGGGAAGATGAATTAAATTTGATAGGAGCAGTTCGATTGATTAGGTTAGATTAGTAATTAATTAATCATGTTTTTAAGAATATAATTGATGTTATAAAGTTTTAAGGGCATTTTTGTAATTTTGTTAATTTTTTTACTAAATATGGAAAGGTTTGGAAATGTTGCACATAATCTTTAGCGTCCATTTTTTGTAAAAGTTGCAAATAATTGTTAACGGAGGTAGTATAAAAATAGATTCAGCAAGTTGCTCAAAACACACACTACAGAGCCTCATGGTCTGAATAATATCAGCCAAGTAGCACAAGAGCTATAACAAGAGCCAGAAAGATGAGGCTATATTCTCAAAAGTTAAGAAAACTTAGAAACGTTGAAGATAAAAATATTATAATAAAGCTAATTACTTATTAGACATTTTTCAAATATTTAAAATCTTGATACTCCCTCCTTTCACAAAGTACTCATTGTAGACACAAATTTTTGCAAGAGAGAATAGCGTGTGGAAAATTGGGCCACACTTTTTTTTTCTAGTGCAATAGTATTTATAAAAAGATATTTAAGGAAAAGAGAGAACACGGGGGAGAGAGAAAGAGAGAGTGGCCAAGTACAAGTTATATTGTACTTCACATAATATATGCCAAATAAGAATAAAGATATAAGTTGTTTAGGAAATGAATGAAAATGGAAAGTGAGTGGTTCTTTGTGAAATAGAGGGCATATGTCAAAATATGTGTGTGTGTGTGTGTGTGGGCATGGACACATGTTTATTTAATAGGTAACGGATATTTTCTTAAGCAACCAAGGTTTTGCTGCCTATAGCCTCTTCAAAAGTGCTAGGTCAATTTCTCCAATAACTTATACAGTCGCCTTTACAGTCTCACTTATCCAGTTCAGCTGCTAATCTGATTTCTCCTTTCAATAAGTTTTAAAAAGCCTTCACTCTTTAAATATAAGTAAAAAAAAACATTCTAAATACAATGTTCTTAATGGTTCTACGCCTCTACTCCAAAGCCCTCACACAGAGAACAATACAAGTCATGAGGATGGCAGGCACAAACATCTAAATAATCATGAAAAGTCTACTTTTAATCAAAAAAGGGCATAAATTTGCAAGTGCCTAATAACCCAGCAACATGCCATCCTTTGATTTCCTACATGGTCAGTCAATTATGCCAGACAACTAACACTCCTACACGAAGTTTTTAAAATTAATTTAAATTTCTCTATATTTTCCATCAGCTATGGAGTAAGGACCGCTTTCAATCACACTCTGTTTGAGAGAAGATTTCAACTTACGGACTTGTAAGGAAAACTCCACACGTATATCCTTTATACTTAAGACATTTTATTAGCTGGTAGAGGGAAAGGGGGTAAATGATTCACCTTTGCATTCCATACTGTGCCCCTACGCTCTGGATTAGCAGTATTTGTATCTGAATGCTTTGTAGAGAGCTCTTTCTGAACTGCACCACTCGCATCATCCGCAAAGTCATGCTCAAAACTGTTTCCAAAATTATTTGGGAAACAAAATAGAAATTTTACTTCAAATTTAAGTTACGAAGGGATATACAAAACAAAGCAAAAACATAATAGCTCTCACCAAAAACTGCTGTATTATATACCTTAGCTATAATAAATAGACAAACTCTACAAAATTGATAGATCTAGGTACTACGCTGCACATCAAACAGTGGAAAACTGCATTGATGACATTCAGTGTTTGTACTCGACTTAATGCATGCATGGCATAATTTAGCAATACAAACTCTCAGTTATTTGGCCTATTTCTAATAATTACTTGTTACGAAGTGTAAGGTATTGTTTCATATTCATAAATCCTAGAGGTATGCAATAGAAGGGGGGAGATAGAGGAGGGAGTGGAGAAAAGATGCTAAGTAGACAGATACCTGACAGGAGTGTACATCGGAAGTTTCAAATTCACCCTTGGCCAATTAACCACCACCTTGAGATTGGGATTCAATCAAATTAAGGAATATGAATTTCAATAAGCAGCCCTGGAATAAACCAAGTTTAAATAATTTTTTTTTTATTTGCACATCATGACAAACCTTTGAGAAATCAGGTGATATATAAAGCCTTGGGTAACGCTTATCTAGTGATAGATAATCCCTCTCCACATCTACCAAAGAAGAAGTGTAAACCTGATGACAAAAGATAATTATAAAGCAGAGTCAGGCATAAGCTAATTAGTAAGTACCCAACCAGCTATGGTGTGAGCTACGTAGATGTTACAATACATTCGAGGCATGCCCAATCAAAAAGAACACCAGTGGCAGATCATTTCATTCCTCATATATAAGCCAACTATAAAGACCAAATTGCTACAAATAAATGATAATCTGAGATATCAACTCCTACAGATAATTTCATGCTAATCATGTATGGATACATGTTCTTAATACTCTTGGGGGTATTTCATACATCCAAAGGCACTCAAAAACCACAAATACTCAAAAATTAGAATATATATTAATGCACAGACATAGGAAAAGAGTTGTGAAATTTGCGGATGAGGGAAAGAAGAAGAGCAAGCCAGGTGACTAGGTAAGGTAAAGAAGGTACATGATTATAGAAGGAAAGAAAATAAAAAGATGAGCATAATCTGTCAGGCTCAAAAGGAAGTATCCAGACTGTAAGATCTCATTCGAGAAAGTACCAAGAAGATGATCAAGAAAAAAGTTGGTGAAGGCAAGAGTCAAGAAGATTTGCCAGAATAAGTAAACAGCTCTCTAGAAGGAGTGGAAGGAGCCATGTGATAAAAAACTAAGCAGCATCCAATTTCATATACCCATAGAGAGAGGCCAGATGATACAATTATAATACAGAGAGGGTAGGCTCTTTTGATATATATTTACCTTGCAAGTATATTCCCTCCTTTTTTCTCTAACAGGTGAATGGATCCTTCAGCGTAATAGAACAACAAGTTAGTAAAGAAGCTTCAGGATATGCGAGAAACGATATATAGAGAACTACAGCATGATAAATTCAAACTATCATCATCCACCTATGAAGAGCTTCACGGCGAGGAGAGTCCCGTCTTGAGGGTTTTCCATCCTTCGTCAATGAGGAACCGCGGCGATCCTTAGATGATTTTGGTGGAGTTCGATCACGTCTGCTTTCAAGTGCTCGTTTGCGCTCACGATCACGATCACGTTCACGTTCACGCTCCCTTTCTCGAAGCTCTAAAAGGCGCTTTCTTTCACGCTCCTTTTCTCGATCACGTTCGCGTTCCCGTTCTCGATCCCTATCTCTTTCTCGTTCTTTATCACGCAATTGCTCCCTGCGACGCTCATCTTCTCTCACATCAAGTACCCGAGGATATCTATCGTCTTTTAAATCATCCACTCTTGAAAGTCCACTACGTGATGAAAGGCTACCGGGAAAGTCGGAATCAAGAGCAGTTCCATGTAGCCCTTTCCCCATGCCATAGTCCCTACCCGGAGGAAGGCTTACTCCATAACCAGGATTTGATGAAGTTTGAGCATACACAATATCATCTACATTCCTCTGAGGAGCAGCTCCCAAGATAGAAGGAGCTGGTTGTCCACCATATGGTGAATTCCCAACAGCTGATACACGAGGATCAGCCTCGAGTCTTCCTCCATAAGACACAAGCTCTTGGGCTGGATGACGAAATGTACCACTTCTTACAGCAAGATAATCAGCTTGTCTGCCAGAAACGTGTTGCTATTTAGTGTAAAGAGGAATATAAATAGTGATTGGTAATGCTGCATACAAGCACCACAATATCATAATCATGGAGGTGGTTGACAACCAGAGCAATATTTATTGATGATTAGATAGTACTATTCATGCAGAAAAATCTCAGAGCAACAGCTTATAGGATGCTATCCACAAAACAAAACTTTAAGGAGTCTGTGTACTCAGTAAAGTTGACATCAATGAAAAGTACCTGGAAGCCTCATGAGAAGCAGATTGCAGTGACTGAGATTTCAACATATGCTCTTGTCGAAGAATTGAAGCCTGATCCAGACGATCATACATCTCAGACTGTTGAAGAAACAAAATTAATTAAAACCGGGTTGCCAGACATGGACCACAAAAGTTGGACAACAGGAACCACAACAAGAACCTCAATCAAGCAAATTCTATATTCTAGAGAGAGAACAGTATAATACTTAGCCTGTCAATGTAGATAGCAACCTCCGACAGGGGTACTAAAGAAAGTTAATCTGAGGAAATAACATAGTAACAGCTGGTCTATATCATTAGTCATTACAGACATGAAGCTGAAATGACTTGTGACAATATCACTGAAAGTCGACATCAATTTTAATACTCCCTCATTTTTATTGTAAGTGTTACACTTTGAACGGCACATAGTTTTAGGCAATCAAATTGACTTTAATATCATAAGAGGTAAGTGGGGTAGTTGAAATTTAGAAAAGATAGTGGAGTTCATATTTTATTGAAAAGTATAGGATGTGAGGGGAAAAAATATTTAAAAAAAAAAAGGAAAAATTGATTCTAATAATCCCACCTTTAAATTATTATTTAATAATCCCACCTTATAGAGAATTTTCTTCTATTGGTCCCTTATGACCGGTAACCTGAACATCAAATAAACTTTTTTTTTTAATTTGAGTGACACGTGTCACTAAATAATTAGTTAAAAATGGTAAAAAAAAAAAAAAAAAAAACTTAAAAAAAAAAAAGAAAACCTAATTTTTTTTAAACTAAGCCAGCCCCAAACGAACACCCTAGGTCCCTAACCCCAACCTACAGCAGCCCCTCCTCCACCGCCGAACCCCCATTCCCACGGCCGGAACCCCATTCCCACCTTTACCCAACAAAATCCGGCCCGATTCCAACCCTCACACCCACGAAAACCATCGAAGCCCTTAATTTCAATGAATTAAAAAAAAAAAATTCAATGAATCAATTTCAAGGGATGGCTTGAGGTTGAATTTGGGTAAGAGATTCAGGCATTTTCGGCGGTTTTTGGCGGTTAAGAGGGAATATTCTTCGATTAGAAGGGGGTTTCGGCAGTTGGGTGGGGTTTTTAGGGTGGTGGTTGTGGTGGTTTCGGGGATGGGATTCGGGTTGGGGATGATTTCGAGAGTTGATTTTGGTTAGTGGGGTGGTTTTCGGTAATGGTGGGTTCCGGCCGGCCATTTTCAGGGATGTAGGGTGGCGGCCGGCCGGTTTTTATGGGGCTAAGGTAAGGTTAGGTTCCGGTGGTGGAGGTGGTTGGTGGGTTTTGCTTTTTTTTCAGTTTTGTTTTTTATTTTTTTATTTTTCAGTTTTATTTTTTTTTATTTTTTCAATTTTTTTTTTAGGTTTTATTTTTCAACCAATTAAAAAACGACACATGGCACATTAACCTATGAAAACCGGTTACCAACAAGTTAGGGACCAATAGAAGAATATCCCGTATAAAGGTGGGATTATTAGAATCAATTTTTCCTAAAAAAAAAAAAGTAGTAGTGAGTTTGAGTGGGGACGATGGGAGGAAAGATGTAACATTAAAATGAAGTTATTTAATTGCCGCTTTGGCAGGTGTAACTTGAAAATAACAATGGAGTACCTCAAAGAAAAAAAAATAAAAATCAACAAACCACGAACACACAACATACAAAAATGACAACCATCTACAGACTCTGCAATGAACTTAACATACAAGTAAGAAGGTAGAATCAGATCACTTTTGGTTCAACACGCACTTAAATTGACATATATCTCCCTACCAGTGACTGCAATAGCACTCAACTTACCAGCTCTTAAATCAACTCAATGGTATTAATGAATAAGGAGGAGATCAATACAGATAACATGCTTGGCTTGTGTGTGAAAAAAATATTTACAATTACAGACTACTTAATAAATGAAATGCCAATTAAGTGAACCTCAAATTGCTTAGATGGATTTTTAAGTATGCTAAAATGACAATCCACCGACAGAGGACTCATTAAACAAATATTGTAAAACTTTACCTTTTTTTAAAAAAAAAAAGGTGAAACGCTAAACGACGCCCTTATTTTACCGAGTAACGCCCACATTTTAAAATAAATGGACGAATTTACCGTTTTCATATACTTTATGGACACTATGATTTTCACCCCTCTAGATCGAGAACATACGCTATCCTCCTAACAAATTAAACCACCACCTAACACCACCAATTAAGGGACATTTGCTAGAGAAAATGTGGTGATATTTTTTTGTATGTTCTGACAAAGCCGTAAACATTTAATTTTAAAATCAAGGTTGAATACACAAAAATTCGTAAAATCGCATAGTTATACGAAATTTCTGGGTTGTTTTACCATATAACCGCGCGGGTTTATAATTTTTCCCTATAAATTTCAAGGCTGTTGTACAAAATTTCTGGATTTTTTTCACCATACGAAGATTCTTTAAAAACGCCTAACAATTTCATATAACTGTGCGGTGTTATGAAAAAAATGGGCGTTTCTGCCATGGTAGTCCAAAAAAACAAACCCAAACGCCTAAACATTTAGAACTACCAGGCAGAAACGCCCAAATTTTTCATGAACCCACACGGTTATACAAAATATCTGGGCGTTTTCACATACGCGGGTTTATGATTTTTACCTGGGCGTTCACCCATGATTTTCAAAAGAAGTAGGCAAGTGAATTAAGGGCGTTGTTTAACAAAAATGGTCTTATAAGTAAGCAAAAGCTCAAATGAGCAAAAAGTAAGAATCACAAAACTAAACCAGCATACAGAACAACAAATCCAAAACCCTCCCCCCCCCCCTCCCTCCCCACCTCTCTATCCAACTCCAAATCAAAAGGAAAAAATAAAGATAACAAAAGATCAAGCATAAAAATTCAAAGAAAGAGGCAAAAAAATATACCTTATGAGCATAGCCAACAGAATCAGCATATCTTCCACCAGCCTCAACTGGCAGATCTCTTCCCATATAACCCCCCTGCCTTTCAGCAAATTGCCTTCTTTCAAGTGATACATAATCAGCCATCTTATCAGGAATTAAGAGCTCAGATTTGTGGCCATATCCATGGCTAGCAGCAGCCACATAGTCCTTAGCGGTATACTTTGGGGAATCTGCTATCCCTGAACCATAACCAGTACGTCCTTCCATAGTAGATGGCCCAGATCCCTTGACACTTGCAGAAGTGCCCTTCAAAAACAAAAAGACTTGTCATAATTAACGAGCAAAAACTACTAAATATACTAACATGGGTAAGCAATTTTAAAACTAGACAAGTAATGGCAATGTCAATTAATGATTGATAAGTTTTAAAATACGAGGCTTAAGAGCAATCATAATTCAGAGGAAAACAATTGGGTTGGCATTAGTCAAATGAAGTAATGCTGCAAAAAATTCACAACTTCCCGAAAAAAAAAAAAAAAAAAAAAAAAAAAGGGTTACATTGTGATTTAAAGAGAATGAAAAAGTAGTTCACAAGAGTAAAAACTGATATCCCCATTTTCCAAAAGCTGGTTGTTCAGAAATCTCATCAGATAATAGAACAGGGAAAGAAACAAATAAAAATAACCCTCAGTCCCCCCCTCCCTCCCAAGCACACTAACTTATATATTCTTTCTCTCCATGAAATCATCAACCACCAAATCAATTCTGCCATCATTTTCAATTAGCTGGGTGAGCTAGACCAGGTTTTTAGATAAAATCATTAAAAGTGGTTTAAATAACTGAAATGGACAAGAAATTAAAGAGGAAAGGAAAACAAGAATATCGATGATGAGGAAGGACCAGCCACACAGAAGGGTCTAGAATGAGAGGAAGTAGCGAAAGAGATAGCATGGGTACAACGGAAGGGCGAAAAGCCAAAGATCGAAAGAAAGAGGAATGCTAAATGGCTGTGAGGGAAATTGATAAGACAATATTGCTCAGCAATAAGCTTCTTATAATGCTTCCCATTTTATAAAATAATCAAATTAAAGCCCCGCAGCATGGTTTGATCCAGCCTCCAAGGTATACCAACCCTGAACTCTAGGTCCCGGTGATTTGGGTGTGGTTTGTTTGCCCATGAAGCACATAAGTGACTCGAAACCTTATCCTGGATGAAAGGCATATCATGCCACCTCATCAATTATTCCAACATCTTTAATACCAGTTTTTCACTGACCTGCTGACCAGCACTCAGTGAAGATTGGCCATATAAGGAACCATATTGTCCTCCATACTGTGCTGCTGCAGGATGAGCTCTAAATCCACCAAGTTCTGATTCAAGAGGACCACCCAAAATCGAAGGATGTCGAGACCCCATGGTCAACTGAGAACTGCTAGTCGATCCACCAGCAGAACTCCCAGGATATGCAGATGAAGGCTGCATAAAAAACGAGAGGCAGATATGAGCTTCGGATTCAAAACCCCATTAAAAGGACATATAATGCCTTAAACATGGATAAGCAAAAAGAGAAATATCTGAGTGAAGGCTCAATAATATTTACATTTTGCCCATAAGATGATTGCGCAGTGTAGGACTGCTGCCCATATGAATCACTTCCTCTGGAGGAATACATCCCTGCAAAGTTAATGACAAATAAATCAGGTCCATGTTCATAAATATACACATACGAGATAAACAATGCGCGTCTAGCAAGTTAGCATTAAATGGTGGCATGAACATTACAATTCCAGGCAAATCCCTGAGCCAGGGCTAAAGAGGCGGCTGCCCAAGGCAGATGTAGCGGCCGCCCTGAGCCGGGGGAAGAGGGGTAGCCGCCCTGAACCCAGGGAGAAAAGTTCCATTATTATACTTCCATCCTAACATTGAAGGGTTATAAACAAAACCCTGCAACAAATTAGCAACCAAATTTTTTTTCAATTATAAAATTAGGCTCCAAAAACCACATAAAATTCTTCTCGCTTAAGATTATCAATTCATAGAGCACATAACAGAAATCTAACAACAAATTCAATCGTTATAATCTTTCCTAACATCAAAAATTATAACCAATAGGTTAATAATCTATATAAGAAGAACCCTAAAAACAACTACTGAAAATTACATTAGCGATAGTGTGAAAATAAACCCTAGATTGTGAAATTGATATTCGATTATTACAGAAAAAGCAAAAATAAATTACCTCAAAAGGAGCTGCAATGGAGGAGTGATGACCCCGTTCCAATGGAGAAATCAGAGTTCGCTTCAATGGAGGAGAGGGATGCAGCGTATAAGTTAAAGCTTCGGAGAAAAAAAAAATGAAAACATTTAGTAAAAAGGAAGATTAAATCAACATATGTAATTAAATAATTATGTACGAGTATAAAATAGGGGTAAATACAAGTTTCTCGGGGTATATCTCTGCACCGTGCTGTAAATAGCACGAGGGCATTTTGGTAATTTCTCGCTTGTGTAGAGTTAATCCTTCGTCCATTGCAGAGGTTTGTTGTTCACCATTTTCGTCCACGATAGGAGGGGTATTGATCGGGGAAGCCTTCGTGTTTCCAATGAAGGGACGAGGTAAATTTCAATTGGTAGTAGTTGTACTTTAGGGTTTAAAGGTGCGATTTTGCGACAATGAATGGGTCCAATGTTGATTGAATTATTAGCGAATTGTGGAATTAGGGTTTTAGTTGATATTAATCACTAATGTAATTGGTAATGCAATTTGAATTAAGAACTAATATTGAAATTAAGGTTTGGGTTTTGCGAAATTGGTAATTGAATTAATCAAATAATCTGTTTGTTTTTTGTTTTATATATAAGAAATAATTGTTATGTTTATTTTGTGAAATTTTTTAAGTTTGAAATTTATGATGATTTGATTTTGTAGAGATTTAATTTGAGTATTAGATTTTGTGAAGTTGTGATGTAGAGCTGTATGTGTGTAGTACATTTTGTGAAGTTGTGTTGTTGATTTTGTGCAGTTTGGTAATTGATATTCATGCATGTAGTTTGGTAATTGATTTTGTGTATTAGATTTGAGTTTTTGATGTGTAGCTGAGTATTTGATTGATATTTGGTTGAATTGTGAAGTGTGTAGTTGCTAATTGAGTATTTGATTGATATTTGAGTGAATATTTTATTGGTATTTGACTGAATATTTGATTGAATATTCATGAATTCTGAAGTCTGAAGTTGCATTGTGAAGTTTGAATATTTTATTGAATATTCATGAATTGATATTTTTGTATTGCTAACTGAATATTTGATTGAATATTCATGCATTAATATTCATTAATTGGGAAGTTTGAAGTTGATTGAATACTGATGAATTGTGAAGTTTTAAGTTGCATTTTTAAGAGGCATTATTTGAAGTGGGTTAGTCCTTCTTTGATATTCAGCCCTTCTTTGATATTCAGGTCAAGGGAAGGCCATAAAGGGTAGTGGTAAAGCTGGTAAAGGTGTTAAAGGGAAAGGAGGGAAAGGTAGGAGTAATGGAAAAGAAGGTATGAAAGTAGAGGGTCGCAGCAGGACACAAGTGGTTGAGTCTGAGGTAGAATCATGTGATGAATCATCCTTTGAATCATCATCAAGTGGATCTGGATCGATGTCAGAATCTGATTTTGAGTATGAACCTGAACCAGAAGTGCATCCAGCAATGCAATATAGTGCTGTGTGTAGTGATGATGTTAGTCAATGTTACAGTAGGGGTGATGAGGTAAGAGTTGAACTTGTAGGAATTGTGATTTTTGTTGAGGTAAGACATGATTACATGTATGTGGAATGATGTATATGTATTGATATGTAGGTGAGAAAGGCACAACGCAAAGCGAGAAGGAAAAAGAAAATTGATCAGAAGGTGTTTTGTGGTGAGTTGGTTTGTTTATATGAATGGAGGCAAGCAATTTCCTATAGTTGTGGGGATATTTATGCAGTTTTCTGGTTTTGGACAATTCCAAAACTTTAGGAGGAAAGGTGAAGGAGGTTGGGATTGTCATTGCTTCTTTTAAGAGCAAGAAAAAGGTATTAAATCAAATCCCTTGCTGTGTTTTGAGAATAGTATCAAAATGCTAGAAATTGGGAAGTTTTACAAGTAATCATATTTTTGTGTCACTTTTTTTGCAGGCAATGAATGTCAACTGCCCCGTGGAGACATTGGGTAGGATTTAGGCAGTTTTGATGAAAGCAAGCAGCATGTCGTCAGGGAAATGGGTTTTGGTGGCTTGTTTTATCTCAAGGGGCTGCCACGACAGTTGGCCTTCTGGCTTTGTACAAGGGTTGATGTGAGTAGAAAATGCGTTGACTGTTGATGGACAAGTGTTACCATTGGACCCAATTCAGGTCCATTAGGTGTTGGGCCTTCCATATGGTCCTATAGTAGTACCGAAGAAGGTAGTGAACCAGGAGTTGGAAGATTCAAGAATACATATAACACAAAAACAACATGTGGGACAAGAGGCATAACTAGGAAGACACTTGTGCAATATCTGGAGGGTCCTTGTGTGGATGAAGATGAGTTTAAGAAGGTGTTTCTAATGTATGTGTTGAGTGTACTCTGTTCATCGACATGCCATCGTATGAAGAAGCAATTTCTTCATGGTGTATCAGTGGCAGACAATGCTCCTCTGTATAATTGGTGTGAGTTTGTACTTGATGAGCTAATGAAAGCTCTAGGGCAGTTTAGTAAAAGGTTCTATGGTGATGATCTTAATTTTAATGCAAGTAGTGGTGGATGTACCTTGTTCTTGGCGGTAAGTTTAATTTAAATTGCAATGATATACATGATGCTGATATCAATGACTGTTTAATAACAGCCTATGTAAATTTCTAGGTGTTTTATTTGGACCGGCTTAATTGCTCACCCCTTAAATGGGGCGAGTTTCCTAGGATCAAAGTGTGGTCGAGGCAGGAGATGAACAAGGCAATATCTGCTAATCAGTTTGAAAGTGGTAATTATGGAGCCCTTGGTGTAAGTGTTTACATACTTTAGATATATGTTGTAATTACAAATATGTTTGACTAAATATGTCTGACTAACTATTTGTGTAAAATTTTTGGTAGTGTGTTAATGTGAATTATGGGCGGGAACACCCCTTAAAAGCAGGAGACATCTTGCCTTGTACGAGTAAAAGATCAAAAGATTGTGTTGAGGTTTGTGTTTTCTTATAATTGTTTAGTGTTTGTGATTGAGGTGGTGTGTTGATGCTAATTTTAATTTATTAATCTTAACCTTAGGTTCTAAATGCTTTGAAAAGTGTATTGAATGTTGAACTGGATGTTGAACCGGATGAAGAGGAAGTGGATACTAATCCCAAAAATGTGAAGAGGAGAAGAATGGCAACCACCGATCGACCCGTTTGGTCGTGCCCCAAGTTTTGGAGAAGGTTATTACAGCTTCCAAATCTATGTAGTAGTCAGTTGTTTTAAATAAGTATAAATTTTACAACCTGCAATCTGATGTTGTGATCACTTTGATCATATCTGCAGCCAATCCAAAAGTTATGGAGAATTTGGCTCAGGTGGAGAATGTGCAGACTAATGATGCAGACACGTCGGTTGATTTGCAGAAGACGATTAATCAGGTGGAGAATGTTGTGAAGGAGTTCAATTCTAACTCACTTAAAAAAGATTTTTATCAAGTACAGAGTGAAGAGATTTTGTCAAACTCAGACATAGATGTCAATTCGTTAGTGTGGACTGTTACTCAATCTGTAGGTGGTCCATTTAATGGTGATGCATCGCCCCCAATCAACCATACATATTGATTGAGAATCCAATTCAGCTTGACATGCCGAGTAACAAGTATAAGGGACCTAAGTATACTTTGGGTAATGATTGTACAAACTTTTGTGAAACCAATGTGTTTGATGGAATGTTCTCAAGCATTAGGTTGGATAGCCCCCAAATTTTTTTGCAGGGTTAAGTTATTACAGAGGAGCAGGGACTGGATCAACAAGGGGGAGTGGATAAAGAACATGTAGTGGATAAGGGAGAGGGAGAGCATAAGGAGAAGGAGATTAATGAAGAGAGATTATCTAAGGAAGAGGGAGAGCAGAAGGAGATTAATGAACATACATCATTGGAGAGGGATAAAGAGTATACAAGAGAGGTATTGAATAAGGAGAAGGAGATTGAGAAGGAGAAAGAGAAGGAGAAAGTGAAGGAAAAAGAGAAGGAGAAAAAGAATGAGGAGAAAAAGAATGAGAAGGAGCATGATAAGGAGATTGATAAAGAGATTGAGAAGGAGAAAGATAAGGAGAATGAGAAGGTGAATGAGGTGAATGAGAAGGAGAAAGAGACTGAGAAGGAGAAAGAGAATGTAAAGGAGAAAGAGAATGAGAAGGTCAATGAGAAGGAGAATGATTTGGAGAATGATTTGGAGAATGAGAAGGAGACTGATAAGCAAAATGAGAAGGTGAATGAGAAGGAGGAAGAGAAGGATAAAGAGAAGGATCAGAGTGGTAAGGCAGAACTGAAGGGAGGACAGGAGAAGAGATTGGAGAATAGGAATGGTCCAGAAATATCTGATGATGTGGAGTTGCGTGAGATTACATTTGAATCTGAAGATGAACCGGTAACCCCGTTAAAGCTCCGAGCCGCTGCACAGAAGGAGATGTTGAGGAGGAAAACCGAGCGTAGTAGGAGACAAAGGAAGATGATTGGGGTTCAGACGTTGCCAATGGACTATGTTACACACTGGAGGCCAAAATATATTCGTACGTTTCGGGAACCATTACTCAAGTATGTGATGGATAATTCATCCGGACGGCTACGAAGCTTGGAGTGAGTCCCTAGTTAACCTAATATCTTTATACTTTCATGCCACTAAAATCATATGGTTTGGCTAATTTTCTTCTATTTTTTTGTAGTAATGAGCCAACTATGCTTAGCATTGATAAGCATTTTGCAAAGTTGAACAAGATGGTATTGCTGGTGTTACTTCAAGGCTGGATGATTTGGTGAATTTCATCAAACTAATTGTGAAGATGGCTTTGATAATGTATTTTATCATGCTATTTATTGTTTCTAAGTGATGAATTAGGTGTAGTAGTATGAAGTAGAATGTTGATGTTGGAGGTTATGTATTAGGTATGGAACTGATGTACTTTGGTTTGCTCAATGAATGATGAATGAATAAAATTGGTACTACTTTTGTCAATTTTTGTAAGCAATTTTTGTATATAGTAATAATGCTGATATGTCATTGATTTTCCAAAAGAAAAACATTACATCAACCCATAATCTAAATGTTTTGTCCAAAAAAACAGCATTTAACATCTTGAAACACATAATATTGAAGTTTGACACATACAGTCAATTAAGAAGCAAAAAAACATGCACTATTTTGACCAACTACTCCTAAGACACACATCATGCAGGTTGTAATGCTGAGATCCCTCCTTTAGCTCTCTTTGACCTTGGTGAGACTCTTATTGGCTGTAATGATGAGATAGGTCCCTTTGCTCTCTGGTTCCTTGGTGAAACTCTTAATGGTTGTGATGCCACTGTTGCTGGTTTAGGTTGGCTCATAGATGCCCCTTTTCCCTTGTTGTTTGTTTATTTTTTAGAGCTTTCACCTAGGGCCACCTTTTGTTTACCGGTCAAGCCACCTTGGTAGGTGTAGACACTCATTTGTGTCTCCCCAAAACCAAACCCAGTGATGAATACCTTTCGCGTCAAACCATAATCGAATGAAGTGAAAGTGTGAAAAGTCAAGTATTGCGGTTAGTTTTTATTTAAAATTATTTCTCTCTGTTTTTGAAAACAACTCTATTTTATAAAAATATTCAATCCAGTTTATTTTGGTCTGTGACAAGAGTCCAATAATAGTGTAGTTGGATGGGGCTTGCAAAGAGCTTTCCAATGATATATTATAAGCCCAATTCCGATGAATAATGAGGAAGTTATTGCCAAAATACTAAACTAGGCCCAGTTTGATCTTTACATGCGGCCCAATGATCTAGAGGAGGGCCCAATATTAATTGTTATTCCTAAAATTATTACTCCCTCCGTCCCCTTTTTATAGTTCCTTTTGGGCATTTTTCACGGGAATTAATAAATACAAATAAGAATAGTTAAAGTACATTGAAAAAGTAAATTGACATTGGGTATGCAAAAAAGTAGAGAGAGGAAGTAATAAAAGTACATGGAAAAACAAAATTTACATGGAAAAGTTAAATTTGCACAAGTATTGTTGCAAATTGGAGGGAATTTTAGTAAAAATTTAATATTAATGGTTGTTGGAAAAAGCAAATGGGGTGAACATTTTGGGACTAAAATTTGTCCATAAGGGACTATCAAAAGGGGACGGAGGGAGTAAGATTAATATAGTCTTCTAGAATTCTCTAGAGGGTTATTTTAAATCCTAATAGAGTTAGGACTAATAATGATATTATGATGAGTTTTATTTGGAATAAAATATTATTATTTATTTTATTAAAAATACGATTTTAGCTTCCATACGGATTTCATAGATCAAATTTGGTTAAAGATTGGATTTCGCGTGGAAAGCACGTGAAAACCAAGCGACAGGAGTGGTTTTGTGGAGACATCTTGTAGTTTTATTCCTTATCAAATTAATGCTTTTTCGGACTATTTTTATTATAAATAGGGTCCCGAAACCCCGTTTTTATTCATTCACAATCACCTAATTATCTCTTGAGCAATATAGCTTTCTTTCTCTCTCTCTTTCTAAACTAGCTTTTTACAAACACAATACCGCATTCACAAGATCTAGAAACACCTAGCCAAGTTCGAAGTTGCCTTCGCCCTAGACGTGAAAGGTTGATAATTTCTGAGGGTTTGGTCTCAAATCCAGTCTAAACTTTTTAACTCTTTTTTTCAATTTATCTAATTTAATTCTTTGATTTATTATTTTCATTGAAGTTTACTAACGCGTGTATTTTGTTATTAGAAAGAGGTACGAGGCTTAAAGTAAGTGATTAGCTTACTCCCTATTTTAATTTCAATGTAGAAATCATGTTTAGATTTGATTAATTCCTAGTATCATGTTAGGATGTTCTTATTGCTTTCTAGAATCATGTTTAGGGTGCCTTTTATTCTTTTCTAATATCATGTTAGTACCATGTTAGGTTTAAAGCTTTGATCTTTAATGCTTAGTGACATGCTAGGATTTGTTATTAATCTTGTTAGTATCATGCCTAGGATCTTGCTATTGTTATATAAGCTTTATTATGCCTTATTAGGATTATGATGATTATTATGTTGCTTATTATATATTATTATTATTGCTTGATCACGCCTTTTATGCATGTTTAAAGGGAATTTGTACTTGAAATCACGCTTAATAAGATATTAATAATTTGGTTTAGGCTAATATGATTTTAATTCAAGTGATCGCCAATATATAATAGATTTATTTGTGCATTAATATTCAACCAACATATATTAAACAGGTCTAGGGTTAATTTAATGTTTGCATGTTAGTCAAAAAGCGCACATGAATACGAGTAGAATAAAGTGGAGACCTATTTTATAGGGTGAGTCCTTTCTTTTGTAGATTGGATTCGTACCCTCATCCCCGAACCCTATTTGGTTCAAGACCTTATGGAGTTGACGATCTCATGGATCGTTAAGGGGTGTAACCTTCACCTCGTGAATGGTTTACAAGTTCATAAAACTTGTTGGCGACTTTTTTGCTCTCTTTAATTTCCCTTTGGACGCCACCATACTTAAGTGTATGATCACAGTGGGGTTCAAGCTTGGGGTTATGATGCTTGAAATATTCCCTAAAGTTTTTGGAGACTCCACTGGGGAGGATTTCTATTTTAATTCCTGAAATTTATTTTGGCAATGATTTAGAATGAGCGGATTAGACTTGAAAAGTTCTAAGTATTTCATGTGCGTAATTTTGATTAACATTATTGTCATATGCATAAAAAAAGGTCCTCATTGGATAGACCATCCGAAATGAGTCAAAAACCTAGGATTTTTACACGTAGAAAATTTGAGAAATATCTTTCACAACTAGAATCGAAATAATACTGCGAAATCTGGAAAATTCTAAGAACACAGATACCTGCCAAGGCATGTAGGAACTAGCGTCATAAAACAGGGCTTGTCTCCTCTAAAGAGATTCTGTCGCCTGGCGACAATTATGTCGCTTGGCGACAGGGGTTCTTATGCAGCGACAGTCCCTGTAGTCTGGCGCCAAGTTCTTTCAATACCGAGCCAGAACTCTGCCTTCTTGCTTTGACCATTTCTAGTACTGTTGGCTCGATTCTACTTCCTGATTGAGTTTTTCTCACTTTTCTGAAACCCATATGTGTTCTACATATGGCCATAACCCTCTAGGGGTTCACGCTCCATCTACTCAATCGAACGCTCCTGGCAACGACGGGTACATCCAAGTTTGTGAATCCACCAAACCGTGGAAACAAGTTTTTAACTTGCGGGGTCTCATCCATACGCGCCAACCCTTCCAAAGGTAAGGCTTCCGCGCGATGCATCTGGACTCATAACCATGGACCCTCTTTGACTAACCCATATCCTTGAACTTTAGAGAATTAGAGCCATGGTTAGGTTGCAAACTCATTGCATCATGTTGTGACTATTTGAACTACTTGTGCATTATTTGCTTGTGCATACTCTATATGTGCTAACCGTTTGTTTGACTTGTGTTTAAGTCTAATAAATCGATTAATGACTAAAAAGGACTTTGTCTAACTAATTTATTAATTAATTTGACCAATTAAAGACTAATAAATTAATCAATCTGACTTAGTAAGACTTTAGGCAAATCCCTTAAGAGTAAAATTACTGGAAACAGTCCAGATTAATGTTCTTGCAATGGCGCAAAAATTTGGGCTGTGGCGCCTCTGTTTACTGTCTGTCGCCCGGCGACAGGCTTTAAATAGTGGCGACAATTCTGTTGTTCCGGCGACAGTCCAGATTCTTACTCGAGTCATCACGACGAGTCTAATTAAACAGTTTGCTAGACCTGGCAATCCAGACCCAGACCCGATGACCCGACCCGAATGACCCGACCCGTGACCCAAAATTGACCCGAAACCAGTGACCCGAAATTGACCCAAAACCCGAATCAACCCGACCCAACCCATACCCGACCCGAAGTGGAACTGACCCGACCTTGACCCGAAACCCGAAACGACCCGACCCGAGATGACCTGACTCGAAGTTGACCCGAGACCCGAAATAACCCGACCCGAAGTTGACCCGAGACTTGAAGTTGACTCGACCTTTAAATTGAATAAATTGACCCAAATAGCCTCGAAACCCAAGTGACCCGAACCAAAATTATCTTATACCTGAAATGACCATAATTCATTTAAGCTAAAGACTTGACCTTAGCAAACCGAAATAGAAAAAAACCATAATCAAATTGACTTAATTTTTTTTATATTAATCTGTAATGTGTAACCCAATGCATCACCCGAATTTGACACGAAAATTGACCCGACCCGAAAATTGACCCAACCCGAACTGACCCGACCCAAACTTGACCTGACCCGAACTCGACCCGAAGTGTTGATCCGATACCCGACCCTACCTGATTATCAGTCGACCCGAAATCAACCCGAGACCCGAAATGACCCGACCCGAACTTGACCCGATAACCTTTTGAACCGAACTTGACCCGACCCATACCCGACCCGAATGACCCATTTGCCAGGTCTACAGTTTGCTAGTCAGTTTAATCGATGTATTAATGGTTTAAGCCATGTTTAAGTTTTTAATTGAGTCTAGGCACTTAGTCCCATGGTCACACACAATTGTCAAAGCATGTCACTTGCACTCACTTATAAAGCACACACTTAACATGTTTGTCACACTATGACCATGTCTAGAGAGTCTTGAATGTGTGTTTCTCGTCATTTTTTTAGGGGGGTAAGTCGGATAATAATCCTCTAATCAAACCATTTGTTTGAACCCATTCCCAAAAATATGCACCCTATTTTTGATTTTTTTTTTGCTTTCTTTTTTCGCTTTTAAACCATAAAATCAAAGTCAACTTGAGTCAAGTCATTAAAACGAATATGGTTTAATTTACAGCTCGTGGTCAAGAAAGGAAGGGCGTCTAATCAAGGACAACACTTTTGTTCAAGTTTTACTATTTGATAAGCCAATTGGTAGGAAAAGGAAAGCTAAGAAGATAATGGCAGGTCAAGAAGAACTCAACGAAGTTAAAGGACAAGTGGTTACTATGGCTGAAATGTTGAAGAATCTAACTCTTCAAATTAATGACCCTGCAAGACAACAACAAATGGAGCTCATCCAGGAAAGTTTGAGCAAACTATCCAATGACTATAGATTCCAGGGCATTAGCTCCCAAGGGGTCTCGGTGGTCAAGGATGTTCTTCCGCAGAAGTTCAATGCCAACGACATCCCGAAATTTAAGCCAATGGACAACCCTTATTGTCATTTAAGAGCATTTGAAATTGTAATGAATATTAAGGGAATAGATAAAAAAGCTTTTCATTATATGTTTTCTTTATCTTTAGAAACTGTGTGTCAACAATGGTACTTTTCTCTTGATAAAGAGAAAAACTCTAGTTGGGAGTCCATTGTAAGTGCTTTCATTGATAGATACAAGTGCAATGTTCAAGTTGAAACCGATCATAGGGAACTTGAAATACTTAAAAAAAAAAGGAAATGAAGGCTTTACTTCCTTCTTTAACAAATGGAGGGAGACCTATGCAACGATGGTTGAGGTGCCAAGTGAAAAAGAATCTGTGAAGATGTTCATTAAGAACCTCCAAGGAAAATACTCTAAGCATCTCAAGTACCAAAACAATTTATACACTTTCAAGGCTGTCTATGACATTGGTATCAACATTGAAGACGACCTAGCTAAGCAAAAAGCTGATAACAACAGTAACTCCAATAGTGGCTGGAAAGGCAAGAAGAACGACAATCCTTCTTCTTCCAAAACCACCCACTCAAATAATGTTAGCACCTTTAACTTAAATGAAGTCCTTGCTATGAATAATCAGGGACAAAAGAAACCATTTAGGAGGAACTTTACTCCTATTGGTATGAGTTATGACACCGCGTTCGATCGCCTACACGCAAAAGGTCTTATAACTCCCATTGGACCGTTTGGGGACCCACCTGTCGAAAAGAGAACGGCTAGCTGGAATCCCAATGCACACTACAAGTATCATCTAGGTAGGGGCCATCTCACGGAAAGTTGTTGGAAGCTAAAGGAAGCTATCCAAGATCTGATTGATAATAATAAACTTCCATCGCCCCCTGCAAGCAAAAAGCCAAGTATTAATAGTGCACCAATGTCGGATTCCTTAGCCATTTCTGATGAGGAAAATCAAGTTGACCCCTCAAATCTCATTAAACCCATTAAGCAGGAGGAGGAAGTCTTCAAAGACGCCAAAGATCATTTTCCTTGTGGGCAAGAACCCGTAACTAAACAAGAAGTGGGCATCCTTATTGAGGTTTTCTTGCAAGCAAGTGATTTGTTACGTGAGGCCATGGAGGTTGTAAAAGAGAAGAGCAAAAGGAGCTACTCAAGAGTAGGCCTCCACCTAAGGAGAAGAAATCATTCTCCCTCCAAGTAATTGACACCCCTAAAAAGAATAATAGGTCGTACACTCCAATTAGGACATCTTATGCAAACATGTTCAAAATTCTCTCCGAGAATGGTAAGATTCAACCTCTTAAACTGAGACCTTTTGAATCACTTAAAAGGACAGATAGATATTATTGTCCATATCATCAATCGGGAGGACACACAATAGAAAACTGTTTCAAATTCAAAGAATTGGTCCAACGATTGATTGATAGCAAGAAACTAATTCAAATCCCACATGAACAAGATGCTACTATTAATGGGGTTTAGGATAGTGATGACGAATATGTCTACCTTAAAGATGTCGAAGAAACTCCACTTTCGACAATATATCCAGTAGGTGACATTTGGGACGAAGAGGATTCACCTATAGATGTCCTCACGAGGTCCGGGAGAATGCAACCTCCCATTACAACACAACCTATCCCTACTATTCAACAAGTTCCCACACCAATCATAGAGGACAATGATGTTGTCAAACAGTTAAAAAAGACTAAGGTTGAAATGAATGCATGGAAACTTCTAGCTACATCCCGAGAACATAGAGTTGCTGTTATGGATGCTCTAGCTAAAGTAGGGATAGATTCGGGCACCACTCTTGAGGGGTTGGCTAACTTCTTCACAAGTGATCTCTCAAGTCCCATCAATTTGATCACTTTTTCCGACAAGGATCTACCGCTGGAAGATGACAATTAAGCATAATAAAGCTCTTAACCTCACATTAATCTGCAAGAGAATGAACGTCCCTATGACTCTTGTAGATAATGGATCAGCAATTAATGTTTGCCCACTTAGAACTGCGAGGATGTTAGGGATAAGAGATGAGGATTTATCCCCATCAACACAAGGAATAAGAGCCTACGATAACTCACGTCGCCAAGCACTAGGCATAATTACCATGAATGTAACGGCGGGAGCAATCGAACATGATACTACATTCCAAGTGGTAGACATTAAAGCTTCATTTAACTTACTATTGGGACGCCCTTGGCTCCATGACCTAAAGGCCGTCCCTTCATCTCTTCATCAACAATTAAAAGCCATAGTTGGAGGACTATCGATTACAATCGATGCTTCACCTATGAGAATCAAAACAATAGAAAATCCACTAATCAATGTGGAGCATGATGAGTACGATGAAGATTTGTGGGGCTTTAATGAAGAGGTCTCCTTGATAGAGGAGGATGAAAGGGCTCCTCTTCTCTATGACCTCCACTCAAACATGGTAACCAATGCTATCCTGAGAAAACAAGGGCACTTCCCTGGAATGAATCTAGGAAAGAAGAAAGAGATAGCAAAACAGATGGGACTACCTGGCCTCCCTAAATTAGATACTTTCGGACTTGGTTTCGAACCAACTCTCGAAGATTTAAAGCGAGCCCGGGAGAAATCAAGAGCACGTAGGAACGCTCGCACGCAAAAGAAAGTAATTCTAATGGATCAATACCCTCTTACCTTAAACAGACAATTTATAAGAGAGGGAGAAGATTATCCATGCTACGAATTTCCAGATTCTTTTGTTGTAAATGGCATAAGACAACCTGGGTTTGAAATATTCCTAGATTGTTGCTTTCTAGATGAGATCCCAACTCCTAGCTATAAGGAGAAAGCACCCCCATGCTTTGATATGTAGAAGATAACTCTTCACTCATTCAAAAGGTCCTACAAAGTGAGAACTTTGACCTTTCAAAGCTCATCACTCCAGCGGAAGATTTAGTGCGAGGATGGCTCAAGACAATGAAGGTGACTACTGTAAACGGAAAGAAGATCTCGATAACAATAGAACAAGGGCCAATGTTTGAAGAATCGTCTAAGTCAGAGTCCGAGTCAGAGTCTTCTCCTATCGAGTCCTCTAAGTCTTTAGTTGTAGCACCTCCCTCTAGCTCTTCTATTTCTACATATATTCCTAGGATAGTTAGTAATCAAGTCCCAACGAACATTTCTTTGTTTGATGTAATGATTTCAGAGTTCAATAATATGTCTTCTTCCCCTTACTCCTCGTGTTTTTCTTTAACTCAAGATGACGAGCATTGCTTAACTAATGATGAAAATAACAAAGAAATTATTAAAGCAATGGAAACACTTGAAAATAAAACACCAATAATTGAGGATACTGAAACGGTTGATATCTCAAAAGATCCAACCACTAAAAGAGAAGTTAAAATGGGACTCATGCTAAACAAAGACGAAAGAACTGATTTAATCAATCTACTTAAAGAATTTATTGATGTATTTGCTTGGTCATACGAAGATATGTCAGGCATTAATAGAGAAATGCTTAACACACTATACCACTAATCCCAGGAATGAAACCTGTAAAACAAAAGTTACGTCGAATGAAACCTAACGTAGCTCTTAAAATAAAAGAAGAAGTACAAAAACAAATAACTGCAGGCTTTATCAGGGTATTCAAATACCCCGAGTGGGTCGCAAATGTGGTCCCAATTCCGAAAAAGGATGGTAGGGTTCGAATGTGTGTCGACTATCGAGATCTAAATAAGGCAAGTCCAAAGGACGACTTCCCTTTACCACACATCGATATCTTGGTAGATAATACAGCGAATCACGCACTTCTCTCATTTATGGATGGATATGAAGGGTACAACTAGATTCTCATGGCCGAAGAAGACATGGAGAAAACAACATTCATAACACCTTGGGGTACTTACTGTTACACGGTAATGCCATTCGGGTTGAAACACGTGGGTGCTACTTACCAACGAGCAGCGACTGCCCTACTCCATGACATGATGCACAAGGAAGTCGAAGTATACGTGGACGACATGATTGTGAAATCCAAAGACCGTCCAGGACATCAGGTGGCCTTAAGAAAATTCTTCGAGAGGCTAAGAAAATACAACATGAGGTTGAATCCATCCAAATGTACTTTTGGAGTAACCTCAGGAAAACTCTTGGGATATGTCATAAGCTCTAGAGGAATAGAGATAGACCCAACCAAGATCAAGGCAATCATGTCAATGCTGTCGCCCAAGACCGAGAAGCAAATTCGAGGATTTATTGGCCGGTTGCAATATATAAGTAGGTTAATATCCAAGCTAACAACAATATGTGAACCAATGTTCAAGATGCTTAAGAAGAATGTGCCAGTAATATGGGACGATGAGTGTCAAAAAACCTCTGAGAAGATCAAAGCCTATCTCGCCAATCCCCCCGTATTAGCCCCAGCACTTCCAGGGATCCCTCTAAGATTGTACTTAACAATCACCAAAGAAACAATGGGGGCTATGCTCGCACAAGAAGTAGAAGGAAAAGAAAACACCATCTACTATCTAAGAAAAAAGATGCTCGAATACGAAACACACTATACACCACTTGAGAAATTGTGCCTCGCATTGGTGTGGGCCACAACCAAATTAAGACACTACATGCTTGTCCACACCGTCTTTGTAGTATCACGATTGGATCCTCTTAAATATTTATTCGAGAAATCTACGCTTAATGGACGTATTTCGAGGTGGATAGTTAATTTAGCTCAATTCAATGTAAGATTCATGCCTCAAAAGGCTATTAAAGGATCTGTGGTCTCGGACTTCTTAGCGGACTTTCCAATAGAGGATTCGACACCAATACTTGACAATGAATTTCCAGATGAAGACTTGATGGTCACGGAAGATGATACTTGGACTCTATACTTCGACGGAGCCTCAAACCAAAAGGGATGTGGCGTAGGGGTCCTATTAGTATCACCTAAAGAGGAACATGTTCCAATTTCAATAAAGCTAGACTTCGACGTTACCAATAACGCTGCAAAATATGAAGCATGCGTGGTAGGCCTCGAAACAACTTTAGCATTAGGTGTAAAGAAACTTTGAATATTCGGAGATTCCTCTTTGATCATTAACCAAATCTCCAAAAGGTGGAAAGTTAGGAGAGAAATCTTAGCTCCTTACCAAACCTACTTGGAATCTCTCACTGATCAACTGGAAAAGGTAGAATACACCTATCTACCTCGAGAAGAAAATCAATTTGCCGACGCCTTGGCAAGACTAGCCTCAATGGTTAGAATTCCTAAGGAAATTGAGCAAATGCCTCTAAGTATAGAGAAAAGACATAAGCCAGCGTACATTCAAGCTATAGAGGATGATGAAACAATCCAAGAAGAAGAAGAATAAGAAGAAGAAGAACCATGGTATACTGATATACTCAACTATGTCACCAAAGGGGAATACCCTCTTCATGCTGACAAAAGAGCAAAACGAGCTTTAAGACTTTTGGCTTCCCAATACGTGCTCATAGGAGATGAGTTACATAAACGAGTAACCAAAGGTCGAGCTCTCTTATGTGTAGGCAAAAAGGACGCTCAAAGGGCTATGAGAATAGTCCACGAGGGAATATGTGGAACACATGTTAACGACAAAATGCTAGTCCAAAAGATAATGCGAGAAGGATACTATTGGACTACCATGAATAAGGATTGTCATCAATATGTAAAAAGATGCCCTAAATTCCAGATTTATGCAAATTTGCAGCATATTCCCCTATCTCTCCTTTATACATACACATCACAATGGCCTTTCTCAACATGGGGAATCGATATAATTGGAAAAATCACACCTCCTGGAACAGGAGGTCACGAATACATCTTGGTTGTAATTGATTACTTCACAAAGTGGGTCAAAGCACAATCATATGCTAAACTCACTGCAAAACATGTAGCACTCTTTATCGAAAGGAACATAATTTTTCGATATAGAGTCCCACATGAGATGATAAGTGACAATATATGGAACTTACTTTCAAGCCGAATGTGAAGAATTGCTACAAAAGTATGGTATTCAACATCACCATTCTTCCCCTTATAGGCCTTAAGCAAATGGAGCAGTTGAGGCAGCTAATAAAACTTAAAGACTACCATCGAAAAAATGACTGAAAATTACAAGGATTGGCCTGACAAACTCCATTTTGCACTTTGGGGTTATCGCACGTCAATTCGAACATCAACAGGAAATACGCCATTCGCCCTAGTCTACGGAATGGATGTCGTACAACCTGTGGAACTAGAAATACCTTCTCTACTCATTGCGTTAGAAAGTAAACTCGATGAAGTTGAATGGACTAGAGCACGGTACGAGGAGTTGATTCTACTCGACGAAAAACGACTAGAAGCTTTACGTCATACCCAATGCTACCAAACTCGTATGGCTAGACACTTCAACAAAAAGGTCAAGACAAGAAATATCAAGGTTAGAGACTTGGTACTAAAAGCATTAAGGAAAAATATTTTGGTTCCAAGAGGCAAATTTAGGCCCAATTGGTCCGGACCATACATTGTCAAAACAATCTTGTCAGGAGGTGCGGCTAAATTAACTGACATGGATGGCAATGAGTTTTCAAACATGACAAACCTTGACCAACTTAAGAAGTACTACCCATAATTACTTGAGTAAGGACACTCAAGAGAGCTACGTTTGGCCTGATTCCTTAGGAAAGGATACGTAGGCAACCCTTTAAAGGGTGCGGCCACTTTAATTATTAAAAATTTCGCGTCCCAGCATCAACAAAGGCATAAGCGCAACAAAACAAGACTGTCTCCATAAAACAGACCCTGTCACCAGATGACAGGTTTGTCGTCAGGCGACAGGAGGAAAACACTGGCGACAGACTCGAAAGAGCAGCGCCAGTTTTCCGCGAGCATCTGGGCAAGTTTTTTTTGACTTCCGTACTCGAAGAAATTTTTCGGAAAAAATATTTTAAGTTGTTTTCATTGCTTTAAATAAACAAAATGTAAAGTTAATTTAATTAAAAAGCTGAAATTACATTAATAAATAAAAAATTACATTATTGATGGAATTTAAATAAAGCTTAAAGAAATTAAAATTTAACTTAAATTGTCTAATAAATCATAAAAAAAGCAATGCTCTAGTCTTTCTTTTCTTTCTTGATTCTTTTCCAATTCTTGTCTGAGTCTTCCTCTTTATCCATTACTTTTGCTAAGAGACATCCATTAGAGGATCTTCATTCTATTTTAGTATGGATGGTCTCTCCCTCAGCTAAAACTCCATG
The DNA here is from genome assembly GCF_001683475.1 of Chenopodium quinoa. Taxonomy (NCBI): domain Eukaryota; kingdom Viridiplantae; phylum Streptophyta; class Magnoliopsida; order Caryophyllales; family Amaranthaceae; genus Chenopodium; species Chenopodium quinoa. The sequence goes on along the minus strand of NW_018744113.1, from coordinate 2,450,087 downwards.
TTTTTTCTCTACCCAAATCTTCTTTTTAGTAGAGTCAACTTTTCTTTTTCGTTTGTCCTTATTAGAACTTTTCTTCTTAGGCATCACAGGAGTCTTAAACTCGATCTTTTCACCTAGGCGTTCCTTAGCAAGAATTTTCTTGTCACCAAGGCGAGCCTTCACATTGGTCTTCTCTACTTTGATTTGGTCCTTTTGAGATCTCCCATCTAACCATTGCTTCATATTATTGGACAAAGAAGGTGGAACCTTTTGGGTAATCACCTCCCATAAAGGTCTAGCACACCAATACTTGTCAAATCTTTCCACTTCTTGTGAAACAGGAAATTCATAAGGGCGACGAAGATCTCCCGTAGGAATGGTTTGCGCAATCCCATATTGTCTCTTTACTCTACAGGGATAATAAAAAGTCAATTTTGACAAGCTAGGAAGACGACAAAAGGGTTGAGTATTACAAGCAATAATCTTTTCAAGCTTCCACCAAGGAACAACCCACTTAATGGAGTAGTCACAAGAGGCAAATACTTTGCCCCACTCACAGCGACCCATCTTCAAGGAGAAACGCTTCTTTCGCCGAACAAAGCAATTGGGAGTATACTTGTCAATGTTATCAGGAGGACTAATAAATTCTAGTCTCTTCATGAGCCATATCTGTAAAATTCAATGCACATAATTAGTATTGCTATACAAAAATAAATTTTTAATTTCTGTAATTATGAATATTATTTTTCTATCTGTAATAAAATTGGAGAGCCTCGAAGAGGTGCTTTAGGATTCCTTTTTAATTCATCAAGACTAAGCATAGTCTCTCCAACAATTAATGACATTGGATTTCTCTCTGATTTAATTTTTTCTAATATAGATATTTATTATAATTGCTTGGCCCTCATTATTTTTACCACTAGTAAGAAGGTATTGGCTAAGAATGCAAAACAGGAAATCCCTTCTTCTATAAACATAAAAAGATTCGGAGCGTAGTCTATCAAAATAAAAACGTGCAAATTCTTTTAAGTCAACATTATTACCAAGCACTATGTTTTTTAGATCTTTACCCCTAAGATCAAGGAAACGCTCATAATCTTTATAATAATACTCACTCACTCTAGGCATTACCGCAAGATTTAATGAAGGGAAACCTAAAGTAGCACCAAATTCTTCCGGAAAAGGGCATATTTCATCATAGCCTAATCTAAAGCAATGAGTATTAAAATCCCAATATTCTAAGGCGATATGAATAAAGTCTATGTCAAGATCTACCCCCTTTATGCCATAAATACCCCCTATATGGAAAAAGTCAAGTTCTTTTCTCTCTTTAGTAGTTAAAGAACGACACCACTCACATGTGAAATCACATAAGCTTTTCTTAGCTAAAGACATGATTAATTGTTAATTTAATTAATTTTTAATCTGTTCAAATTATACAGAAATCCTCAGATGGCTATTTATAAACAGATTTTTTGCCAGATTTCGAATTCTGAAAGGATATGGAAAATTAAGTTTGTCGCTAGACGACAAGCTTGTCGCGTGGCGACAAAGTAAACGCGTGGCGACAACACGTTCCAGCCAGCGACAGCCACGCGCCATATGAACCGCGTTTTTCTAACTCCAATTTGACTTTGATTTTGCATATTACACCCCGTTATTCAATACTTTTATATCCAATTTCAATCCATTTTTGCTTTTTTCTTTCGATTAAAATTAAGTTTAAGCTTATTTTTAGTCAAAGTTTTTTATTTTTCATTTTTTCTTTTGGGGGAGAAAGTCGGATACCCTCCATTGATTGTAAAAATGACGGAACGGAAATTTTTGTGCAAAAATTAAGTCACAATTTTTCGCACACACCCACATGCATATAAAATGAAAAATAAAATGCAAAAAATACAAGCTTAATATAAAGTTTGTATATATACAATATGTCTAATATATATGAGTAATATAATACAATAGACAAAGTCCTACAAAGTCAAATAAAAGTAAACACAGGAACAACTATGGTGCTGGAGGCCGCAATTGATGAGGTACACCCATCGCATCAAAAAACGTAGTAGTACGAGGAGTATGCCCCTCACCATCTCCTGACCCGTCAGCCGCCGGAAACCTCAGCTCAGGGCCAGTCCAACCCGACTCACCCTGATAGTCAATCGACAACGGCTGAAGCTGCAAGGGCTGCTGCGACGACGGGCCAACCTCGTACGTCCCACCACCCATTGAAGGAGCCGATGTCGTCCCTCCTTGGCCCGTCGACCCGACAAAGACCTCCTCAGGTGAAGAAGCCGAGTCCTTCGTAGGAGCAGCCTCAGATCGGCCACCCAGACCACTCGAAGAAGTGCGACGACGCCTCGAGTCGGACCTAGTCGACTCTCTCCTGGGCTCGGGTCTCAACCGAGTGTGCGGAGAAGGAATAGGATGTCCCTGCAAAAGTAAATCAAGTCAAATACCAAGCAAGAATATAATGAAAAGACGATGCAAAAGAAATACAAGAGAAATACCTCCTCGACATCGTTACTACGACAGGTAGCTCGGTTCCGCAACCTCACGAGCTAGCTGCGAAAGGCGTCTATGCACCTCGCTATAGTTGTCACCACCTCGCGAGAAAACTGTCAAAGGAACAAAGTTAGTAATTATACCGAACAAATGCAAAAACAGAAAAATTTATATAAAAGCTCACCCGAGTCTGATGACGAGGAATGGAGTGCTCCACAAAATGCTGATCCTCGAGGGCTGGAGGAATCATCTCCTCGATCGGTCCGAACATGCCATGGTAACGAATGGACATCCTCGGAGGAACAAACTCCCTAGGCCCAGCCTGATAAAGATAAATCCAAATGATTAGATTTCACTCGGGGGTTACCTAGTGAAAAATAAAAAGAGAAACAAAGTATACCGCTGCCTCCTCAGATTAAACAGGAGCCCGCGCTAGCAAGGGCAGCAAATCATCTGCGTAACTCTATCCCAAATGGACATGAGACCGGCAGGGAGTGCCCTGAGACGATCGGCTCGCCCAATCACGTAGCAACGCCTCATGGAACATGTGTTGAGGTGGGCGAACAGGGACGACAAAAACATCTGAGGAGTGCTGGATAGCCACTCTCTCGCCAAGATATACCGCAGCGTCATACAGCGACACTCGGTAGTGTACTGTGCGGCTAGCACAGGTACAACAAAGTTAGCCCAGGGTCGGTCGACCACACCAGGCTCCTACAAAACAGCTATGTAAGATAAATTCTATTAAAAGAATGATAATAAAAAAGGCAAGTGTTCACGAGAACCTATCGAGAGGATCAACTCTCGAATACGTGCAGTCTCGACCTAACCGCGGCGACCTCCCAACTAGCATCGATGGGAAGCTCGCGAGGAGGTCTCGCTGGCGCGAGTGAAGGGAAATACTCGTAGAACAAATCTACATAGATAATGGAAAATTAGTAAATGCTTGCACTAGTCTAGAGCTAAATTTAAAAGGAAGGAAATATACCTCTACGACCTTCCAGAAACTGGAAAGTGCGACCTCTCCAGACAAGGCTCTATAACGGTAGGAAAGTCGCAGACCTAGAAGAAAGTCAACATAGGCCAGACAGGCCCAGTCATATGTCCCGACCAAGTGAAGGTCGCGAACAGCTCTCAGGTAGTAGAGAAGTACTCGACTACCCTTATCAGGGGAAAAGATCCCTAACAGCAAGATCAGCACAAAGATGCGCACCCGTTGTTCGCGAGTGGTCGCATCATCCTCGAAAGCCGCTACCAGTGTGGAACGGCGAATGCACCGGGAACTGAGTTGTCCCGGCTAAGCCTCGGCACGGGCCCGAACAGTGATCAGACCCAAAAACTCCAGAACTATCGGCGAGTAGACAGTAATGTCACTGTCGAACGGTAGCGGAGTAGAATGAAACTCCAAACCCGTTATAAGACTGAAGTCGGCCGGAGTGACGGTCATCTCACCCCATGAGAAGTGGAAGATGTTGGTGGTGTCCCAAAAGAACTCCACCAGAGCTCGGACAACGAGGTTACCCCCGTCGTAAGAATACATGGTCTGGGTGGCCCAAAAAGGGGAGTCAACCCACATGACTCCCAAAGCTGTCGAAGCGCGACATCTCTACTGAAGAACGCCTCGTATAGCGCTTCGATGGTGGAGTTGTCCAAACCGTGACTACGGGTCTGTCCACTCTGCAGACCCCGCCGCACTCGCTCCGAAAGGTGGTGTACTGGAGCGAAGAAAAGGGTGTGCTCATCCCACTCTAGGAGAGGTCCTAGTCTAGAAGAAAGGTCCTCGGTCTCGCTAACAGGCTCGTCCTCTCGGCGCGAGTCCCTCGACTGAGAACCAAAATCCCGTCGTCTAGCCATGCTATATCATGAAAATTAATTAAATTTAAGGTTCTATAGTATCTAAAGTTCGCCTAGCCGCATGATACTATGTTCGTGAAAAACAGAGTACGTAGTACTAAAAACAAAGCACAGATTCAAACTAAGCATAATTAGCATTTTCAAGCAACCAAAGAATTTCTTGCGATACTATGGCAAATATTGTGACAAATTGTACAAGAAAAGAACGCAAAGAACGGGTCACATTGTTCTTCACGACCTCGAGAGGTCCAACAATGGTGAATCATTTGTTTCTTCACCAAATTGAGTCAAACAAGTCTCAAAATACTCCCAAGGCAATATACAAGCATAATCAAGCAAATTCATAGCATAAAATTCAACAAAAAAAGCAAATTAAGCAAGACAAGTTTCGAATTTTTCGAAATTTCGTAAACAAGAACGCACAATTCATCAAAAACCGGAGTGAGTTTGTGTAAAAATTACATAGATCGGGAAAATAGATGAGATAAGCTTCGATTTGCAACAAGTTTGAGCTAATTCGGCTAAGAAATGAGCAAGAACAAGGGGATCGAAATTTTGAGCAAACGCGAGGAAGCAGAGCAGCAGCGAAATGAAGAAGAAAGGGCGGATATTTAAAATACCCAACCCTGTCGCCAAATGACAGGTCTGTCATGCGGCGACAAGGTCTATCGCTTGGCGACAAGCACTAAACGCGGCGACAAGTTGTTCTGGCTAGCGCTGGAGCGACAACAGTATACAAGGCTCCATATTATGGTTATGTGGACCTCGTGCAGCAGTGTGGGTTCCTTGGTACGCCAGTTAGCCCCCTAAGCAATTTGACATGATTTAGTAATCGGCTTGATTACGATTAAATCAAGTGATCAACCTGATGAAAGATTGTCTCACTTCACTTAAAGCGCCTAAACATTGGCTCACTAAAAAGGCACCGACATAATGGTTCATAGACAGCAAAAGCACCAACGTAATGGTTCGCAAGCAGTAAAAGCGCCGACGTACGACATAGCGGAAGCAAAGTTCAAGCGAACTTTTAAAGATCGACAAGCATTGGTCTTCGATAATTTTCTTCGGAATATTATCCTGAAGGTGATTTCAAGCGAAGTTATCTTTGATCATGTTCCCTAAAATGTGGAAGATGGTCACAAAGCGGAAGAGGATCGTTTCAAGCGAAGCAATCTTCGATAGTGTTCCCTGGCTTGCGGAAGATTATCACAGCGGAAATTGGAGGCAGTTACAAGCGTAGCAGTTTTCAGGCGGGATGGCGTTCTCTAGCTTGTGGAAGGTCATCAAAACAAAATGCAACAAAAACGGTTACTCTAGAGACGTGTGCTCGACGGTGCAAGATACGCATTTCTTAACTCTCTTTATCTCTTTAACTAACACTAGTTACAGGTATCGGCGTTATAAGAATGATTTGGGATCGCAGAACGTTCTGAATCATTCTCCGTCCCTATCGATACTTTGACTTTTGTTTTCGAAACATGCGTTCTCCAAACTCAGTCAAAGTGGGGGCTTCTATAGACACCCATTTGTGTCTCCCCAAAACCAAACCCAGTGATGAATACCTTTCACGTCAAACCATAATCGAATGAAGTGAAAGTGTGAAAAGTCAGGTGTTGCGGTTAGTTTTTATTTAAAATTCTTTCTCTCTGTTTTTAAAAATAACTCTATTTTATAAAAATAGCCAATCTAGTTTAGTTTGGTCCGTGACAAGGGTCCAATAATAGTGTAGTTGGATGGGGCTTGCAAAGAGCCTTCCAACGATATATTATAAGCCCAATTCCAATGAATAATGAGGAAATTATGGCCAAAATACTAATCTGGGCTCGGTTTGATCTTTACATGCGGCCCAATGATCTATAGGAGGGCCCAATATTAATTGTTATGCCCAAAATTATTAGGATTAATTATAGTCTTCTAGAATTCTCTAGAAGGTTCTTTTAAATCCTAATAGAGTTAGGATTAATAATTATATTATGATGAGTTTTATTTGGAATAAAATATTATTATTTATTTTATTAAAAATCCGATTTTAGCTTCTATACGGATTTCATAGATCAAATTTGGTTAAAGATTGGATTCCGCGTGGAAAGCAATCGACAGACCTGTCGCCACGCGACAGACTTTGTGGCCACGCGACAGACTCTGTCGCCAAGCGACATAGTGGTTTTGTGGCGGCAGCTTGTAGTTTTATTCCTTATCACATTCTATGCTTTTCTAGACTATTTTTTTTTTATTATAAATAGGGTCCCGAAACTCCGTTTTTATTCATTCACAATCACCAAATTCTCTCTTGAGCAATATAGCTTTCTTTCTCTCTCTCTCTTTCTAAACTAGCTTTTTACAAACACAATACCGCATTCACAAGATCTGGAAACACCTAGCCAATTTCGAAGTTGCCTTCGCCCCAGACGTGAAAGGATGATAATTTCTGAGGGTTTGGTCCCAAATCCAGTCTAAACTTTTAAACTCTTTCTTTCAAATTATTTAATTTAATTCTTTAATTTATTATTTTCATTGAAGTTTACTAACGCATGTATTTTATTATTAGAAAGAGGTACGAGGCTTCAAAGTAAGTGATTAGCTTACTCCCTATTTTAATTTCAATGTAGAAATCATGTTTAGATTTGATTAATTCCTAGTATCATGTTAGGATGTTCTTATTGCTTTCTAGAATCATGTTTAGGGTGCCTTTTATTCTTTTCTAATATCATGTTAGTACCATGTTAGGTTTAAAGCTTTACTCTTTAATGCTTAGTGACATGCTAGGATTTGTTATTAATCTTGTTAGTATCATGCCTAGGATCTTGCTATTGTTATATAAGCTTTATTATGCCTTTTTAGGATTATGATGATTATTATGTTGCTTATTATATATTATAGTTACTGCTTGATCACGCCTTGTATGCATGTTTAAAGGGAATTTGTACTTGAAATCACGCTTAATAAGATATTAATAATTTGGTTTAGGCTAATATGATTTTAATTCAAGTGATCGCCAATAATAGATTTATTTGTGCATTAATATTCAACCAACATATATTAAACATGTTTAGGGTTAATTTAATGTTTGCATGTTAGTCAAAAAGCGTACATGAATACGAGTAGAATAAAGTAGAGGCCTATTTTATATGGCGAGTCCTTTCTTTTGTAGATTGGATTCGTACCCTTATCCCCGAACCCTATTTGGTTCAAGACCTTATGGAGTTGACGATCTCATGGACCGTTAAGGGGTGTAACCTTCACCTCGTGAACGGTTTACAAGTTCCTAAAACTTGTTGGCGACTCTTTTGCTCTCTTTAATTTCCCTTTGGACGCCACCATACTTAAGTGTATGATCACAGTGGGGTTCAAGCTTGGGGTTATGATGCTTGAAATATTCCCTACAGCAGGTTTGTGCATTATACCCAAATTGTTTGCATTTGCTGCACTTGACAGTTCTGAACCTCTTCCCTTTGGCTTGCTCACCCTCTTCCCTCCTCCTATTCCTTGCAGGTCTCCCTATTCCTCTTTTCATATTTGGTTGGGCAATCTCTGGATAAGGACTGTCAGGCCATTTCTCCACATCTGGTATGGCCTTGATAGAGTTGCCATAAGCCATTTTATACCTTGTGACAGAGTACCACTCACTGATGTAGAACCTAGGGTCTTCATTTGAGTGCAAAATGGCCCTCATGGCATGTTTGCAAGGCAATCCAGTAAGTTGCCAAGCATTACATACACATGTATTCTCTTTTAGGTTCACTGGAAGCACAAATATTCCATCAAGTATTTCAAATTTTCACCATCTCCAGACTTCAAACTTTTGCATGTCCTTGATTCATGGCTAATAACTTGCATCCTTTTCATGATATTAGGACACACATCATCTCTCCAGTTCTCATATGCCTCCCTTCTAGTGGCCGTTCTAACCATGGTGACTCTTCTAATACCTGAAACAATTGCAATGGTAAATAGATAAGCAATTACTACTATTGAATTAACACTAAATCAAATAAATAAGGTAAGGAATGTGAGAATACCTTCAACCAGAGTAAGGACTGGTCTGCATCTATCAATGCCTAAGGTAGAATTAAAGCTTTCTACAAAGTTTGATTTGTTTGTATCACACTTCACATTTGGATTGAAAGCATGCTTTGACCATCTTGATTGTGGTCCAAGCTTTGACAGCCAAACAAGAGCTAAAGGATTGGCCTTCTGCAATGCTTCCATTGCTTTTTTTAAAGGTGAATGGATTGAATGCTTCAGCAGCCTTCCAAAACAATTGGAACATCAGCAAACCAAGAAATTCCTTCTTGAAGTTCTTCACCAAGTGCTTGCAGCAGTATCTTCTGCCTACTGTATAGGATAGCTCCCGTTGAACTATCGCCTAGCCCCTAGGGTGCGCACTCACTGCCGAGAAAGCAATTAAAGGAGGGCTCACTAGCCCTGCAGGGTCATCCCGTATGGCTGACCAGGCTGAACTCTCCACGAAGGAGATGGCACGCCTATAAATAGAGGGTAAAGTACAACGGAAAAGAGGTTAGACACTCAAGTCATTATACTTCCTACATATTTTAAAGTACACTTTCTTTCTCTAAACACTCTCTAACTTAAGCTTTGGAGGGGGGTTCCTCGAGCCACCCTCGAGGGCAGTTTAAGTGTGCTGGCTTGTGTAGGTAGTTGACGGGACCCAGCCGGCGCTAGAAAGAGGGGAAGGATCATCTAACCTGAGGTTCACCAACTGAGCTAGGGACTAGTTAACTAACCACCATGGCCGGAGAAGAAACTGTACAGACACCCATGTCCAAAACCAATGAGACTAGCCAAACACCACTAAAAACACCCCTAGTAACCATCGATCTAAAAGGATCCACCGGAAACCCCAAATCAACCATCTCGCAGAAATCCAACCCCATCGGATCAACATCGGCTGCTGCTAAAGCGGCGTCGAAACCAGTAGACCCGGTGGGATCCAGTTCCATTTTTAAATACGGAATGCCGTTAACAGGCGCGAACAATGATCTCATTGTTTCAGCACCTATAACCCAGAAATCGCAGCCCGTAAATATGTCAGCCATTCAGCAGAACCTCTCTAAGTGCCGTAAGGAGCAGCTGGCTGCAATGACGGCGGTCCTCACCAATATGGGTAAGGGAGCAAGTCCGCCACCGACAGCGGCAGCTGTGTAGCCCGCAGCGAAGAAGCCGGCGTCCTCGGCCCTCACCCCTGAGTAGAAAGAGCTCATTCAGCTGAGGAAGAAGGTATTGGAGCTGGAAGCTCGTAACCTGAATCGATAATGGAGCGTGGAGGAAATAACCCCGGCTCAAATCAGCCCGGAGAAGCGGGTCCCTCGCAGCAGATCACCAGCCTCAGAGCGGGGACCTAGCCCGGAGAAAGACAAACGAGCGCGAATCCAGGTTGTTCCAGATGATTCCCCATTTTGTCAGGAGATTTTGGAGGAACTAATGGAGAAGGTAAAGATGCCAAGCTGCAGATACAACGGAACCACAACACCCAAAAGCCACATATCAGCTTTTGAGAACCATATGGTACTTTACACTATGACAGACTCAGTCTGGTGTAAGGCTTTTCCGCCAACCCTTGAGGGGCTAGCAGCGGAGTGGTATGGAACCATTCCCAAATGTTCTGTATACTCGTACAACCAGCTGAAGAGAATGTTCATGGAGAATTTCATAACCCTGGTAGGCCGAACTAAGATGACAACCGAGCTGATGTCATTGGTTCAAGGGAAAGATGAGCCCCTGAGGGAGTTCATCACCAGATTCAACAAGGAGGCAACAACCATCCCAAATATGAGCTAGGAGGTAGCGTACTAGCAACGCAGAGTGGCTTACTACCAGGATCACCATTCAGAGCGTATATGGGGCGTAAGAGCCTCAAAACACTTGCTGAAGCGCTGGGTAAATCGCACGAGTTCATCAAAGCAGACGAGACTGACAGAGCAATGCTGGGTAGGAAAGCACCAAGTGACTCAGTTAAGCGGGCAGAGGCCACCCGAGTAGAGAACACACCCAGGGCGGACAAGCCGAGCAGGGCTGAGCAAAACCGCAGAGAAGCGGACAGGGCAGTAGGACTGAGAAGGTCAGATCCAAAGAGAGGGCCAAGGCCTGGGAGGTTTTACCAATATACCCCACTAACCCATTCCAGGTCTCATATATTCAGCGTGAATAAAGCTGATGATAAGTGGCAGATTCCCCCGAGGATGGTTAATAGAAATCGTGATACCAGCAAGTGGTGTGACTTCCATAGGGACCATGGTCACACCACTGAAGAATGCACACACTTGAAGGACAACATAGAAGACATAGTCAGGAGAAGGTACTTGAATCAGTTTAAGCAGCGTGATGACCCTCCCAGAAGGAGGGATGAGGATAGAGTAGGCCGCACTGACCACAGAGGAGGTCATAGGGGCCCAGCCAGAGACAGAGACAGAGATGGCAAGCCAGAAGGCAAGGTGTATGTGATCAGCGGGGGTCCAGTACATGGGGGAACAGTGAACAGAGCGCGGGCTGACCTGCGGGCGATGATGCATTAGATAAACGACAATTATAAGCGTAGTTGGCCACCTCTTCCCCCCGCAGCCGCAAGCCACGTTTGACGAGTATGACCAGAAGGGCATTATTTACCCTCATGATGACCCGCTGGTGGTGAAAACGAGAATCGCAAACTGGGAGGTGGATTGAATACTGATAGACGGGGGTAGCTCAACCAACATCATATACATCAGTGCGTTCAACGAGCTGAAGTTGGACAGAAAAGACCTGAAGAGGGTGATTTAGGAAGTCACCGGGTTTAATGGGTCAGGGCATACCCCAGAAGGCATAATCAAGCTCTCAGTCCGTGTAGGGGAAAGATCAAGAAGGCGTGATGTCCGAGCAGAGTTCCTCGTGATAAACTCCTCTTCATTCTACAATGTGATCATGGGAAGACCGCTCATCCACAAGATAGGCGGAGTGGTATCCACCTATCACTTTGCCATGGCCTACACAACTAATGAGGGACGGTCAGCAAAGCTCAGGGGAAGTCAGAAGACAGCTCAACAATGTTACATAACTGCCCTAAAGCAACCCGCAAAAACTAGAAAGCAGTCTGGTTCCGAGAGAAGGCCCACTGAGCAACCTAAGAAGAAGTCGAGGAAAAGGAAGCGTGGAGAATATCACAGGGAAAAGGATAAACAGAAGTTAGCAATGGAAAACTTCGAGCCTGCAAAAGAGTAGATGGCTAGACCACTTCCCAGTGGGGAGCATGTCACAGTCGAGCTCACAGAAGGTGACCCCTCAAGGACGGTGAAAATTGGGAAAGACATTTACCCAGGAGTAGGGGTACACCTCATAAAGCTGCTGAGGAAGAACAAAGACATTTTCGCATTTTCCGCAGATGAGATGCCCGGAATTGACCCTGCAGTCATGGTACACAAGCTGAATGTGAAGGAGGATATTAAGCCAGTTAGGCAGAAAAAGCAAAGCTTCTCCACGGAGAAAAACCAAGCAATCCAGGAGGAGGTGGAGAAACTCCTGGAGGCAGGATTCATTAAACCTTGTGACTACCTAGAGTGGTTAGCAAACGTGGTCATGGTAAAGAAAGCAAATGGCCTGTGGAGAATGTGTGTTGATTTCACAGATCTTAATAAGGCCTGCCCAAAAGACTATTACCCGCTACCGCGGATAGATCAACTGGTAGACTCAACCAGCGGGCACGCCCTGCTAAGCTTCATGGACGCCTTCTTAGGGTACCATCAGATCAGCCTGCATGAGCCAGACCGGCAGGAAAACTTCATTCATCACAGAAGGGGGAGTGTATAATTACATAGCTATGCCCTTCGGGCTGAAGAATGCTGGGGAAACTTTTCAGAAGGAAATGGATACAATGTTCCTTCACCAGAAGGGTAGAAATGTTGAAGTATACGTTGACGACTCAATTGTTAAGAGTGTCACACAAGCTGGGCATATCATGGATCTGGAGAAAACATTTGCCACCCTGAACAAGTATAAAATCAAACTCAACCCGAAGAAATGTGTCTTCGGAGTGAGCTCGGGAAAGTTCTTGGGTTTTCTGATCAGTGAGAGAGGGATAGATGCCTATCCAGAAAAGGTCGAAGCAGTCTTGTAGACACCCAATTGTGTCTCCCCAAAACCAAACCTAGTGATTAATACCTTTCGCTTGAAACCATAATCGAATGAAGTGAAAGTGTGAAAAGTCTTGTGTTGCGGTTATTTTTATTTAAATATCTCTCTTTCTGTTTTCAAAAACCCACCCTATTTTATGAAAACGTACAATCCAGTTTAGTTTGGTCCATTATAAGGGTCCAATAATGGTTTAGTTGGATGGGGATTGAAAAGACCATTCCAACGATATATTATAAGCCCAATTCCGATGAATAATGAGGAAGTTATAGCCAAAATACTAAACTGGGCCCAAACCGATTTTACCTACGACCCAATGATCATGAGGAGGGTCCAAAGGTTTAGTCCTATTCCTAAACTAATTAGGATTAATTAGAATATTCTATAAGATTCTAAAATATCTTAATTATCCTTTTTTTGAAAAGATAAGATTAAGGAATTTGAATTTGAATAAAACTTTCCTTTTTTAAGATCCTAATTATATTCGAATTTAAACATGTTCAAAGACAGTCAGATTTTATTTTCGTGCCTCATATTTTATATCCTAATTTTATATGTTTGGATAGATCTTGAAATTATCTTTCCAATGATATATTATAATATTAATTCCGAGTTATAACGAAAAAGATATGAAAGAAATACGAAACTCTATCCAAAACTAACACCCTTTCACTATTTCGGCTATATCTTTTCATCTACAAAATATTTTAATGTGATTATAATTGCATTGAAAAGTAGACTTCAAGAGATTTCCAACAACATGTTATATGACTTATTTGGAAGTCAGGATCAAAAGATATGATAAAAACAAAATCCGCAAAAATGTCTTTATCGCCAAACGACAGGCTTGTCGCCTGGCGACAAGATGAATTTCTGGCGACAAGGTCGGTTTGTTGGCGACAGCGTGGAGTTTTATTTTTTTTATCAAATTCTATCGATTTCTGGACTATTTTCTTATAAATAGGGTCCTCAACCTCCGTTAATATTCAACCAACATAGATAAACAGGTTTAGGGTTAACCTAATGTTTGCATGTTAGTCTAAAAGCGCACATGAATATGAGTAGAATAAAGTAGAGGCCTATTTTATAGGGCGGGTCCTTTCTTTTGTAGATTGGATTCGTACCCTTATCCCCGAACCCTATTTGGTTCAAGACCTTATGGAGTTGACGATCTCATGGATCGTTAAGGGGTGTAACCTTCACCATGTGATTGGTTTACAAGTTCCTAAAACTTGTTGGCGAATCTTTTGCTCTCTTTCTTTCCCTTTGACGCCACCATACTTAAATGTATGAACACAGTGGGGTTCAAGCTTGGGGTTATAGTGCTTAAAATATTCCCTACATTTTTTTGGCGACTCTGCTGGGGAAGATTTCTATTTTAATTCCTGAAACTTATTTTGGCAATAATTTAGAATGAGCGGATGAGACTCGAAAAGTTCTAAGTATTTCATGTGCGTAATTTTGATTAACATTATTGTCATATGCATAAAAAAGGTCCTCATTGGATAAACCATCCGAAATGAGTAAAAAACATAGGATTTTTACACGTAGGAAATTTGAGAAATATCTTTCACAACTAGAACCGAAATAATATTGCGAAATTTGGAAAATTCTAAGAACACAGATACCTGCCAAGGCATGTAGGAACTAGCGTCTAGAAAACAGGGCTTGTCGCCTGTAAAGAGCTTCTATCGCCTGGCAACAGTTCTGTCGCTTGGCAACAGGGGTTCTTTTGCGGCGACAGTCCCTATAGTCTGGCGCCAAGTTCTTCCAATACCGAGCCAGAACTCTGCCTTCTTGTTTTAACCATTTCTAGCACTGTTGGCTCGATTCTACTTCCTGATTGAGTTTTTTCTCTCTTTTATGAAACCCATATGTGTTTTACATATGGCCATAACCCTCTGGGGGTTCACGCTCCATCTACCCAATCGAACGCTCCTGGCAACAACGGGTTTATCCGAGTTAGTGAATCCACCAAACCGTGGAAGCAAGTTTTTAACTTGCGGGGTCCCATCCATACGCGCCAACCCTTCCAAAGGTAAGGCTTCCGCGCGATGCATCCAGACTCATAACCATGGACCCTCTTTGACTTAACCTATATCCTTGAACTTTAGAGAACTAGAGCCATGGTTAGGTTGCAAACTCATTGCATCATGTCGTGACTACTTGAACTATTTGTGCATCTTTTACTTGTGCATAGCTTATATGTGACTAAACTGACCGTTTGGTTTGACTTGTGTTTGTAAATAAGTGTTAATAAACCAACCAATGACTAAAGGACTTGGTTTAATTAATTAATTAATTAATTTGAACTAATAAAATTGCCTTAAATCGAGTCATAATTCCTTTTAGTCAACCCGGATTTTTATTCCCGTATACTGCACATGCGTCAACTTGTTTTGGTCATAGCTGGAGTTCTAGGAAGAACTACGAGTCGTATAACCCATGGATCTGTATCCCCGAGTTTTATCTTTAATTTGGAGTTGGTATTGTCCCACTCAGAGGCACAGATCAAAAGTTATGACTAAAATACTACAGCATGTCCAGTTTAGTGCACATACGTGAAGTCTTAATTTTGTCTTTGCTTGAGTCTAGCCACATGGTCATGACACTAGTCTTAACATGTCACCTACACTCACTAGTCTTAGCAAACACTTTGTATATGTCATCATGACCATGTCTTAGGTTCATGCATGAGTCGATTTTTCCGTCATTTGAGTCAGGGTCCATTCTATTCCTAATTCTTCCATATTTCTTCATCTACATCTTCTTCCTACTCTCCACATACTTTCTTCCATATTTCTTCATCTACATCTTTCCACTCTCCACATGCTTTCTCCACACATATCATTCCCTTCATTCTTTCACAATCTCTGCCCATCTATGCATGTTGAATCGAGTTCGAGTCATATGATTGACAAGAAAAAAAATAATGATGAGACAAAATACAAGGCAAGCTTCTCACCAAGATTTCATGTTTTCTTCTTCTTTTTTCAAACCTTTCCCCCATAAGTCTAGCATAGGCACCCTTTGTTTTCCTTAGATTTATTTTGTAGGGTTTTTTTTTTCTATTTTCCCCTTTAATTAAATGAGCATTTTGTTTTCTTGCATATGATCAATGCATTGCAAAAAAAAAAAAAAAAAAAAAAAAAAGAAAAAAAAAAACGCTGAACTAAGCACAAGGTATACTAATGATTTGAGGCACCCCTTGTAGCCCATCATACCTCTCACCCTTCAAATATATAATCTTTTTTTGATAAAACACTTTAAGCCTCGTCTAATGATAGACCTTTCTTTCTTCAACCCATATCTACTTAACCTTGGGATGGGATGGTGTGCAACTTATGCAAGTTCAAAGAACAAAAGCGTGAGTGATCTCAAAAGAATAAAGTGAAAATAAAAATAAAAAAAATAAAAGTGTACAAAAGGGAAAGTGTTCCAATGTTTATGATATGAAAATATCTTTGATAAGAACACGTTTCGGATTGCGTCTCTTATCGAGTGCTCGGTACCGTGCCTGAGAAACATGAATGCCAAGTGAGTGATAGACCGCACGATCGAGATTGCCCACACTTATAAAAATAAAAATGCAAAAGAAAAATAAAAAGATAGAGAAAAAATAAACAAAAAAAAAAGAAAGAGAGCTCAAAAGCGAGAAAGCCTCAAGCATAAAAATACAAAGATTCAAAAGCAAAGTTGCTCACCTTGGAGGCTTATCTAGGGTCTTGAGCCTTTATCCCCTTCTTTCTTTAACCTTTAGCCTAACCACGTTACAATCCTTAAAAAGACCTTTTTGAGGTATACATACACTTGTGCGAGGTTCGGCTAGAGCTACATTTGGCCTGATTCCTAAAGGATACGTAGGCAACCTCACATTGGGGTGCGGGCGTAATAAAAATGCATTCATATTCACACTCACACACTTATACCATGATCATATCAAGGGATCTCCAACGCTCATCCCTATTCACTTAGAGCTAGACTTGGGGGCTTGATCCCTACATCATTAGCCTACCTAACCTAAGAGTCGCCATCTTTGGACTCTTTTAAATTTATTTTCCATACACTTAGCCTTTGCAGCCTAGCTTTAGTGTCACTTTCACACACTACACAGATACATGACTAAATAATCTTCCCATTAGGAACCCTTTGTCATGAAGTCTTAACATAACGTTGAAGCATGCTTTGTAGTATCAACATTATTCAAAATCAATCATAATCATCATCATTGCATCACGAAGTATGAAGTACTTATCCTCCGTGCCTAAGTAACCCAAATACTTCTATCATCGAGTCAACAAAGATAGTTTAGGAGGAATTAATCCTTGCACCTTGAGGGATAGTATCGAACGCGTATATGTAGACACCCATTTGTATCTCCCTAAAACCAAACCCAGTGATGAATACCTTTCGTGTCGAACCATAATCGAATGAAGTGAAAGTGCGAAAAGTTTAGTGTTGCGGTTAGTTTTTATTAAAAATCCTTCTTTCTGTTTTCGAAAACCAACTCTATTTTATAAAAACGTCCAATACAGTTTAGTTTGGTCCATAATAAGGGTCCAATAATGGTGTAGTTGGATGGGGCTCAAAAATACCTTTCCAACGATATATTATAAGCCCAATTCCGATGAATAATGAGGAAGTTATGGCCAAAATACTAAACTGGGTCCAAACCGGATTTTACCTACGACCCAATGATCATGAGGAGGGTCCAAAGGTTTAATCCTATTCCTAAACTAATTAGGATTGATTAGAATCTTCTATAAGTTTCTAAAAGATCATAATTATCCTTTTTTGAAAAGATAAGATCATGGAATTTGATTTAAATAAAAACTTTCCTTTTTAAAAAACTTTCTTTTTTTAAGTCCTAATTCTATTCGGATTTTAAAGATGTTCAAAGACAGTCAGATATTATTTTCGTGCCTCATATTTTTTATCCAAATTTTATAGGGTTGGATAGATCTTTAAATTATCTTTCCAATGATATATTATAATATTAAATCCGAGCTATAACGAAAAAGATATGAAAGAAATACGAAACTCTATCCAAAACTGACACCCTTCCACTATTTCGGACATATCTTTTTATCTACAAAAGATTTTAATCTGATTCTAAGTACATTGGAAAGTAGACATCAAGAGCTTTCCAATGACCTATTATATAACTTATTTGAAATTCTGGATAAAAAGATATGATAAAAACAATATCCGCAAAAACTGTCTTTGTCGCCAAACGACAAGTCTGTCGCCTGGCGACAAGTCTGTCGCCTGGCGACAAGTCTGTCGCCTGGCGACAAGTCTGTCGCCTGGCGACAAGATGAATTTCTGGGGACAAGGTCGGTTTGTTGGCGACAGCGTGGAGTTTTATTCCTGATCAAATTCAATGATTTTCCGGACTGTTTTCTTATAAATAGGGTCCTGAACCTCTGTTTTTATTCATCAACTTTCATCAACAATCAATTCTTTCAATCAACTCTCATCAAGGCTTACTTGATTTCTCTCTCATTTTCTAAACCAGCCTTTTAGAAACACAATTCCGCATACACAAGACTTAGAATCACCTAGCCAAGTTCGAAGTTGCCTTCGCCCTAGACGTGCAAGGTTTAATATTTCTGAGGGTTTGGTCCAAATCAAGTCTAAACTTTTTAACTCTTTCTTTCAATTATTTAATTTATTTCTTTAATTATATTTTATTATTTTCATTGAAGTTTACTAACTTGTGTATTTTGTTATTAGAAAGAGGTACGGGGCTTCAAAGTATGTAATCTTATTACCCTCTTTCAATGTAGAAAGCATGTTTATTATTGTTTAATATTCCTAGTATCATGTTAGGATGTTATTTATTGCTTTCTAGAATCATGTTTAGGGTGCCTTTTATGCTTTATAATATCATGTTAGTACCATGTTAGGTTTAAAGCTTTGATCTTTATTGTTTAATGACATGCTAGGATTTGTTATTAATCTTGTTAGTACCATGCCTAGGATCTTGCTATTATATTTAAGCTTTATTATGCCTTAACATGATTTTTATTATTATTATCATTATGCTTGTTATTATGTTGCTTGATTTATGTTATTATTATTGCTTGATCACGCATTTTAAACAGGTTAAAGGGAATTTGTACTTGAAATCATGCTTAATAAGATAATTAATAATTTGGTTTAGGCTAATGTGATTTTAATTCATGTGATCACCAATAATAGTTTTATTTGTGCATTAATACTCAACCAACATAAATTAAACAGGTTTAGGGTTAACCTAATGTTTGCATGTTAGTCAAGAAGAGCACATGAATACGAGCAGAACAAAGTAGAGGCCTATTTTATAGGGCGAGTCCTTCATCCCCGAACCCTATTTGGTTCCTGACCTTATGGAGTTGACGATCTCCTGGATCGTTTAAGGGGTGTAACCTTCACCTCGTGATTGGTTTACAAGTTCCTAAAACTTGTTGGCGACTCTTTTGCTCTTTTTTCTTTCCCTTTGGAACGCCACCATACTTTAGTGGATGATCATAGTGGGGTTCAAGCTTGGGGTTATAGTGCTTGAAATATTCCCTACAATTTTTTGGCGACTCCACTGGGGAGGATTTCTATTTTAATTCCTGAAATTTATTTTGGCAATGATTTAGAATGAGCGGATGAGAATTGAAAAATTCTAAGTATTTCGTGTGCGTAATTTTGATTAACATTATTGTCATATGCATAAAAAAGGTCCTCACTGGATAGACCATCCGAAATGAGTAAAAAACATAGGATTTTACACGTAGGAAATTTGAGAAATATCTTTCACAACTAGAATCGAAATAATACTGCAAAATCAGGAAGATTCCAAGAACATAGATACCTGGTGAGGCATGTAGGAACTAGTGTCTAGAAAACAGAGACCGTCGCCTGTAAAGAGCTTCTGTCGCTTGGCGACAGAGGTTCTTTTGCGGCAACAGTTCCTGTAGTCTGGCGCCAAGTTCTTCCAATACCGAGTCAGAACTCTGCCTTCTTGTTTTGACCATTTCTAGTACTGTTGGCTCGATTCTACTTCCTGATTGAGTTTTTCTCACTTTTCTAAAACCCATATGTGTTCTACATATGGCCATAACCCTCTGGGGGTTCACGCTTCATCTACCCAATCGAAAGCTCTTGGAAACGACGGGTACATGCGAGTTTGTGAATCCACCAAACCGTGGAAGCAAGTTTTTTAACTTGCGGGGTCCCATCCATACGCGCCAACCCTTCAAGGTTAGGCTTCCGCGCGATGCATCCGGACTCATAACCATGGACCCTCTTTGACTTAACCCATATCCTTGAACTTTAGAGAACTAGAGCCATGGTTAGGTTGCAAACTCATTGCATCATATTGTGACTACTTGACTACTTGTGCATAACTTATATGTGACTAAACTAACCGTTTGGTTTGACTTTTGTTTGTAAATAAGTCTAAATAAGTTAACCAATGACTAAAGGACTTTGTTTAATTAATTTATTAATTAATTAATTTGAACTAATAAAATTCCCTTAAATCGAGTCATAATTCCTTTTAGTTAACCCGGATTTTTATTCCCGTATACTGCACATGCGCCAGATTTCTAGGAAGAACCACGAGTCGTATAACCTATGGATCTATATCCCCGAGTTTTATCTTTAATTTGGCGTTAGTTTCGTCCCAATCAGAGTCGCAAATCAAAAGTTATGACTAAAATACCACAGTCTGTCCAGTTTAATGCACATACGTGAAGTCTTAACTTAGTCTTTGCTTGAGTCTAGTCACATAGTCTAGCCACATGGTCATGAAACAAGTCTTAACATGTCACCTACACTCACTAGTCTTAGCAAACACCTTGTTTATGTCACCACGACCATGTCTTAGGTCCATGCATGAGTCGTCTTTCCGTCATTTGAGTTGGGGGGGTCCATTATATTCCTAATTCTTCCATATTTCTTCATCTACATCTTCTTCCTACTCTCCACATACTTTCTTCCATATTTCTTCATCTACATATTTTTCCTACTCTCCACATACTTTCATTCATATTTCTTCATCTACATCTTCTTCCTACTCTCCACATACCTTCTTCCATATTTCTTCATCTACATCATCTTCCCACTCTCCACATAATACTTTCTCCATACATATTATTCCCCTCATTCTTCCATGATCTTTCTCCATCTATGCATGTTGAATCGAGTTTGAGTCATGTGATTGACAAGAAAAAAAGTAATGATGAGACAAAATACAAGGCAAGTTTCTCACCAAGATTTCATGCTTTTTTTTTCTTCTTTTTTCAAACCTTTCCCCGTAAGTCTAGCATAGGCACCCTTTGTCTACTTTAGATTTATTTCATAGGTTTTTTTTTATTTTGTTTCCTTTTAATAAAATGAGCATCTTATTTTCTTGCATATGATCATTGCATTGTCAAAAAAAAAAAAAAAAAAACGCCGAATTAAGCACAAGGTATACCCATGATTAGAGGCACCCCTTGTAGCCCATTATACCGTCTTCACCCTTTTATATATACAATCCTTTTTTGATAAAACACTTTGAGCCTCGTCTAACGATAGACCTTACATTTTTCTTTAACCCATATCTACCTAACATTAGGATGGGATGGTGTGTAACTTATGCAAGTTCAAAGAACAAAAGCTTGAGTGATCTCAAAAGAAAAAAATAAAAAAAAAGTGTACAAAAGGGCAAGTGTTCCAATGTTTATGATATGAAAATATCTTTAATAAGAACACGTCTCAGATTGTGTCTCTTATCGAGTGCTCGGTACCGTGCCTGAGAAACATGAATGCCAAGTGAGTGATAGACACCATGATCGGGATTGCCCACACTTATAAAAATAAAAAGGCAAAAGCAAAAGAAGAGCAAAAAAAAAAAACAAAAAAAAAAAAAACAAAAAAGAAAGAGAGCTCAAAACTGAGAAAACCTCAAGCAAAAACATATAAAGATTCAAAAGCAAGGTTGCACACCTTGGGGGCTTATCTAGGGTCTTGAGCCTTTATCCCCTTCTTCTTCAACCTTTAGCCTAAACACGTTACAACCCTTAAAAAGACCTTTTAGAGGTATACACACACTTGTGCGAGGTTCGGCTAGAGCTACGTTTGGCCTGATTCCTAACGGATACGTAGGCAACCTCACATTGGGGTGCGGCGTAATAAAAATGTATTCATATTCACACTTACACCGTGATCATATCAAGGGATATCCAATGCTCATCCCTATTCACTTAGAGCTAGACTTGGGGGCTTGAT
This sequence comes from Chenopodium quinoa, assembly GCF_001683475.1. Lineage (NCBI taxonomy): Eukaryota > Viridiplantae > Streptophyta > Magnoliopsida > Caryophyllales > Amaranthaceae > Chenopodium > Chenopodium quinoa. The sequence goes on along the minus strand of NW_018744113.1, from coordinate 2,428,385 downwards.
CCTTACATCATTAGCTTACCTAGCCTAAGAGTCATCATCATTTGACTCTTATCAAATAATACTTTTCCATACACTTAGCCTTTGCAGCTTAACCTTAGTGTCACTTTCACACACATCACAGATACATGACCAAATAGACTTCCCATTAGTAACCCTTTGTCATGAAGTCTTAACAAAATGTTGAAGCATGCTTTATCATATCAACATCACTCATCACTCATAATCATCATTGTATCAGGAAGTATGAAGTGCTTAGCCTCCATGCCTAAGTTACCTAAATACTTTCATAATCGAGTCAACTAAGATAGTTTAGGAGGAATTAATCCTTGCACCTTGAGGGACAGTATCGAACGCGTATATTTGCCTAAGCTCATTCAACATGCACCATCACTCACTTCGATTCTTTTTTGCGTCTTTTCTTTTTCGGGAGAAAGTCGGTACCCTCCACAAAAATGACAGAAAATTTTTGCTTTTTTGCATTTTTGAGTCGCACATCACACACGAGTCATGTACATTGAGTCATGTCGTGTCATATCACATCGAGTTGAGTCTAACATATGTGTCAAAACACATTAAGTCACGCGAGTCATGAGTTACACGTGTCATTTCACCTTGGGTCAACCTCAAGTCAAGTTTTCACATTGAGTCAACCTCAAGTCAGTCAATAAGCCTTAGGTCAACCCTAAGAAACACATCAAGCCTTAGGTCAACCCTAAGAAAAACACCAGCAAAGTCTTTTGGCAATTCTTTTGATTTTTACAGGAATACAACCATTCAACAAAGCTCCAGTTCGCAGCCAATCGAACGATCTCAAAGCTCCTTTGTTCAGAGACGCGTGGACATCAAGCTCTTTTGTTCAGAGACTCGTGGACATATCATCAAGCTCTTTTGTTCAGAGACGCGTGGACATATCATCAAGCTCTTTTGCTCAGAGACGCGTGGACATATCCTTTCAAGCTCTTTTGTTCAGAGACGTGTGGACATATCCTTCCAAGCTCTTTTGTTCAGAGACACGTGGACATATCATCAAGCTCTTTTGCTCAGAGACGCGTGGGCATCCTATCAAAGCTCTTTTGTTCAGTGACGCGTGGACATCTCATCATCAAGCTCTTTTGTTCAGAGACGAGTGAACAGTCATCAAAAAAAGCTCCATTGTTTAGAGACGAGTGAACAATCCTAAAAAAAGACTCCATTGTTCAGAGACGAGTGAAATCAACAACAACAAGATGGCGATCCCTAGCTTGTGGAAAGTTGTCACAATAACAAAATGCAACAACAAAACGGTTACCCCCCTAGAGACGTGTGCTCGACTGTGCAAGATACGCGTTTCTTAACTCTATTATCTGTTTAACTATTATTTTTTTACAGGTATCGGCGTTATAAGAATGATTTGGGATCGCAGAACGTTCTGAATCATTCTCCGTCCCTATCGCTACTTTGACTTTTGTTTTTGAAACATTAGTTTCTCCAAACTCAGTCAAAGTGGGGGCTTCTGTAGACACCCATTTGTGTCTCCCCAAAATCAAACCCAGTGATGAATACCTTTCACATCGAACCATAATCGAATGAAGTGAAAGTGTGAAAATTCTAGAGTTGCGGTTAGTTTTTGTTAAAAATCCTTCTTTCTGTTTTCGAAAACCAACTCTATTTTATAAAAACATCCAATCCAGTTTAGTTTGGTCAATAATAAGGGTCCATTAATGGTGTATTTGGATGTGGCTCGAAAATATCTTTCCAACGATATATTATAAGCCCAATTCCGATGAATAATGAGGAAGTTATGGTCAAAATACTAAACTGGGCCCAAACCGGATTTTACCTACGACCCAATGATCATGAGGAGGGTCCAAAGGTTTAATCCTATTCCTAAACTAATTAGGATTGATTAGAATCTTCTATAAGTTTCTAAAATAACTTAATTATCCTTTTTTGAAAAGATAAGATCATGGAATTTGATTTAAATAAAAACTTTCCTTTTTTAAAAACTTTCTTTTTTTAAGTCCTAATTCTATTCGGATTTTAAAGATGTTCAAAGACAGTCAGATATTATTTTCGTGCTGCATATTTTTTAATCAAAATTTTATATGGTTGGATATATCTTGAAATTATCTTTCCAATGATAGATTATAATATTAAATCCGAGCTATAATGAAAAAGATATGAAAGAAATACGAAACTCTATCCAAAACCGACACTCATCCACTATTTCAGCCATATCTTTTTATATACAAAAGATTTTAATCTGATTCTAATTACATTAGAAAGTAGACTTCAAGAGCTTTCCAACTACATATTATATGACTTATTTAGATTTCTGGATCAAAAGATATGATAAAAATAAAATCCGCAAAAACTGTCTTTATCGCCTGGCGACAGACCCTGTCGCCTGGCGACAAGATGAATTTCTGGCGACAAGGTCGGTTTGTTGGCGACAGCGTGAAGTTTTATTCCTGATCAAATTCTATGATTTTCCGGACTGTTTTCTTATAAATAGGGTCCTGAACCTCTGTTTTTATTCATCAACTTTCATCAACAATCAATTCTTTCAATCAACTCTCATCAAGGCTTACTTGATTTCTCTCTCATTTTCTAAACCAGCCTTTTACAAACGAATCACCTAGCCAAGTTCGAAGTTACCTTCTCCCTAGACAAGCAAGGTTTAATATTTCTGAGGGTTTGGTCCAAATCCAGTCTAAACTTTTTAACTCTTTTTTCAATTATTTAATTTAATTCTATAATTATTTTTTATTATTTTCATTGAAGTTTACTAACTTGTGTATTTTGTTATTAGAAAGAGGTACGGGGCTTCAAAGTATGTAATCTTATTACCCTTTTTCAATGTAGAAAGCATGTTTATTATTGTTTAATATTCCTAGTATCATGTTAGGATGTTATTTATTGCTTTCTAGAATCATGTTTAGGGTGCCTTTTATGCTTTCTAATATCATGTTAGTACCATGTTAGGTTTAAAGCTTTGATCTTTATTGTTTAATGACATGCTAGGATTTGTTATTAATCTTGTTAGTATCATGCCTAGGATCTTGCTATTATATTTAAGCTTTATTATGCCTTAACATGATTTTTATTATTATTATTATCATTATGCTTGTTATTATGTTGCTTGATTTATGTTATTATTATTGCTTGATCACGCATTTTAAACAGGTTAAAGGGAATTTGTACTTGAAATCACGCTTAATAAGATAATTAATAATTTGGTTTAGGCTAATGTGATTTTAATTCAAGTAATCACCAATAATAGTTTTATTTGCGCATTAATACTTAACCAACATAAATTAAACAGGTTTAGGGTTAACCTAATGTTCGCATGTTAGTCAAGAAGCGCACATGAATACGAGCAGAACAAAGTAGAGGCCTATTTTATAGGGCGAGTCCTTTCTTTTGTAGATTGGATTCGTACCTTCATCCCCGAACCTTATTTGGTTCCTGACCTTATGGAGTTGACGATCTCCTGGATCGTTTAAGGGGTGTAACCTTCACCTCGTGATTGGTTTACAAGTTCCTAAAACTTGTTGGCGACTCTTTTCCTCTTTTTTCTTTCCCTTTGGAACGCCACCATACTTTAGTGTATGATCATAGTGGGGTTCAAGCTTGGGGTTATAGTGCTTGAAATATTCCCTACAGTTTTTTGGCGACTCCACTGGAGAGGATTTCTATTTTAATTCCTGAAATTTATTTTGGCAATGATTTAGAATGAGCGGATGAGAATTGAAAAATTCTAAGTATTTCGTGTGCGTAATTTTGATTAACATTATTGTCATATGCATAAAAAAGGTCCTCACTGGATAGACCATCCGAAATGAGTAAAAAACATAGGATTTTACACGTAGGAAATTTGAGAAATATCTTTCACAACTAGAATCGAAATAATGTTGCGAAATCAGAAAGATTCCAAGAACATAGATACCTGGTGAGGCATGTAGGAACTAGTGTCTAGAAAACAGAGACCGTCGCCTGTAAAGAGCTTCTGTCGCCTGGCGACAGTTCTGTCGCCTGGCGACAGAGATTCTTTTGCGACGACAGTTCCTGTAGTCTGGCGCCAAGTTCTTCCAATACCGAGCCAGAACTCTGCCTTCTTGTTTTGACCATTTCTAGTACCGTTGGCTCGATTCTACTTCCTGATTGAGTTTTTCTCACTTGTCTCAAAACCCATATGTGTTCTACATATGGCCATAACCCTCTGGGGGTTCACGCTTCATCTACCCAATTGAACGCTCTTGGCAACGACGGGTATATGCGAGTTTGTGAATCCACCAAACCGTGGAAGCAAGCTTTTTAACTTGCGGGGTCCCATCCATACGCGCCAACCCTTCAAGGTTAGGCTTCCGCGCGATGCATCCGGACTCATAACCATGGACCCTCTTTGACTTAACCCATATCCTTGAACTTTAGAGAACTAGAGTAATGGTTAGGTTGCAAACTCATTGCATCATATTGTGACTACTTGACTAATTGTGCATTTTTTGCTTGTGCATAACTTATATGTGACTAAACTAACCGTTTGGTTTTACTTGTGTTTGTAAATAAGTATAAATAAGCTAACCAATGACTAAAGGACTTTGTTTAATTAATTAATTAATTAATTAATTTGAACTAATAAAATTCCCTTAAATCGAGTCATAATTCCTTTTAGTCAACCCGGATTTTTATTCCCGTATACTGCACATGTGTCAACTTGTTTTGGTCATAGCCAGATTTCTAGGAAGAACCACGAGTCGTATAAACTATGGATCTATATCCCCGAGTTTTATCTTTAATTTGGCGTTAGTTTCGTCCCAATCAGAGTCGCAAATCAAAAGTTATGACTAAAATACCACAGTCTGTCCAGTTTAATGCACATACGTGAAGTCTTAACTTAGTCTTTGCTTGAGTCTAGTCACATAGTCTAGCCACATGGTCATGAAACAAGTCTTAACATGTCACCTACACTCACTAGTCTTAGCAAACACCTTGTTTATGTCACCACGACCATGTCTTAGGTCCATGCATGAGTCGTCTTTCCGTCATTTGAGTTGGGGGGGTCCATTATATTCCTAATTCTTCCATATTTCTTCATCTACATCTTCTTCCTACTCTCCACATACTTTCTTCCATATTTCTTCATCTACATATTTTTCCTACTCTCCACATACTTTCATTCATATTTCTTCATCTACATCTTCTTCCTACTCTCCACATACCTTCTTCCATATTTCTTCATCTACATCATCTTCCCACTCTCCACATAATACTTTCTCCATACATATTATTCCCCTCATTCTTCCATGATCTTTCTCCATCTATGCATGTTGAATCGAGTTTGAGTCATGTGATTGACAAGAAAAAAAGTAATGATGAGACAAAATACAAGGCAAGTTTCTCACCAAGATTTCATGCTTTTTTTTTTCTTCTTTTTTCAAACCTTTCCCCGTAAGTCTAGCATAGGCACCCTTTGTCTTCTTTAGATTTATTTCATAGGTTTTTTTTATTTTGTTTCCTTTTAATAAAATGAGCATCTTATTTTCTTGCATATGATCATTGCATTGTCAAAAAAAAAAACGCCGAATTAAGCACAAGGTATACCCATGATTAGAGGCACCCCTTGTAGCCCATTATACCGTCTTCACCCTTTTATATATACAATCCTTTTTTGGTAAAACACTTTGAGCCTCGTCTAACGATAGACCTTACATTTTTCTTTAACCCATATCTACCTAACCTTGGGATGGGATGGTGTGTAACTTATGCAAGTTCAAAGAAACAAATCTTGAGTGATCTCAAAAGAAAAAAAAGAAAAAAAAGTGTACAAAAGGGCAAGTGTTCCAATGTATATGATATGAAAATATCTTTGATAAGAACATGTCTCAGATTGCGTCTCTTATCGAGTGCTCGGTACCGTGCCTGAGAAACATGAATGCCAAGTGAGTGATAGACCGCATGATCGGAATTGCCCACACTTATAAAAATAAAAATGCAAAAGCAAAAGAAGAGCAAAAAATAAACAAAAAAAAAAGATAAGAAATAGAGCTCAAAAGTGAGAAAACCTCAAGCAAAAAAATATAAAGATTCAAAAGCAAGGTTGCACACCTTGGGGGCTTATCTAGGGTCTTGAGCCTTTATCCCCTTCTTCTTCAACCTTTAGCCTAACCACGTTACAACCCTTAAAAATACCTTATTGAGGTATACACACACTTGTGCGAGGTTCGGCTAGAGCTACGTTTGGCCTGATTCCTAACGAATACGTAGGCAACCTCACATTGGGGTGCGGCCGTAATAAAAATGTATTCATATTCACACTTACACCGTGATCATATCAAGGGATATCCAATGCTCATCCCTATTCACTAAGAGCTAGACTTGGGGGCTTGATCCTTACATCATTAGCTTACCTAGCCTAAGAGTCATCATCATTTGACTCTTATCAAATAATACTTTTCCATACACTTAGCCTTTGCAGCTTAACCTTAGTGTCACTTTCACACACATCACAGATACATGACCAAATAGACTTCCCATTAGTAACCCTTTGTCATGAAGTCTTAACAAAATGTTGAAGCATGCTTTATCATATCAACATCACTCATCACTCATAATCATCATTGTATCAGGAAGTATGAAATGCTTAGCCTCCATGCCTAAGTTACCTAAATACTTTCATAATCGAGTCAACTAAGATAGTTTAGGAGGAATTAATCCTTGCACCTTGAGGGACAGTATCGAACGCGTATATTTGCCTACGCTCATTCAACATGAACCATCACTCACTTCGATTCTTTTTCGCGTCTTTCTTTTTCGGGAGAAAGCCGGTACCTTCCACAAAAATGACAGAAATTTTTTGCTTTTTTGCATTTTCGAGTCGCACATCACACACGAGTCAAGTACATTGAGTCATGTCGTGTCATATCACATCGATTTGAGTCTAACACATGTGTCAAAACACATTAAGTCACGCGAGTCATGAGTTACACGTGTCATTTCACCTTGGGTCAACCTCAAGTCAAGTTTTCACATTGATTCAACCTCAAGTCAGTCAATAAGCCTTAGGTCAACACTAAGAAACACATCAAGCCTTAGGTCAACCTTAAGAAAAACACCAGCAAAGTCTTTTGGAAATTCTTTTGATTTTTACAGGAATATAACCATTCAACAAAGCTCCTGTTCGCAGCCAATCGAACAATCTCAAAGCTCTTTTATTCAGAGACGCGTGGAAATCAAGCTCTTTGGTTCAAAGACGCGTGGACATATCATTAATCTCTTTTGTTCAGAGATGCGTGGACATATCATCAAGCTCTTTTGCTCAGAGACGCGTGGACATATCATCAAGCTCTTTTGCTCAGAGACGCGTGGACATATCCTTTCAAGCTCTTTTGTTCAGAGACTCGTGGACATATCATCAAGCTCATTTGCTCAGAGATGCGTGGGCATCCTTTCAAAGCTCTTTTGTTCAGAGACGCGTGGACATCTCATCATCAAGCTCTTTTGTTCAGAGACGAGTGAACAGTCATAAAAAAAGCTCCATTATTTAGAGACGAGTGAACAATCCTCAAAAAAGACTCCATTGTTCAGAGACGAGTAAACATCGACAACAGCAAGATGGCGTCCCTAGCTTGTGGAAAGTTGTCACAATAACAAAATGCAGCAACAAAACGGTTACCCCCCAGAGACGTGTGGTCGACGGTGCAAGATACGCGTTTCTTATCTCTATTATTTGTTTAACTAACATTGTTTTACAGGTATCTGCGTTATTAGAATGATTTGGGATCGCAGAACGTTCTGAATCATTCTCCGTCCCTATCGCTACTTTGACTTTTGTTTTTGAAACATTAGTTTCTCCAAACTCAATCAAAGTGGGGGCTTCTGTAGACATCCATTTGTGTCTTCCCAAAACCAAACCCAGTGATGAATACCTTTCGCGTCGAACCATAATCGAATGAAGTGAAAGTGTGAAAAGTCTAGTGTTGCGGTTAGTTTTTATTAAAAATCATTCTTTCTGTTTTCGAAAACCAACTCTATTTTATAAAAACGTCCAATCCAGTTTAGTTTGGTCCATAATAAGGGTCCAATAATGGTGTAGTTGGATGTGGCTCGAAAATACCTTTCCAACGATATAATATAAGCTCAATTCCGATGAATAATAAGGAAGTTATGGCCAAAATACTAAACTGGGCCCAAACCGGATTTTACCTACGACCCAATGATCATGAGGAGGGTCCAAAGGTTTAATCCTATTCCTAAACTAATTAGGATTGATTAGAATCTTCTATAAGTTTCTAAAAGATCTTAATTATCCTTTTTTGAAAAGATAAGATCATGGAATTTGCTTTAAATATAAACTTTCCTTTTTTAAAAACTTTCTTTTTCTAAGTCCTAATTCTATTCGAATTTTAAAGATGTTCAAAGACAGTCAGATATTATTTTCGTGCCTCATATGTTTTGTCCAAATTTTATATGGTTGGATAGATCTTGAAATTATCTTTCCAATGATATATTATAATATTAAATCTGAGCTATAACGAAAAATATATGAAAGAAATACAAAACTCTATCCAAAACTGACACCCTTCCACTATTTCGGAAATATCTTTTTATCTACAAAATATTTTAATCTGATTTTAATTGCATTAGAAATTAGATTTCAAGATCTTTCCAACGACATATTATATGACTTATTTGGACTTCTGGATCAAAATATATGATAAAAACAAAATCCACAAAAACTGTCTTTGTCGCCAAACGACAAGTCTGTTGCCCGGCGACAAGATGAATTTCTGGCGACAAGGTCGGTTTGTTGGCGACAGCGTGGTGTTTTATTCCTGATCAAATTCTATGATTTTCTGGACTGTTTTCTTATAAATAGGGTCCCGAACCTCTATTTTTATTCATCAACTTTCATCAACAATCAATTCTTTCAATCAACTCTCATCAAGGCTTACTTGATTTCTCTCTCATTTTCTAAACCAGCCTTTTACAAACACAATTCCGCATACACAAGACTTAGAATCACCTAGCCAAGTTCGAAGTTGCCTTCGTCCTAGACGTGCAAGGTTTAATATTTCTGAGGGTTTGGTCCAAATCCAGTCTAAACTTTTTAACTCTTTCTTTCAATTATTTAATTTATTTCTTTAATTATTTTTTATTATTTTCATTGAAGTTTACTAACTTGTGTATTTTGTTATTAGAAAGAGGTACGGGGCTTCAAAGTATGTAATCTTATTACCCTCTTTCAATGTAGAAAGCATGTTTATTATTGTTTAATATTCCTAGTATCATGTTAGGATGTTATTTATTGCTTTCTAGAATCATGTTTAGGGTGCCTTTTATGCTTTCTAATATCATGTTAGTACCATGTTAGGTTTAAAGTTTTGATCTTTATTGTTTAGTGACATGCTAGGATTTGTTATTAATCTTGTTAGTATCATGCCTAGGATCTTGCTATTATATTTAAGCTTTATTATGCCTTAACATGATTTTTATTATTATTATTATTATCATTATGCTTGTTATTATGTTGCTTGATTTATGTTATTGTTATTGCTTGATCACGCCTTTTATGCAGGTTAAAGGGAATTTGTACTTGAAATCACGCTTAATAAGATAATTAATAATTTGGTTTAGGATAATGTGATTTTAATTCAAGTGATCACCAATAATAGTTTTATTTGTGCATTAATACTTAACAAACATAGATTAAACAGGTTTAGGGTTAACCTAATGTTTGCATGTTAGTCAAGAAGCGCACATGAATACGAGCAGAACAAAGTAGAGGCCTATTTTGACTTTTGTTTTCGAAACCTAAGTTTCTCCAAACTCAGTCAAAGTGGGGGCTTCTGTAGAAACCCAATTTTGTCTCCCCAAAATCAAACCTAGTGATGAATACCTTTCGCGTCAAACTATAATCGAATGAAGTGAAAGTGTGAAAAGTCTTGTGTTGCGGTTATTTTTATTTAAATATCTCTCTTTCTGTTTTCGAAAACCCACCCTATTTTATGAAAACGTCCAATCTAGTTTAGTTTGGTCCATGATAAGGGTCCAATAATGGTTTATTTGAATGGGGCTTGAAAAGACCTTTTCAACGATATATTATAAGCCCAATTCCGATGAATAATGAGGAAGTTATGGCCAAAATACTAAACTAGGTCCAAACTGATTTTACCTATGACCCAATGATCATGAGGAGGGCCCAAAGGTTTAATCCTATTCCTAAACTAATTAGGATTAATTAGAATCTTCTATAAGATTCTAAAATATCTTAATTATCCTTTTTTGAAAAGATAAGATTAAGGAATTTGAATTTGAATAAAACTTTCCTTTTTCAAGATCCTAATTATATTCGAATTTAAACATGTTCAAAGACAGTCAAATTTTTTTTTCGTGCCTCATATTTTTTATCCTAATTTTATATGTTTGGATAGATTTTGAAATTATCTTTCCAATGATATATTATAATATTAATCCGAGCTATAACGAAAAAGATATGAAAGAAATACGAAACTCTATCCAAAACTGACACCCTTTCACTATTTTGACGATATCTTTTTATCTACAAAATATTTTAATCTGATTTTAATTGTATTGGAAAGTAGACGTCAAGATCTTTCCAAAGACATATTATATGACTTATTTAGACTTCTGGATCAAAAGATATGATAAAAACAAAATTTGCAAAAAATTGTCTTTGTCGCCAAACGACAGGCTTGTCGCCTGGCGACAAGATGAATTTCTGGCGACAAGGTCGGTTTGTTGGCGACAGCGTGGAGTTTTATTTTTTATCAAATTCTATCGATTTTTGGACTATTTTCTTATAAATAGGGTCCTTGACCTCCGTTAATATTCAACCAACATAGATAAATAGGTTTAGGGTTAACCTAATGTTTGCATGTTAGTCAAAAAGCGCACATGAATACGAGTAGAATAAAGTAGGGCCTATTTTATAGGGCGGGTCCTTTCTTTTGTAGATTGGATTCGTACCCTCATCCCCGAACCCTATTTGGTTCAAGACCTTATGGAGTTGACGATCTCATGGATCGTTAAGGGGTGTAACCTTCACCCTGTGATTGGTTTACAAGTTCCTAATACTTGTTGGCGACTCTTTTGCTCTCTTTTCTTTCCCTTTGGACGCCACCATACTTAAATGTATGATCACAGTGGGGTTCAAGCTTGGGGTTATAGTGCTTGAAATATTCCCTACAAGTCCTCAGCCTCCCTGAGCCTAAGTGCATCAAGGATATCATGCGGTTGACAGGCAGAATGGCCAGGTTCATCAGCAAGTCAGCGGATAAGGCCCTGCCGTTCTATAAGCTATTTAAAGGGAACAGAGAATTTAAGTGGGGGGGGGGGGGGCTAAAGAGAAAGAAGCCTTTGAGGGTATTAAGGAGCATCTGACTAAGCTCCCAACAATGATCAACCCGGAGCTGAGGGAAAAGCTGCAGTTGTACATCTCTGCGTCAATACAGACAATCGAGCCGTTCTGCTAGTGGAAAGATAAAAGCAACAAAGGCCAATATATTTCGTGAGCCATGTGCTGACCGAGGCAGAGCAAAGGTACCCATTGGTAGAGAAGCTGGCCTTCCCAGTGGTCACAACATCAAGGAAACTAAAGCCATATTTTGACGCACATGTAATAGAAATCCTCACAAATCACCCACTGGAGAAAGCGTTACAAAAAATGGATGCATTAGGCAGACTCCTATAATGGGCAATTGAGCTTTCTGAGTACGAATTCGAGGTCAAACCTAGGGCAGCCATTAAGGCACAAGCTTTAGCAGACTTTATAGTGTAAGCCTCCTACGAGGAGAAAGAAGATGATATTGGGGTCTGGAAGGTAGAAGTAGATGGGTCCTCAGCCCAAACGGGGAGTGGAGCAGGAGTCATAATGACGTCTCCAGAAGGAAACGTATTCGAGTATGCTATAAAGTTCAAGTTTAAAGCATCAAACAATGAAGCGGAGTACGAAGCGGCGCTGGCAGGCCTGCGTATGAGCCTTGCAGCCGGAGCCCGTAAAGTACACCTGAAAACTGATTCTCAGCTTGTTGCCAGCCAGCTGCAGGGGGCGTACGAAATAAGGGAAGCCGCCATGTTGAAGTATGTAACCAAGGTGAAGGAGCTAGCAGCCTAGCTAGTCCACTTCCAGATAGACTTGGTTCCCAGAGCAGGAAACTCTCAGGCTGACGCCTTATCTAAGTTAGCCAGTTCCACCATACAAAGCCTCACAAGAACAGTGATGGTTGAAGTACTAGAGGAAAGCAGCATTGCTGAGAAGGAGCAGGTAAACTGCATTGGAAGCCAGAGAGCCTGGTTCTCAGACATTTTGGCATACAAAGTTCACGGCTCACTGCCCGATGATGAAGTGCAGGCTAAGAAGGTGAAGAAGGACGCCAACTGGTATGTGGTGATGAATGGAGAGCTCAACAAAAAAGGCTTCTCAAAGCCACTACTAAGGTGTATTCCAGAGTGGGGGCAGGAGGGCATTATGGAAGAAGCCCACTCAGGAATATGCGCCAACCACATTGGCGGAAAAGCATTGGGAAAAGAAGTCCTCAGAAGGGGGGCATATTGGCCAACTCTCACACAAGACGCACTAGCATATGTGAAAAAATGCGACAAGTGTCAAAAGTATTGACCAGTCATAAACCAACCAGCAAACGATCTAACTCTAATCCTCAGCCCGATCCCGTTTGCTCAGTGGGGAATGGAAATATTGGGACCTTTCATCACTAGGTCAGCGGGCAGGAAGTATCTCATTGCGGCGATAGACTACTTTACAAAGTGGATAGAAGCTAAACCCTTTAAGTACATAAAGGCAGCCCAAGTCAGGATATTCATATGGAAAAACATCATCACAAGATTCGGGGTGCCATAGTGCATAGTCTTTGATCACGGGTGTCAATTTGACTATGACACCATAAAGGACTACCTGGGGGACATGGGCACCAAGCATGCAAGTGCCTCAGTCTGCAACCCGCAGAGCAATGGCCAAGCAGAAGCAGCAAACAAGCTGATCCTGACAGCCCTGCAGAAGAAGCTGGAGGAGTACAAAGGCCTGTGGGCAAACAGGACCACTGAGAAGGAGTCAACCGGTAAAAGCCCCTTCACCCTGGCCTACGAGGATGATGATGTTGTCCCAGTGAAAGTGCAAATCCTTAGCCTGAGGATACAGTACTATGAGCAGCAAGGAAATGAAAAGCGCATGTTGGAAGAGCTAGACTTCCTGCCAGAAGTAAGGCTAAAAGCAGCTCTCAAGCTGGCAGTCCAAAAAAGCAGGATTTCAAAAGCTTTCAACAAGAGGGTCAAACATAGGGAGCTCCTGCCCGTAGACTTAGTCCTTAGAAGGACAGCAGCAGTGGGAAGAGGAAATCAGCATGGAAAGCTGTCAGCGAACTGGGAAGGCCCTTTCATCATTCACGAGCAGGTTGGACTAGGAGCGTTCCTCCTTGCAGATCAAGAAGGTCAGGTCTTAAGAAACAGTTTTAATGTTGATGTGCTAAAGAAGTATTTTGTTTAAACAGTCTGAAAAAACAAACATAGTTGTTTCAAGTTTGATAAACTTTTATTCGGTCCATGTTATGTTAATTAAGGCACTTGAGCCATTTTTATTAAATGAAATACAAGCCTCTACGTGAGGAGTATGTTGCATAAATTTGTTTAATATGTTATGCCCAAGCATCATATGCTAACATGCAGAAGTCAAACAAGGATAATAATAAAGTGTTAGAGGCAAGAAGCACTCTAGCGCAAAGTAGAAAAGTAAAAGCATCCCTCCCTGAAACCTCACCTCACCTGCTGAAAGAAAAACAGGGCACCACCTCGGGGACGCCTGAGAGGGAAGCCTGACACGTTCAGCTTGAGCAGGAGAGAAAAGGGGAAAAGAAGAAGATGAGCTATGTGGGCAACACTAAGGCTCTCTTAGTCCCACTTAGCCCATCTCTTTGAGGGGGAGAAGAAAGGAGGAGACAACCAGACAATAAGCCCTTACGAAAAGAAGTAAGTAGGCACAAAATGATAAGTCGCAGCATAAACAAGCTGAACGACATAAATAAGTCACAGCAAAACAAGCTGAATGACATCTCACAAAATGACAAGTCGCAACATAAATAAGCTGAACAACACAAATAAGTCACATCAAAACAAGCTGAATGACATAAAAGGAGAAGGCAAAAAGCTGATCGACACAAATAAGTCTCAGCAGGGGCAGACTAAATAATGCACAATCGAATAAACTAACCAGCGCACAGGCAAAACCTCTGGTCAGAGCCAAGTAGAGTGCGCAATGCATAAGCACTCAAAGCAAATAGAGCGTGAAGAATAAAATGCGGCAAAGTTCCTGCCAAAGCACAGCAGAGTGCAAAGAAGCAAGAAAGCGCTAAGCAGCTAAATCAAGAAGACAGGGAGGCCCAACCTATGAGGCCCCAATGTAATAAAGATGCTGCAGCGCTAAAAGATCTGGATACTGCTAAGCAATGCTTAGTTCCAGGCAAACGTGCAAACAATGAAATAAACAGCAGGCAAAGCAGCAGAAGAAGATCATAAAGAGCATACATTATAAAGCTGAACCCTTGCCCACCAAGGCAGAGTAAACATTCAGCAGGTCAGTTACAGAACAGATAAAGTTGAGCCCTCGTGCACCAGGACAAGGAAACACTCAGCAAGTAAAGTTAGGAGAACATAAATTCAAGTTAAGCTGGGCAAACCCAGCAACAAAAGACAAAGTATTTTGAAAATACACAAAGAAACATAATCTTTGGCAGCTATACACCCCAAAGATAGTAACAAAAACTACCTAGTTACAACAGATCTGGGTGAAGGAAACTCAGAGGAACCACTGGAGTAGGAGGGTGACAGCCGCCATAACCTTTATTGATCACCAGTAAAGGACTCCACTCCAATAGCTGCAGCAACGTCAGTGCAAAGAGGAACCTCCCAATTCAGCACAGCTTGGTTGGGAATCTTGCAGCCAGCAGCACGAGGATGATCAGCAAGGAGGTCAAACAAGCCAGCCTCACCTGCAGCTTCAACCTTAGCCCAGAAAGCGTTGAAGCGAGTCTGCTGCTCATCTCTTTCACCATACAAGCTGCTAACGCACCGAGCCGCAGCTTCCCATCCATCATCATGGCGATCAGCTAATAGCTTAGCAAAAGCAAGAGAGAGCGCAAAAGATCTGAGAGCCTCTTTCCTAGCAGCTTCCAGCTCAGCAGTACGCGCAGCCCGCAGATCTATAATTTCCGCCTCCAACGTTCGCACCCTGGCCTGAGAGGTCCCCAACTGCTCTTCGCAGCTCTTCAACTTGGTCTGAGTGAGCTGAAATTCTCCAACTGGAGCTGCACGACGTCCGCCCTCTCCCTCAGCGGAGTCACCTCACTGGCGATAGCATCCCTCTCAGCCTGAGCTCGCTGGACCTCCAAATTCCTTTGAGAGAGAGTTATGCCCTGATTCTGATACTCCTTCTCCACTGACAGCAGAGCGTTGGACAAATCTCCCACAAACATAACAAGCTGCAAGAAAATCAGAGGAAGATAAGGGTGAGCCAAAGCGGAAGTTAACAAAAGAAGTTAACAAAAAATAAAAATAAAATAAGACAGTAGCAACAGAATAAGCAGAGAAGAAAAGAAAGGCTGAAATAAAAAAGAGAAAGATCGAAAGCAGAAATTAACCTTCTGCAGGTCATGGCAGGCCGTAGCAGCGGGGAGGCTGACTGAGCTACGCATAGAATCCGCACGAAGACGAACCCCTTGAGTCAAGCGGTACCCTAGGGTACCACCCTTTTGAGGGTCGTCCACAAACAAAGACTCGTCAGACCTCACTTTCATCAAAGGCCGAAAGGGAGCGTTCTCAGCTCCAGCAGGGTAGAGTATTGGGCGGAGATGAACATCAATAGGAACCTCAGCAAACTCAATAGCCCCAGTAGGGCGAAAAGTCCCTCCAGCAGAGAGTGAGGTCGCAGACAAAGGATTCTCAAAGGCATCACTCAAGAACTGGTGAACATAGCGGTCAAGTTCACTAGAGTTTTGAGTGTCTCCCCCATCAGTGTTCCCACCAGGAAGCCCAGTGTTGGCAGATGTAGAGGCAAGAGGGTCTGGACAAGGAGAAGTGCGAGCCTTTTTCGCTTCGGGCTCATCTCCAGTAGGGGCAGAGGACATTGGATCATCCTCCAAGTCAATCACTAGACGATCCTGCTGGTGAGAACCTCCTGCTCGGGAGAGCCCACCCCTTGAAGCACTTCGAAGCCGCCCTCTCAGGCCATAGGGACGCGGCGGAATCCTAGGAAGCTCCAAGACAGACTCGTCAGGGAGCTGAAAATCAGTGGCTGTAATAGAAGGAACAGCAGTATCCTTCGCAGAAGAAACCGGTTTTTCACCCGCAGCAGTGGTCTCAATTCCCTCAGAGGAAAACTGGAGAACACTGTCAGCAAAATCATCGGCAGTAGCCTTTGGTACATCAGAAGCTTGATCACGTTGCCTTATGGCAGCAGAAGTCTGAGGTGCCACCCGGCCGGAAGCCGCGACAAACGCATGGCAGAAAGCTGCTCGTTGCCCACAATATAGATGGAGTTGGGCAGCCGGACCCTGGGGAATTTGGAGTCACCAGTCCCCGCTCCCTACAGAGCCTCAAAAGCTTCTGTCTCACGGGAAAGCTCAGAGGGGGAAACTGTGACCCCAACCATGTTGATGCGAATCTCTCTGAAGTTTTGCGGGCCACCAAAGTTGGAAGGCACCCTCACCCAGAAGAACTTGCTAGTCCAGTCCCTGAAACGCCCAAGTTTTGGGCAGGACAAGACCCTACTCTCCTTGGGAGCAACATAATACCACCCCAACTCAATCCCAGAATCAGATCTCTTCAGGCTCCTGAGAGACTTGAACAAGTGCAGGGACTTAGGGTACCTTCGAAACCTTAGAAACCACAGTAGGCAAATCAGGGTGTGAAGGGAAGCAAGATGCACTAGAGATATACAGATGTTGAAAGCGCGAAGCAGCTTCTCTAAGGTGGGATCTAGGGGAAACCTCAAACCCAAAACTAGCTGCGAGGCAAACACAACAATATGACCTATAGGAGGAGCTGATAACTTTGCACCATTAGCAAGGAGAACCAACTCGTAACCCTCCCAAAACCATAGAACTTCTGCCCAACAGTAGCTAGATCCAACCTCTCAGCATCCTTGCGCCAGCTGGAATCCAACACACAGTTCTTGGGCCCATAACACTTGTCATCCAGAAAAAATTCAGTTTTGCCCTCCTCTACGGGCTCCACAACATAAGTGGGCTGACAGTCATAATAGGAGTGGTCACCAGGAGACTCAGTCATCCTGCTTGATTGAACAGCTGGGGAAGGAGACGGTGATGGAGTCCGTGTATTTCCACCTCGCACTACATAATGATCAAATCGATGCGTGTCAGCCATGTCATCAAGCCAAGCAAAACTGTTTAAAGGCTGAACATGGGGAATGGGGCTAACAAGAGACACGTCAAGGGGATTAGCCTTGACAACATCAGCTAACATTTTATGGCGCATTGCGCGCAGCCTCAAACGAGTAAGATGGGATAAAGGAACCCCATCCAGCGTGAACACTCGCTCGCAATAAGGATCAAAGAAATCAGGGCAGGGCCTGCGCTGGAAAGGGCGAAATGCACTACCCTCAACGGGACGACTACTGCCCGACCCAGACGCAGCAGCAGGAGTCGCAGCAGTACCCATCCCGCTCGCAACGGGGGGAAAGTCAGGAGGCATAATAGTTTGTATAGGGGTAGGAGAAGAAGAAGGAGAAATAGGAGAAGTGTGCGCAGGGCGCTCACCTAAAAGAGAAGATCGGGAAGAGGAATCTGATCTAGTGGTCGTTTAAGGCTCACTCATGTCTGACTATCAGAAGCGCCAGACATTATGAAATCTACAAGGAAATACAGGCCCGCAAAGGAAAGAAAAAAGCAATGGGGCACCAAGAAATCAAAGGATCAGTTTAGGAACAATGAAGAAATAAGAAGAAAAAACCAAGAATGCAAATACAACAACAAAGAGAAGAAATTGGAACAATGACAAGCGCACTTTAGGGCGCGCTTTAGAGCATATTTTAGGATGATTTTGGATGTATTTGGGGCCGTTTTGGCCGATTATTACCTTGTTATGCTTACGTTCCCCATATTACGTGCTTCACGGGTTTTCGGTTTGTTTTTGATGTGTTTTCAGGTAATATCAACCGAGTTTAATCGGATCCCGAGCCCTTGATGCGTAACCGAGCTAGCCTTGACCGGAGTCCAAGGAGTTAAGGAAGTTCAAGTGTCGTGCATTAATTACATAGCACAGGCAGCACAGCCGTGTTACCATAAGCACACCCGTGCTGGCCTATAAGCAAGAAACCCCAGGCAAGGCAGCACGACCGTGCAAGCCAATAGCACGGCCGTGTCAGTATCCACGCACCCGCACGGTCGTGCAGGCCATTAGCACGGCCGTGCCAGATGTTGCCCGTGCCCGTGTCAGCTTCAGTATGAGCCCCGTGCTAGAACATATTCAGCACGGCCGTGACATTTTTAGCACGACCGTGCCAAAAAGCTGCACGGCCGTGCCATATATAGCACGGCCGTGCCAATTTGAAGAAGAAATCCGGTTTACTTACTGACAAGCTAGCACGGCCGTGCCAAATTCAGCACGGCCGTGCTGATCCAGGGTTAACTGCGCGCTTGACTTCTCCGAATTAGAAGACGTATATAAGGCCCGACTTTAAGAGGATTCCAGAGACAGTTTTAGAGATAGTTTTGAGAGCCTTTGTAGAGAGTTATTGGAGAACGTTCTTAGTATTAGAGATTCATTAGTTTTCTTAGAGATATTTCTAGAGATTTTAGTTTTCTTGGATTGATTTGAAGCAAGATTTGCGAAGATTCTTTGTAATTTTCATTGACGACGGATATCAAAGTTCTGAACTTTTCCATTGATTCGCATCAATACAATTGGTATTATTCATTCTTGTTTATTAATCAAGCTTTATTATTCCTTAATCAGAATTCATGTTTATATCTATTATGCTTTTGGAATTCATTATTGCTTTGATTATGAATATGTGTAAGTAGTCTCCTAGCTAGGGTTTCGGGATGAAACCCGGCCTAGGTAATCTATGTAATTGAGGATTGATTTTGATAAACGGATTGTGATTAAATTGATTATATGCGATTGCATGTTAATTCGTTATAATAGGAGTAGCTACCCTAGAATCTTGAATTTGATTGCATGATATTCTTGATTTGAACAAGAGATTGTGAATTGAGTATTTCATTATTGAATGTGGTTTGATTATGTATCGAGTAATGTTAAGTGCATGAGAAATCCAAGCTTAGTATTGCCCGTTGTCTTCCTATCACATGATATTGATCAGACTTATAGTCTTTGCATATCCCGTTTGTCTCTGTGATTCCTTGTTGCTTAGTTACCAATGGTTAGGCGGATTCCCGTTCTCCCTAGTGTCTTAGTTTATTGATTTATTCCATCTTATTAGTAGTATTTTAGAACACCATTTTCAATTGATTTCGAACTAGCTTAGGTTTAAGATTGATTTGCAATTACTCTCGTTCCTCGTGGACCGAACCTTTATTTTCCATTGTACTTGGTTATAGGGTGTTCGTATAAGTATTGTTTGATTGAGAGTTAGATTGTAGCGACCGATTTAACCCTCGTCAAAATGGCGCCGTTGCCGGGGAGCGGTGTTTGTTAATTGCTTTTTGATTTCTTGAGTCTAGTTCATCATAAAAAAGCACAAAAAGATTTTTCCCTTTTGGCTACACTTGTAGCCCTGCTATTTAATTGGTTTGGTTAGTGTGTATGCGCAGGTCTAAACAGAGAGAATTAATACCCTTCGATCCAGAAATCGAAAGAACTTTGAAGAGCAATCGTAAATCTCGATTAACGTCATCAAACTCTCAAGGAAAGGAACACAACACACAACAGGTTCCAATGGCAGACATACCGCGCCAACCCAATCGGCCAGCACCACGACCCCTTAAGGACTTGGGAACTCCTGGGGCGTATAGAGCTTCAAGTGGGATTGCCCCACCCACTACTGAGGCCAATGATTTCGAGATCCGGCCGGCTATGATCACCCTCATCGAGAGAAGGCAGTTTAGTGGTGCCAAGCATGAGAGCCCTTTGGCTCATTTGAACGAATTTGAGAAGTACTGCAATACCATCAAGGTTAATGGGGTGAATCAAGAGTTCGTGAGATTGAAGCTTTTCCCCTTTTCACTTATTGGGAGAGCTCTCGAATGGTTAGAGAAGGAGGTGAAGTCGAACTCTCTACACACTTGGGATGATGTCACGACAACATTCTTGGGAAGATTTTATTCCCAAAAGAAGACGGCCGATGCTAGAGCTTTGATCCAGGGATTTCGGCAAAGGAGTGGGGAGTCAATATACGAAGCATGGGAAAGGTACAAGGAGTATCAAAGAGAGTGCCCACACCACGGAATCCCAACATATCAAGTTTTACAGATTTTCTATGGAGGATTGAGTCCTCAAGGGAAGACCAGTTTGGATGCGGGAGCAGGTGGCCCCATTATGAACAAAACCGAAGAAGAAGTCATTGATATCATAGAAGATGTGGTACGACACCACATGGATTGGCAAGATGGAGAGCGAGAGGCCACGAGCAAGAGTGGAGGAGCGGTCTATTCGGTAGACCATCTTAATGCAATCGGGAATTTGACATCGCAAATTGTAAATCTAGGTAAGGAAATGTCAATTATCAAGGAGAAGCTCAACGCTCCACCGCATCAACATCTTCCATCCTATTCTAAGGGAGCAGGTATGCACTCTAACTCTAATAATATGCCTGCTGGATGTATATTCTGTGAAAACTGTGGGTCTTATGACCATGATACCTCTGCCTGTAACGTAGATTCCCAATTTCAATCCAACTATAATGATGGTAATGAGTGTGATAATGAACCAATTAACCTGCTTTTTTCAAATTATAGTGTAAGTGAAAAGGTTAGTGAAGATAAAAGCATCAATAGACATAAAAAAATAAATTCTTTTATACCATCAAATGAAAAAATATATTTTGAATTAAAGAATCAGAATGAAGATGAAAAGGAACTCATAAGTCAAGAAAATCTTGGATCCGATGTTCACAAAAACTCTGAATCTGTTTTCTCAAATGCACAAACAGATATTGAAGAAGATTATATAGGATCAGATATGAAAAAGCCGAGAAAGAAAAAGCAACCCACGAGGGGTACAGAAGTAGAAATTGATTTATTCCTGAAAAGATATTTGCTTTTTCAATTGAAATGGGCAGATTCTTTGAATCAAAAGCTGATCAATAATATCAAAGTATATTGTCTTGTGCTTCGATTGATAAATCCAATAGAAATTCTTCTATCCTCAATAGAAAGAAAAGAACTGAGTATGGATATAATGCTGGATCGGAAAGATTTAACTCGTTCAAATTTGCTAAAAAACGGGGTATTGATTATTGAACCGATTCGTCTGGCTATAAAAGGCAACGGGCAATTTATTCTGTATCAAACCATAGGGATTTCAAGTCAATGCCTTGTCTTATGATAATAGACCTAGGAATGACAATAACAGATATTTACCACCTAATCAAAGAGGGAACAATTATAATCAACAGGGTAATAATTCTGACTACCAACAGCAAAACCAGTGGGGAAACAGGAACCAAAGGGACCAAAATCCCCAAGGGTCTTATAATCAACATGGTAATTTTGGTAATCAGAATAATTACCAACAAAATGCAGGTAATCAAGGGCAATACAATCAGAACATGAATGCCAATAACAGGGGAAATTGGAATAACAATGGTAACAGGAACAACTTCCAAAATCAAAATCCCCAACAGTCTAATGCGCGTGGCTCCCGAGCCTCTAATGACAACTACAATGCTCAAGGACCATTGCAAAGGACTAGTTTGGAGGAGATGATGGAAGCACAGACCAAAATGTTCAACACTTTCATGGCCACCAGTGACAAAAAGTTTAATGAAGTGATGACACATAATAAAATGCTTGAAACCCAGATTTCTCAGTTGGCTAGTGCTATTAAGGATGGGGTTGGAGTGTCAAAACTCTCACCTCAAGGTATTGACCCTAAAAACTCTGTAAATGCTATCACCACTAGGAGTGGAAAGACATTGAGGGGGAGCGATGAAGTAGTACCCCCTAGGAGTAAATCTGTGACTACACCTACCACTGATACTGTTATAGAGAGTGAGGAGGAGAGGACCGGAGAGAATGATAAAACTGTAGAGGTCCTAAATGAAAAGGAAGTAACACAAGTCAAAGAACCCAATCTATTGCAAAAACTTCCTTACCCCCATAAGTTTGTGAGACATAAGTTGGATGTTCAATTCGGTAAGTTTTTAGATACTTTGAAGCAAATTCACCTTTCCATACCATTCACCGACGCTATAAAACAAATGCCTAACTATGCTAGGTTTTTGAAAGATATTTTGAGTGGCAGGAGGAATTGTGATGGGGTGGAAACTGTTAACCTCACCGCGAATTGTAGTGCAATCATCATGAACAAGATGCCTCCCAAATTGGGAGACCCAGGTAATTTCTCAATCCCTTGTGCTATTAATAAAATGAAAATTGATAATGCATTATGTGATCTTGGGGCTAGTGTTAGTCTTATGCCATATTCTGTATATCAAAGATTAGGGGTAGGAGAACTTCTTCCTACCAACATTACCCTACAGTTAGCTGATCGTTCGATCAAATTTCCTAAGGGTAAGGTAGAAGATGTTCCCCTACGAGTTGGGAAATTTGTGATACCTGTGGATTTTGTAGTTTTGGAAATGGATGAAGATAATCATATACATATTATTCTTGGGCGACCTTTCCTAGCTACCTCTGGTGCTCTTATTGATGTGAAGAGTACCAAGATTTCTTTAAAGGTAGGAGAGGAGGTCCTTGAATTTGATCTGAACAAAAGCATGCAATATCCTTTGTCTACTTCCGAAAACTGCATGATGATTGACACTATTGATTCGATTGTCTCTAGTATGCATACACTATTGCTTTCTACTAACCATGATCTTGAGCCAAGTGATACCGATGAGAGCAGGTACATAGAGGAGCAAATGCTAGAGGAAGATGATGGTGATAACGGTTTCAAGGAAATTACACCCATATATGCACTTGCTAAGGCCACCACAAAAGAGGTAAACGAGGCCCCTAAGGTATAATTGAAACCTCTACCATCACATCTAAGGTACGAATTTCTTGGCCCTGATTCAACATATCTTGTCATTGTGAATTCTTCTTTAGATGCGGATCAAACTCGGAAGTTGTGTGATGTATTGAGAGAGCATCAAAGTGCCATAGGCTATACCATTGATAACCTCAAGGGTATTAGCCCCGCTATATGTATGCATCACATAACTCTCGAGGATGGTGCGAGGCCTTCTATTGAGAGGCAGAGGAAACTCAATCCTCAAATGGGGGAGGTGGTGAAGAAAGAGATCACCAAACTTCTTGATGCAGGTATCATCTTCCCCATTTCAAGCTCTAGATGGGTTTCCCCTGTGCATGTTGTCCCTAA
Organism: Chenopodium quinoa; assembly: GCF_001683475.1. Taxonomy (NCBI): domain Eukaryota; kingdom Viridiplantae; phylum Streptophyta; class Magnoliopsida; order Caryophyllales; family Amaranthaceae; genus Chenopodium; species Chenopodium quinoa. Next base: position 2,404,850 of record NW_018744113.1, on the reverse strand, counting down.
GAAGGGGGGAATGACTGTAGTTGAGAATGAGAATGGTGAGCTCATCTCAACTAGAACGGTGACCGGCTGGCGGATGTGCATAGACTATAGACGTCTAAACGCATCTACCAAAAAGGACCATTTTCCCCTCCCTTTTATTGATCGAATTCTCGAAAGACTAACTAGGCACAAGTATTATTGCTTTCTTGACGGTTATTCGGGGTTTTTCCAAATACCTATAAACCCGGATGACTAAGAGAAGACGACTTTTACTTGTCCATATGGTACTTTTGCCTACAGGAGAATGCCTTTTGGACTTTGCAATGCACCGGGCACCTTTCAACGGTGTATGATGAGCATTTTTGGGGACATGTTGGAGGCCGAGATGGAGGTTTTCATGGACGATTTTTCTGTTGGGGGAGCCTCCTTTGATGATTGCCTAGTGAACTTGGGGAAGTGCCTACAACGGTGTGAGAGAGTGAATTTAGTCCTGAACTGGGAGAAGTGTCACTTCATGGTTGAAGAAGGTTTTGTCCTCGGTCACAAGATCTCAAATGCAGGCATAGAGGTGGACAAAGCAAAGGTTGAAGTTATAGCAAAGCTACCACCACCGGTCAATGCAAAAGGGGTAAGACAATTCCTAGGGCATGCGGGGTTCTACCGGCGATTCATAAAAGATTTATCTCTTATAGCCAAGCCTTTGACTGCCTTATTGCAAAAGGAAGTCGACTTCAAGTTCGACAAAGAGTGCCTACAAGCTTTTAACACACTTAAGAAAGCTTTGATTTCGGCACCGATTGTGCAAGGACCACGGTGGGATCTACCTTTTGAGTTGATGTGCGATGCTAGTGATACGGCTATTGGAGGTGTTCTTGGGCAACGAGTTGAGAAGAGGGTTCACGTGATCTATTACATGTCCAAGACCTTAAATGAAGCACAAAGGAACTACACCACTACAGAGAAAGAGTTCCTAGCCATTGTTCATGCATTTGAGAAATTTTGGGACTACCTCATTGGTTCCTAAACGATTGTTTATACCGACCATGCTGCCATCAAGTACCTAATTTCGGAGAAGGAATCCAAACCACGCCTCCTCCGATGGGTCCTCTCTTTACAACAATTTCATGTGGAGATCCGGGACAAGAAGGGAGCCGAGAATGTGGTTGCGGATCACCTTTCGCGCATGGAGAGGGAGCAACAAGAAGATGATGGGCTGCCCATTTGTGATGAGTTGAAGGATGATGTTTTATACCTCCTCAAGGAGAAGATTCTACCATGGTTTGCGGATTTGGTAAACTACTTAGCTTGTGAGGAGTTTCCCCCCCAATTACTCCAAGAACCAACGGAAGAAGATTAGGAGAGATGCAAGGCATTACATATGGGATGATCCAATTTTATTCAAGAGAGGTGTAGATGGTCTCCTAAGAAGGTGCGTTCCGGAGGAAGAAGTTCATAGTGTGCTGAAAATGTGCCACTCCGACCCTTGCGGAGGTCACATGGGGCTTAATAAGACAACCCAAAAGGTTTTGCAATGTGGGCTATGGTGGCCCCATATCTTTAGGGACGCGTGGGAATTTGTGAAGACTTGCGATGCTTGCCAACGGAGTGGAAACATTTCCAAGAAGAATGAAATGCCTCAAAAACCCATACTTGAACTTGAGATCTTTGATGTGTGGGGCATTGACTTTATGGGACCCTTCCCTTCCTCCCGTGGGAACCAATACATACTTGTGGCTGTGGATTACGTGTCTAAGTGGGTGGAAGCAATTGCCTCCCCTACAAATGATCACAAGGTGGTGGTGAAACTCTTCAAGAAGATTATATTTCCAAGGTTCGGGGTTCCTAGGGCGGTTATAAGTGACAACGGGTCACACTTTGTACATGGGGCCTTTCAAAGGATGCTTCGAAAGAATGGAGTACATCAAAGGTTCGGGACAACCTATCACCCTCAATCTAGTGGGCAAGCGGAAGTCTCCAATCGACAGATAAAGTCCATCCTTGAGAACACAGTGGCGAAGAATAGGAAAGATTGGTCCGATAAGCTTGATGATGCACTTTGGGCATACCAGACTGCTTTCAAGACCCCAATAGGCACCACCCTATACCGCTTGGTCTACGGGAAAGCATGTCACCTCCCGGTCGAACTAGAGCACCGCGCTCAATGGGCTATCAAGAAGATAAATTTTGATCTAGCAAGCGCGGGAGAGCAACAGATGTTGGACCTTCATGAATTGGAGGAGCTTCGGATGGACGCATATGACAGTGCGAACCTATACAAGTCCCGATCTAAGGAGTTCCATGACCGGAAGATAGAGCGGAAGGTGTTCAATGTTGGTGACAAAGTCCTCTTATATAACTCTAGGATGAAGCTCTTCCCCGGTAAGTTGATGTCAAGATGGAGGGGTCCATTCACTGTCAAAGATGTTTTCCCTTCCGGTGCAGTTGAGCTTTATGATTCTAGTGGGTTGCAATCCTTCGTGGTTAATGGGCAAAGGTTGAAGACATACTATGAGGGAGCCCATGTTGGTGTGATAGATGTGTTCGAATGCGGTCACAAGAGTTGAATGTGACCAGGTCAAGCTATCGACGTTAAACTTAGCGCTTCCGGGAGGCAACCCGATTTTCTTGCTTTTACTAGAGTAGTTTCTTTTGTTTTGTTTGGTTTAGCTCCTAATTTGTGTGAGTTTTGTGTGCTCTTGTGTGTTTTTGTGCAGGTAGAAGATTGGTTAGAAGTCGGAATGAAGAGAGTGATGCGTGCCTTGAAGGAAAAGAAAACCTGCAGACTACAGCAGACAGCACGGCCGTGCCAGAATCCAGCACGGCCGTGCCAAAATCTGCACTGCCGTGCCAAACCTCAAAAGCCCACTGACATTCTAACACGGTCGTGCCATTTTCAGCACGGCCGTGTCAAGTAATAGCACGGCCGTGCTAATTTTAGCACGGCCGTGCCATCTGAAATTCAATTTCGCAAAAAGCCTGCCAAGCCAACACGACCGTGCCAAATTCGGCACGGCCGTGCCAAACCTCAGCACGGCCGTGCCAGTTATAGCACGGCCGTGCAGCGCGGGTTCCGGATAGTTTTTCGTGTTTTTTAAACACGATTTCACTCAAACTCTCTCATTATTCCCCAACTCTCTAACACTCTTTCCTACCCTTTTTCTCTCTAAACTAACCCAAACCCCCAACCTCCTCCCTCAATTCCTCAAATCAAACCCTAATTCCCTATATTCTTCTTTCAAGATCTCGGCACCCTCCTTGCATTGGAGCATTTTTCAAGTGATTGGACGCAAAATTCGGCCCTCTTTGAGCTCGCCACAACTCCACTTCGTGGAGTCCTCGGTGAATTCGTTCTTAAACTCATTGATTTTCGCAATTTTTGTCCAATTTCATTCGTTTTATTGAATATTTGTTGTTGAATTGTGCTTTATTGTTGCAAGTTTGGGTGAACTAGTAGTGTTAGGGTAGTACATTGCATGCTAGGATAGTTTCTTGCTTGGTAATTGGTATATTGTGCTTAATTTCTTGAATCAAACATGCCTAGAACAAAGACATCGACTAGGAGACCGGGTCGGGACGATGCATCCTCATCCATGGTTCCACCCACGGTGGACACCATGGGTGTTGTTTTTAATAACCCGTCCTTTTTGGACAAATTTGTAGGATTATCCCACCGACCGATCCGGCCTACCAAGTTCTACGACCCTTTAGCCGCTAGGGCTCTAGGGATCGAAAGCGACATGGTTCAACTATTTTCATTTACCAACTTTTATTCTTTCCTTACCATGCATGCTCTCACTTACAAGAGGCTAACCCTCGTCAAAATGGCGCCGTTGCCGGGGACCGAACCCGGGTCACCCGCGTGACAGGCGGGAATACTTACCACTATACTACAACGACGCGGCATGAGTTTGAAGAACGATGCTATGGCCGTTAATTGGAGCTCCCGGGAAGCAAATTTGGTGAGATCTTTTCTTTTTTTGTGTGCTTATGATAGTTTAGTTTAGGAAGAAGTTGAATGGTTCGAGGATGTTTGATCGGTTCTAAGGAACCTGGGATCGTTGATGTTGATATCATTCGATCACTTGTTTGTCGATTGGGATTTTATGTGATTTTTATGCCTCGTTATGTGCCTTTTAACTTATTCAGTTGGCTTAGTTGTACATATGTTTGTGTTAGATAGGAAAAGCTTCTGCTATGAGGATGTGTGGTTTAGCTTATATGATATGCCTCGTAGTCTTTTCCTATGTTTTTGGATCATAATAAACTTGTCTAATTGCAAAATTTTGGAATATTGTTCATGTTGGATTCGAAATGTGAATGAATGTGTATGGAATGTCTATTTCCACTTAAGCCAGTGATGAATACACAGTTCGAGTCTATTGTTGATCAATGTGGACGAGTCTAGGCGAAGGGTAGAAATAGAACACTTTTGTCATGTGAAACTCTATGCCTTTGGGCTGTGGTAAGATGGAGTCGCTTCCCGGTTGTGGATTTGACCCCCTTGATTGGTAGTTGCTTTATTTGTTAGATCCCGTGAGGTTTATTTGTTCTAGCCTTCATCATTCTTGTTGAGTGGCATATTTGGATCCTTGATTACGCATTTTTCGATCTTTGTGTTGACTAGTAGCTCCCGAGACCGACTTGACACTTTTAAGGGAGGAAGAGGGCACCTTTTTCATTTTTCTTATTTTGTTCCTTTTGTTTTGTTACAAATTGATTTTCTTTTTACATCATCTTACTTGCTAACCATGTTGAGCTTTAATTCCATTCTTGGTTAACCGTGTTACAAACCCGATGGCCAATGTTTTACCAACCCTTAGTTGTGAAGCGTTTACCTAGATAGGTTTGTTGAGCTTATTGTTTACTAATCAAGAAATAAAGTTTGATAGTTGGTTTGAGCAGGTTTGAAAGTGAGCCTAATTGTAAATATGTAATGTGAAAGTCATTTTGCCATCAACAAAAAAAAAAGAAAAAAAAAGAAGAAGAGAAAAGCCGTCCGAATTGTGAAAAAGTCAAGGACACATAAATAAAGTTTTGAAGTTTGAAAGAGGTCATTTGAGTGTGTATTATATGGATAATTTGGGATGTGTAAGAATGTGAATCAATGAGATTGTGGAAAGTGAATTACATCTTTTGAACTATTGTTTTTGAGAATTGTGATTCTTGCGCTTCATTTAGGAATTAACCCCACTTTTTTAAATTGTTTTCACCTACCTTACCCATTGCCAATACATTACAACCCTTTTAAGACCCTTAGACTTTAGAGGTGTTCGGTTCTCAAACGGTGGAGGGAGATACCTTTCAACCCTATGGAAAGATTATGCGTAATCGAGATGTCGGGATACCTTTGTTATTTCCTCAAAACATCACTTCTTCCGGTTCCTTTGAGAAATCACGAGGGGCCAATTAGGGTGGTGATTTGAAGCAAAAGGGGAGGACGTGGCCGGTTTGGTCGGGTTTAGAGGGAAGCATGATTTCTTTGTTCTCTATTCTTGGTTTAGGTCTTGTTCGCATTTGATCAACGATATCTTGGATTGTGTGTCTCGTTGCTTGTTTGAGTGAGTTTTCCTTCCGTGCATGGTTGTTCTAAGTAGGATCCATTGATTTCATTCCGTGCTTAATTTGATTTGTTCGCAATGGCATAGTTTATTTGATCTTGTGTGTGTTCCCCTTGGTTTTTGCTCGAGGACTAGCAAAAGTGTAGCTTGGGGGGTTTTGACAAGCGCACTTTAGGGCGCGCTTTAGAGCATATTTTAGGATGATTTTGGATGTATTTGGGGCCGTTTTGGCCGATTATTACCTTGTTATGCTTACGTTCCCCATATTACGTGCTTCACGGGTTTTCGGTTTGTTTTTGATGTGTTTTCAGGTAATATCAACCGAGTTTAATCGGATCCCGAGCCCTTGATGCGTAACCGAGCTAGCCTTGACCGGAGTCCGAGGAGTTAAGGAAGTTCAAGTGCCGTGCATTGATTACATAGCACAGGCAGCACGACCATGTTACCATAAGCACACCCGTGATGGCCTATAAGCAAGCAACCCCAGGCAAGGCAGCACGACCGTGCAAGCCAATTGCACGGCCGTGTCAGTATCCACGCACCCGCACGGCCGTGCAAGTCGTTAGCACGGCCGTGCCAGATGTTGCCCGTGCCCGTGTCAGCTTCAGTATGAGCCCCGTGCTAGAACATATTCAGCACGGCCGTGACATTTTTAGCACGACCGTGCCAAAAAGCTGCACGGCCGTGCCATATATAGCACGGCCGTGCCAATTTGAAGAAGAAATCCGGTTTACTTACTGACAAGCTAGCACGGCCGTGCCAAATTCAGCACGGCCGTGCTGATCCAGGGTTAACTGCGCGCTTGACTTCTCCGAATTAGAAGACGTATATAAGGCCCGACTTTAAGAGGATTCTAGAGACAGTTTTAGAGATAGTTTTGAGAGCCTTTGTAGAGAGTTATTGGAGAACGTTCTTAGTATTAGAGATTCATTAGTTTTCTTAGAGATATTTCTAGAGATTTTAGTTTTCTTGGATTGATTTGAAGCAAGATTTGCGAAGATTCTTTGTATTATTCATTGACGACGGATATCAAAGTTCTGAACTTTTCCATTGATTCGCATCAATACAATTGGTATTATTCATTCTTGTTTATTAATCAAGCTTTATTATTCCTTAATCAGAATTCATGTTTATATCTATTATGCTTTTGGAATTCATTATTGCTTTGATTATGAATATGTGTGAGTAGTCTCCTAGCTAGGGTTTCGGGATGAAACCCGGCCTAGGTAATCTATGTAATTGAGGATTGATTTTGATAAACGGATTGTGATTAAATTGATTATATGCGATTGCATGTTAATTCATTATAATAGGAGTAGCTAACCTAGAATCTTGAATTTGATTGCATGATATTCTTGATTTGAAAAAGAGATTGTGAATTGAGTATTTCATTATTGAATGTGGTTTGATTATGTATCGAGTAATGTTAAGTGCATGAGAAATTCAAGCTTAGTATTGCCCGTTGTCTTCCTATCACATGATATTGATCAGACTTATAGTCTTTGCATATCCCGTTTGTCTCTGTGATTCCTTGTTGCTTAGTTACCAATGGTTAGGCGGATTCCCGTTCTCCCTAGTGTCTTAGTTTATTGATTTATTCCATCTTATTAGTAGTATTTTAGAACACCATTTTCCATTGATTTTGAATTAGCTTAGGTTTAAGATTGATTTGCAATTACTCTCGTTCCTCGTGGACCGAACCTTTATTTTCCATTGTACTTGGTTATAGGGTGTTCGTATAAGTATTGTTTGATTGAGAGTTAGATTGTAGCAACCGATTTAACCCTCGTCAAACAACGACAATTGGGAAGAATCAAAAGGCACAATCTTGCGAAGAAAAAGCAAAAAGAAACAAAATTGGGTAAATACAAACAACAAAAGGTACAAAGTGAGTACCTTTAAGGAAAAAAGTTGCAGAAGCAACAGAGTACAACAACAATGGCGAAAATAAAAGCTCGAGCAAGACGAAAGTTCGAATTTGCAATTAAGAAGAACAAAGGAGAAACAAGTCGGTGAAGGAGCAAGAATTAAGGAGGGAATAACAAATAAAGTGCAAATTAAGACAAAAAAAAAGACGAAGAAGCAAGAACTTACCACAACAATGGAGGATCACAAACGCTTGAAAGAGGAAAAGCAAAGAGCGAAAAATTTGAAATGACAGAGTAATGAAAGAGGGAAGATGAAAAAGTAAGAGAAGTAAAAGAAATACGTGAAAAGGGGGACAATGAAATTAATACGAAGTAAATGGGCAGTTAGACACAAGGCAAAGCCAAACCGCCATGTCACTTCAGTAAAATCAAACTGACAACCCGGATCGTCAACACGTATCCCACTCATGCAAATACGATTCCCGCCCCCCTCCCCCCAAAAAAAAAAGAAAGAAAAGAAAGAGCACTTCAGCGGGAGTGATCGAAAATCCTCTCTACAAGCTCGTCATTTCTCAGACTTCAGCGGGAGTGATCGAAAATCCTCTCTACAAGCTCGTCATTTCTCAGAATTCAGCGGGAGTGATCGAAAATCCTCTCTAAAGCTCGTCATTTCTCAGACTTCAGCGGGAGTGATCGAAATTCCTCCCCGTGAGCTCGTCATTTCTCAAGACTGGAACCATCGTCACCTTACAAGCAAACGACAACACAGTCAACAATAACAAACCTGACCTCTCAAGTCTCCAGGCCGCATTAACACCCTAGAGACTTGTGAGGCTAGGAGTGTGCAGGTTAATTCAGCCGGACGACCCGTTGAGTCATGGCCGATAAGGCTACACGCTCAGAACAACTGGCATGAAAAGAACCTCACACCATATATTGAGGGGCTAGTTGTAGGGGATAGCTCCTGCTGAGATATTCCTTCCAGCTAGGCTCAGTTAAGAAGAATGTTCCTACAAGCAAAGAGTCGGCATGAGTGACCTCATACCACCTCTTGAGGGGGTAGTTGTATAGGATAGCTCCCGCTGAACTATTGCCCAGCCCCCAGGGTGCGCACTCACTGCCAAGAAAGCAATTAAAGGAGGGCTCACTAGCCCTGCAGGGTCAGGGCTGACCAGGCTGAACTCTCCACGAAGGAGATGGCACGCCTATAAATAGAGGGTAAAGTACAACGGAAAAGAGGTTAGACACTCAAGTCATTATACTTCCTACATCTTTCTAATTACACTTTCTCTCTCTAAACACTCTCTAACTTAAGCTTTGGAGGGGGGTTCCTCAAGCCACCCCCGAGGACAGCTTACGTGTGCTGCCTTGTAGGTAGTTGACGGGACCCAGCTCACCCAGCACAACCCTTGGATCCATACCTGGAACACCTACTTTTGGCCATATTCACTAATGGCATGATTTATACCCTTTAGAGCCAAACAAAGTAATTAGTGTCTAAATTATTTACCAATTATGCACTTATTATGCACCAATTATCAATGAATTAGAGCCAAACAAATGAATTAGGATCAATACCCATCTATTGAAGCCTTAAAGGCAATAAATATGCTACTGAATACCATGGGCCTGTCAAGACCTACATTCTTCCATGCACAGTTTGCTAATGAACCTTGATTTAGCTTCTTGATAACATCACAGTACATAAGCAATGCCTTGTAAGAGACATCATGCCCACCATGAATTTCAACTAAGGCCTTTGTCCTCACCCTGTACATTGTGCTTTGTGCCATTGTCACTCCATACCTTTTCCAAAGCAACTCATTCAAGGCCTTGGCAGGAACATCATTGTTTGCCCTTATATTTTCAAGTAAGACTCTCATAGCCCACTTGACATTAACCATACTATTCCTTGTCTCTAGCCTGCATATGTATGCTCTATGTGTTCTATACTTATGATTGCCCAAGTGCACCCATCTGGAAGAACAGAAGCATGTAATCTCCAGCCACAGTTCACATTAGAGCATCTACAACAATATCTCTTGTTGCTAGCCCACTCAACAACTACAAATCCACACTGGATGCAGTAATCCCTCACAACATCCCTGTGATGTTGCTTGTCCATGAACAGCTGTCATGGCTTGAGAACTATTTTCCCAAACCCCTCATCCTTATACAACTCTCCATTATTATATAACTTTGTTAAGTAGTTGTCCTATTCATTCCCACACTCAAATATTTCATCCTCAAAGGGATCATAACTGTCTTCAATCATTGGCCCATACTCATTCTTAGGCAAGTCATCTTCATCATCTAAACTCACATTTTCTGACTCATCACTCATGTCTTCATCAGAAACCCCTCTACTAGGACTGTAGCCATCATCTATACTGTCACCCTCATCACCAACTAAAGCCAGACTAGTAGTATCATTGTCTTCACCTAAGCTAACAGTAACCTCCCTATTCCTATTATGATCCCCATTTTGTTGTTCACTATCCTCCCACTTGTACTTGTGCTAATCATAGTCCCTTTTCTCTTAGCAGTTGTTCTAGGCACTCTCTTTTGAAAAAAAGGCAGACACTCTTGATGAGTTTGAAAATTGATTCTCACCGGAGTTACCCCTAGGTCCAAACTGACCAATGTTTTGCAAAGGAGGTATCATAGACTGTGTAGATGGTTAGGCTTGGGTATTTTGTGTGATGATATTATGAGGCACTTGGTATTGATTTTCATTTGGTTCATCAGTTTGGTCATTTTCATGAGGTTGAATTTCTTGCTCAGTTGGCCATGGTGTAGGGGAAATGTTGAACTAATTCTCCAAGGAATTCCCTCTACCCCTCCCTCTGTCAGAAGATCTACCTCTCCCTCTACTCCTACCTCTTCCTTTCCCTCTCTCAGATGCTCTCCCACTCCCTCTGTCATTCCCTCTCCCCCTCCCTCTACCCTTAGGTATAGTGTTTGCTTCCAATTCAGCTTCTAACTCAGCCCATGTTTGATCTGGATCATAATTTAAAATCACAGGTTCACTCACCTTCTTTGATTGTCCTAGACCCTTCACATGTCTATCAAAGTCAGCCTTGCTTACTACTATAGCTTCCACATTCTCAGGTTGCTTATTCTTCCTAGGTGTGAGTTTTTTGGTACTTCTATTTGATGGTTCAACTACTACTTTAGCTACTGGATCAACTACTGGGTTAGCTTCAGATTCAAGAACTGGATTAGCAACAGGTTCAGTTACTTTTTGCTTTCCACTCATTAATGCTCTTGCAGCTGCAACAACTTTTACTATCTTTAGCACCACAACCAACCCATATGTATATCTCACTTTTTTCAGGCAAATTCCTAAACATCTTCATCAAATCAGCATCACTTAGAAGAGATACATGCTTCATTTTATACACATACTAAAAGGTGGGGTGTTCTAGTGTTTATATATTTTTCTCCTTAGCAGTTTCCCAATACTCTACAATAAGGTCTATCAAATTAACCTTATCAACATCATCAACCACAACAGACACATCAATACCACAATACTAAAATTGTAGCACAATTTTATCAACCATTCTGCATCAATCAAACCAAACAACATCAAAAAAACATTAAGAATCCGCCCTAAATTACATACCAATCCAACAATAAACAACATATTACCACATAATCAGAACCCTAAACAAATAAAAAAAGTTCACTTTAACCCTAAGCAAACAAATTAAACCAATACCATTAACCACATTTCATATCCAACCCCATTAACCAAAAAAACAGAGCATACATAAACCTTATATGAAAAAAAAACACATACTTTGCTTCAATTAAGGGCAAATGGTGGGATTTTCTAAAAAAATTCGAACTTTGATGCAGATCGTTTTGCACAAAACCAAATTCCACTCCACGCAATTCACGAACAAAAACCCTCAAACCGTCTTGAATGTTCCCTCAAAATGTGTTTAATCACCACTACCAATTACAAATACAAACCCAGAACAATTGTTTTAAAAAGCCCTAAATTTTTAACCTTGAAAAAATTCAGATTGCACCTTAAGAGAAATCAGCAACTCATCAATGGCGAATGCAGAGTGATGAAGAAGGCTGAAGGTTTAAAGTCAAGGAAGCAAATGATTTGACATTTGTGGTTGGGGGTAATTAAATGGGGGTATTTTAGGCATCACAACTTTTATTTTAATTAGAATGATTAACCATGGTTAACCATTGCCTAATTACATTGCTTAAGGTTACCATTGATTAAACTTTTTAAAACATAGTTCACCAAGGATAATAACTTTTTTTGCATTTTACCACTAAGAATTTTAATTAATAGAGGTCTACCAAAGAGAACTTCCCTTTATTTTTTTTAATAAAAAATTATCTCCCTCCTATTTTTTTGTTCTATCTTACCTTACATAGTGGTCAAATTTAATGAATTGAACTGTTTGCATATTGGTATTATTGGGCCATTTTATGCCTAATTAATTTCACTTCATATCAACTATTTAATATCATCTATTTTAAATCATCATCATCATCTATTTAATATTAGCATCATCATCATCTATTTTATATCATCATCATCATCTGTAATACCATCATCTTTTTTAATGTCTAAATAATATACTTATTTTTATGATATCATCATCTAGTTTTATGATATCTAGTTTTTTGATACCAAAATAAATCATAATCTACCATTTACAAAATAACTTATATATTAATAAGTTCATAGACCTTCAACATCATTAAATCATTCTTTACTTTAGGATAACTACTAACATTATAAGAACTAGCTACTTACATAATTTAAGAACTAACATTGTCACTACTCTATTTTTTCATAGCTTCACTAACATTTTCATGGGATACTTCATCTTCATCTCCTGACTGATTGCTTAGTAATTGGCCACCACTTTGAACTCCATCACCTGTAATAGTCTGGATTAAATGCTATGTGAGCCTACACCACTACACCATATATGAGTCCCTCTTCTGTTATAGTTTTCTGATCGTTTAAGTCTTCTCCGTTGTACCAAAGTCGTACCCACTGCTCATCGACATTGTGATTTTTTCCCCATTTGAGGTACATGTCTTTGATTTTTGTTTCATTTCTCATCACAAACCGATTGGCCTCCAGATGCAACAGTGCAAATGGTGATATGCTTGTGGTTGCGGGCTGGTACGTTGCTGGGGGGTTCTACCGCTAGTGGATCCCATGTTATACATGTAAAAGGACAAATTAGTATATAGATGAATTAAAATTTAATACTTGAAATCAACTTTGTTAAGACATGCAATTTATCTAATCATATGCAAGCACAGTTTCAGGGCGATACATTCCAATCTGAAATGGATTTTCATCAGGTGATAGTAGATGTTCTCTCCAGTACAGACGCAAGTCCTTAGGCCTCACACCAACTTTCTTCGCTTACTCGTAGAAAACACTATGGAATCGGTTGTCAACACTCATCACGATCGGTTGTCCACCATCATCGACATCACCTCCCTAAATTAACAAATCACACTTTAGAGTTGGTGGCTGACCTTGTATCACAACGCACTCATCTCGTTCGTCCGTTAAGTCGAGTGAGTCATCATCATCAGAATCACTAGACCACTCCATGAAGTATTATTTTCATAAAAGGAGATGTTTGAGAAGGTTTTTACTTTTAGCTTGGTTTAGTGAGCAATGGAGTTTGCTTTTATTGTTGTTCACGGTTATTTATACTAGTGGAGATGTACTAGTGGAGATGGTTTAACTGTAGAAATTAGAGTTTTTTTTGGATTGGTGAGTAATCAATTAAATGCTTCTACATTTATTAAATGAAAATAGGAGTGTTCTAGTAATTTAAATACTTTGGTTAGATAAGTGTCTAGTCAACATTTAAGTTAGTATGATAGTTAAAAGTGTGACGTTGCAATTTAAATTCGCATACTACGAAATTTTAAGTCACATAGTACGCTAGGCCAATGTTAATTTCTTTCGTCAAGGGTTACAATTATTATATTTAAATCTTCTAAAGTTTGAAAGTACTACTATATTTTCGTCACCTTAATTCTACATTAAGCCATACTACTCAAATCATACAATTTTAGTTTTACTCCGTATTATAAGTATTGTAATTAGGAAGATGTTTAAAAAGTTTTTATTAAAAAAGATGCTAGTACGATAATAGCCATACACCGATAATTTAATACTACGATAATTTAAAAGTACAATAATTGGATACATCGATAATACTACAATAACTTGATTATTACCATTTCATTTTCAAGCTACCATCATCTCCACTATCTGAGTTCTTATACTCGTCAGATTCGCGTCCGGAATCTAAGCTACCCCATTCACGCTCTTACAACTTCATCCCCAAATTTTCGTAAGCATTTTGAATATTCTCAACATAACCTTGGGGGAAATCAGTGGTCTAAATAGGTAAATTATACACAATTCCATTTGCAATTGTAGGGTCTATACCATTCAAATTGCACATGAAGAGTATGAATTCCTTATACTCCACCTCATTTTCATTATAGAGCTTGCAAAAGTCTTCATCCCCAATTCCCTTGCGTTTCTTTTTCTCTTCTTCGCCATGATCATCCTACTCCTCTCCTCCGCCACCTTGTTCATCTCCTTCCTCTTTCTTTTTTAGAGCATCCAAATGCAGTGTTGAGAATTCTCTCCTAAAAGTCACTAAAGCCCACGTGCAATCACCATACTTGCCTTGTAATCGTTTAATAATATTTCCCATTCTTGCAGATTCATGAACATATGTAAAAATGATGACAAGTGCCTAAACCTATGCTCAAAATAGTAACATTTTTAAATATAGTATTGCAAAATAGATAATTGAATTGAAAAACTAATAGTGTACAAATCAAGCATGTAAAAAAGCATACAATAAGCCTCCTTATGAAATTAAAGCGAGTTTCTTATTTTAAATGGTTTCAAAAATGGGTACTCTGCATTTGGGTGAAATTGAATGTCGGAGACATTATTCTCACTTCGGGCTATAGCGGCGAGTTGGTGACTGAACATGAGACTTCTATTTCTGCCCTTCAACGCAAGGTAGCCCATGTCCGCTTGTAAAATTCCAGGCCCCTGTTGTAGTCATTCAGTTATTTGGACTACATCGGTGTCGGGATTGAAGGAATTATGTTTTCGATAAGTGCAATTACTAGATATATCAAGGATCACTATTACGGAGATAATAAGTTCATTCTTTTGGGGTCGTTATTGTTTGTTGTTAGATATGACAAATGATCTTTGAGCTAGTTAAATAGTCCAAAGCCCAATAGAATGGATCCTATGAGGTTACACAATAAGGGTATTGGGTTAAACAAGTAAGAGGCCCATTAATGGGCCACATGAGATTATGACATACCATGTAAAGTGTTGGGCTAGAGTAGGTTGTTTAGGATAAGGTGTTTGGGCTTGACATGAACTCTTATTTAGACATATGATCTATAAATAAGATCAATGCCCAGGGTTGCAATAAGTCACAATGAACTTACAGTAAATTTGACATTAAGGCAACCATATTCCAAAAACCCTAAACACTCTCCTCACTCACGCCTCTCCCTCTCCCCTCACGTCCGTACGGACCGCGTCCATAGGTGGTGGTTCGTGGTGGTTATCGTGGTGGTTCTTGGTTAGTTTGTCTCTCTTCTCCATTGAAAGTTGATTGAAGCGTTCAATCACGACTAACTAGCATTAGTGGAGGTTTAATCTGTGCCCGTGGACCAAGTAGAGGAATCACGCTTGGGGTTCTTTATCTCCCATTGTTCTTGCTCGATCGCACGTGGAATCACGCTTCAAAGGTAAAATTATATGTTCTTTATGTGTGATGCATTAGATCTAGGGATTGGGTACTGTATGAATATGATTCATGTTTTTCCACAATTAGTACCTATAAACTCCTACAGGGATATTAATCGTGAACAAGGAGGCGAGAAAAACTGATAGGTGAATTTGTGTAGGGGGTTGTCCATTGTGGAGGAAGAAGATGGTATTTGTGTAGGGGGTTGTCCATTAGAGGGGTTTTTATAGTGTATTTATAGTGTTAGTGCTATAAAATTTTGGTTTACCGGCAAACTGAAAAACCCGCATTCTAAGAGCGGGAATCTTAAATTTTTTTTAAAAAAACCCACCCCCCTAATCATTTGGATGATCATTTCATGACAATACAATTTGTTATTAAATTTTCACAATTGACAATATAAAAATACCTATTAATAGCATACATTAGTCGACTGTAAGGTGGTAACATATAGTTAGAGTAGTTGATAAAATAAAATTCTCAAATGAAAGTATAAAATACAAAACACATAACCAAATAAATCTAAAACTCTTTTAATAAATATGCAGAACCTTGCTATTGTGCTTAGGAACAGTTCTTCGGTTTACTGTGCTTATAGACAGTGTGTAGACTTATTTGCCCTTGCTCTTTGGGTGGATATTATTTCTTGGGTTGGGTTTTGTGGTTGGGTTTTTTGGTTGTTTTTTGCTCATTTTTGTGGAGCTTATCTTTTGATTGGGCTCCTTATTATGAATCGGTTTTTTAAAAGTGATTACTTTTTTTGCTTTTTTGATGGATTAAATTAGATTATCTTAGCTGAACTTTTATTGTTGAACTTTTATTAATTATAGTTGGAATTTAAGCGTTGTTATGGTTCCTTTGGTGATTTTTTGTGCTTATTTTCCAAAAAAAAAAAAAAAAAATTACAAAAAAAAAAACAAATCATATCATATAAGTAAATCATATCCTATATTTCCAAATGGAAGGTTTTTAGAGGAATTTAAAAAAAAAAAAAAAAAAAAAAAGAAAGAAAAGAAAAAACCAAAAAAAAAAAAAAAAAAAAAAAAAAACTGAAGGAAAAATAACAAACCACACAATTGGGTTATGTATATTAATATGTTTATTTGTGGGGAGTTGTAATTGATTAAATTAATATATTGTTTACTTATGATTAGATATCGTCAAAAATTATTTATCAAAAAATAAAGAATTCATCAATAATTTAGATATTTAGGCTAACTAATGTTATTAGTTTGAAGAGTATGGATGTTAATTTAATTATTATATATTTGTGTTAATTTAATTATTTTATATATGATCTCAATTTTTCAGAAATTTATATTGGTTATGCAAAATAAGGTGGCTACTATTGATATTTTGCTCTATACATTACCACTTTGTGATGGCACTGTTGGTACAACTGTAAAGTATTTAATAGTATGCTATGATGTGTAGAGTAAGGTGTAGGTGATTATGTAGAGCTGGGTTAGTGTTTATTGTAACATTTTTTCCCTTGTGACACTTGTGATTGCTTGCTTGATATGGTTTCTAATATTTAATGATTTCATTTATTATAATATATTATTTAGAGTACTTGTCATCATTGAAATCATAAATAATAATAGTAATAGCAAGAAAATTCAAAAAAGGGCAGTCTTCTCTTTTATTTTATGGGAGTGTGTCTGAGATATATATATATATATATATATATATATATATATATATATATATATATATATATATATATGTCGGGTCCGTATTACCATACGACCCATTACACTTAGGGCACCAGTCCAAGATCAATAGTTCAGCAAAAATAAGCAAAACGGCTTGATTGGAATAAACAAGGAAAGCAGCATCATACATATCAATCAAGGAGATACTTGCCAAATATACACCTACAGAACAGGGAAGAAGATAAATCAAGAAGATCTTCCCCATTTTAAATATATTCTGAAGATATTTGTAAACCCTAGAGATCCCTAGGTATAAATAAGCATAATTAGACATTTTTAGCAGTCATGTACACACGCATACACTTAAATATAATCAAATTACTCTACTTTTATCTACGGAACTGCATCCCTACTGAAGAAGGAGGCTTGTCCTTGCTCAGTATTGTATCTCTGAACTCACCTTCTTTATATCATTGAATATTTATTGCTTACTTATTGTTTATTTATTGCTTTATTAATCGTTCATAGTTGATTTATATGCTTTTGGTAGTATGATTGTTATTACCCCTCAAACCTAGCAGATTCTCATATGTCCTTATTGAGATTTGCCTAAACAATATATATATATATATATATATATATATATATATATATATATATATATATTGATTGAACATGGTTGAAAGTAGTACTCTTTCTATGCTTATGTTGTTTTATAATGATAAATGATAGGTTGCATGAAATAACTTGAAAGTTCACTAAATTATTAGGTTGACACCTTTTTATACATGATTTTAGTAGAGTGTGGTGGATTGTGGTGGAGGAGAGAGAGGTCATTTTAGTTTTCAATTTATTTTAATAATTTATAGCACAGTAATTATTGTTTATTTACATTTATTTTTTGAACCTGAGTTAGTTTCATATAAGATATTTCAAAATTGTTAATAAATCTTGTTGTGTGAACTTTAAATAAGCAAGCTTATATTGATAATAAATTCTTTGAATAAGCACGAAAGGGGAAAATTTTAAAATTATCTAAAGCAAATTAGTTTTAAAACTATGACAGGTTGTAGTTATTCTATAACTAAGGTTTATTGTTGTTCTGTTGCATGTTACAGTGCATTGGATAACCTTTCACTTTGGTTGGTACTCTACTGGTTGTTTAGAGCATTTCAGTTACTGCAGTACAGTTGGTAAGATTTAAATTTCTGCTGTACAGTGATTATAAATCATGTAGTTTGTGCTGTGGTCTGCAATTGTTCTGCCCATGGCCAAAGTGATTGTTGTTTGAATTAGTTTCCATGTATTGTGTATCCCAATGTTAGAAGTGGTGCTTAAATATCATTATTTCATCTTTTTGATTATCAGTATTGGAATTCAGCTGTTAAAAGGGATGGAATATAACATTAGGAGCATGTTAGTGTCCATTTGTTTTGTTTGCATTGTATAATAGAATTGCAATTATGTAAATTTCAGTTGTGTATTGTCTGAATATTTTGATGTGGTCACTTAAAATCAGGCATTTGAGAAGACAACTTTAATTTACATGGTTTATATTAATTCAATATTTGGGATTATAATTTTTTTATTATGCCGATTTATTTTTTTATTGGACTTATGCTTTGAAATTGGTTAATAATAGTCATTAGTTGATCTTATTTTTTAAATTTAATTCACCGCTTAAAGGAGCTCTATGAGTTGTATATTTCAGTTTATACAACATCTAAAGAAATGGTTGCTTTATGGTATTCACTACCATCTCTCTTGTCCCCGTAAAACTCGCTGCTCGTTACGATGTGGGCATAAAGTTTCCATATAAGAAGTCATTCATTCTGCCTGTTTATTTTAGTTTGAGTATTTTTAGAGTTATGCACATTGGCTTTGTTATTGTAGTTAAGCTGAAAATAGAGATGTGGACATTTCAGGTTATGGCTTTTCCATCGCCCAAAAAAATTTGTATCCCTTTCCGGCCTTTGTTGGACCAGATCACTAATTGTCTTGATTTCCCTAGGCCAACGTACTCTATTGATGATGTGAGCAAGTGTAGCTCATGTGTATACATACGAACTGAGGGCCCGCACGGTATTTTCTGGTTCAATGGTGGAGAGGCAGCATGTGTAGGTGACTCTCAGGAAGTAGCAGCTCAGAGAGCAGTTAATTTCCTAATTAAAAAGTATGGTGTTTGTGTTGATGATTTCACCATGGATAAGATGCTTAAGTATGAGTTTTTCCTTGGAACTTGGTGATAAAACACAAAGTGTTAGTGTAGACACCCATTTGTGTCTCCCCAAAACCAAACCCGGTGATGAGTGTCTTTCACGTCGAATCATAATCGAATGAAACGAAAGTGTGGAAAGGTCTAGTGTTGCGGAAAGTTTTAATTCTTTTCTCTTCTTCCTGTTTTTGAAAACTTTATTTTAAGAAAACAGCCAATCCAGTTTGGTTGGTCCATGATACGGGTCCAATAGTGGTGTAATTGGATGGGGATTGCAAAGACCTTTCCAACGATATATTATAAGCCCAATTCCGATGAATATTGAGGAAGTTATGGCCAATTTACTAAACTGGGCCCGGTTTGAGCTTTAAGTACGACCTAATGATCTAGGGGAGGGCCTAATATAATTTATCATTCCTAATGTAATTAGGAATGGTTTTAGTCTTCTAGAACATTCTAGAAGGTCTTATCATTCCTATTTCAATTAGGACTTTTCAGAGTTTTAATTAAGATCAAATAGCATTTTCGATGAAATTATATTATTTTATCTTCCAGTACAGGAAATTTATCAGATTTTCGAAAACGCGTTGAAAACCACTTTGGCGTCCAACCCCAGGCCTTGGCGCCTGGAACCAAGCTTGGCGCCTGGCGCTAGCCACTGGTGCCTGGCGCCAGGTAGCCAGGGTTGGCGCCAATGTGTTTTTGCGATCTTCAAACTCTGTTTTGTTAAATTATCTTTTTTGGATGATTTTCTCTATAAATATCGTATCAAAAACTCCGTTTTCATTCATCATCTACATCTATCATTCACCAATTCTCTTTATTCTTAAGTTTTAATCAACTCTCTTCATTCACCGATTATCATCAATTATCATCTACAATCATCATTCACCAATTACCAGATTTCATCAATTCTTATTTCAATTCACGAACTCTCATCAAGATTTTCTTGATTATTCTCTCTCTTTTCTAAACTTTGCTTTTTAACACAAAATTCCGCATTCGCAAGATCTAGATACACCTAGCCATATTCGAAGTTGCCTTCGTCCTAGACGTGGAAGGTTTTAATTTCTGAGGGTTTGGTCCCAAATCTCTCTTTCAATTATTTAATTTAATTGTTTTGTTTATTATTTTCCTTGAAGTTACTAACGTGTGTATTTTGTTATTAGAAAGAGGTACGAGGCATCCAAGTAAGTACTTTAATGGTTTTAATTGATATTATGATGTAGAAATCATGTTTATATTGTTATTATGATTCCTAGTATCATGTCTAGGGTAATTTTAATATCAAATATGATTGTTACGATGCTTCTTATATTCTTCCTAATATTTATGATTGCTAGTATCATGTTAGGGTTAAAGATTTGATTTTTATTGCTTAGTGACATGCTAGGGTTTGTTATTAATCTTGTTAGTATCATGCCTAGGATCTTACTTTTATGCTTTAATATGAATCTTATTATAATTATGATTATTATGATTATTATTAATTATGATTGCTATGATTATGATATTCGTTATTGTTCATGATTATTTTAATTATAATTTGTTATAATTATTATTCATGATATTGATTATTTATTATGTTGCTTGATGCTTATTATTCTTTATTGCTTGATCACACCTTTTATTGCATGTTAAAGGGAATTGGTACTTGTAATCACGCTTAATAAGATAATTAATAATCTTGTTAGGTTAATTGTGATTATAATTCAAGTGATCGCCAATAATAGTTTATTTGTGCATTAAATTCAACCAACATAGATTAAACAGGTTTAGGGTTAATCCTATTGATTGTATGTTAATCAGAAAGCGCACATGAATACGAGCAGAATAAAGTAGAGGCCTATTATTAGGGCAGGTTCAATCTCTTTTAGGTTGGATTTGTACCATCATCCCCGAACCCTTATTTGGTTCATGACCTTATGGAGTTGACGATCTCTTGGATCGTTAAGGGGTGTAACCTTCATCCTATGAACGGTTTACAAGTTCCTTAAAAACTTGTTGGCGACTCTTTTGCTCTATCTTCTTCCCTTTTGGACGCCACCGTACTTTAGTGTATGATCACAGTGGGGTTCAAGCTAGTGGGATTTTAAAGGCTTGAAAATATTCCCTACAGTTTTTGGCGACTCCACTGTGGAGAATTTCTATTTCAATTCCTGAATTTGTTTCAGCAATGATTTAGAATGAGTGGATGAGACTCGAAAAGTTCTAAGTATTTCATGTGCGTAATTTTGATTAACATTATTGTCATATGAATAAAATGGTTCTCATTGGAAAGACCATCCGTAATGAGTCAAAAACATAGGATTTTACACGTAGGAAATTTGAGAAATGTCTTTCACAACTAGGACTGAAATAACACCGCGCGAAACTGGAAGATTTTATTGAGCACAGAAAGCTGCTGAGGCATGTGGGAAGTAGCATCAGGGGCCAGAGCTTGGCGCCAAACTTTTAGTCGTAGCGCCAGACGCCAGTATTGGCGCCAGGCGCTACAGTTAAAAGTTGGCGCCAGTCTCTGTTTGCTGGCGCTAATTTCCCCCAATACCGAGCCCGAAATATGCGTTCTAATTTTGACCGGTTTTTCGTATTGTTTGCTCGATCCTACTTCCTGATTGAATTTTTTCTCACTTTTCTGAAACCCATATGTGTTCTGCATATGGACATAACCCTCTAGGAATTCATGCTCTATCTACTCGATTGAACGCTCCTGGCAACAAAGGGTACATCTGAGAGGTTGAATTCACCAAACCATGGAAGTGAGTTTTTTCTAAAAACTCGCGGTGTTCTATCCACACGCGTTAACCCTTCACGGTTAGGCTCCTACGCGGTGCATCTGGACAATTAACCATGGACCCTATTTGACTAAACCATATCCCGAACTTTAGAGAACTAGAGCCATGGTTAGGTTGCGAACTCATTGCATTATATTGTGCCTACTTGACTAATTGTGCATTATTTGTTGTGCATATATATTCTATGCTCCTCTTAACCGTTTGTTGATTTGTGTTGAGATTAAAATTAATGACTTAAAGAACTTTGCCTAATTAATTAATTAATTTGAGTCAATAAAGTTTTTTTTTTAAATCGGAATTGACCTAGTACGACTTTAGGCATACCCCAGTTGACTAATAATACCAAAAACAGTCCCAGACTGAAGCTCCAATATTGGCGCCAAAGTCTGAGCTGTAGCGCCACATTGTAGTGTGTAGCGCTAGACATTTTCTAAATTGTCTGGCGCCAATCACCACATTGTGACGCCAGTCCTGTCGCTTGGCCGACAGTTTGGATTATTTTTCGAGTCATCACCTAAGGTCTAATTAACCAGTTTACTAATTAACTCGGTTAATTTCCGCTGTCAATAACACCTTGTCGAGTCATTAATCGAGTCTTGGTCACATAGTCTAGCCACGTGGTCATGACACGAGTCTTAAAGTACCATCTACACTCACTAGTCTTAGCACACACTTTGAGCACATGTCACCATGGCCATGTCCTAGGTTCATGCATGAGTCGGTCTTTTCCGTCATTTGAGTTGGGGGGTACATTCTACTCCTAATTCTTCATGTCCCTCCATCTTTTTCTTTTTTCACATTCTATTCCAATCTTTCTTCGCTTTCTCCATCCACTGTACGTTGAATAAAGTTTGAGTCAAATAATTATCAATAAATATCCCCAATTTCCTTTTCCACAGTACTTGGTCGAGGAGAGAAGGGCGATTAATCAAGGACCACCTCTTTATTCAATTCTCGCTTTTTGATAAACCGATTCTTCAAATGAGGAAGGCTAAGAAGATAATGGCAACTCAAGAAGAAGTCAATAATCTCAAGAACCAATTGGCTACTGTGACTGAGACACTGAAGTTTCTCGCACTCAAGATCGATGATCCCGTGAAGCAACAACGGATGGACCTCATGCAAGAAAGTTTGAGCAAGCTATCTAGTGACTATAAATTTCAGGGCATGAGTTCACAAGGGGTCTTGCTGGACAGAGAACTTCTTCCGCATAAGTTCAACGCCACTGACATCCCTAAATTCAAGGCAACAAATAACCCTTACTTCCACCTAAGAGCTTTTGAAACTATAATGAGCATTAAGGGTATCGATAAGAAGGTTTCCCCTCTCTATTCCCACTATCTCTTGAAACTGTTTGCCAACAATGGTTTTTCTCCCTTGACAAAGAAAAAACCTCTTCTTGGGAGTCGATAACAAACGCTTTCATAGATAGATATAAGTGCAACATCCAAGACGAGACAGACCACAAACAACTTGAGATGTTAAAACAAAAGGAAAACGAAGGGTTCACTTCTTTCTTCAATAAATGGAGGGAAAGTTCTGCTAATATGGTCAAGGCTCCTGCCGAAAAAGAATCTGTGAGGATGTTTATCAAGAATCTGCAAGGGAAGTATTCAAAACACTTAAAGTACCAACACAACTTGAATACTTTCAAAGCTGTTTATAATATAGGCATTGACATTGAAGATGACCTTCTGAAAGATAATAGTGCGAGAGGAAAGAAGAGCGACCATCCTTCTTCTTCCTCTCCCATTAATGAAGTACATGCTACAAACACCCCTAAACCACGAATCTAAAGATCAAAAAGGGTGTTCACTCCACTTGGTATAAGTTATGAAACGGCTTTCGAGAAGCTACATCACAAAGGACTAGTCATGCCCATAGGGCCCATCAAAGATCCGGTTCCAGAAGCTAGGCCACCTAAGTGGGACCCTAATAAGCACTGCAAATATCATCAAGGAAAGGGTCACGACACTGAAGAGTGTTGGAAACTCAAAGAAGCTATTCAAGATCTGATCGATGACGATGAAATTTCCGAGATTCTAGCCATCGAAGATGACCAAGCATCCTTTGATCCATCACTTCTTATCACACTCGTAGGAGAGCCCGCGGTCGAGACGGCTTATATGACCTCTCTCGATGAAGTGGCCATAATTGAGGAGGATGAAAGTCTTTTCTTAGATAATACCAAGGAAGACTCGTCAAGTCTAAAAGAGGAAATTCGAAAACTGCAAGATGTCATTGCCATGCTCTTGAATGTGGTAGAAGGATTAGCAAATTGGGTGACGGCCATTGAAAAAAATTCTCGCCAAGAGTTTAATGAAGAACTCAATGCTCCTAAACCACAAGAAAAACGGACCATTGAAGAATACACACCAATAAGAATGACTTGCGATGAAGCTTTCGATTGTCTCCACAATCCAGGATCTAAAAGGAAACCCAGGCGAGAGTTCACGCCCATTGGAATGACCTACAATGCTGCTTTCGATCGTCTCTATGATCGAGGATTAATCAAACCTTTTGGCCCTACTGAGGATCCAACACCAGAAAATCGATCTTCGAGATGGAATCCAAATTCCTATTGCAAGTACCATCGAGGAAACGGTCATACCACTGATGAATGCTACAGGTTTCAAAATCTCATTCAAGACCTCATAGAAGCAAACAAGTTCCCATTGCCTCTAGCTAGTGAGAAGACTGGGTGATGATGAAGCGAATGACACAAGACAAGAAGCGAGCTTCAACGACAAGATTTCATGACCTCTTTTTCTATTTCTTTTTCATTTTTTTCCTTTCCCCAATAAGTCTAGCATAGGCACCTTTTCTTTTCTTTTAGATTAATTTTGTAGATTTTTCCTTTTTCCCTTTCTAATAAAATGAGCATTTATTTCCTTATACATGATCATTTCATTACATTGCATTAAAAAATAAATAAATAAAAAAAAAAACCATGTCGAATTAACCACAAGGTATACCAATGATTTGAGGCACCCCTTGTAGCCACATCATATCTCCTTTCACCTTTCAAATATGCAATCCTTTCTTCATAAACCTCTTTGAGCCTCATCTAACGATAGACCTTTTTTTCAACCTACATCTACCTAACCTTGGGATGGGATGGCGTGCAACTTATGCAATTCTAAAGAAAGCTTGAGCAAATTCAAAATAAAGCAATAGAAAAAAATAAGCAATAATAAAAAACCAAAACAAGTGTACAAAAGGGTAAGTGTTCCAATGTCTTTGATATGAAAATATCTTCGATAAGAACACGTCTCAGATTGCGTTTCTTATCGAGTGCTCGGTACCGTGCCTGAGAAACATGAATGCCAAGTGAGTGATAGACCGCATGATCGAGATTGCTCACGCTTATAAAAATAAAATAAATGCTAAAGCAAAAGAAAGAGCTAAAAAGAGTAGAAAACCTCAAGCATGAAAATACAAAGATTCAAAAGCAAGGTTGCACACCTTGGGGGCTTATCTAGGGTCTTGAGCCTTTATCCCCTTTTTCTTTAGCCTTTAGCCTAACCACGTTACAACACTTAAAAAGACCTTTTTGAGGTATACACACTTGTGCGAGGTTTGGCTAGAGCTATGTTCGGCCTGATTCCTAACGGATACGTAGGCAACCTCACATCGAGGTGCGGCCGTAATAAACATGCATTCATATTCACATTCACGCACTTACACCACGATCATATCAAGGGATCTCCAATGCTCATCCCTATTCACTTAGAGCTAGACTTGGGAGCTTGATCCCTACATCATTAGCTTACCTAGCCTAAGAGTCACCACTATTTGACTCTTTTCAATAATATATTTTTCCACACACTTAGCTCTTGCGGCCTAGCTTTAGTGTCACTTTCACACACATCACGCATACATGACCAAATATATTTCCCTTAGGAACCCTTTGTCATGAAATCTTAACGCTGAAGCATGCTTCGTCAAAATCACTCATCAATCATAATTGTCATTACATAGAAGTATGAAGTGCTTAGCCTCCGTGCCTAAGATACCCAAATACTTTCATCATTGAGTCAACAGTTGAGATAGCCTAGGATGAATTAATCCTTGAACCTTGAGAGATAGTATCAAACAACATTTGACTAAGCTCATTCAACATGCATCTTCAAACTTTTGATTTTCTTTTTCACGTCTTTCTTTTTTGGGAGAAAGTCGGTACCCTCCACAAAATTGACGGAAATTTTTTTCTTTTTTTGCATTTTTTGAGTCGCACGATCACATACAATGCACACATAAGTCATGTACACATTGAGTCATGTCGTGCCATATCACTTTGATTTGAGTCTAACACATGTGTCATTACACTTTGAGTCGAGTCAACCTCGAGTCAATCAATCGGCGAGTCAAGTTTATACCTTGAGTCGTGTCAAGTGGATGAGTCAAGCAACATTAAACCTTAGGTCAACCCTAAGATAATTTTAAGCCTTAGGTCAACCCTAAGATAATTAAAGAAATTGCCAAAGTTCTATAGTAAAAAATAAATACAGGTGCAACAGAACAGGAAAGACCCTACTCCAGCGCCTGGCGCCAGAAATATTTCAGCAACGACAGAGCTTGAAGCCTCTCAGAAAGGTGATTTTGACATCATACAGCAATTTCGGGTTCCTTGGTGCACCAGTTAGCCCCTATAAGCAATTTGACATGATTAAGTAGTCAGTTTGATTACAATTGCAATAAGTGATCGACCTGATGAAAGATCGTCTCGCTTAGCTTAAAGCGCCTAAGAAATGGCTCATTACGGAAACACCGACATACTGGTTTTAGCGAAAGCAAAGTTCAGGCGAGCTTTAGAGATCGACAAACGTTGGTCTTCGGACATTTTTCTTCAGAACATTATCGCAACAAACATTCAAGCACCGAAGCTCTTTTGTTCAGAGACGTGTGAACATTTTCACTCAAGCTCTTTTGCTCCAGAGACGCGTGGGCATATCATTCATAAGCTCTTTTGTTCAGAGACGCGTGAACATTTCCTATTTTCAAGCTCTTTGTTCAGAGACGCGTGGACAATCCTTTTCAAGCTCTTTCGTTCAGAGACGCGTGGACAATCCTTTTCAAGCTCTTTTGTTCAGAGACGCGTGGACATTTCCTACAAGCTCTTTTGCTTAGAGACGCGTGGGCATCCTATTATCAAGCTCTTCGTTCAGAGACACGTGGACACCTCATTCAGAAGATCATATAAAAAAAAGACGCTCTTTGTTCAGAGGCGCGTGAACATATCAAAAAGAAGCTCTTTGTTCAGAGACGAGTGAACATCGAAATAGCAAGGTGGCGTTCCCTAGATTGTGGAGAGTTGTCACAAACAACTGAGGATTGTTTCGAGAGAAATAATTTTTGATAGTATTCCCTTGGACGTGGAATATTATCAATGCGGAGGAGGATAGTTTCAGGCGAAGCAACCTTCTAATTTGGAAGCAGTTACAAGGCGTAGCGGTTTTCAAGCGAGATGAAATTCTCTAGCTTGCAGGAGGTCATCAAAACAACAGCAGCAACAATCGGTTACTTTCACAGATGTGTGCTCGACGGTGCAAGATACGCGTTTCTTAACTCTTTTATCTGTTTAACTAACGCTAGTTTTGCAGGTATCGGCGTTACAAGATTGATTTAGGATCGCAGAACGTTCTGAATCATTCTCCGTCCCTATCGATACTTTGACTTTTGTTTTCGAAACTTGCATTTCTCCAAATTCAGTCAAAGTGGGGGCTTCTGTAGACACCCATTTGTGTCTCCCCAAAACCAAACCCGGTGATGAGTGTCTTTCACGTCGAATCATAATCGAATGAAACGAAAGTGTGGAAAGGTCTAGTGTTGCGGAAAGTTTTAATTCTTTTCTCTTCTTCCTGTTTTTGAAAACTTTATTTTAAGAAAACAGCCAATCCAGTTTGGTTGGTCCATGATACGGGTCCAATAGTGGTGTAATTGGATGGGGTTGCAAAGACCTTTCCAACGATATATTATAAGCCCAATTCCGATGAATATTGAGGAAGTTATGGCCAATTTACTAAACTGGGCCCGGTTTGAGCTTTAAGTACGACCTAATGATCTAGGGGAGGGCCTAATATAATTTATCATTCCTAATGTAATTAGGAATGGTTTTAGTCTTCTAGAACATTCTAGAAGGTCTTATCATTCCTATTTCAATTAGGACTTTTCAGAGTTTTAATTAAGATCAAATAGCATTTTCGATGAAATTATATTATTTTATCTTCCAGTACAGGAAATTTATCAGATTTTCGAAAACGCGTTGAAAACCACTTTGGCGTCCAACCCCAGGCCTTGGCGCCTGGAACCAAGCTTGGCGCCTGGCGCTAGCCACTGGTGCCTGGCGCCAGGTAGCCAGGGTTGGCGCCAATGTGTTTTTGCGATCTTCAAACTCTGTTTTGTTAAATTATCTTTTTTGGATGATTTTCTCTATAAATATCGTATCAAAAACTCCGTTTTCATTCATCATCTACATCTATCATTCACCAATTCTCTTTATTCTTAAGTTTTAATCAACTCTCTTCATTCACCGATTATCATCAATTATCATCTACAATCATCATTCACCAATTACCAGATTTCATCAATTCTTATTTCAATTCACGAACTCTCATCAAGATTTTCTTGATTATTCTCTCTCTTTTCTAAACTTTGCTTTTTAACACAAAATTCCGCATTCGCAAGATCTAGATACACCTAGCCATATTCGAAGTTGCCTTCATCCTAGACGTGGAAGGTTTTAATTTCTGAGGGTTTGGTCCCAAATCTCTCTTTCAATTATTTAATTTAATTGTTTTGTTTATTATTTTCCTTGAAGTTACTAACGTGTGTATTTTGTTATTAGAAAGAGGTACGAGGCATCCAAGTAAGTACTTTAATGGTTTTAATTGATATTATGATGTAGAAATCATGTTTATATTGTTATTATGATTCCTAGTATCATGTCTAGGGTAATTTTAATATCAAATATGATTGTTACGATGCTTCTTATATTCTTCCTAATATTTATGATTGCTAGTATCATGTTAGGGTTAAAGATTTGATTTTTATTGCTTAGTGACATGCTAGGGTTTGTTATTAATCTTGTTAGTATCATGCCTAGGATCTTACTTTTATGCTTTAATATGAATCTTATTATAATTATGATTATTATGATTATTATTAATTATGATTGCTATGATTATGATATTCGTTATTGTTCATGATTATTTTAATTATAATTTGTTATAATTATTATTCATGATATTGATTATTTATTATGTTGCTTGATGCTTATTATTCTTTATTGCTTGATCACACCTTTTATTGCATGTTAAAGGGAATTGGTACTTGTAATCACGCTTAATAAGATAATTAATAATCTTGTTAGGTTAATTGTGATTATAATTCAAGTGATCGCCAATAATAGTTTATTTGTGCATTAAATTCAACCAACATAGATTAAACAGGTTTAGGGTTAATCCTATTGATTGTATGTTAATCAGAAAGCGCACATGAATACGAGCAGAATAAAGTAGAGGCCTATTATTAGGGCAGGTTCAATCTCTTTTAGATTGGATTTGTACCATCATCCCGAACCCTTATTTAGTTCACGACCTTATGGAGTTGACGATCTCTTGGATCGTTAAGGGGTGTAACCTTCATCCTATGAACGGTTTACAAGTTCCTTAAAAACTTGTTGGCGACTCTTTTGCTCTATCTTCTTCCCTTTTGGACGCCACCGTACTTTAGTGTATGATCACAGTGGGGTTCGAGCTAGTGGGATTTTAAAGGCTTGAAATTATTCCCTACAGTTAGTAAAAAGGTTGTTGGTGAAGTAGTACATATTTCTTTAAATTATGTGGGGTGTTTGATCAAGGTTGTTAAAGAAACTGGAGTGCTTGTGACGAGTTTAGAAACAATGCATTCTGTTGGTCAGGGGTATATATCTTGGCTTACAGTGACATGTCCTCATACCAAAACTGGAATTGAGTGTATCTTTAGTACCATGTGTTCTGATCAGTGGCGGACCCAGGAATTTCTGACCGGTGAGTCACAAACTCACAATCGATAACCAAATATGTAAAAAAAAAAAAATTTACCAAAATTCCCAAAAAAAATTATTTACAAAGATCATCCAAATAGAAAATTGACAAGATTACAATACTAACTAACATTTAACAAGCTTAAAATTGACAAGACTAAAATTAACAAACTAATAATTTTTTTTTTTTTTTAAAAAAAAAAAAAGACTTAGAAATTTTTTTGGGCCCCGTTAAGTCATTTGACCCACCAGGCACAAGGCCAAGTCCGCCCCTGGTTCTGATAGTGATAAATATAAACAAATGGCTGCAAAAAAGCTATTTATTTTATTATGCACCAGTATAACTTGGATATAGTGGATTGAAATTATGGATCCGCAAATGTACTCGGTGTGCTGTATTCTTTGGAAAGGGAAAGCTGGTTATCATTAGAAGAGCAGAAAAAAGGTCAGAAGGATAATGGTGCTTTGCTGCCTTTTTTAACCGAAGATATCCCATTAACACCATCTAGAGATGCTTGCGAAAGAGCTGTGGCTATTTATTCTCCTAAGACTCTTACCCCTTCGGTGTCTAAGCGGCTATTGGAAACACCTTGCACACCTGATATTGGCACTAGCAACCCATGTGATGCTGCAAAGCGAGTTAGATTTACATAGTTACTAGGAGTTCTGGTTGTAAACCATTTGCTTGTTGTTTGCAGTAAATTAAAATAAGACTGATTAGTGCTTTTGTATGGGCTTCAGCTTGATAAAATGTCTTTATGTTGTGTAGTGAAGCTGTGTAGTGAAATGTTGATTATAAATCTGTACTTTTGTGAGTCCGTTTAGTGTTATTTTGTGTATGACCTTCAAAAACTTATATTATATAATGATGCTTCCTATTATAATGTATGGATTTTAACTTTGATGAATGAACTGATATTCATAAGCAGCTGTATATGTAATTTGTTTTGGTTTAACATTCTAGATCGATGCATTTGCTTTGATATCTTATTGCACTTGGGTCTTTCCTATTTTATGTTTGATGCATAATTAATATTGGGTGTGAATTGCCGTTTCATTTCATTTATGTTACTATGGTATGTGCTATTTGCATGGAATTAGAGACTTCTAGATTATGAACTTTTTATTGGGTTTATGTAGGAATTAATCATGGTTTGATCTTTAAATAGATTAGGATTATGTGTGAGTGAGTGAGTATGTGTGTGTTGTTGGGAATCTTTTTTTTCTTGAATTTTAGGTGTTTTTTTAAGCACTTATGTTGAAATTACAGATGAAATATCAATACATTTGTGTATGATAGTAGGTGGAAAAAGAAAAAGAAAATGAAGTCTAATCCACAAATTTATCTTACTGAGTATGGGGAAGAATTGGTATCAAGAAATTCTTCTCATTATCCAGATCCTAGCATGGTTTGCAATTTTTACTAGGAGACCTAGCCAGCTTAGTCCTTGATCCTATTTGTACTGAGGTCAATTTTTTATGCTTATAAAAAACCAAGATGTGTTATTTACAAAGAGATTTATTATTGCATGCTTAATAGGTTTCAAATTGAAATAATGTCAAGCCCTTTGCCAAGAATAAGTAGACATTTGCGTGCAGTGCAATCTCTGTCTCAATCAGATATAGTGAGGTAAGCTTGGTTGAAATTACACTTGGGTTGAATTATTATAATTGTTATTGTGTTGATCAACGTATGTATGATTTATTTAAATTTAATTGTAAATTAAGGGACAGTGGAGAAAACAATAGGGCCAACCGAATGCCTAGGCAGTTGCGTACTCATCATGTCGTCAATCCAAGCACTGGCAATCTTCAATTCTGTTACATTGATAGCTCGAGATTATATAGAGATCATTTGAATGGGACTTCTCCTTATTATGAAATGGCATTTAATGTAGGTGATCAAAGACGTGTGAGTAGAGGAAGTAGCCAAAGGTTTGCAAGAACTTTACAATTTTAACATTATCATTGATAACAAGATTTAAATATGGTTGTAGACTAATTGCATTGTGACAGCATGTCTAGGATCCAGAGACAATCCAGAATAGGTATTTTGAAAAACATAGTGAAGAACACATACTAGAAACTAGATAATTATTATGGTTATATATAACAAAATTTGCTATATATATATATATATATATATATATATATATATATATATATATATATATATATATATATATATATATATATATATATATATATAGCAGACGTGCCAGAACAATTGCAGAAATGTTGGGTATGATTTGTAAGTGTATTTTGCAGCATATTATGTATATTAGTGTCTATTTCATAGCCGCTATCACACAATTGTTACAGATAGTGATGTTTACTTATATATTTGTACTAATGTGAACTCAGGACTAGCATGAGCCGTCAACCACGGGGTCAAAGATCTATTAGCAACATTGACAAAAATCAAGTACACCAGCAGCGACTATTGGTTTGCAGTTGCCTACTGGCCCTATAGCATTACCTGTTCCACATTATTGTGGAAAATGTAATGCTAAGAAGTTTGCATTCGAGAGTTTACATTTCTGTTGTGGTAATAATGGAGAAATCCAGATAGCTGCAAATGAATACCCTAATGGACTTAAACGACTTTTCACGTCTCGTGAAGCCGAATGCCTGCATTTTAAGCAATATGCTCGCATGTATAATAATCTATTTGCTTCACTTCGTTGGGTGGAAAAGTTGATGCCAATACTCATAAAGGCATTTATTGTTTTAAAGTGCATGGTCAAATCTATAACAACGTTCCAGATTTACTTCCTTGTGATGGAAAGCCAAAATACCTGCAACTATATTTTTACGATGGACAACATGAGTGCACTAAACGTGCCGATTGTTTTCTAGAAGTTAGAGAAGAAATTGTTTC
Source organism: Chenopodium quinoa (assembly GCF_001683475.1). NCBI lineage: Eukaryota > Viridiplantae > Streptophyta > Magnoliopsida > Caryophyllales > Amaranthaceae > Chenopodium > Chenopodium quinoa. The sequence goes on along the minus strand of NW_018744113.1, from coordinate 2,372,065 downwards.
TCTACTAATGGATATCACTAAAGATAATCCATATGCAAGGTTTTTCAGATCTTTGCAAGAAATTCCTGTTGATGAAAGCACAATTATTGTATTGAACAAAAATACAGTTCCTGATCAAAGGGTATATAATGCACCATCTGTGGATGAAGTTGCTGGAATTTGGCTAGATAGCTCGTCTTCACAGCAGAGTAGTGGCCTTCATATTATTGTGCGTGGGAAAGCAGCTGAGCCTCATCGAATCAACCATTATTATGGATGTTATGATCCATTGCAATACCCTCTATTATTTCCAAAAGGGGAATGTGGATGGACTCAAGGACTGAAGAAAACAACATGAGATCTCAACCACCAATCTGCTATGCAGGTTGACCCTATAATGTCATGTGCTGTTCATACTACAGATGAACTACTTACAGAAGAAGCTTCTCGTAAGTTGATTTTCCTGATGCTCGTAGATAAGAGTGGATAATAAATTCCTGTGAGTTTTCCATCATCTAATTTTCATTATGCTGCAGGTGCTTCACGATGAAATACTAAAGCAGATAAATATGTGTCAGCAAGAGAATATTATGCTTATAAGTTACAGATTAGGCCTAATAATCTTCTGCTTTGGGCTGGGAGGTGTTTTCAACAGTATATAGTTTATATGTATGTGGAAATTAAAAACACAAGGCTAGATTTCTTCCGTAATAATCAAGAAACTATTAGAGTAGATTTATATCAAGAATTGCTGGACTCTTTGGATTGTGGAGAAACTATAGCAGCACATGTAGGTCGTCGAGTGATTTTACCTCCTACATATTACAGGTCCGCGAGATATGAAAAAGAGATATTTTTAATGCTATGGCTTTGGTACGGGACCTTCCTTCCCCCTCGAATTAGACAAACAAAGAAGGGGTTCAAAGGTTTGGTAAACCAGATCTCTTTGTAACCATGACATGTAATGCCAACTGGCCAGAGATTAAAAATGAATTGAGCCCTGGAGAACTAGCACAAGATCGCCCTGATTTAGTAGCTCGGATTTTCCACGCTAAATTAATTGCATTGAAGAAAGAGATAAAGGAAAAAAATGTTTCGGTGAAGTTGCTGCTATGATATATGTTGTTGAATTTAAGAAGCGCGGTCTTCCATATGCTCACTTCTTGATAATCTTGAAACCGGAATTCAAACTGAAGTGTGTTGAAGACTATGATAAATTTGTTTCTGCAGAAATCCCTCTTGTGACCAGTCCATTGTTGCGTAAAATAGTACTTGGACATATGATACATGGTCCATGTGGACCTTTGAACCCTGATTGTTCATGTATGCGAAAATCAGGAATGAAGGAGAGTTGCAAATATGGTTTTCCTAGGCAGTTTTCAGATTCAACAATTGTTAATAAAGAAGGGTACCCTTTATATAAGAGGAGAGACGCAGGAGAAAGTGTGAAAATTCAAAATGCTCAACTTGATAATCGTTGGGTCATTCCATACAACCCACTTTTATCTATTTTGTTTGATAGTCATTTGAATGTTGAGGTGTGCTCGACTATTAAGGCAGTCAAGTATTTATATAAATATGTTTACAAGGACCATGCATGATCGAATTCAGTATAATATTATGCCTCGGAAAGATATTGTGGTTGATGAAATAAAGGAGTATCAATCAGGCCGATGGGTATCCCCTTGTGAAGCTGTATGGAGGATTTTTAGCTTTGATTTGTTTGACATGTATCCACCGGTACTTACATTGCCAGTTCATTTGCAAAATATGCAAACTGTTTAGCTCAGACCACATGAACGGCTCCGATCTGTTGTTTCTGATGATTAGCGGAGTAGAACTCCGTTAACTGAATTTTTCGCAGCTAATGCTGCTATAGCAGGTATGCCATAATATATTTACATTACGCTTGTCACTTTAGAATTCAAGTTGTTCATTGAATCTTCTTTTTTTGAATTTAGCATTTTAATTTCTCAACCCATTTAAGTTATTTGGTTAATGCATACTGTGATTTATTACTGCATACATTTGGAATATTTGAAATTGCTTATCTATTTAATATTTCATAAATTAGGTTACTTTATTTTAGGCACAATTTCATGCACAGGTCCATTGTTCATTGCAAATACATGCTTCAGTTAAGGAACCAAGACCCTTATTGTATGTGTTTACCTTAGGTGCTATTGTTAGATTTCCTAATTTCATATGTAGTGTGCTCTTTGATGAAATATGCATGTGTATTTATGTTTAGATATATTTGTTGATTAGTCACTTAGTTTGAAAATGAGTTATAAAAGATTTTATCTATTTGTTCATTTGCACTATCATTAATTTATCAACCTGAACTCCCTTGGTCACTTTTCTTCTAAGAATTGCCAATGGTTTGTCTCTATGTAGCCTTCTTGACACTAGCATTATGTATAATATCTCAAAGTTGTTCATTCAATGCTCTTTATTTTTTATGTTACCGACATTTTTTTTTCAGTTTATCACTTCTTTATTAGCATTGCTTTTGCCATGGATGGCCTTATTCATTTCCCATATCATTAGTCCAGCTTTACCTACAGTACCTTGTGACATATTATTATATAAAATCCTGGTCATATATTGTTTTACAGATCCCTTTATCTACTGTCTATACCTACTGTTTGTTATCTAGGTGGAACAGGACATTTATATGGTGAATTTTGTGAACATTATTGATGGGATGCATCTGCTAAAGAGTGGGCTCAGAGAAAGAAACACACAATGATGGTTGGAAGACTAGCATTTGTTTATCCTGCTGAAGGAGCGAGGTTTTTCCTTAGGTTGTTGTTAATCAAAGTACGAAGTCCAACTTCATTTGAATATCTACAAACTGTGAATGGTCAAGTGTATGATACATTCCAAGAAGCTGCTCTGAAATTAGGATTACTTGAAGACGATTATATAAGTGATTTATGCATGTCAGAAGCAAAAGAGTCTCAATTACCTGTTGCATTGCGACGCCTTTTTGCAACTGTACTAATTTTCTGTCAACCAAAAGAACCTTTGGCTTTATGGTATAAATACTTTCCTGATTTATCTGAAGATTTTCAAAGACAACACCCAGAAAATGGTGAAAGGGCTAAACAGCTCACAATTAGAGCAGTTGAACAGTTTTTAGAGGCAATGAGAAAATCATTGAGTACCATGGGGCTTAGTGCTCTGTGTTTAAGTGAAGAAGATGAATTCCTGCGAACTAAAGATATCATTGATGCTTTAGATGCATCGGTCCCTCAATCTTGTATCGATTGTATAAGCCAACTGAATGCTGAATAGTCTTATACTTTTTCATTTATAATGCAACATGTTCGGTTAAGAAAATTTGGTGCTTTCTTCATAGATGGACCTGGCGGTACAGGGTAGACTTTTTAGTACAATGCTCTATATGCACAAATTCGACTGATTAACAAAATTGTCTTACCCACATCTACATCTGGCATTGCAGCAGCTAATATCCCTTTTGGAAGAACCGCTCATTCAAGGTTTAAGATACCGGCTGATATAGAGAGTTCATTAGCATAAGATGTACCTAAACAAGGCAGTTTAGCTGCACTTTTAAAAGAGACTACATTGATTATTTGGGATGAAGCTTCTATGGCAAATAAAAGCAATCTTGAATCTTTAGATATGATGTTGCAAGACATATGTGGGGATAAAGAATTATTTAGTGGGAAGCTGGTTGTTCTTGGAGGATATTTTCGGCAGGTATTGCCAGTTGTTCCTCTTAAGAATCAGAAAGCACTTGTGCAGGCCAGCATAGTTACTTCATATATATGGCCTCAGCTTACAAAATTCAAGCTGACAGAGCATCAAAGGGAAAAAGAAGATTCATAATTCTGTTCTTTATTGCTTACATTAGGAAATGGTCAATTACAACAAGCTAAAAATGCTTATGTAAGCTTACCAGGTAATATATCAAGACCTTTTACACCTGCTCAGAATCCTATATCAGAAATAACAATAACACTGTTTCCAGAATTTAATCAAGGAGTCTTTCAAACCAGTTTTTTTTTTTACTGAAAGAGCTATTTTAACTCCTTTGAATGATAGTGTTGATTCCTTCAACAGTTCTCTTATAAACCAATTTCTAGGGGATCCTATAATTTATAAGAGCTTTGATATGATTTTGAGTGATACATGCGATGTCTATCCTACATAATTCTTGAATAAACTATGCCCTGGTGGACTAAGTCCTCATGAACTTGTTCTTAAAAAAAATTGCCCAGTAATATTGCTACACAATTCTATGTGTGATTACTGTTGGAAGGTATACGGGCAATCAAGTGTTCATACCACGCATTAGGTTACGTCCTTCAACTTCAGCTAAATACCCATTTCAATTTGAAAGGAAATAATTCCCCTTGAAATTGAGTTTTTCCAGGACAATGAATAAGTCTCAAGGGCAAACATTGAGTCAAGTATCAGTGTATTTGCCACGGCCTTGTTTTTCGCATGGTCAACTATATGTAGCTTTATCACGGGCTAAAAAACAACAAGATGTAACAGTGTTTCCTTCAATGGCTCCAGAACCATTTCCTTCAACAAGTGTTAGGAATGTAGTATGTTATGATAATCTGAAGTTGGCTGGTATTTGTTAGACCTTTTATGATACTTTGATGTTGCTAGGTTTAGGTTAGACCTGTTAAAGTATATTAAAAAAGTTTCTATGTATATATGGTTATGCAGTTTTCTATATCATACATTTAGTGATACGACTTGCATTGTGCATACTGCATTGCTCACTTATTCATATTTAATACATATATTGTATTTTCAGTACTGTCAGTATAGATCAAATTACATAGCTAATAATATATTGTTCATCCTCAAAGAATGAAAAGGATTTATTTCACAAAAAAAAAAAAAAAATTGTTTATTTGCCAAAGAAGTGAATTTCCCTGGAATATACTGTATTTTAAAAGATAAGTTATTTTTTTGAATTTTAAATAAAGAAAAAGGATGTAAAAAAAAACATACTAACTCTGAAATATAGAAACTACAACATTCAATATAAATAATAAAAAATGTACTACATATATAATATTTTAGAATGTAATTGAGGATTTAATCTGTTGTACAGCTTTTGTCCTTTTGTTTTTTGTTACATTGCTATAAAAATTTCTACAAGTACAACTAGCTAGAGTTAATTGAGTAGTTAAAATAGGTGCCTTGCAAAGTTGAACTTTGAACTTCAAAAAAAAGAAAATTTTTCTAATTGGTGGTACAGTAACTTCACTGTTGTGTAGCCAGAAAGTGCATGGTTTTCCTAATTTACAAAAGTATATATATATATATATATATATATATATATATATATATATATATATATATATATATATATATATATATATATATATATATATATATATATATATATATATATATATATATATATATATATAGAGGAAGGCTCATGTAAGAACCCTCCTCTATATAAGAACCCAATCTTATATAAGAACCAATCTCAGCCGTTTATTAGTTTTGATCCAACAATCTAAAATGATCATTTAGTAATGGCATTTTTGTAATTCTTCTTTTATATTCTAATTTTTTTTTGCCCACTCCTATGTTCTAAATTTGGTCTACTTATGTTCTAATTTTTTTTTTCTCTATGTTCTAAATTTAGTCTACTTATGTTCTAAAGTTTTTTTTTCCTATGTTCTAAATTTTTTCTACCTATGTTCTAAAGTTTTTATTTTTTCCTATGTTCTAAATATTCTTTTACCTATGTTCTAATTTCTTTTGCCTATGTTCTAAATTCAGTCTATTTATGTTCTAAAGTTTTTTTTTTCCCTATATTCTAAATTTTTACTACCTATGTTCTAAAGTTTTTTTTTTACTACGTTCTAAATATTCTGTACATATGTTTTAAATTTTTTTTCCTATGTTCTAAATTTAGTCTACTTATTTTCTGCTCATATAACTTAGTGCTAATTTAATTTGTTTTATTGGATTTTTTTTTTTTAAAAAAAAAACATTTGAAGTTTTTTTAGTTATTTATAAAGATAACCTATGTAGGAATTGAACCTACATCCTCTATGCATTTGCATAGTGCTCTTCCAATTGAGCTAATAGGTTTTATCATATGTTCTAAATATTATTTGCATATGTTCTAAAATTTATTGCTTAAGCTCTAAATTTTTCAATCTAAGCTCTAAATATATGTATGTTCTAAACTATTTTCCTATGTTCTACATTTTATTGTTTATGTTCTAAATTTTTCTGTCCATGTTCTAAATATATATCCTATATTCAAATTTTTTTGTCTATGTTCTAAACCTATGTTCTAAATTTTTTCCGTATGCTCTAAATTTTATCCTATGCTCTAAATTTTTTCTACGTATTTTCTAATTTTTTTTCTGTACGTTCTAAATTTTTTCTATCTATGTTCTAAAATGTTCTAAATTTTTTCACCCTATGTTCTAAACTTATTTTCTATGCTCTTATTTTTTTTCCCCAATATTCTAAATTTCCAATTTTTTTTTCCTATGATCTAATTTTTTTTACCCAATGTTCTAATTTTCTATGTTCTAAATTTTTACTATGTTGCAAATCATTTTCTTATGTTCCAAATTTTTCCTATGTTCTAAAGTTGTTCGTATATTCTACACCTATGTTCTAAAGTTTTTTCTACCTATGTTCTAAAGTTTTTTTTTTTCCTATGTTCTAATTTTTTTCTACCTATGTTCTAAAGTTTTTTTTTCCTATGTTCAAAATATTCTTTTACCTATGTTCTAAATTTTTTTTGCCTATGTTCTAAATTTAGTCTAACTTTAGAACATAGACATTAAACTTAGAACATAATCATAATTACTTTAGAACATAATCAGATTTATTTTAGAACATAATCTATCTAACTTAGAACATAATCAGAATTACTTTAGAACATTATCAAGTAATTTAGAACATAATCAGATTAACTTTAGAACATAGACATTAAACTTAGAACATAATCATAATTACTTTAGAACATAATCATATTAACTTTAGAACATAGACATCTAACTTATAACATAATCAGAATTGCTTTAGAACATAATCAAGTAATTTAGAACATAATCAGATTAACTTTAGAACATAGACATTAAACTTAGAACATAATCATAATTACTTTAGAACATAATCAGATTAACTTTAGACCATAGACATCTAACTCATAACATAATCAGAATTACTTTAGAACATAATCAAGTAATTTAGAACATAATCAGATTAACTTTAGAACATAGACATTAAACTTAGAACATAATCATAATTACTTTAGAACATAATCAGATTTACTTTAGAACATAGACATTTAACTTAGAACATAATCAGAATTACTTTAGAACATAATCAGAATATGGAGATGTAATTAGAACCTAATCAATCATATGTCTTGACACGTACATTACCCTTCTCTAGCCCCGAATTTCATTGTTTTTGACATTGTCCTTCATAGGTTTCCATGTGCTTCAACAAAAATACTCCACAATCATGTTTGTTTGCATTGCTCTTCCATTTCATCTCAATGTTTCTTGTTTCGAAAGTGGACAAAACGACACTCTTGTTATCAATTTCTTCATAAAATTCACCAAATGCCTTCAACTACAAAATATATATAAATTAACCTTGAAGAAGATAGGAGGGGCAGTAGGCAGAGTAGAAGAGGTTGTAGTAATAGCCATAGCAGCAACAGATCTATTGTTCGAATACACATACTCAAAAAAAAATTCAAAAATTGACATTAATTTGCAAAAATCGAACTAATTCGAACAAAAAAAAAATAATTGACAGATCAAATTTTTCGAACATAAATATTTCACAAAAATCAAACAAAAATAATTCACAAAAGTCGAACAAAATAATGAACAAAAATCGAACGAAATAATGAACAAAAATTGATCGAAATAATGAACAAAAATCGAACAAAAATCATTCGCAAAAATCAAACAAAATAATTCGCAAAAATCGAACAAAATAATTCGCAAAGATTCGAACCCTAAATTTGCTAAACTCGAACTCAAAATAATCAAACTCCATACGAAAAATCCAACTCAAAAATCGCACAAAATAATACGCAAAAATCGACTCCTAAAAATCGCAAAAATAGAACCCTAAATCCGAACCCTAAAAATTGCAAAAATCACCAATTAAAACTGCAAATTCACTTGAACATCATGCTAATTTCATGAAAATTTGAACAAAATCGAAAAGAAAAACATACCTGAAGCGAAAATCCTTCAAATTGCAACTTCTATCAGATTTTTGGGGGTTTTAGGAGAGAGAAAATGAGAGAATCGGGAAGAAGGGAAAGAAAGTTAGAGGAGAGAGAAAAGGTTGGGAGGTGGGTAAGGGGGTTGAAAAAGTTGGACACGTGTTTTAATCTTAACCGTCTAAAACAACTTGATCCTACGGTTGAGATGGATTCTTATATATCTAGGGTTCTTATATATCTAGGGGTTCTTACCGGATCCCTCCCCTATATATATATATATATATATATATATATATATATATATATATATAGTGTGGATCACGTGAAAACAAACCTATGGCTGAAAACTGAAAACGGGCAATTAAGACCATTACAATCTACACTAATTCAGCAAATCTAACGGTTGAGATTTTCTCCTCTATTTTCATGCTAAATACAGAGTATCTATATTTCTCTCTCTCCTCCTTCATTTTCCACGTTCTTTTCTCTTTCCTCATACTTTCTCTCTCTTACTTTCCCAATTCTTCTGCAAAATCCATACTCACTTTCAATTACTTTGATTCTTCATCAATTTCTCAGCTCTACATCTATTAACATGTGAGTAATTCGGTTAAATTTTATTTTATTTGATCAATGTCGCTAGTTTGCTTGATTTGAGTTACTTAATTTAGCTTGATGCTTTATGAATTTAGTATTCCGAATTTCATTTATATTTTTTTGTAGATTGAACTTGAAATTTTAGCTCCAAATCGGTGTGTTTTGAGTACTCAGTAATTTTGTTTTTGAGTATTTTGTTTCTGATTTGCGTAATTTTTTTTACTTTTTTGTTTTTTATTTTTGTGATTTTCTTCATAATCGTTGTTTTTTGAGTTTTTTTTCATAATTTTGTTATACCATTGTTTCTGAGTAATTTTTCAAGTTTTTCGTTTATGATTTGTATATTTTTTTAGTTTTTTGTTTCTGATTTTTGTTTAATTTTGTAATTTGCCTCTTTTTTTTTTTAATTATCGACTTGATTTGAATTTTTGAGTATCAACTACATTAGTTGTAGGTTTGAATGGTATTTTGTTTAACTCTGATTGATTTTAGTTAATTAGGTTTCTATGAGTAATTTTTGGACTTAACTCTGTTGTCCTTGTTTAATTTTTGCATATAATCTATATGCATATCAGTGGAATTTGATCGTCACGTGGCTGAAATGTTGGTTGTTGGAGGTCAAATTGGTGATGTTGGAGTCGGGCTTTGGTGGAAAATTGGTGGAGTAATTGGTGGTTGTTGTGTGGGTGTGAGATGTGACTATAACTGATTTACAATCTGAAAGCCCGACTTTGGTTGTTGGAGTACGAGTCTCAGCTTTTGTCTCGTTGAAAGGTAAATGAAACAACCAAAGTTGCTTCAATGACGTGGCTGTTGTCAAAAGAACATCATGTGGCTGTTTATTTTGCCATTTATGCATCAGATTTGGTTTCTTGGTTTTGCAATTAGAATTTTTATATTCTTTTCCGATTAATTGCTACAATTGATGGTGTTTGCTTAGGCAGTTGCTCGTGGTGTGGTTCGGGAGTTGCTGCAGCTCGGATTGGTGTTTGGTCAGTGGTGCCGCGGCCGAGATTTGTTACGGTGGCGAGCTAATGGTTGCAGCTGGTTGTGCAATTGGAGGTGGAGCTACTTGAGTGATAGCCTGATAGGCTTACATATAGTTTGGCATGTGGTGATATAGGAGTAGTTATCTTATTTTTATATATAGTGACCTTTGGGTAAACGGTTGAAATTTTGTTTCTATGTATAGTGACCTTTGTGGCTTTATGTGAATATTGTCAAAATTGTTATACTTTAATATAGTTAGCTTTTTTTTTTTTTGTATATAGTAGTGACCTCTGGGTAAATGGTGTCAAATTGATATAAATATCCCAAGTTTATATATAGCTACCTTATTTTTGTATATAATGTTCTTAGCATCATGGATACGTTGTAAAATTTGTTTCAGTCAGCTTATTTTTGTATATAGCAATTTTTATGTAAATGTTGTTGAAATTGATATAGTTACCTAATTTTTATAAACAGTGACCTTTATGTAAATGGAGTAAAAAACTCAAAATCGATATAATTACCTTAATTCTGTACATAGTGATCTTTATGTAAATGGAGTCAACAACTCAAAGTCGATATAGTTATCTTATTTTTGTACATAGTGACCTTTATGTAAAAATGTTGTCAAATTTGATATAATTACCTTATTTTTGTATATAATGACCTTTGTGTAATTATCGTGAAAATTGGTATAGTTACGTTATTTTTATATATATTGACTTTATTTTTATATATAGTGATCTTATGTAAATGTAGTAAATTTAGATAAAGTTACCTTACATTAGTATGTAGTGACCTTAAAATGATTAAATTGATTATATGTAATGCTGGAAAGATCTTAGGGCTTTTAAACCGTCTGATCTTTTGTGATAATATTGAATGGTTGAGATTTGTTGTTTTCACCTTAAGCCTTGTTTTCAGCATAAGCCTTGTTTTCAGCGGAACCACCCCGTATATATATATATATATATATATATATATATATATATATATATATATATATATATATATATATATATATATATATATATATATATATTAAAGCATTTATAAAATTCCACTTTCAACTTCTCTTCAGTTATATAAGGTACTAATCTTTCTTACTTCTTCATTCTTAAGTTTTCCTTTTTCCTTACATTAGCTTACTATTGCTAGCTTTTGTTATAGTTATGCTCTTTAATTTACTATGAATTGTTATATGTTGAATCATGTTGTGATTGAATTTTCAGTTATTGAATGATATATATAGTACCATAATTAAATTTTGAAAAGAAAAACAAAAATCATATAGCTGATTCTTCCTTTTTCTTCTCTTTTTTTTCACATTTTAATTTTTTTGGGGCTCTGATCAATATAAAAACACACGTCATGTTCTTAATTATGTCTTACATGATTTGCTTTATATAGAAAGCATGTTTTGGTGGTGAATTAAATTCAGATGAAAGGAATTTTAATCAATATATATCATACCATTATTTGTAATTAATTGTTGCCTACTTGGTCTCACTATGATTGTATGATAAATGACTTGATTTCTAGAACAGCTTTTTTTGCCTTTGATTTATTTTTTGCTCTCCTGTTATGAATGTCATACATGTTGTGGTCAACTCCTTAAAATTTTAATGTATTTTCCAGAGTTCTGAGGTGTTGATGCATTTCATATGCTTGTCAAGTTCATACTTGATATACAGTTTGAATTAGACATATAGTTAAAAGTTGTGATTGCTAACTTAAGACCATGTTCACATGTATTAATAGGTAATTTCTTTTAGATAGTGAAACAAATTAATTGATGCTCCATTAATATCCATAACAAAAGTTATTAATTTTACTATTCATGTATTGCGCTATATGGAATTTATTTATATCAACTATTAATCCATTCTGGTTTCAAATTTAAGCTTAATTTCAGCTCCATATTTGACATTTATAGGTTTGCTATTATGGAAAGAGGGTATATATATCTGAGTGATTCGAATAGCAATAGTAAAAATTACAGTGTGAAGGTTAAAGTAATTGAAAAATCAAGGCCGAAGACATCCTCTAAAAAAGGAACTTTATATCAGACATATACTCTTTAATTTTCAATCGCAACGTTCGTGCTACTGCCGTTACGATTGCGGGAGGGTGTTAGAGATATGAGATATCGGAAAATATATGTATGATATATTTTCCGTAGATATCATTCAGAGAATAATATATTTAGGATATTTATGTTAAGATATTATTTTGAGAATATATCTTTAGGGTTTATGGTTATGTTAGTATATCTTTAGAAATATTGTTTCCTATCTTCGTAGGTTTTGTATAAATACTCTACCTATCAATGAATAATAATGAAGTCATTCTATTCTCTTCTTCTCTAATTTGTCATATATATAACAATATTATTACAATTTCATTTACATACTATTAGTATAGTGCCCTTTGTCATATTGTTCAAGGAACTAATATTTACTATATTCTAGAAGCTCACATATTGTATTTATTCCAGGGGAACAAAATACGAGCAGCATTATTTGGAGATCAAATAGAAAGTTTCAATGAAGCCATCGTTTACAATTGTGATTATATAATCTCGAATGCTCCTATCAAACTCATAGCAGAACAATTCCGAAATAAATCTGATGAGCTGCCTTATCAAATGACTTTTGGAGGGCAAACTGTTGTGCAGCTAGCAAATTCTGAAATAGTTGTACCTAGTCCAATGTTTCAATCTCTACATACAATTCCTCGCATAATAGTTGAAGGAGCTAAATATGGTAACTATTCAGTTATATTGCATTTCCTTGCAGAGTTTATAATAATCTTGCTGTGATCTAAAATAATACCATTAAATTGTTCCCATACTTTGATAGATGTTCTAGGTATTGTTCTGTATGTAGAAGAAAAATTGCGAGTTATCAATTCCAATCAAGGTCGGGAATTTACTGCCAGAGAGATAATTATAACTGATTAGACATAAGATTCTATATACTTTAATTGCTTTAAGTTTCCGTGGATTAAATATATCTACTAATTGCCCTATAATAATATTATATACTAATGCAGTATTGATCAACCGCTTGTAATTATTGCTTGGAATGACTTACTGGCATTGCTTGTGATGCTCTAAGTGTATGCATTAACAATTTTGATGTAGTTGGATTTACAGCCCTCAGACCTTCATTACATAAAGGTACATGATATCATCAATGTTGATTAAATACATATACAATAGCACATCATGTTCTTTTATACTATCTAACATTTCCTGGTCATAAATGAGGCTTTTCATTGTCTACTGTTATGTCAACCCAAATCATACATCAGCCAAAAGGAGAAAAAGCTGAAATTCTTCAAGAATGGTAAACCTTGTACTCTGCCATATCACATTAAATAATTTTATCAATAAGAATAGATAAAAAAAGTAATTGAATATGTGCAGGGCAAGGATGCACACTCAACAACTTTTAGATAGGCAATCAAAGGTATTGCAAGTGTGAAATCCAGCTACAAATACAGCAGCCATAAACATTCAGAACCTAAGAGATAAAAAACTAAAACTCTATACTGAATTATATATCAAATTGTCTGTTGGTGTTACAAATATAATTTTTTTTTGACATATATATCATTACCAATTGTGCAGGCAGCTAATGTATTACAAGAAGAACGCCATTGGTTGTGTGTGACAATACCTCGGGCTGATATAAATGATGTTATCACTTATATTGGCTGTATAAGTTGTGGAAAGCGTGCTAATATTCCTGTCAGAACAGAATTTCATTGTATAAACTGTAAGAAAAAGGACAGCACCTCTGCATATAGGTAATATCTGGTATTAAATGGATTACATGTGGATATAAATTATGGACAATGCCTAACACTTAATTCATATTATTTTATACTTTTGCAGAGTTAGCTTCAAGTTTGATGCTACTGATGCTTCAGGAACAATGGATTTCACAACATCACTACTGACACGGAGAAGTTGTTTGGTAAATCTGCTGAAGCAATTCATGCCATCAAAGATTCTGTACGCCTTTTCCATTGATAACGAGTTATTCAATTATATTTTTGTTGAACTAAACTATTTTAAAATAGCAACCATTATTTATAATATGATTTAACCCCTGATATATTAACAGGAGGACACAAATTCTTTCTAGTCGATTCAACAAAGACTCTCCACCGGTCGTATTATGATTCAAGCTGGCTTAACAACGGCTGTGTCAAGGAATAATGTCTTACAATGGTGTCTAAAGGAATAGAGATTATGACATAAAACAAGGAAGGTGATGATTCATATTCTACACCAACAGAAAAGTATGGTAATAATGCTTATACATCTTCAGGTTCAGATGCATATGAATTTAGAAGCGAGACACACAATGAACCAGCTTCTGATAGCATTAGCTATTCTGCGTTCATCAATGCACCTGCAACAAATAATCAAAAAGGTCTTGATGTCCGCCCCTAAAATAACTGGCAATATTAGCATAAACAATGAAACAAACCCGTGATTGATTGCTTGTTAAAAATTTCAGGTTTCAACAATGTTCCCACAATTTTTAGTGCGCATCTCCACTTTCTGTTTGATAGAATCTAAACTTAAATATGCATAACATTTAATTGTAACAATAATGAGTAATGTCTTGATCATATATGCCTCTGCCATTCTTAAAGATATATACCTTTAGTAAATAGTCTTGTTGGCTATATAGTTCTATTACATGCCAAAGCCACAAGTCAACAGTAACAAGTATTGATATTTGTACTACTTTACTATTGAAATAAATTAATATATGGTGGACATTTACCCTTGCCTAACTTTCGAATCTCTTACTCCTATGTAAATCTCCTTCAATTACAAACTGATAATACCAAAACTTATAAGCAAAGCAATGTTTAGTCAGACTATGAGGTTTAGTTTTGCTTATAAGTTTTGTTATTGTCAGTATGTAATTAGAGAAGATTTATATACAATAGGACTGAGTTTTTTGCCCATCTTATCATAATTTTTCAAAATAAGGCTTCAAAAATATTAAACCGCGCTACTTAAGGTAGGAATTTGCCTTTAATACTCCAAGTAAAATATAGAGTAACACATTTAACGAGCATCATAGTTAGACAATTTAAGCTTATTTAGTTATTTACCACTATTAGATGATTGAAATAGCTACCTAGAGGTTCATTTTCATAAAACCATGAAATGATCTATTTATTTATATTGTCACCTTTTATTTTTGGGAAATAGGTTATAATAAGAATTGCAATAAAGTAAAATCAATCCATATAAGTTTAGCTTTAACTAGGAACATGAAAATGAAATGTAATATGTATAAGGTTGGATTTGATAAAGCGGAGTACAAGTACAATGTATGATATTCAATTATTTTTAAAATTAAAAATGTTTTAGGTATATTATTATCATATGGTAAATTTGCTAAGGGTTTAAAATAGTTAGAAGTTTGGAGCTCTTAAGTTCCACAAGAATACTAGCAGGGTATAATGTCAATATTACGCCTTGAATTCCCTAAGAATACTAAAAAAGTACGACTTAATAATTTCTTATTCGACCCCTCTTTGATGGGTTTAACATTCAATCTTACCATTCTATGATTTAGTTTCTATTTGTCAAATATTAGTATTTAGAATGTGTTAGGTTGGCTTTAATATTCCAGAAATCAATGCAAATTTCCTTGGTTCCTCATCAATCATCGTTTTACCAACTTATTGGATGCCTTGTAGAACTTATTATGCATAACATTAGTGGCTTTGGTAATGATCAACTACTTTTAAAATTTCATTTTCTTAATTGCTCTATTTTAATCTTATTTTTTTATTCTGTAGTCTAATTTCTATGCCTTAATTAAATTTCAAATTGATGCAAAAATATAAATATAATTGAAATTGAGATTTGGGACCAAACCCTCATAAAGTATCAATCTTTCACGTCGAGGGCAGTAGCGAATCCACGTTGGGTTCATTGAACCTGCTGATTTTTCAAAAAAACGAAAAGTTTTTTAAAAAACAAATTAAAAAAATTGTACAAAAGCATTAAATACACTTTGTGTGCAAATATAAGGTGGAAAATTCAGCCGTAGCTCGCTGGAAAGTCTAGGCTTGCATTGTTCGCTTGGGCCTCAATGGTCAGGTGTTCGATCCTAGGTGACCCCAATATCCTTTTTATAACCCCAATATTAGTATCTTTTTCCATTTTGCTTCAATTAATTTACTAAAGAAAAATTTCACATTTGCTACCAGCAAAAAAACCCTTTTTCACATTTGCTACCCCTTTAATTTTTTATTTTATATTACTACCACCCAAACACACTAACTGTTATAATCACTACCACTTGACTTACACCGTTAGTATTTCCGTTACCACCACCCAACCACCGTCCAGCCACCACTCCTTCCCACCCACCAGCTGCCAATCCGCCGCAACCACCACTTACCGTCCAGCCCAGCCACCAAGCCACTGCCATAGTCGCCTGAGCCCTATAACCTGCTGCCCGCTACTCCGACCACCCTGATTGTCGGCGCCGGTGTCGCATTCCCAGCCCCTCGAAAACCCGATCAGCCCCTCTCTCCCATCTCTCTCCACCTCAATCTCAGCCCCTCTCCCCTCGAAAACCTCCGCCGATCCCAGCCCCTCTCTCCCCTACCCCCGTCGATCCCAGCCCCTCTCACCCCTCGAAACCACCGTCGATCCCATCCCCTCTCCCCTCGAAACCCCTGTCGATCCCAACCCCTTTCCCCTCGAAACCCGATCCAGCCGCTCCTCATCCCCCGTTCCCTTTTTCAGGCCGCGATGAAGGATTTCCCTGCCAACAAAAACCACCCTAAGCGACGGTGGGGAAAGGGGGATTAGGGTGGTTTCGGGCAGGGGGATTAGGGTGGTTTCGGGCTGGGGGATTAGGGTTAGGATTGTCGGTTTTGGGTGGGGAAGGGAAGGGGTCCGATTCTGACCCGAATCGTCGGCGCCGGCCGCAGGTTTGGGCGCTGGCCGCCGGCAGGGGGAGGGGGAAGGGTGGATGACGGGGAGGGCTAGGGTTTTTTTGGTGGTTTTTTTAATTTACTATTTTAATTTTTTTTTAATTTTTTAATTTTTTTTTAATAAACTTAACGGAAATCCTAACGGATTCCGTTAAATGGTAGTGATTATGAAAGTTAGTGTGTTTCGGTGGTAGTAAAATAAAATAAAATTTTATAGGGGTTGCAAATGTGAAACATGGTGCTTTCCCTGGTAGTAAATGTGAAATTTTCCTTTACTAAACCCGTTTTTAATTTTTTTCACCTTTTACTTCAATTACTTTACTAAACCCTAATACTCAAAATATCAATCCCTCTACCCTAACTACTTTCTCCTCCTAATTTTGTTTCTCCAAAGTATATGAAAATATTAATTTTGTTTGTAGATCCCTCTTTTGATCGTTTTTTTATGGTTCATACGTTGGAAAAAATTTATATAATCAAGTGGAATCTTGTTAGATTTATCTCAAAAAAAAATACTTTCATGATATCAAGTTTTAATAAATTTTACAAAAATATAACCTAAATTATTTAAGTTGTTGAATCTAAATAGAAAAGCGTGAAATCACCGATGTTGCAGTTAAGAAAACAAAGAACCTATATCTCGTTAATGATTCCGAACCCACACTTCTGAAATCCTGGATACGGCACTGGTCGAGGGCGAAGGCAACTTCAAACTTGGCTAGGTGTGTCAAGAAGACAAGAACTAGTGTAGCGGAATAGTGTTTGTAAAAAGCTAGTTTAGAAAGAAAGAGGGAGAAATAATAAGCTAATGCTTAAGAGAGAGAAGAGAGAGAATTGTGATGATTGTGGATGATCAAGCTTGTTGATGATTTTGTAAACGATGAATATCGATCCTATTTATAGAGAAAATAGTCCGAAAACGATAGAAAGGTGATCGAATTCGACTCGGAATAAAATTAGTTCTGTCGCGAACGACAGCATCCGGCGCTAAACGACAGGTATCACGTCGTGCGACAAGGTCTGTCGCAGTGCGATAAAACTGTCGTTTGGCACTGATTAAAAGATAAAACGCGCTTTTTTACGGAATCCTTTTCCTTATATAATTAAGTAATTAGACTCCGCGTTTATTAGTTTTAAAATTAGTTTTATCATAAAACACTTGTTTTATTCCAAATCAAATTCTTTATTTTTTAAAATATACTTATTAATTCTAATTCCATTAGAATTTAAAAGAACCTTCTAGATTATTCTAGAAGATCAAAGTCAATCATAATAACTTTAGGAATAACAATTAATAGGCCCTTCACTAGATCATTGAGCCGCATATAAAATTCATTTTGGGCCCAACTTAGTATTTTGGCCATAACTTCCTCATTATTTATCGGAATTGAGCTTATAATATATTGTTGGAAAGCTCTTTGTGAGCTCAATCCAACTACACTGTTATTGGACCCTTATCATGGACCAAACTAAATTGGACTGGCTATTTTCATAAATAGAGTAGATTTTCGAAAACCGAAAGAAGGTTGTTTTACTAAAAACAACCGCATCACAAGACTTTTCACGCTTTCACTTCGTTCGATAATCAATGACGTGAAAAGTATTCATCACTGGGTTTGGTTTTTGGGGAGACACAATCAGGTGTTTTCAATAATACATACAAATATACAACTATTTTAGTTATATATAATACATATATTAAAGAATGTTTAATAGAACAAAAATAAAACAGGTTAAATAATTTATTTTTTTAAATATTATGACAATAAAATTTAACCTATATAATAATACAACTAATCAAACACTAACTTTATATGTGGTCAGAGGTACTCGGTTAGTGTATAGGGGTTACTCTGTTACGATTGTAAGGTTACTTCGTTAGGGTTACTCTCTCATGTGTGTAAGGGTGACCTTGGTATTTAAGGGTACTAAATAAGTATAATAAGGGGATACCCTATCAGTTTCATAGAGGTTACTCCATTTTTTACAAGTAGCTACAAGTGTGGCCAGCCGCACGGAAACGTGCTGTTAATTAAATGGTTCATTTGAGTTAAAACAAATTAGGTTGTAAGTAAACGAGTTACAAGTTGTAAATAGAATGATTTGAACTAGTTACCATTATAAACTGATCGATTGGAATAAAAAATTAGTTGTAAACGATTTAGATTAAATGGGTAAAGTAATGCATGTAAACAATTTGACTATAACAAGTACTAGTTGAAACAATTCAGGTTAATTAAACGGTTACCAACTGTAAACAGGTGACAAGTTGAATTATTAATTAACTTAGGTTTAACGGGTCATGAGCTGTAACAGTTCGGGCATAACATGTTATTGATCGAATTGGTTAAAAATGTTAAGTTTAAAAGTGTTACGGCAGGTTTAAACAGTTTTGAGTTAAAATAAGTCGAGTTACTAACATAGTAACGAGTATGAACATAATGAAGGATTTATGTATTCGTCAAGTGCAATTATTAGATATATTATGGATCAAATTATAGAGATAATTATGTTCATCGTTCTATCATAGCTAGAGGTACTAACGATCTTTGGGCTGATAAAATAGTCAAAAGCCCACCTAAACGGATCATGTAACGTCACACAAAGGGCCTAGATTGAGCATAAGAGAAAGAGGCCCATGATGAGCCATCTCCTTCTTGGTGGCCGGCCATAAGGAGGAGTTTAGGTGGATTGGGCTTTGCTTCCTAGTCTAGTTATATCATGAATATAAATAGACTAGATGCCTAGGGTTTGAACATAACATTTAGTGATCATTAGATCAAATCCTAATTAACAAACACAAGCCAACCCTTCTCAAACTCTTCCTCACTCTCGTTCATTCCTCTTGGTGTGTGCCGGTGATGGTGGTTCGTAGTGGTGGCCGGTTGTCCGCAAAGGTGGTGACCATGGTGTTTCCCATCTATCTGACCAATCTAGTATTGGTGGACGGCTCATTCGAATCCGATGGACTATGTAGAGGAGCAACACTTGGGGCTCTATTTTCGCATCGCGGAAATCACACGTCAGGGGTATGAATTTATGTGAATCTTTATGTGTTATGATTGTAGATCCTGTTTAGGTGCGAACGAATATGATTCGTGAAATTCCGCAATAAAGTACCTAAATCCCTACAAATAGTCGGTTTGGTTGGTTAATGGATTGGGTTGAAACATTTCGGTTTGATGACATGTATTGGTTATTATTGTGTTTATAGATACTACTGTCTTTGCTTTTAACTAAGTGCTCCAATTTTCATTTGCAAACGTATTTTTTAATAAGTATTACATTCCTATTTATGAAATTTTTTAACAATCCTTCCCACCATTGGTCCTCGCACTTCAATTTTTAAATATTTTTTCTCTTATTCTTTTCTACAATAACGCAGTTATGCTAATTTTGATATTTTTATTCTTCAACACTTGGATAATAATGTACATTCAACTATTACTACAAAAACTTGATGAAAGTCAAAATGGAGCACTTATTAAAAACAACAAAAGGAGTGCTCTAGTTAAAAAACGAGTTAGGTCAGTTTATGATTCTCAAAAGCACGTTCCAAACAAGTTGTTACCTCCTGGATTAATACAATACAAGTAGCAGAAGGTTTTGCGTAGAACGGACTCACGTGAGTCCGATTTACCCACTGCCACTATCTAGCCCCCTGTGGGTGGCCGGCGATCCTCCCTCACCTATCCCCCGACGCTAGCGACCCTCCCCCACACATCTTTCTATCAACATTTAAAGAGCGTTGGCGATCAATTTGCTAATGTCAATCATCCGAAAACCGATCAAAAATTGGTTCTCAAACTTGTTGCGGGACTTCGCAAGACAGAATTTGACACCATAGCGTCCATGCTCGCTCAAACAGAGCCTTTACCATCGTTTCAGATGGCTCGGTCTTGACTCCTACTTGAAGAAACTCGCCTCAATAATGACTCTAGCAAAAGTAGCTCTTCATTTGTTGCTCAACAAGAACATGTTAATTCCACAACACAGCCCCGACAATAATCCGGTGGCAGAGAAACTAGTAGTGGCAGCGGCCATAGTCGTGGTGGTGGCGGAAAGCAAAATCGTGGCAAAAGCCAAGGTCTTGGGCGTGGTGGTCAAAGCCGTGGAACTCAATCCACACAAACCAACTCCCAACAGCAGGATTAATAATTATTAAAGTGAAGGGAAACGAACAATGAAATAAATATTAGTCAGGAATTGTATCTTTTCAATCAGGAATTAGAATATTTCATTCCGGAATAGATAAATTTCAGTCAGGAAAAAGATTAATTTAGTCAGAAATTAAATTATTTTTGTTAGGAAGTGGAATATTTAAGTCAGTGAATACATTATTTTAGCCAGGAATTATAAAATTTAAGTCGGGAATAAGATTATTTCAATCAGAAGTTAAATTATTTTTGTTCGAAATAAGCATATTTCTGTCAGGAATTATAATTTTTCAATCTGAAATTATATTATTTTTGTCAGGAATTACAAAATAAAATTCCTGATAAAAATAGTCTAATTCTTGATTAAATATTGTCTTAGGGTCTGTTCTCATTGATTGAACTCAGCTGAACTGAACTGAACTGAATTGAACTGAACTCAGCTGAACTGAACTGAACTCAGCTGAACTGAACTGAACTGAAATGAATATTTTATAAGAGAAGGAAATTAGGAGATGAACTGAACTGAACTGAATTGAGCTGAACTGAACTGAACTCAGCTGAACTGAACTGAATTTCAACGTAAGAGAACAGACCCTTAACCATGATAAAAATAGTCTTATTCCTGATGAAAATAGTCTAATTCCTGACTATGATATAGTAATTCCTGACTCTAATATATTAATTTCTGACTATAATATTTTAATTTCTAACAATTGAACGGACTCACGTGAGTCCGTTCTACGCAATATTTTTCCTACAAATAGTTTCACACTTCCGTTAAAATTTTGACAAAGCTACTCTCATTGTATGTCTGTCATTAATAAATTGTTTACTCAATATATGAAACCATGATTCCAAATTTTAACACCAAATAATTAATTATTGATCCCAGATTCCAGGAACATCATATTTCATATCATTATTTACATAAAGAAAAGAATATAATGATGAATATTACAAGTGTATAAGCTGCTTTAAAAAAAAAGTAAAAATAAATAAAAAAAATAAAAAATAAAAAATAAAAAAATAAAACAAGTGTATAAGCTAAGTATAGGGAATAATCAATCATTTATTTATGTATAAGATTATGAATTCCCCAAAATTTTATGTCCAAAACTAGTGTAGATGTTAAAAAAGTCAGAATACCCCATAGAAATTTCATAATCTTATTAGAAATAACGCATTAAATGATTACAACATAATACATTTGGTGTTCATAATGACCATAAAATAAGGAAAACATATAGTCAATCTTCTTATATAAAGAGACACTTATTTGGTATGAAGCTAAAGAATTTAAATATAATCTAATGAATTTTAAATTTTAATGTTAAACAATTGATTGCATCTTAATCAAATCTTAATAAGTCTAGCCGATCTTGGATGATCTAAGTAATAATACGTTAGAATAACAATCGAATTTTGGATGATATTATTTCTTGATATTCCCCAACAATTTGATATTATTCTTGATAATTGTTGATTGGATTATTGCCAAAATGTGTAACACTAAATCAGCGGTGTGTTTGGAAGCACATGGTATTAAGGAGGATTTTAATCGAATGGTAAAATTTATTTTAACCAAACACTTCCACCGAACTTCTACCAGATTTCATGTGATCACATGTAACACCCATATTTGACTATTCTTATTATTCATTAATGTGTGCTTTCTGTTATTACCGTTATGATATCAATGTATACGTATACAACAATTTATTTTTGTATAATAAATATGATGTACTTCTTTTATTTTGACTCTAAATGTTGTTATCAATATTTGTTTTTGAACTATTGTCAAAATAAATAAATAAATAAATAAATAAATAAATAAATAAATAAATAAATAAATAAAATAAAAATAAATAAATAAATAAAAATATTTGTTTTTGAAACAATTATCTTTAAATAAAAGTAGGAGTATTAATTTTTTTAATTTTTTTTATTATTTTTTTAAACAGAAAAATAGGAATAATATTTAGGAAAAATTAAAAGTAATAACCCCAACTTTCATCAATTTTGGTTAAATAATCCCAACTTTGAATTGAACTTTATGGCTAGTTCTTTTCATTCCAAAAATCGGTGACCGGTTGAATGGGTTAATTTTATTTTTTTTTTTTAAAAAAAAAAAAGTGGCACGTGTCACATGTGGATTGGCTAAAACAATTTATAACAAAAAAAAAAATTAAAAAAAAAAACTAACACCTAATAATTCCGACCACCGCTTAAACCCCCTAATCCCGGCCACCAGCCAAACCGCGAAAACCACCAGCCGATCCCCAAAACCACCTCACAACCTAATTTCGACCACCGCCTAACCCTCTTCCTATTGCGTCGGTTACCTCCTCCTCACGTCGGTGCTGCGAACCCCCACCGTCCCTCTTTATTCCCGGCAACAATTCTCAATCGAAAACCACCATCCTCCCTTGAAACCTCTCCCTCCTCTCGAAATCCCTTAAAACCACCTCCCCCACCATCGAAAACTGCCGAAAACCTCTCCCCTACCATAGAAATCCCTAGCCGCTAGGGTTTCGAGGTGGTGGGAGGAAAGATTTGGGGTTTTTGGCAGTGGGGAGGGGTTTTATTGGTGGTTCCGTGGTGAAATGGGAGGGTGTTTCGGAAAGAGAGGAAAACGACGACATCAGGGAGTGGGGGAAGCGTGGCGGGCCGGCGACCGAGGGGCGGCAGGTTGGTAGCGCAATGGAAGTTAGGGCGGGTCGGTTGGTGAAGCGGAGGTTGAGTGGCAGTTTTCTGATTTTTGGGTTTTTTTCCCTTTTTATAAAAATTTTTTTTGGACCAATCAGGACGTGACGCGTGTCAAGTGACCTTATATAATAGGTCATTGACTTTTGTTGACCGGTTAGGGATTGAAGAAAAAGAAGACCCCCCAAAGCTCGGATTATTCCAGAAAAAATCAAAGTTGGGATTATTCAACCAAAATTTATGAAAGTTAGGATTATTATTCTAATTTTTTCTAATATCTAAAGCCGCAAGATGCATCGAGTACATAATAATAAATTTTACTGCAGAAACTATTTCTCGAAAAAGGAAAACAACCAAATTTCATTATAGTGATTAAAACATTTTAATTATGATATTAACATGTTTAATTTACTATAATGATATAATTTTACATGTAATTTTTCTAGGAAAATCTTGTATTTTTTCCTCTTTTTCTTTTAAAACTTTTTCCTTATTAGATGGTAATTATCCCACTACTATAGTCAAAACGGGAGGAACGACAAATGTAATGTACGTATTAACATTAACCATTAGTCCATTTCCAATACGTTGGGAAGTATTTATTGGCATTTTAAAAAGTTTAAGGACAAAAATATTGTTTACAAAAAAAAAAAAAAAATAATTCCCTAAAAAAGAAAAAAAGGCTTATTACCTAAGGCGTGGGCGTGGCCCTATTTGGGGCATCAGGGCATGGGCTGTGTAGAGGTCCAAACTAGATTTGGAATAGCCAAATACCAACTATATAGTGCTTAACTACATGACGACATGTCTTAAAATACTCATTAGTTATTACGTTAAGCTACCAAATGCATACTGTCAAATACGGGTCTTGGCCGCACCTGTCACGGGAGAGTGCAAGTCCACCACTTTACAAGACCAAGGAGGTTCCACCTCAAAATCATATGCCAATGAGGGAAGTAGCCCCTTAGCCGCCTTATATACTGGTGACAACTCTTGAATTCTTTTAATGTGGGATTCCATCACCACTACACTTTCCCTTTAGTTTTTTTAGTGTGTGACAAGAGAATGCTCACATGTGGATTGTTCCTAAACTAAACACATATGAACATACGATGAAATGATAATGAATTATATAAAGCCAGGGTTATGAGGTTGGGGTGATAGAGTAGTGACATCAAGCATCGCTCCTATCTTGTATCCCTGAGGTGTAGGGATTAAAGCTCACGGAACTCATTTGAGGGATTTTCCTTATCTTATTTCCCCCCCAAATAAGCCCCCTTCTTCTTACCATTATATATATATATATATATATATATATATATATATATATATATATATATATATATATATATGTAAGCAGGGTTGCTTCCAACAAATCTAGACAATTGGAGTTCATTACATTTATCAATAGACAAATTGGGTGGCAGGTTTTAAATTGCAACTGTTAGATATCAAGTTAACTATAGAATGAACTATGGACATTGTCCCTCGTACTCTCGTAGTACTTCTAGTCTTAGGGCTTGTTTACATTTACTGAAGTGAGCTGATGAACTGAACTAAACTGAATAGAGCTAAAATGAAAGTTTTATGAGAGACAGATATTAGGAGCTGAACTGAACTAAACTGAACAAATTGGAGCTGAACTGAACTGAACTGATTGGAGTGAACTGAATTGAACTGATATGAACTGAACTGAAATTAAGCTGAAGTGAACATACCCTTAGCTTAGTTCCATTATTTCTTTCGATGCATTAAGGATTTTCCTTATGAGGAG
The DNA here is from genome assembly GCF_001683475.1 of Chenopodium quinoa. NCBI lineage: Eukaryota > Viridiplantae > Streptophyta > Magnoliopsida > Caryophyllales > Amaranthaceae > Chenopodium > Chenopodium quinoa. Next base: position 2,346,657 of record NW_018744113.1, on the reverse strand, counting down.
GCTAGGTTTTTTTTTTTTTTTTTTTTTTTTTTTTTTTTTTTTTTTTTTTTTTTGCCTTCCTAATATGATTACTCTCTTTTTTCTTACGTCTTAAAAAAAATAAAAATAGGTTAGGCTGTTGGTGGAGTAAGTAATAGGTGTGTTTCAAATTGTCTAGGTGTTTCAAATGGTCTACTTTAATCATCATTTTATGAGCTGGTCATATTATTTGGCTCTGAATTCATCTTCTACGATTAGTATTGCAAGAGCTTTAATTTTATTTAAGCGACAATAACCAATTGGCATGTTTTAAAGAACTTTCAATATAGCGACAATAACCAATTGGAATGTTGTACAGAAGTTTCAATTTAGGGACAAGAACCAATTGGTATGTTTTACAATAAAGTCGATTAATCAGAGATATGCTAATTTATACCCCTAATTCATTTCTTCATATTATACTAATTATTTAATACTACTATCACTAGCTGTATTTCAATCGTAATTTCCTTAATTCCAAGAACCATTTTTTCATCAAATCATCACTTAAGTACTGTGAATGTACTATTAAGTTGACCTAAATGTTGTACGTACGATAAATTCGATTAATTACAACTAAGCTTATCTATACCATAATTTATTTGTTCATATTATTCTTACACTATCCTTCAGACGTAATTTCCTTTATTCCAAGAACAATTTCGTTATCCAGTCATCAGTCAAGTACTGTGAATGTACTATAACTTGACCTATTAAAAACATAAGTTGACCTATTAAAAACTATGCATTACGCGCAATTATTATACTCTATATCGATAAGGATTTACCTTAGTGGTTAGTTTGAGCGTATGTGTAATGATTTGTCACAAATTCAAGTAAACAAATTCTCTGGTGCTTCCCAGGGCTTGAATCTATAGCCTTGCCATGTGGCCGCTTGTAAAAAAAACAAAGTAATACCTATAACGCTGGTCGAAAAACTCCTATAATACTAATCGAGTAACCCCAATAACACTGACTACATAACCCCTATAACAATAACGAAGTAACCCTTAAATATAACATTGACTACATATATATGTAACCCTTGTAACACTGATTGTGTAACCTCTATAACACTAATGAAGTAGCTGTATGCAACTCTCTTTACATCGAAAAAATAAAATAAAATAATAATAAAAAAAAATCTTCAACCCTATTTAGACCAAAATATATATACTTCCTATGTTCCTTACATTTTCCATATGAAATAGGGGTTGCAATAGGTTCTTTAAAATGAGAATCAGGACTGAAACCTGTTGAATAGGTTCCTAGAAATTTCCGATTCAGGATACCAAATCTTGTAATATACGAGTACTTAATAATATAAATTTTTGCAGAATTGTTTAACAAAAAATTAGACGGTCACAATTTATAATGTTTACAACTCGCAAATAAAATAAACTAATGCTAGTTGTTTAGAAGATTTAATACAATAAAAAAGGTTAGAATTGGGGTATAATTTGAACTTAAGTGATACTTTCATCATGTTGCAGGGTACTCTATAGGTTATGGTTCCAAAAAAATTGAAAACCTGAACGGAACCTGCTGCAATAGGTTCTCCATTTTACTACCCGAAATAGGAACCTCTAGTATAGATTTTCGGAACCAAAGGTTCCTAACGGGTTCTGGTTCGTTCTCGTTCCGATTCACGGTACCCTGATTTTTTTTGCTCATTCTTATATGAAATCCAAACGCTATTTGTTAAAGGAATTTTCTAAACAATAAATTTTGTGTAAGGCGGGTGTACGTTTATTTTATTGTAAGACGGTTAGATTGAGGAAAACTTTAACTATTTTTATGGTAACTTCAACACCTTTTAGGGAACTTTTGAATTTTATTTTAATGTGTAATTTGTTATTGATTCATGATTGCATACCTACAAATGTTGATATGATTAATCTAATACATTATAAGTTTTTTGTAAGATAGAATTTATTACTAGAAAATAAATAACTTTTGTAGTATAAATGGTAATTTTAAATACTTTTAAAATAACTATAATCCATCTTACAATAAATTAACGTACACCTGCCTTTTTGGAGAATTTGTGTTTTCTAATTTCTCCCAAACATATGATAATAATAATACTCAAATAAGATTTTATTTGATTTGTCTCGATGGATGCATGGATACTTGAAAAATGTTTAAATGTCAAATTTATGTGATCTCAATTTTGTTACTCCCTCCGTCCCCTTTTGATAGTCCCTAATGGGCATTATTCACGGGAATTAATAAACACAAATAAGAATAGTTAAAGTACATTGAAATAGTAAATTGACATTGGGTATGCAAAAAAGTAGAGAGAGAAAATAATAAAAGTACATGGGAAAACATAATTTACATGGGAAATATAACTTTGCACAAGTATTGTTGCAAATTGGAGGGAATTTTAGTAAAAAATTAATATTAATGGTTGTTGGAAAAAGCAAATGGGGTGAACATTTTGGGACTAAAATTTGCCCATAAGGAACTATCAAAAGGGGACGGGGGTAGTATTAAGTAACAAGTTGATTACATAGAGGAAACAGGCAAAACTTATAGGATGGAACAAGGGAGTACTACTCACGTTTCTCATTGAGTTTAATACTTTTCTCATTGAGTTTAATACTTTTCTCATTGAAATCTATATTACAAAGTTCTAAACCTTTCACTTTATTCAGTTTTCAACTCTTTCACTAAATTATCGTTCTTTTCGCCTATTTGTATACTACATTTTCTTAAGAAGTAAATTTAGAGAACATGCCAGTGAATTCTCTTTCTACTTTAATACAAGTGGACCGGCTGATACGAATTTGGTTCACAACTTGCTAATTTAGGATGATGTTCAATACTAAGGCTCGTCTACCAAGATCATTAGGGGTGTTAGTTCAATGAACTACTTCCTTGATTAAAGCTCTAACCTCAAAATGCTCTACACTAGTACACTAGACAAGCTAGTTAAAAGAATTTTTTGTCAAAATAAACAGTAATGAGAACAACTCGTTGTAATGTTTTTCTTATGATGCAAACAATTCGTTGTAATGTTTAGTTGTAATCATTGCTATTGTAAGAAATAATTAAATAAATATTACATAAAATATGTTATAAAATACCCCTTTGTTCCTAATTAGAGGCTGTATTTGAATTTTAAAGGCCAAAGCTAAGGGCAAATAACAAATAGGGCTTAATTGTAATGTATGTGATTAATTTTTTTTTTTAATTCTTTCTATGTAGAACTATTTACTTTGAATTAAAAAAAAAAACTATCAATTAAAATGTCGATTACGTGACCAATAAATATTATAATTTGTATTAGTAATCCAGAACTCTATACTAAATTGGAGATTTGTTAGGGGGAATTTTCCTTCCATTTTGTTTTTTTTTTTTGTTTTTTTTTTGTATAAGCATTTTTTTTCTAGGAAATTCATTATATGTATTATTATTATTATTATTATTATTATTATAGGGGATCATGCAGTGTCTTGTGCTGGGATATTGGGTATTAAACATCGGCACAATGTTGTTCGTGACTCCCTTGTTGATATTTGTTTTCGGTCTGGGATTTCTGCTCGAAAGGAGGTTAACGTTGGGTTGACTGGAGGGAACAATGGGGCTTTACGACCAGTAGATGTGTTGCTTTATTCTTGGGATAGAGGCCTTGATGTATGTGTTGAATTGACGGGGTCTTCACCTTTGACACAATTGAGATTGTCTGACTTCGTTCCTGGTTGTGTTGTGTCGGCGGCGGCTCAACGAAAGCGGGACAAATATGGGGCGCGTTGCAGGGTTTTTGGCTATGGTTTTCTTCCTTTCCCCTTTTCTTCGTTGGGGGAATTCGAAAAGTATGCTATTGCGTTGCTGAAACAAGTTCAGACGTTCGTTAAGACTCAGGATATTGGTGCTCGTGTAGCTGCTCATATCTTCAGCAGGATCGGGTTCGTTATAACTAGAGGGGTGGGGGCTAGATTGTATCTCGGTTCCCCACCAATTTCTTGTAAATTGATTGACTTTGTAGGTTTTGTATGGTGGTGGAAGAGTGTGGAACCTTTAACACTCATGTTCCTTAAATTCTCCACAATAGTTTTTCACATTCTCCGTCAATTTCACAACGTATGTAGTAGAGTTTTCTAGAAACCTTGAGAGATAATAAGTTGCCAAAAATAAATCTTGGTAAATGTCGTAAAGCTAGAAGAGAAGGTATTGGGTGCGGATTGCCGCACGCAAATTATTCGTAAAAAAGTTACTTTAAAAAAAATCTTGTAAATAATATTCATAGGAATAAATAATTATTCCTATGAATATCTTATAACTTATGATATCTTATAATTTATTTCTATGAATATACTTTAAAAAATATCTTATAATATATGGTAGAATTTCTAATTTCCATAGGAATAAAATAGATTGTTACTTTAAAAAATATCTTATAATTAATATTCGATAAAGCTAAACTTTCACCCAAGTCATGATATATTTGTTTAGAATAACAAATTATTAGAGTATCATTTTCTATCAAATCAAATAATAATTGGTATGAATAGAAATGCCTAAGCAATCGTCTCTCAAAGAAAATTAATTATAATAGTCAATCGTTGTAATGAAAAGAAAAACATGATGAGGTATGACTTATGAGGTTTAACAAAACTGAACCATATCAAGGAACAAAAATAAGGAAAGAGAACCAGTAGTTTTATTAGTACTCCGTTGTCGGGAAACTTGGGTCACCTGAATATAACTAGCCAAAATACTTACCAATTACATTACCACTATACTACAACGACCTTGATTAGCTGTTAAAGACTAGAAAACGATTGTCTATGTGTGGAAGTTCAATGGTTCTCCAAGTGAAAAGAAATTAGTTTATAGTTGACTTTCTCTGACGTATTAGTTTTTTTTACCAACCAATTTTTACAAAACTCATGCAAGAAATAAGTAACACCACCAGTCCACGACTAGCAAATCTGAGTTAAGAACGAATGTCTTCGTTTAAAAAATTATGCTAAAGTCTAAACAAGCTATACTACGGGCCTGTTCACATTTACTTAATTTCAGTTCAATTCAGTTCAGCTCCTAATTTACCTCTCTCATAACATATTTATTTCAGCTCAGTTCAATTCAGTTCAGTTCAGCTCCAATAAGTTCAGTTCAGCTCCAATAAATTCAGTTCAATTTAGCTCAGCTTCAATCAGTTCAGTTCAGCCCAGTTCAGTAAATGTGAACATGCCCTACGTACTTAAAAATCAATAAAGCAAGTTCATATGTCACGAGGGCTCATGTAACAAAAATATTTCATATGTACTAATTAAATTAGGGAAATTGTTCCGTATACCCCTGGGGTTCTAAAAAATGCACCGTGTACCTATGAAAACTTTCAAATGTATCGTGTACCCCTGAGGTTTGTAAAAAAATGCATCAAATACCATGACCATCTAACAAATGCACATTGTAATTAAGAATTTTAAGATTATTTAAATAATTAAAAAATGAGATCAATTTAAGATTATTTAAATCAACTAATAATAAAAGGTTCACAACCTTATATGATTGCTATAGATATTAGATTATTAATGTCACATATTAGATTATTAATGTCAGATTTCAGAAAATAAATGTCATATATTAGAATATTATTATCATATATTAGATTATTATTGTCAGGTATATTATTGAACTCACCGTAAGTCCGACTCACCAAGTTTTTCCAAATTTTCTTATATATAATGTATGTTTCTATTATATATATTGCACACTTACAAAATTAAATTAAATGGTAGCCTACGTCAAAATATAGTAAATTAAAAAGGTATATACCTCTTACAACAGTGTTTATGTTAATGATATGTTTTGAAATTTGGCATATAAAAATAAAATTTTAATCTAATTGAATGAATTAACCGAGCATCGCACGGGGCACAAAACTAGTTAAATACGCATTTTTCGGGAGCATTCGGCGCGCCACGTAAGCAAAGTTCCTATTTCGACCAATTAAAAATTAGATATCTATTTTATTTTAGAATTTAAAAACTTCACATGTCACCCAAGTAAAATTGCCGAATGAGATTTAAAATTTTGCCACGTTGGTAAAAAAATCGAATAGTGATTTATTACATTGAAATTATTTTTTTTAAAAAAATTATCTTTTTTTTAAAAAAAAAAAACTAAAAATCATCTTTATAAAAAACTAAAAATCAACTCTAAATATTAGGATTTAAATAATTTTAAAAAAACTAATTGAATAAATTATATTTTGATATTACAATTTAAATATTAATTAAAATTATATACTAGTAACAAAAAAAAAAAAAAAAAAAAAGAAAGATTGAAAAACAATAAACTTAAACTACATTCAAGTTAAAAATTGTGAAAAAAAAATGTTCAATTAACATATTTGAAAAGTGATAAAAATACAATATATGATTGTAATAAAATTAAATTTATATAAGAAAGATAATTTTTCAACTTTAAAATGTAAAATTTAAATAAAACACACGTTCAATTTTTATAAAAAATATCCAATTTTGGATTAGATAAAAGGAAAATTGGCTTAACATAATACCAACTATCAGCGGTGTGTGCAAAATAATACGAACTCAACAATTTGCTATTAGTGGTACCAACTTTTGTACTATATGTGCAAAATAATACGCCGATCACCGAAAAAGTATCGCGAGACTATTTCATTTATATTTGTTATTAATTTTTTTCTTTTCAAAATACATATTATGTTCACAATTTCTTCTACATTACAACCCAAATTAATAATGTGCCACTCTTTTGTTAGGCCTTTTTAAAAAAAAATTGTTGATATGTATTTAATTTTTTTTTTCAAAATACCTGTAGTAATACAATAGAAGGGTATTTAAATGCTTTATTAATTTGATATAATTAGTATAAAAAAATTGTTAAAGATATTCTAAAATTCTCCCACATTATTTTGGTTGATGAATGTGGGGAAATTTTGGATTTTTAAAACAAATTATATCAATATAATAATGCATTTAAATACCTTATTTACTATTGTGTGATAGAAGAAATTACTTCATGTATTTTTCAAAAAAGATATTTAAATATAGACAAACATTTATATATTTTGAAAAGTAAAAAATTAATAAAAATAAATAAAATAATTATAAATATAGACACAATATTCCTCAAAATACTTTTTTGGTAACCGGCGTACTATTTTGCACATATAGATTAAAAGGTGGTATCGCTAATAGCAAGTAGTTGAGTTCATATTATTTTGCACACACCGTTAATAGTTGGTATTTTTAAAATAAAAAAAAATGATATAAAAATATACATTAAAAATAAACCAAAAAATATATATAAACTACGTTCGATAAAAAAAAATCAATTTTGGATTAGATTAAAAAATCATAAATCATTAAAATAAAAAAATCCTTTCTTTTCTATCCTAAAAATTTTAAAAAAATAATATCTGCTAATTATTTATCATTTATTCTATTAAATAATTAAATACTATATTTACAAAATTTCTCATAGTTAATGATAAAATTTTATTACCACTTTAAATTTATCATTATTTTTTAATCCTATGCTTCCTCCGTTTTTTTTAGTTGACACCGTTTGACTTTTACACTATTCACACACCACACTTTGACTCGCTTTTGTGATTTATAGATACGATAAAATATAATCATGTGGGATCTTGTTTAAATCGTCTATAAGTATACTTTATTAATATCCACTTTTTATAATTTTACAATGTTGATAATTGAAGTTATTAAGCGTTAAAAATATGCGTTGGCAAGCGTGATAATAAAAAGGTGTCAACTAAAAAAACAGAGGAAGTATAACCAATCTATTGTTAATCTCATAGACCCACACAAACAAAAATACAATTTTTTGAGACTCCCAAGTGCCAACAATATTTACAAGTAAAGAAGCGTATTTTAGAAGTTGAACATCATAAAATTCTTGGTTTAAAACTCAACGACGTACACAATCAGCGATTCCTTATATTTTATTTAGTATTATAAGATTCAATAACATCAATTGCCACTTAACTAACATCAACTGATAAGGTCACATTATAAATTACTTTTATTTAAATTTTATATGGTTTAAGTAAGAAAATTATCTTTTTTTGAGATAACATCAACCGATAAAGCCACATTTTTATATTAAAAATAATACAAAATTATCTTTTTTGATAGACAATAGTAATTCAATTAAATTATTATATGGTTTAACTAAGAAAGATAACTGTTATTGAGATTTATGTATGGAAAAAACCACCTGTAAATAAAAATGTATGAAAAATCCGTGCATCGCACATGCTTTCATCTAGTAAGTATAATAACTTTATCTGTTATTGGGATATAATTATAATAATAATAATAATAATAATAATAATAATAATAATAATAAAAGATTTTTCACCAAATACCATTGAGTTTTAACAAAATTCACCAAATACCACCATCTTTTTTCAAATTCACCAAATACCATTCACTTTATACACATTATCACAAAATGCCTATTTTCTTAACAAACGTTAGTCTGTTGTTAATGACACTTTACTAATTCACCATATACCATTGTAGGAAAATTTATTTCACCATATGCACACTAATAAAACTTATTTCACCATATACCCAAATCTAATAACGGCTACTACTTTTGTATAACGGCTTCTACTTTTGTATAAAAAAAATAAAAAAATAAAAATAACCGTCATTATATATAATGGCTAGTTTATGTATAAAAGTAGCATCGTATAGGGTGTAAAGCACAACCACACCTTAGTTCATTTTCAAACATGTCTACACACTTTAATTCATTATCCTAATGTAATGAATCTCCATACGTAAAAGTGCTAAACAAAGCATGCTCATGTGGAAGAAAATTTGCAATTAGAACTTTGATTTGGCAAAAGGTCCTCAAAGATTATATTACAAGTGTAGTATTTGTAGGGGTGGGACTTTTCAAACCGAACCGTGAAACCGCCCGTTAGCGAACTGAACCATCACGGACCGATCCGTTTATAAACCGATAAATGTAAACCGAAAACCGAACTGAACCGTTCAATATCAAACCGAAACCGAATTGAACCGCTCAATGTCAACCCGTTACGGACCGTAAACCGATAACAAACCAAACTGCGCAAATCCGAACCGAAACGAAACCGAACCGAATGGTTTATAAACCCGTTAATGACCCGAACCGTTTATAAACCGAAACCGTTTAAACCGAAAAAAAAAACCGTTTAAACCGAACCATTTGTAACCCGCTAACCGTTTAAACCGACCCGTTTATGAACCGAAACCGTTTAAACCGCACGTATAAACCGAACCGTTATAATCCGCTAACCGTCTAAACAGAACTGCCATAACCCGTTAAACCGTTAAAATCGAACTGTTTTCGAATCGCAACCTGTTTAAACTTATCCAATTACAAACTGCTTAATTCAAATTGAATTATTTACAACCTAAATGGCTAAATAGTAAATACAATTAAATAATTAATGTTAATAAATGTAGATCTAATCAAACGGCTTAGGTTTATACAAAGGTTTATATCACCTAGATCTAGGCCAACGACATTATTAATATCGTTTTAGATTACTTATTTATTTTAATTACAAGATATATCATTTGTATCTTTTCATTCCATTAATAAAGTCCACCCAAATTATCTTCATTGTTCCTTGATATTCATGATCATCCAATAAGATAACATAAGATTGGAGATAAATAACATTAAAATTAGAGTAATATCAACAAGCAATTAAAAAAAGTCACCATTTTCATTGATTAAAATTCACAATACATATACCAATACATAATGAAACTACTATCACTACTACCCAGATTAGATTTCAGATTTATCAACTGAAACATCATCAAGTTTAGGGTTGCAAAAAATGATACATGATAAGATGAAGGGAGGAGTGAGAATGTGAGTGATTTGGAAGCAGAATCTTGAAGCAGAATCTTGAAGCAGCAGCCCAGCACCCAAGAGCAGAGGAAATAGCAGCAACAAGCAGGAACCAGCACACGCAATAACAGATCAACAACTTATCCGAAGCAAGGGACTCAGCAGGAACTTATTTTTGTTTTTCAAAATTGCTCTCAGATTTACGTTTATCGTATCATCACTGAGCAATGGTTGTTTTAACTTAAAACTTGAAAAATGCTGCCAGCAAGTACATATACATTGAAGTCTCAACATAAATGACAAGGGCAACGATGATTCAAGAAAAATTAAAACAGCAAGCATAAGAAACAGCAGCAACAAAACTTATCATAAATTCATAACACAAAAGGCAGCAACACAGCACCTCAAGCTGGCAGGAGGCAGGAACCAGCTCATGCAGGCAACAATATAGGCAATAACAACTCAGCAGAGACAACAACCAAAAGGCAAAAGCACTACCAGCAGGCAGTAGCTCATAACAAGTTCAAGAAACTTCAAAATTATAGCTTTTGTTTTTTAAAATTGCTCTCAGATTTACATCACCGAGGTTATTTTAACAAAAACTTAAGAAATGCTGCCAGCAAGTCTGAAAATAAATGACAAGGGCAACGATTTTAAAAGTCTAGAAAAATGCTGCCAGCAAGTCTGAAAATAAATGACAAGGGCAACGATTTTTCAAGATAAAATAAACCACAATGAGACACAAATACCAGTTATGCAGATGAAGCACTTTCGGCTTCAATCTCTTTACCAATAAGGAGGACGTCTTCCTCAACATCCGCTTGATAACCACCGCACCAATTTTGGGTGGTAACCAATGCCTCAACATTCTTTGGCAAAAGTTTACCCCTATATTTGTTCAAAATACGACCACCCAAACTAAAAGAAGATTCAGAGGCCACCGATGTAATAGGAATGGCCAAAACTGTTATCAACATAATGAGCAGTCAAAGTGAGATAGCCTCGGTTAGTACATGCAGTCCACAAGTCACATGTAAAGCTAACTCTACCAGAAACATTAGCCAAAGACTCAAGCAACAAGGATTTATATTTATCATGCTCAGCAATAACATACTTTAACATAGTTTTTCTACAAACATGCTGCACCTTAGGATTCAAATATGCATGAAGTTCCCTAAGATATTCATGCTCTACAATATTTAAAGGATATGCATGGCAGATTATAGCTTTAGCAAACTTTTGTAAATAAGTTTTTTGATCAAATTGTGATTCGTCACCGGACTGGAGACCATGCTTTTCCAAACATGCATTAATATGAGCTCTACAAGTTGAAGTACCCGCTTTACCAGGTGCTTTATATTCTTTGCCACACAAATTACAACGAGCATAATCTACATTTTCATTACCTGTCGTCTTTACAAAAAAAGTGTAATGCTTCCATATACCTGCGGTTCTTTGACGTTTATTAACAGAAGGATTGATAGTGCCGGTATTACTAGCATCATCAACCGAGACAAAGGCAGCTTGAGAGCTAACAGTATCAAAATTTGATTGCCTCTCATAGTCAAATTCATCATACTCGCGAGACATGACTGAAACAAAAAAAAACAGCATTTATAACTTATAAGTACCAAATTAAGTGACAGATTCTACTAATAGTGAGCAATTAAGCGTGCATTGTCTCATGTGACTGACACTGAAGTCACGACAGTGAATCCTATTCACTCAATACCAAAATTCAACTAAATAGATAGTTCATATTTCAGAATTTTATTTGCACTAGTCAATGTTTCAAAATTCAGAATTATACAACAAACGTGATTACAACATATATCCTAACAGAATATAGAAAGTTATATACGATACAGTCACATATGTGTACATTTTAAGTACTAACTTTAAGCCAATCATATACAATGCTTGTATTCCAACAATATGGGTTAAAAATATAAAGCTAAAATCCCAATAAATAAACAATGCATGTATTCCAATAATAATAATCACATAATCTGAACAACCCATCATCATTACTTTTAAATCGAGCATAATAAACAACAAAACAGCACAAATCTACCATTTTCCCGTAAAAAACAAAAATACAATCAACAACAGATTTTACTCATTTTAGGCATATTTCGACTATATTCAAGCAAGAACAACAACAATAATCAAATACAAAAACAGAAAAACTGTATTAAAAAAAAAAACAAAAAGGAAAAAGTAATTACCTTTGACGGCTTGAAGGAGATTTGAAGATGGAGAACTACCTGAACTGGAGATCAAAAGAAAAAATCAAGAATGTAGATTATCAGAACTTGAAATAAAAAAAAAAACCGAAACGAAAACGAAAAAAATCGAATAAATTAACAAAAAAATTACCTTAGGGTTTGACGGCTTGAAGGAGAGGAAGATTTGAAATCAGAAATCAGAAATCAGAACTTAGATCCAAAACAAAAATGAAACGAAAACAAAAACCCTAAATAAACAAACCGAAACAAAAACGAAAAAAATCAAAACGAAACAACAAAAATTAACAAAAAAACGAGAATGTAAAGCGAGAAATCAGAAATGTAGATCCAAAACACAAATGAAACGAAAACAAAAACCCTAAATAAACAAACCGGAACAAAAACGAAAAAAATCAAAACGAAAACAACAAAAATTAACAAAAAAACGAGAATGTAAAGCTAGAAATCAGAAATGTAGATCCAAAACACAAATGAAACGAAATTGAGCTTGAGATTCTTGAGAATTTCAGAACGAAAGAGTGAGAAACTGAGAAGTTAGAGAGAGAAACTATGACAGATTGTGAGATTGAGAGAGAAACGGCTGAATGAGTGAATGAGAATGGCTGAGAGAGTGAGAGTGGGTTTTTTTTTCTAGGTTTAGGTTTTACTTCAGTTGATCTAACCGTCCATATTCAATCTCAACATCTAAGTTAGATCTAACCGTTCATTTTTTTTTTTGTAGATTCTAGAATATTCATCTAGATCTAACGGTCTAGATTTTCTTTGTGCTTTTCTAGGTCTTTTTGACCGTTTTTTTTAATTATTTATTATTATTATTATTATTATTATTATTATTATTATTGTTAGTATAATTATTTGTTAATATTATTATTATTATTAGTTTACTACTATTATTATTATAATATTATTATAATTATTATTATTATTATTACTATTATTATTATTATTATTATTATTATTAGTTTATTACTTATAAGTTATAAATTGTAAGAAACGCAAATGTTTCAAAATTGAAATTGATTCAATACGACATAGTTAATGACTTAATGAGTTAATGGCTTAATGCTCATCAATATGACAATATCTGACATCTGTGAGTCTGTGATTGTATATCTGTATATATAATAAACTATAAAACTAATAATAACTTAATAAGTAATAATACTAATAACTAATAAAGTAATGAAAATCTAACCATTGTTTTTCATGGGCATTCAATCTAACCGTTGTATATTTGACTATTCGTACATTAGTATTGCATAATGCTTTCATCACCACTTTAATTAGTGATTTCGTGATTTCGTCGATTTAACTTATTAAGTTGTTTGAGTTAGTAATCTAAATAAAGTAACAAACTAAATAACGAATCCATTTAATCTCGTGTAAGTTATAATTTATAAGAAATGCAATGTTTGGAAATGGAAATTGATTCAATACGATATTGTTAATGTATATGTAATTATATTATTATGTATATGATGTATATCATATCGTACGAATGTACGGTTGGTATCATTATCATACTATCATAAGTATCATTGCCTCATTGAATTATTGGTATGTACTATAATCGATAAACATATTTAGTCATTTACATATCTGATCATTAAAACTTAAAAGTTTAAAACACTTGTTGATCAATCTAATTGAATACTTGTACATTCTTAATTATCGATTTATCGTATTAATAGTATCAACTCATTAAATCATGGTCATGATTTCGTGATTTCGTCCATTTAACTTATTAAGTTGTTTGAGTTAGTAATCTAAATAAAGAAACAAACTAAATAACGACTCCATTTAATCTCGTGTAAGTTATAATTTATAAGAAATGCAATGTTTGGAAATGGAAATTGATTCAATACGATATTGTTAATGTATATGTAATTATAGATTAATTATTATGTATATCATATCGTATGAATGTATGGTTGGTATCATTATCATACTATCATAAGTATCATTGCCTCATTGAATTATTGGTATGTACTACAAATCTACAATCGATAAACATATTTACATATCTGATTATTAAAACTTAAAAGTTTAAAACACTTGTTGATCAATCTAATTGAATATTTGTACATTCTTAATTATCGATTTATCGTATTATAAGTATCAACTCATTAAATCATGGTCATGACGCGATCTTTAAAACAATCATGAATTCAATTCATGACCCAAACCGCTTATAAACCGAACCGACATGATCCAAACCGTTCATAAACCGAACCAATTGAACTGTGTAAACCCTCTACTAAACCGGCCCATTTCAAACTGAACCGACATGATTCGCACCGTTTATAAACCGAACCGATATTGACCCGGGTAAATCCGCCCCTAAACCGACCCATTTCAAACCAAACCGGCTTGATCCAAACCGTTTGTAAACCGAACTGACATTGACCCGGGTAAACCCGCCCCTTAAACCGACCCGTATCAAACCGAACCGACATAATCCGAATCGTTTATAAACCGACCCGCTTATGACCCAAACCGAATTTAAACCGCAAAGAAATAAACCGAAACCAAACCGAGCCGTGACTAACCCAAACCAAACCAAACCGACCCGCCAGCTAAACTAAACCGTTTCAATCCAAACCGCTCCAAACCGAAACCGACTCAAACCGAGGTCAAACCGAACTGCCAGACCGAAGTCCCACCCCTAAGTATTTGTAATAAATTCAGAGGGTGCGTGAAAGGATATTGGGCAAAATTTTGGATCGAGTTATAAATTTCAAAGTCGGTATTCTTGGCAATGTGTTGATGCACAATTTCATGGATATGAGCTATGTTGAAGCAATAGTTGAAGTAAGTGAAGAGAAGATTAGTACAACAACAAAAACTAGTGCATTGGAGCAATTAAAGTAGGAGTTTTTGTGATTTTAACCATTGTATTTGTAGCAATTAAATAAGTTATTCTTGTAAACAAAAAATTAGTGCTACATGAATATGCAGTTGGAGTAATTTGTGCTTACAAATAAGTTTGTTGTGCAAAAACTGATTTAGGCCTAACAACCAAGCAGTTTTGGTATGTGGTGAAATAAGTTTTATTAGTGTGCATATGGTGAAATAAATACTAGAATGGTATACGGTGAATTAGTAAAGTGTCATTAACGGCAGGCTAACGTCTGTTAACAAAATAGACATTTTGTGATAATGTGTATAAAGTGAATGATATTTGGTGAATTTGAAAAAAGATGGTGGTATTTGGTGAATTTTGTTAAAACTTATTAGTATTTGGTGAAAAATCCGTAGTAATAATAATAATAATAATAATAATAATAATAATAATAATAATAATAATAATAATAATAATAATAATAATAATAATAATAATAATAATAATAATAATAATAATAATAATAATAATAATAATAATGTTTGTCTTAGGGCATGTACCGAAGTTTCTAAACTCTACTTTGCATTGCGTACTTGTCCTCCTAGTACTTTTGAGGCGGCTCAACGCACTTTTGATGGAGCTCTTCGATCTTTCTTGGAGCGTATTATTGTTACCACTTCGTGGCCTGGTTTTGGCGATTAGCGGTGGCGGCTTGCCACCTTACCATTTGCATTTAGAGGGCTTGGTGTTTATTCTGCAGGGGATGTTCGTCATTATGCTTTTCTTGCTTCTCGGTTGCAGTCTGTTGAGTTGCAGACACAACTTCTTCGGCATACTGGCATTGTTGGTCTTGGACGAGCCTATGAGGATGCGTTGAGTCTGTTTAATGGAACAGTGGAGTCTGACATTTTGTGTAATCCTAGTGAGGTCGCTACCCCTAAACTCATGAAGAAATTGGCAGATATGTATTTCACAAAGGTTATCGCTTCTGCAGAATCTGCTTATTCTTTAACTCCTCGACAATCAACATTATGGAAATCACAGCAGGGTGATCACACCTCTGCTTGGCTTCGGGCGGTCCCTATTTCGGGGTTGGGTCAGACGATGAACGCTAAGACTTATCGATGTGTGTTGTGCTACCGGTTGGGTGTTCCATTGTTCTCTATCACGACGCCGTGCTCTGCTTGTTCAAGGGTTTTTGCTAAGGATATTTTCAGTGATCACGCTGTGTCTTGTGCTGGTATTGTGGGCATTAAACATCGGCATAATGTTGTTCGGGATACCCTTGTTGATATTTGCTATCGGTCAGGGATTTCAGCTAGAAAGGAAGTGGATATTGGGTTATCTGGAGGGAACGATGGGGCTCTTGGACCTGCAGATGTGTTACTTTATTCATGGGATCGTGGTCGCGATGTCTGTGTTGACTTGACAGGGTCTTCTCCATTGACACAGTTTGGGCTTTTTGACTTTGTTCCTGGACGGGTAGTAATTGATGCGGCCAATCGATTAGAAGCGAGTCAAGTACGAATCCAGTTCTCGAGCAATCGGATATTGCTTCCTTCCTTTATCTATTTCTTCTCTTGGGGAGTTAGGCTCCGTTCGTTAGAGCTGCTCTGCTCTGCTCTGCTTAAATTAAATTTGCTCAACTCTACTCTGCTCTGCTCAAAAGAAATCTGCTCTGCTCGGCTCTATTTTCAAATAATAATTAATAGTAACAACAATAATAATTAATATTCAATAATAATAATTAATATTTTATTGATGATAATAATTTATTATTTAGAATAATTATAATAATTATTAATATTAAATTTTTTTAATAATTATTAGTATTAATAGTAATTAATATTTATTAATCATAATAATAATTAATAAAAATAATTATCAATAATAATATTTAATAATTCAAACTATTAAGAATTAATATTTAATAATATTCTTAAATAATAATTTCTAATAATTATAACAATTCTTCAAATAAATAATAATAATAATAATAATAATAATAATAATAATAACAATAATAATAATAATAATAATAATAATAATAATATTAATTAATAACAATTTCTTTTATAAACATTTGATATTAGAATCATAATATGTAGAAACATTTTATGTGGGTATTGATTGTTAGTTCATAGAGTTGAATTAATTTTCAAATCTTACCATACATTTTAAGAATTAAAAAAAAGAGGTTGTTTTCAAGTAGTACTTTGTATATTATTATTATTGTAGGGTCCAAAATAATGATTAGGACAAATTTATAAGTAAAATCTATCATTATTACTCATTAAATCATTATATTTTAAAATTTTTGTGAAATAAATATTAGTAAACCATTGTCTTTTATCTTTCTACTAACAACAACAACAACAACAACAACAACAACAACAACAATAATAATAACAATAACAACAATAATAATAACAACAATAACAACAATAACAACAATAACATTAATAATAGTATTAATAATAATGTTGAAATTAAATCTGCTCGACTTGGCTTTGCTCTACTCGGCTCTGCTCTACTCTGCTGCAATTTAATCTGCTCTGCTCTGCTGACCCCTGCTCTTCCCTGCCCTGAAGCTTAAAAGAACAAGGCCTAAGTGAACTTACTAATATACTAAGGCCCCGTTCTTTAGAATTGCTCTTCTCTGCTCAAAAGAAATCTGCTCTGCTCTGCTCGGCTCTGCTCTGCTCTGCTCTATTTTCAAATAATAAGTAATTATAACAACAACAATAATTAATATTTAATAATAATAACTAATATTGTATTGATGATAATAATTTATTACTTTGAATAATTATAATAATTATTAATATTAAAAATAATTTTAATAATTATTAATGTTAATAATAATTAATATTTATTAATCACTAATAATAATAATTATAAATAATAATTTTTAATAATTCAAACTATTTATAATTAATATTTAATAATATTATTAATAAAAAATTTCTAATAATTATAGCAATTCTTTCAAAAAAAAATAAATAATAATAATAACAATTAATAACAATTTCTTTTATAAACATTAGATATTAGAATCATAATATGTAGAAACATTTTATGTGGGTATTGATTGTTAGTTCATAGAGTTGAATTAATTTTCAAATCTTTCCATACAATTTAAGAATTAAAATAAAAAGAGGTTGTTCTCAAGTAGTACTTTGTATATTATTATTATTTTGGGGTTAAAAATACATGATTAAGACAAATTTATAAGTAAAAATTATTATTACTCATTAAATCATTATATTTTAAAATTTTTGCGAAAAAAATTATAAGTAAACCATTGTCTTTTATCTTTCTACTATTAACATATGTTAAATATGGTACACATATATTTATGTTTTCATTCACCTAAATCATATATGCACTTAATAATAATAATAATAATAATAATAATAATAATAATAATAATAATAATAATAATAATACTAATAATAATAATAATAATAAATAATTTTTGGCTTCGGGCGGTCCCTATTTCAAGGTTGGGTCAGAAAATGAACGCCAAGACTCATCGACGTATGTTGTGCTACCGGTTGGGTGTTCCATTGTTCTCTATCACGACACCGTGCTCTACTTGTTCAAGGGTTTTTGTTGGGGACATTTTCGGTGATCACGCGGTGTCTTGTGCTGGTATTACTGTGGGCATTAAACATCGGCATATATGTTTGCTATCGGTCAGGGATTTCAGCAAGAAAGGAGGTTGACATAGGGTTGTCTGGAGGGAACGACGGGGCTTTCAGACCTGCAGATGTGTTACTTTATTCATGGGATCGTGGTTGCGATGTCTGTTGACTTGACAGGGTCTTCTCCATTGAGACAGTCTCGGCTTTCTGACTTTGTTCCTGGACGGGTAGTGACTGATGCGGCCAATCGGAAGCAGGTCAAGTACGAATCCAGTTGTCGAGCAATTGGATATGGCTTCCTTACTTTCTCTTTCTCTTCTCTTAGGAAGTTAGAAAAGGAGGTTGTTGCATTGCTGAAGCGGATCCAAAAGCTCTCGAAGACTCTGAATATTGGGGCGCGTGCTGCAGCTCATATTTTTACTAGGATCGGCTTTTCTATAGCTAGAGGAGTGGGAGTCCAGTTTGTATCTCGGCTTCCCACTAATTTTCTACAGGTTGTATAACTTTGTATGTTTTAAAGATATCAATAACAACAACAACAATAACGACGACAACGACATTGACGACAATGACAACAACTACAACAACGACGACAACAACAACAACGGTTCAAATAGTATCAATTGAAAAGAAATAGTAAGTTCCCTGTCCTCTCCTTTTTTTTTTGGGGGGGGGGGGTGGGGGGAGCTAGGACTTATAAAAAAGTAATCAATTTTTTCCCTATAATTATTGGAAAATATTTGTTTGACATTGCAATGGTTTTCAAATATTTGATTGTAAGGTTTTAAAATACGTTCAAGCGAATCAGATAAATTTCATCCTTACGTCTACAACAAATTAAATTCTTAGACTATCTCTTCGAAATAGATGTATATATTCATACGATGAGTGTGAGGAATGTCCATAGTGTAAGATCTAATCAAAAATCATAGTTTAGATGTAAATATCTTTATTTAATTCTATTTTATGATTTTGATAATTGATGTGTCTAATTTATATAGTATTTTACCCCCATCCCTTGGTCATAATTAGTAGTGTTTTCGGCTCTTTAGAGCCACTTTTGTTACTAATGGGTGTTTTCTAGTGTTTTCGTAGTTATCTTGAGTTTTATAGGAAATTGCAATTTTGGAGCATTTTCCCGGGTTTTCTTGGAGCAACTACGGACATTGGAGGAGCACGACCGTTTTGAAGCCCAAGACCGGTCAGAGTCATCAAGCCGGTGATTAAGGGCTCGACTTGTGGAATATGAGCGTTGGACCGAATATTCAAGACCCCAAGTGGGTATCCAGATTGGACTAAGAAACAAGGCCCAATCAAATTTCCAAGCTCATTGGAGAAGTCGAGCCCAATCGGGTGAGCACTAGCCCGATCGGGCGTCGCTGCGAGGATGATGGTGCGAGCAAAAGGCGCGCTCGATCGTACAATTTCTACGCACGATCGGGCGGCCTCCCTGATGCTACATGCGAAGAAAAAGGCGCGCCCGATCGGGTGGCCCTTCGCCCGATCGGGCGCGTGTTTCTGAAGACCTTTGTTTGACGAATACTTAGTTTCTAATTAGGAGTAATGAGAGGTTTTGTATAAGTACAATTTAGTAGTTTTATATTATTTATCTCTTCTCTTAGACTTTCTATCTATACTTAGTATTTTTCTCTCTCTAGATTTCTCTCTACAACTTTACTCTTGTTCTTGATTCAACTCCTTAATTCCGTTAACTTTGGTAACGATTTCTTTTTTATTAATTTCAACAATTTTATTCCTTTACTCTATCATGACTCCTTTTATTGCTTTGTTTAGTTTAGATTTAATTATGTCTGAGTAGTTTAATTCTAGGGTTTATGGGGATCCATAATTAATATGAAGGGATAATTTGTTATTGTTGATTATTGATATTGCATGATAATTTCTTATTGAATTGTTTTAATTCTTTACAATTGGATTATGAATCGAGCAGATGTGATTTGATTGTAAAAGTATAGGAATATTAAGTTGATGAATCGAGCAAATGTTAATTTGGTATTAAAGGTTATTTTCAATAGGAACTTAGATCTAGTAAATTGCGAGAGCCTATTAGATCTATGTTGATTAATAAATTACGAGAGCATGTTAATCATGTTATTTGTGCAATGTTAATTATTGATTGTTATGCTTTATCCCGGAATATTAATTATTAGTGAACCTGTGACCCTAGGCTTCCTTATTATTGATTTCTCCCTAAACTTATTCTTCGTAGTATAATTATAATTGCTTTAAACAACAACTTTTGATTACTTAATAACTTAGATTATAATAATTAATTAGGAATAGAAAGACTTGTTTCCCTGAGGATTCGACCCTACTTCCCTATCTACATTAGTTAGTGGACTTAGATAATACTTTTGATTAGGTGATACGACTTTAGCCTTCAATAATTTATATTTCATTTGTAGGCCATGTGTCGCATTACTTTTTATTAATGAATTGATTTTTCTTTAAAAAGAGTTTTTTTTATAAGTTTTCATCAATCCTAATAGCCAATCAGGTCAAATAAAATTTTATTAAATATTAAATATATTATACAATAGTATCATATCATAATTTTCTTAGAATTACAATATTTTTTTTGTTGTGTTATTGTTTTATTATTACTATTATAATACATTAGCACTTACTAATTAATAATTGATGAATTATCACTCTGTAGACACCCATTTGTGTCTCCCCAAAACCAAACCCAGTGATGAATATCTTTCACGTCGAATGATAATCGGATGAATAAAAGTGTGAAAAGTCTAGTGATGCGGTTGTTTTTATTAAAAATCATTCTTTCTGTTTTTAAAAACCTGATCTATTTATGAAAATATCCAGTCCAATTTAGTTTAGTCCATGATAAGGGTCTAATAATAGTGTAGTTGGATTGAGCTTGAAAAGAGTTTTCCAATTATATATTATAAGCCTAATCCGATGAATATTGTGGAAGTTATGGCCAAAACACTAAGTTGGGCCCGATTTGGTTCTTACATGCTGCCCAATGATCTAGAGGAGGGCCTATTTTTATTCCTAAAGCTAGTAGGATTGATTATAGTCTTCTAGAAATATCTGGAAGGTTCTCTTTTATCCTAATAGGATTGGGATTGATAATTATGTTTTACGAGTTTTACTTGGAATAAAATAAGTGTTTTTATGAAAATACGGTTTTAGCCTTAACACGGATTTTATGACTTAATTCTATTGAGAAGTGGATTCCGCATGGGAAAACGTGTTATTTTCCAGAACAGCGCTTGACGCCAGATCTGTCGCCTGGCGCTGGTCTTGTCGCCAAGCGACAGGAGGTGTTTTACTCCGTTTAAAACTCAAACTCTTTTCTATCGGTTTCCGAACCATTTTTTTTTATAAATAAGGTCCTTGGACCTCCGTTTTGAATCATCCACAATCATCACAATTCTCTCTCTTCTCTCTTGAGCAATATAGCTTTCTTTCTCTATCTCTTTCTAAATCAATCCTTTTGCAAACACATTTTGCACTCATTAGTTTTAGACACACCTAGCCAAGTTCCAAGTTGCCTTTGCCCTAGACGTGAAAGGTTGATAATTTATGAGGGTTTGGTCCCAAATCCAATCTAAACTTTTTAACTCTTTCTTTCATTTATTTGATTTAATTCTTTGATTTATTATTTTATTAAAGTGACTAACGCGTGTATTTTGTTATTAGAAAGAGGTATGAGGCTTCAAAGTAAGTAATTAGCTTACTCCCTTTTATTTTGATGTAGGAAGCATATTATTTCCTAGTATCATGTTAGGATGTTTTTATTGATTTCTAGTATCATGTTTAGGTTGTCTATTCTTTCTAATATCATGTTAGTACCATGTTAGGGTTAAAGTTTTGATCTTTAATGTTTAGTGACATGTTAGCGTTTGTTACAAATCTTGTTAGTATCATGCCTAGGATCTTGCTATTAATATTATGCTTTATTGTTAACATGGTTGTTATGATTATGGTTATGATGATGATTATAATTATTATGTTGCTTGATTGTTATTATTGTTATTTCTTGATCACGCCTTTTATGCATGTTTAAAGGGAATTTGTACTTGAAATCACGCCTAATAAGATAATTAATAATTTAGTTTAGGCTAATATGATTTTAATTCAAGCGACCACCAATAATAGATTTATTTGTGCATTAAATTTCAACCAACATAGATTAAACAGGTTTAGGGATAATTTAATGATTGCATGTTAGTCAAAAAGCTCACATGAATACGAGTAGAATAAGTAGATGCCTATTTTAGGGCGGGTTTAATCTCTTTTAGATTGGATTCGTACCCTCTTCCCCGAACACCAGTCTTGGTTTCAAACCTATTGGAGTTGACGATCTCATGGATCGTTAAGGGTGTAACCTTCACCCTGTGAATGGTTTACAAGTTCCTAAAACTTGTTGGCGACTCTTTTATTCTAGATTTCTTCCCTTTGGACGCCATCATACTTTAGTGTATAGGTATGATCACAGTGGGGTTCAAGTTTGGGATAATGCTTGAAATAATCCCTACACACTCCCTTTGTTTCATAATTTAAGTCTCATTTACGAGCGTATATCATCGAAAATCTTTATACCAAACATTAATCTCACATAAACAAAATTTATAAAATTAAGATATTAATAATGTTTACAAAGACGAATTAAATTGATATCATGTTGAGCCCATAAACAACCCACATGTGAGCGTTCTCTTGTCCCACACTAAAAGACTAAAGAGGGAGTGTAGTGGTAATGGAATAATCCCACATTGAAAGAATTCAAGAGTTACCACCACTATATAATACTAAGGGGTTACTCCTCTCAGTGCCATATGGTGTTGAGGTGGAACCTCATTTGTCTTGTAAAGTGGTTGACTTACACTCTCTTGTGGCGAGTGCGGCCCAGACCCGTATTTAACATAATATCAGAGTCAGGCCCATGATCTCATGATTGGGGCCTTAATGGCTAAAGTATACTGGGCCAAAAATTATGGACAACTTACATGTGAGGGGGAGTGTTGATCCCATGACCAACCCACATGTGAGCATTCTCTTGTCCCACACTAAAAGACTAAAGAGGGAGTGTAGTGGTAATGGAATCAACATTGGAAAAATTCAAGAGTTACCACCACTTTATAAGGCTAAGGGGCTACTCCCCTCATTGCCATATGGTTTTATTGAGGTGCAACCTCCTTGGTCTTGTAAAGTGGTGGACTTGCACTCTTCTGTGACGGGTGTGGCCCAAACTCATATTTAATATATCATATGACTATATTTGTAATTCTTATAATTTATGTAAGAGTAATCAAAATGAATCCATCTAAGATTTAATACTCAAAAGATTCTAAAAGTGATTAACATTATAATTACTTTTAAAGTAGATTCAAGCTGAATTACTTTTACTAACAGCTCAAAGTAAAACTTTTGAGAATGGAGGAAGTATATATTATTGGGTGAAAAAAGTGTCTACCATGAAAGGGAAATGAGCACTTTATGATGGAATGACAAGAGTGCGTATTTTAATTATTTTATTTGATATTTCAATAACAAAAACTATTGGATGCGTCCAGCCGCACCCAACAGTTTGTGCGACTAGGAGATATCAAGAGCTGCAGCGACAGAGGTAGAGGTTGCAATTGCCGAAAAGTCGCATGGCAACTCCGTATCCATTGCAACGAAGGAGTAATCATCGATCAAAGATCGAATAAAAAAATTCATATTCAAGATTATCATACCTCATCTTAATCGATTGAACAAAGGCCATGAATAATCCAAAACTAATCGATTTTTTAGGGTTCTTCAATCGTCACTTCTTCAATCAAGAGAGTAGTGTTTTCTTGAAGAAGTGCACTTCTGTTGCGATTTGTGGACTGTGATGGGTTGCGATTTGTGGTGGTGTGGGCTGCGACAATATTGTGGTGGTGCTGCGATTTTGTGGTGGTGGGCTGCAAGTTGTGGCGGTGGGCTGCGATCTATGGTGGGTTCGGTGGACGGCGGTGGCACTAACGGCAAGGAGAGGCTCGGTGGCCGTACTAATTTCTCGAGGAGGAAAGGGAAGTGGCGTGAGGACCTGCTAACATGAGAGAGAGAAAGCAATAGAGGAAGAAGAAGAAGAAGAGGGAGAGAGAAGAGAGAAGAAATAAAAATATTTTTTAATTTTATATACTTTGTATATCAACCAATAAAAGTAACATATCAGCCAATTGATGTTTGATATCAGTCATTATTATGGACATATTAGACATCAATAAAAACGTATCAGCCAAAAAAAGGAACCTATCGGGCAACAAAAGATACATATCAGCCAACAAGAGGAATATAACAGCCAATAAAAGGTACTTATCAGCCAAGAGACGGAACATATCAGCCAACAAATAAAGCATATCAGCCACCAAAAGGATGAAACCAGCAAACAAAAGCAACAGGTAAGCCAACAAAAAAACACATCAGCCAACATAATAAAACATATAAGCCAACAATTAAAATATACATATCAACCAACAAAATAAGTGTATCAGTCAACTAAAGAAACATATAAGCCAAATGATATCTGATATCAGCCAACAAAAGGGAAAAAAACATATCAGCCAACAAAAGGAATATATTAGCCAACACAAAAAACATATAAGTCAACTTGTTAAATATATCAGCCAAGCCTTTCGCACCAAACAGTTCGTGCATTCGTCTGCACGCAATACCATCTCTTTCAAAAAAAATGTGAATTGTATTTTATGATTGAACTTTTAGGGCCTATGGTTGATGAATCTAGCACATATCCATTATACATAAACACTAGCAAGCAATATCCAAGAAAGATTTGGCTTTTGTTCTTGGATTGATCGGTTTATGGTACGTAAAAATTTTAGTCCAAAAGGAAACTTATTTTAAGGCTAGTGTGTTCAGGTGCTACCAAAATAAATGTCCTCCCCCGAATACCATGAAAAACTTCAATATAATAAGAAGAGGATAAGGGAGTTATCGATTTAACAAGCAAGCTGTCTACCAATTTAATTTTAAGTTTACTTAGAATAAATTAATCTTCAATTTGGTGAAAATGTTAGAGTTTATGTTCTCTTCACCTAATAGGCTAACATTAACCAAATACTAACAACACTTAATTAAAATATTTTTAGTTTTTTACTAATGAAACTTATATTAGATGCAAGTTAAAGTTAGGTAATCATTACTAGAAAAAATTTGTATAAGACTGTCTTATCAAACTAAGTCACTACAATACCGCAGTCTTGACTCATGAATGTGGACCTATCCAAATTTCTCTCTCCCCTTGACTCTTCTCACTGATTAATATGTGGTCAACACTGTTATGATGGTAATTTTATCTTATTAAAAATTTGTAAACCGTTATTAACTCTTATTTGAATCTTGAAATTTTCTTATCTCGGATAACTTATTAAGTTTTATCGATAACTGAATATAAGGTGCCTTAATTACCATATTAATATTAGGGTAATGCTATACATAGTCCTTAGGGCTATATATAAGCATTGAATTTACTCTTGAAAAATATATAAAGTTAGGAATTTATGACAAAAACACACGCAAATTGGTGTAATTAGTGCGTTTTTGTCATGATTTTCTAAATTTAAACAATTTTCAAGAGTAAATTAAATACTTGTATGTAGCCCTTACAGCTATGTATAGCATTTTCCTTAATATTACCACATCATGAACCCCATGCGTAACAAATTAAACCTTTTTAGAATCTCCTTGAGATGATGAAGTAGACCACCACTCATTCTAAAGGCCAATCTCCAAAGGAACACCGACTACTTAAAAGCGGTTAGAGAGTAAACTAGATTCCTGCAATTCTACTCTTCATCATCAATATTAATGTTATAATTTATGTCAATGATTAACTTGGCAAAGCATCTCAAATTAAAGCAACATTGATGTTAAGTTAGTGACGTGGAGCTTTGCTAAACCACCATTATTTAGCCATGCATCTCCTATCTCAAAACATTTGGTTGTTTACGGAGTAAATAGAAAGTTACATGTCAGTTTGTCCCACGTTAAAAGATGTTAATCTGGTGATTACCAAGGACTTGGAGAACAATAGGCCTAAATTGATATAAATATCTCCGAGTTTGTTCTAATCCTGGATATCATAACACAAGGCTATCAATTAGTCTAATTGACATCTATAATAGCCCCAATTTCAAATAAGATAATATATCAATATAAAAATGACAATCATCATAAGTAGGGGTGTCCATTCGGTTTTTGGTTTGGATTTAACCCAAATCCAATCCGATCCGAAATAAAATTCGGTATTTAATTTTCAAATTCAATCCAATCCGAATTGTTACTTAATCCAATCCAATCCAATCCGAATTATACTTCGGTTATTTGGATCCGATCCGAAAATCCTAATTAAATATGTTGCTAGTTTTGTTTTGTGTCTAATGCGATTATAAAAATAAAATTGCAATAATAAAATTTCAATTCTTGAAAGTATAGTAGTACATGATTTATACAAGTATTGAAAACATAGGTTTACATGATTAATAGTATTATAATCATAAACATAGTTTAACTTGATTAATATTAACAATATTTTTTCGTAAAATAACGCTTTCATAATTCGGTTATTTCGGTTTTTTGGATCCGAATAAGGTCAATCCGATCCGATCCGAAAATTCGAATTTTCAAAAAAATTCAATCCGATCCGATTTAAGATTTGGATCCGATCCGAATTAATAATTCGGTTTGGATTGGATTGGATTTCGGTTTTTATCCGAATAATGGACACCCCTAATCATAAGTACATATTATAAGTATATCTTAGATGCATCTTTAATTTCTCAATTTCTTATACTATCTTAATTTGTAGAGCTGTCACAATTTTCTATCATTATTGATTTGCCAATGATAAACTTGGCAAAACATCACAAGAAAACATTAAAATTAAGGAAGTGATGTGGGATCATTTAGTCCTTTCAAGTCTCAAAATATCTTTCAACATAAACAAAAAGTCGCTTGTGAGTTTGTCCCACATTAAAGGAGAAGAAAGATGACTCAAATGTTAATCTGATGATTACCATTTGCTTGTACAACGAGAACAACTAAACTTTAATGACATTTATGCAGAGTTTGCAGACCATATTTGAGTTTGTTCTATCATAATCCAAGACTTTACCAGCTAATCTAATTGACACCTACACAGCTACACTGGCCAGTCTCCCAAATTCAAATACGAAAATATATCACTCCAATCATTATAATAAATATATATAAATATATCCTAGATGCATAATCTTAAATTGTTCAATTGGTTATACTATCTTAACTTGTAGAGCTAGATGTTACATTTATCACCAACATGACTAAATATTACTCCAGACCCTTCGTTTTGCTGACCCAAAATCAGTCGACAAAAAGGCATTTGGGACGGGCGAGCCATAGAAAAAAACAATTTTCTTGAATAACAAAAGAAAAATAGAGAGAATAATACTTAGAAAAGCTAGGTACAATGTAACAAATTAGCCATAATGTTTGAAAGATTAAATGGTATTTATGAATTTCATACTATCGAAGTAAAATGCTTACTGACTTCATTAATTGAATCTAATTGTTGGGAATTGCGTTTTAATTATAAAAATGAAGTTGCATGCAAGTTGAGGCTTCATACATCATTGTTCATGTTTTGTTCCAATCATTTTTAGCCACTAAGTGTGTCTAACATTAAACATTTTCATTTGCAGTTTGTAACTGTTACTTCCTATTTTTATATTAAGGAATTGTTTGTTATCATCCTAAAATATATTAGTTTTTTAATAGATATAATTAGGATTTTAGAGACTATAATAAGTAGTTAGTTAGTTAGTTGTCATTTCAATTGCAAGCAGTTGGTTTTCCAAAATGGGTAGAAAATAATCCCAAATTCCCAATTAGTAGTTGTATCTATAACTATATACTAAAAGCAAATAAAAAGTGACACATGTCAGCATTTAGTTAAAAATTTTCCCTCTAAAAAAAATTATGTAATTCTTTTTTTTTTTTTTTTTTTGCCCAAAGCATATTAGGAAATATTTTGTTCAATTTAACTTTTTCTTCCTATTTCAATTCTTCCACACCTTTTACATTAAGAAAAAAAATAATTTTATTGTAATGCAATATTTCTCTCCCAAATCAATAAGTCTATTAACAGCTACTCATATAGAAAAATAAGCCGATATATTATTAAAAAATATACTCATGTTTATATCATACAACCATACGGGTACGTACAATTTAGATAATCTATTTAGAAAATTTTAAAAAATATGGAACTTTATCATACTTTTTAGGAGAGAATAATTTGTAAGAAAATTGTTGATTTATAAATTGTTGCAAATTTTTATAAAAAATATGATAAAAGTATAAAACTGTGCATTGCATGGGACTTAAAGCTAGTTTGGAATATAATTCAAACTACACGTATTGTTCGTTATAATCTAAACTATTAACACGTGTGTGCAAAAAAATAAGAACCCAAAAATTGATGGAATTTTTCCAATACCTTTAATAATTACTTCGTATTAATTTTCATCTTTAAAATGAATTTCTAAAGTATATAAAAAATTAAATCTACTCGTAACATTAAAACTTCAAAATCCTATAAAAAAAAACATTTGCTATTCTCTCTACTAAATTAGCTTCTTAATCAATTGCTAAAGCTGAATAAAACACACACTAAGAAGAAAAAAATAATTACAAATGCGCAAATTTAATTAACCATCGAATACCATACATTAGTTTAAGTTGATGTTAATTTAAATGTGAATAATCGTTGGTGCCGTCATATGTTTTTTTTTTCCGCAAGTTCAAACTTAGATGATAATTTCCGGTCTTGTGGGAAGATTATTGTTAAATTTTGAATTAAAAAATTTAAAAATTAGCTATACTTACATGAATTTAAAAATACATATTACATATGCAATTGGAATATTCCAAAATATTTTATTAAAAATAAGTTAATATCATATCACACATACATGATGATAGCTTGGGTTATTCGGAATAAAATGTATAGCTTGGATTATTTTACACAAATCAAAATTAGTAGAGACAATTCATTCGAAAAAAAAAATGGAGAAAATCAGTTAAGAATATTTATATTTGAATTATTCTCCAAGCTGGTTTTCGGCACTTCAAACATTAAATTTTTGGTTCAATTTCGATACATGTTTAACCAGTTTATACTCGTTTCGAATCATCAGGTAGGTGTTTAGAATTCAATTCATTCAATTCCAATTTGATTTTAGACTAGTGAACGGGCAGTAGTCGCGAATATGCCCTAAATTAAGTAATTTCCATTTCTTAGGTCTAACTACCGTAATAAAGTATATATAGGATAAGGTGCAATAAGAGGGTTGACCCTTAAAATGGTAGCTTAGTATAAGTGGTTTATGCACCAATCGATTCTTTTCTGTCATATGCGTGGCATGCGTTTGATTAGGTCACATGGTGAGTCTTCGTAGAGTCATGAGACCCTACATTATGGGAGAGACCTTGTCCCATAAAACTAATGTTAATTAATTACTTAATTGTTAAATAGAATATTTTAGTGAAAAAACGTGATTGATTTGATTAAATTGGTTATCACTCCTGTGGCAATTTGACTGTTATAAACTATTACAATGTCAAAATAAAAGTTGTGTAATTTATAATTTTGTAATACGTAATACTATCCACCGTCTTTTTTGTAACATCTAAACATCTGTTTTAGATAACATGCATCTTAGATTTTGTTTCTAATATTAAGTGATAGATATTATCCTTATGATAATATTTGTCCTTCAACTTGGTATCAAGAGCCAGCGTGACACAAAGATCACGGGTTCGAATCTCATTCACCCCTCTTTTCAACAAGAGGGATGTTAAGCGTTGAATATGAGGAGGGACCATGCTTCATTCACACTTCAAACCTAACGAGCACTTGTGTGAGGGGGCCTGATAGAGTATAAAACATATTCTTAAGCCTCAACCAATAGTTAAGTTTTTGGTTGAAATGGTCCGTTAACATTAAACATCATTAGAAATTAGATTACAAACATTTAAAAAATAGTGAATGACTGAAATTGTATTGTGTTGTCTTATTATACATTTTTCAATAGGCAAACACAATTTTTGATAAGGACTCTTACAGTCTTACTTAGACTTCGATTCTCACAATTTTTTATATAGGTTCAATTTTTGTGGAATAAATTATTAAAAGTAGGCGGACAAGGTTACGGTATCCCTATGTCTGGGTAACCTCACTTGGTACTTAAGATTTGAACCTTAGAATTCTATGATTTAAGGTAAGTCCCTTACCAACTTACCAAGTGATCAAATCAATTCTTGCTTAATTAATAATAGGCAATTAGGCTAGCTAGTGCAAGACTTAATTGAATTTTGATAAAGAAGGTCCCTCAATCACAATTTATCTCTCAAATAAATACGTTTAACTATGGATGATAATGCACATTTTTTTGTCTGTGTGTGTGGGGTATATCATCAAATCTACTAAGCCAATTGTAAATACTAATACAATTCCTCTCAAGGAAGGACCCATAATTCTATTATTATTGCTTCGATAGACAGTCATTGATGATATAGTGAGTTTGGATTGTGATTTATGAAACCATAGATGTAGATGTCAGCTAGATTAGTTAGCAAAAGAAACGTCACATGATACCTAATACTCGGTTTTGCTGGATCAACTCATTAGATATTCTATATTTTTGGATGACTTTACAATCTAACTTAAAACAAATCAATCTATGGATAGAACAGTTTACTAATTCACTAGAGATCTTGACTTGTGCTTACTATGCCGGCCACTTCACGTACTACATAAACAAAAACACAAACAAACAAAGAACCGACTTTCACCTACAAAGGAATTGAAAAACTTCCCTTTTAAGTTAGTCAATGGTCAAGTAGTATGAATTAGGGAATTTGAGTAATCTGAAATACTGACAAATTTAGGAAACATTTTATGAACATATGACCAATTTAAGATACTATCATGTATAAGATCCTTCAAATCTTACAAGAATCTTATTAATAATTAACAATTGGACAAAATAAGACTTTTAGGTACCATTTTATGTATGTTTTGTATTTTGGATCATTAGAAAGTATTTTTATATTATTTTATAGATTATTTTTTGTAAACCTTGGACTAACTTTCCAAATTTCCCAAATCTTGTTGAATGTGATTGTTTCATTCGATTCTCTAATGGGAGGAATATTAACTTGTTTTTAGGCAGCATAATTAAGGGTTGCAAATAGCCACATGGAAACATGAGAAATGCAAACCTACCGCTTAATTGTATCACTAAGCTAACTAATTAAGGCTAGTCAAATGTTGTTATAAAATTATTGTTAATTAATGTTGTTAAAAAAGGATAATTAAAAAGGGATTAATAAATATATGAGACGTGGAGTTTGCTAATTTTGCGCAAGCACATGTCAAGAATGTTGTTCAATCCAAAAGTAATTCTCTACTCCTTTGACTCACTTGAACTAACTTCTATTATTAAACGAATGTGATCATTTGGAACAACACATCAATGATTCAAGAAAGTTTTGCATTACTATAATATCGCACCCACTATCATAGTCTTTAGTGATTATAAAAAAATGACAATTTTAAGATGATATGGTTCAATATAAATAATGTAGTGCAATAACTTTCATTTTGACTTTCTAATTTATTATAGATTTTATATTGTTTTTCATATATGGGATACGTCACACACTTAATTAATGGTGCAATATTTTGATTTAGTAACTGGAAATATGATGATTAGTAAATTTATACGAATTTGTAAATTGATACCAAATTAAAATCTGCTTCCTCCACAAGAATGAAGTGTCCATATATCAAGGAAAGAAAAGGGTGAGTTATGAGTCAGATAATGTCATGGCGTCATACATGTTAGGTTTAGATTAATAATGTGTATGTGCTTATCTTTTAA
This sequence comes from Chenopodium quinoa, assembly GCF_001683475.1. Classification (NCBI taxonomy): domain Eukaryota; kingdom Viridiplantae; phylum Streptophyta; class Magnoliopsida; order Caryophyllales; family Amaranthaceae; genus Chenopodium; species Chenopodium quinoa. Next base: position 2,314,058 of record NW_018744113.1, on the reverse strand, counting down.
AATAACATTTTGAAAAAATCGAAGGGAGCCTTTCTTACAAGTTTCAAGCCATATATATGTGAAATGAAAGAGTAGTTTTTAAAAATTAAATCAAGTTTCAGTAATTCATTAAATTATATATATGATCATGGTTATAGGTTTTCTGGGGTATACATTCGATACACAAGATCATAAAATCCAACTTTGTATCAAACTCAATGTTTTAGGATCAACCTCAAAAGAATGAAGGATCTTCCTTTTCAAACTTTTCTCACCAAGTCTTAATAAGATTCACAATTATCACCATCTCCACTTTCAAGTAATGGTCCTAAATATCTCTATGGCCTTTATTTCTCCATGCATGCCCTCCTACTATAATTTACATGATTTTAGATCATCTCAATGTACACCTGAATTGTAGTATCATAAAATAAAATTTATTACTTGACTATTTTGGGATGATCAAAAGCACTTTAAGCGAGACTCTCGCAATATTATTATAAGGAAGTTGGAGGAAACCAAACATCTCTACGTTGGTTTGTGGTGTGCTTTGCATAGTTATTGCATGGAAAGGATAGAAGAGTAATGTGTGCTTTCCCAAACCACAACTTTCATGCACGTACAACGGCAGCCTTCTCCTTGATTCAAGGACCGGGACTCACTTCATTTGGTCCCGTACCCTAGGCTAAAACACTAGCGTAAAAGTCTCTAAATACGCAAATCTATATGATACACACTGAAGCGAAACTAACTATTGCAAGTTTTTCTCAATTTTAAAAATTTTATATTAAACTAATTGGAGATCAATCAGATCATACTATTCCTCCCTTGGGCCCCTTCCCCAATTATAAGTTCCAATGTGGTCCAAACACGAAATATTTTGGTCTTGCCAATTAAGACTAAATTATTATTCATGAATGTAGACTAAATACCTCTCATTAACAACGAACTTTTACCCTAATTTTCATTCATAAAGATGTACATAATTGTTTAAGTTGCTAAAATTATTGTAATAGCAAACTAATATGTACACATACAAAAAAAAACGAGAATATCAAAGTAGTTTAAAAAGGAAAAACAGTGGTTTTTTTGTGATTAAACGTTTATAACTAAAATTTTATCGATAAGGACTTCTATTATTATTCATTTCGGAAGATTCTAACCTCTGGCTCAAACTAGTTGAACACCCTTAATTGGAAGGTAACCTCCATCTAAAGCAAATATAATATGTCTTGTATAAGATGGTCTTATGTTTTTCAGTTTTATTGACTACTGAGTTCAACTTTTTTTTTTTTTTTTTAAACTTGTTTTATGGCGTTTAGAAAGCCACAAGAACAAGAGATGAGAATCGATCCTAGGATTATCAAACACCAAGAGGAGAGCTTTAAACACCTGAGTAGTTATCTCTCACTCTTAGCTTTTTTTTACTTATCATTTAATTAATTGTATTGTCATTAAATTGGTCCACTTATATATATATTTTAATTGTAGTAGGAAAACCCTTCTCTAGTGGATAATTTTGTATATATATATATATATTCCCAATTCTAAGAAGAGAAATTAAAGTGGCTGCAGGTTTTATAAATAACTTGCGATGCAAGATACCCTTTCCACCATATTCCACGTGGGCACCAGCGCATGCATCCTTGTAAGCATTACCTCGTGAATAAGGCAGCTTGGATAAGATATACATGCATATTTCTATTTGAAACATTTGCCTCAATGTTGTTACCAAAAGCCTCCTTATTAGCCAGCTAATGCTTAATCTTTTGATTATAAATAAACATGCATTGGTTAAATGTTTCAAGTATGATTAACAAACTTAACACATAAATCAAGAGAAAAGTTTTTAATGATAGTGCTTCACACACGAATTCCGAATCTATGTCTTCATTATAATAGATCTCCTAATTGAACTCCTTAATTAGAGGGTTCTAATGTATGCTTCTTTGATGACGATTATTATCTGAAATTTCTGGTACATCCCTCGGTTTTTTTGGAAAAATAAATTAGACTTCGTCCCAAAATATATATATTACTTTAAATTTTAACAATAATTAACTGATATAGAGATTTCTTGTGATGTATGAAATGTTGTATCAATAAACTATATTGGGTCGAGTACAAGTTCACATTGAAAAACAGTTCGATCATATAGAAGTCTAACATGATTTCATCCTAATACTAATTGGTGGTGAGTCAAGTATTCCATTAATTCTATATGCTAGTAATATTCTCTCTACTTTTTCAACACAAGATAACAAGTTCCAAGTAACATATTGTTTTTATTTCCCTAACACTCCCTCATCAACATGTCAACCACCTTCAATCTACATTGCAATCTAATTAGGTCAAAAACTTTCTTACCTTGTAGTTGTAGGGCTATCTTTAGACTTTCAACATGAGCTCAATTGATCAGTTCAAGAAAAATACATTTAAATAAGGGTTAGTCAAGAAATTACAACTATAATAAGTTTGAACAAGTTCAGATTATTTCAGATAAGTTCTAGTAAGTTCAAATAATATTTTGGCCTTTTAATATTTGTTTTGTTCACGCCTCTCCTCTCCTTTTCTCTCCTCCTCTCTTCTAGGATTTCTCCAACATCTTGGCCGTATAGGCATCGGAAATTAGACTATTTCCGACCCTTTTCCCTTATTTTCATTTTGTTTTGCAATTTAAGTTTCAATAAATCTACACAAGTAGTTCGTCCGTCTCCCTATGGTCGAGTGTCTCCCTATGGTGGAGTCGTTAGTTTTTGTTAGTTTAGTTGTTTGTTTATGTTTAGGGTTTGTTTGTGTATTAGGGTTAATAAAAAAGGTAATCATCTTTTGCCCTATTGTCAGTTCTTTGGTAATTAAAGATTTGTTCGGGATCGCAATGGTTGTCAAGTTTTCAAATGCGTTTAGGCGAATCAGATGAGAATCATCCTTACGGCTACAACAAATCATTAGACTGTCTCTCCGAAAAAGTTGTATATTCCAGCGATGTGTACGAGAGATGTACCATAGTGCAAGATCTTTTTAACGATCGTAGTTTCGATGAAGGAAACCCTAATTTGATTCAATTTTATGTTTTTGTTATTTTCGATTTCATTTGTAGATGCTGGATGACGTTTTATTAATGAATTAATTTGTTTCCAAAAAAAAAAAAGGCCTAGTGTTTTAGCCATAAGAGCGTTGTTGAGAATCGATCCCAAAATCTTCTAGAATCGAGAGAGAAGCTCTAACCACTTAAGTTATCCCTCACTCTCAAGTTCAAATAAGATAAGATAAGTTAATATACGTGAAAATCAAGTGTATACATGACACCCTAAATACTAGAATTCAATGCATCAACATCAGCCTCAACATCATCAACTACAAATTGATTTGATTAGTAACAAAGAAATCCTCACAAAGTTAGATTTTATAGCTACCCACAATCCACTATGCATATACAGCTATAGGAACATTCTCAAGGGTAACTACTACCTCTATTTCTTACTATGTGCAACATTTAAGAAAAAAGAATGGTACACATTATGTTCAACAAATAATAATTTATTTTCTCTGTAAGTAGTCATTTCTCTCTATCTCTCTCTTCATCATTTGAACCTATATTTTTCTCTCTCTATTTAACATTCACAAACAAATTTTGCCTAAAACTCCATGTGGCCTTTGATGTACATAATAATATAATATGAAACGGAGGTAGTATAATATTTAGAAATTTCTTTCAATCCCAACGAGACTTAAGCGGTAATACATTTTCATAATATATTAGAATGTGGCATTAATAAACAATTTTTATAAGTTGCATATTAGAATATGACATTAATAAACCAATTTCATTCGTTGCATATTGTAGCGAATGTAAAACTAAATATAATCATTATTGTGAAAAAGCATTTTTCTTGAAGTGTTATGGCATGTTCAGACTTTAAATTTTGTTAATATTTTTGAGTGTTTGACAATGTAGTTGTGAGAGTAGTTTTTTTGTGGTAGAGGTAACTTTTTATCAAAAGCTAAAATTATTAGCTTTCGAAAATTAAAAGTGATTGTTGACCTTTAATTAATTTTATAATACTAATACTCCCTCCGTTTTTTATTTTTTTATTATTTTTTTATTTCCATCACTTTCCTTTTATGGGTGTTTTTTTAACTGCATCACTTCTATATTTGGTAACTTTTTACTATATTTATTATTTATCTCTCTTATTTTAAACCATACTCAAATTATTTTATCATTTCGCTCTCTTCCATGCTCCCCACTTAAATAATAAAAATATCTATCTTCACTCACATACTTTTTTTTTCATGGTCATCATCTTACTTTTTACTACAATAATTTATTCACTCACTCACAATATTTTATTACTCCCTCCGTGTTTTTTTTAAGTGTTACAGTTTGACCGGCACATAGTTTTAGGCAATTTAATTGACTTAAATAAAATAAGAGGTAAGTGGGGTAGTTGGAGTATTAAAAAATTGTAAAAGAAAGATAGCGGGGTTAATAGTTTATTGAAAAGTAATGAATGTGAGAGGAAAGACATAATAAAAAAAAGTAGTAGTGGGTTTATGTGAGGACCATGAAAGGCGAGAGATATAATATTTTAATGTAGCTTTTTGCCAAAAAAAGGAAGTGTAACACTTAAAAAAACACGGAAGGAGTACTCTTTAAACCTTTGTGCATTCTCAAGTGATGCAAATAAAAGTGGAGGGAGTATTATTTTACCAAACAACCATATATACATTACTTACTTCGTATCTATATATCTTCACTGCTATTAATTTGTTGTGTTAGAAATATGAGACATCTAAAAATATGTGTGATATATTTTGCGTAGATATCATTAAGAAAATAATATATTTAGGATATTTATGTTAAGTTATTATTTAGTGAATATATATTTAGGATATATAGTTATGGTAGTAGAACTTTTAGGAAGATTGTTTATTATCTTATGTTCGTAGGTTTTGTATAAATACTAACCTATTGATGAATAATAATAATAATAAAACAATACAAGCCATTCTATTCTCCCTTTCACCCTATCATGGTATTAAGAGTAGGATAAATCTTGGGACTGTTTACAAATATTTTCCACCTGCCGGTAGGTTGGACATATATTTTTTCTGATATTTCATATCTCTAACATGTTGACAGCTGACATTTGCCTACAAGGCTAACTATTACCATAGCTAACAGCTACCACTACAGATTTTGCCGAGCATAACCTATATCTAAATTTTAAACGTTAAGACGTGCAAAACTCATATGAAATGTTCAGTTACATCAAGGGGTGTTCATAAATCGGTCCTGTAATCCCCCGTATTTTTAAATATATTATTAATGAAATCATATTTTATTCATAATATTTATTTGTATTATTTTCGAATTTAATTTCAAAAGTTTCGAATTATTTTTGGGATCATAAACGATTTTATTACAAAGAACCTTTTATGAACCTTCCTTCTGTAATTTATGTCCAACAAACAAGCCAAACCCACTTTACTTTCTTAATTGACCCATTAATTTTATGAGGCCCAATATCCCTACTTACCCTACTACCCTCTCTCCTATAAATACCCAATACATTCCAAAAATTTCCCACATAAAAGGTTAGCCTTATTTTCTTTCTCCTTTGTTTTATTAATTTGTGTAATTATAATTATTGATTATGGGTTTTGATTTTATTGTTTGAAATTAATTTAATTAGTATCAAATTGTATTTTGATGATTAAACTTTATAATTTCAGAGTTTATAAATGTTATAATTTTCAGATTTTGTAAATTTTATAACCTAGAGTTTTTAATTATTGAAAATCATGATTTTAGGGTTTTTATGAACAATTGATTTAGGGCTTTTATAGTAATGATGTTTTGAAATTTTGATGATTATAACTACTAATTAGTTTAACTTAATTCCAGATTATTTTGAACACGTAAATTCGTGTTTAATTTTTAGATTTCGGTTCGTTAATATTAATCCCGTTTTAATCCCGATCAGGTTCTAAACTCATCCGATTTTGATAAAAAAAAGAAGTGTTTTCCACGTGGAAACGATGTTTTAAGAAAAATTCATTACCTTTGGTAGTGTGTACCACCCTCTCGTGGCCAAATTCAGCTTCTAAATATGATTTTCGGGCAGTTTTTGATTTTTAACGAAGTTTTTGTTATGCTTAAAATTCTATCCTTGAGTTTGATTAATAAAATTAATTATGTTTAAAGTTAATTAAGCATAAATATATGTTTTTATTGAAGTTTTAAGAGGTTTTTCATCATATTATATAGATGGAAATTACTTGGGTTAGTAATATTAATTGTTGGTTGTTTTCTAGGAAGTGATTATTCCCTAGGAGACTTTTAAGTGATTAAAAGTGGCTCAAAGGATTGTTTATATGAGGTACGTACATGTCTACTTCGTTGTAAGTAGTATCATGTTTAGGTACCAAAAGGAAATAACTTAGTTTCATGATTAGAGAACACTTGGATGGAAATTGTTTGGTTATATATTTAATTAATTCATGTATTTATGTTTATGAGGCATGTTTTGGTGAATTAATTATGCTTGTATGGAATTATGGATGCAAGTATGTTGAATTATATTGGATTAATTGTTTGTATGGAATTTTGATACAAACATATTTTATTGGATTGGTTTGTTAACTACATTTGGATTATTAAAGGATTGGAATTGAATGGTTTAAGTGCAATGAATTTATTAATTATTCCACAAGTTTAATATTTATTTATTTATTAATTTATTACTCAATCATGACTTGTTAGTATGTTGAGTAAAGGTGGATTATTAAGCCGAAATGGCTAGGTGGGTTGACTATGTTCAACAATATTGAATAATTTGGAAGTTTAATGGAATTAAAGGTCAACTTGTGATGTGATCACCATTGTCCTAAATAAGATTAAAAGTGAATTGATGTATGATTGTTATGTATGGTCTTCTTGAATGAGTCGGCTATTAATTAAAATTGTAATCACGTAAAGTGAAACATGGATGAGCAATAAAACTCTGGAAAGCGTGCACTCCTAGAGTGTTGACAATTATGGGTTGGGGTGCACGGTGGTAGCCCGTCGTGGCTTTTCGAGGCTTGTTTGATCAACATGTCCTCTTTTCTTTTGGTATTTACATTTTATTTTATATGAAAGTTAGATGGGATCCTAGACTAACTTTGTGAGAATGGAGTCGCGCCCATTCTTGCATCGCGCTAAACTTTTATTTCAGATGGTCATTTGGGACCAAAATGATTTGGTGGATTGGACAACCTCTTCTACGGCTTACTCCAAATTAAATTAATTAAATTAAATATAGAGTCAAGTGTTTGGAATTAGTTAGTAAGTATGTTGAGCCAATTGAATTGTTTAAGTGTGGAGTCTTGATTAATGAATTCACGTTGTATGTACTCAGCTTTGCTGATTGCGTGCTTTTGTGTGCTTTCTTTTGGTCATGACACTTCGCCTTTCAATGACCCTGTGATGATCCAATTATTACACTTGTATTATTGGGAAATAGTATCACACAGGTTATCTTGATGATGTGAAGTTCGGGATTTGACATACGCATCGTGTAGGGAATAATTTCAAGCCTTTAAAAATCCCACTAGCTTGAACCCCACTGTGATCATACACTAAAGTACGGTGGCGTCCAAAAGGGAAGAAGATAGAGCAAAAGAGTCGCCAACAAGTTTTTTAGGAACTTGTAAACCGTTCACGAGGTGAAGGTTACACCCCTTAACGATCCAAGAGATCGTCAACTCCATAAGGTCATGAACCAAATAAGAGTTCGGGGATGATGGTACAAATCCAACCTAAAAGAGATTGAACCTGCCCTAATAATAGGCCTCTACTTTATTCTGCTCGTATTCATGTGCACTTTCTGACTAACATACAATCAACAAGATTAACCCTAAACCTGTTTAATCTATGTTGGTTGAACATTAATGCACAAACAAATCTATTATTGGCGATCACTTGAAATTATAATCACAATTAACCTTAAACAAGATTATTAATATCTTATTAAGCGTGATTACAAGTACCAAGTTCCCTTTAAACATTCAATAAAGGTGATTAAGCAATAAATAAATAAATCATCAAGCAACATAATAAATAATCATCATCATAAAAATAAATTATAATTGAAGTAATCATGATAATAATCATAAAAGAAAATAATCATCATATTAATATTAATTGAAATAATTATCATAAATAAAATAATCATTAAAATAATAATATTCATAATCATTATAACAATTATAATCATAATCATATTCATGTTAATATTAAAGCATAATAATAATAGCAAGATCCTAGGCATGATACTAACAAGATTAATAACAAACCCTAGCATGTCACTAAGCAATAAAAATCAAATCTTTAACCCTAACATGATACTAACATGAATAAATATTAGGAAGAGAATAGGAAGCATCGCAGGAATCATATTTAATATTAAAGTTACCCTAGACATGATACTAGGAATATCATAATAACGATATAAACATGATTTCTACATCATAATATCAATAAAATCAATTAAAGTACTTACTTGGATGCCTCGTACCTCTTTCTAATAACAAAATACACACGTTAGTAACTTCAAGGAAAATAATAATCAAAACAATTAAATTAAATAATTGAAATAGAGATTTGGGACCAAACCCTCAGAAATTAAAACCTTTCACGTCTAGGGCGAAGGCAACCTCGGATATGGCTAGGTGTATCTAGATCTTATGAATGCGAAATTTTGTATTAAAGCAAGAAAGAAAATAAAGAAGAGAGTGTTGATGAAAGTTGATGAAAAGAGATGAATGAAAAGGATTATTTGACTGTAGATGAATGCTAATTGGTGAATGATGAAGATAGTTGATGAAGACTTAAGAACAAAGAGAGTTGGTGGAAAAGATGTAGATGATCCCTGAAAACGGAGTTTTTGGTACGATATTTATAGAGAAAATCATCCAAAAAAGATAATTTATCAAAACAGAGTCTGAAGACCACAAAATCACCTTGGCGCCAGGACCAGTGGCTAGCGCCAGGCGCCAATGGCTGGCGTCTGGCGCCAATCCTGATTCCAGGCGCCAAGGCCTGGGGTTGGACGCCAAATTGGATTTCAACGCGTTTTCGAAAATTCTGAAGAATCCTAATTGAATTAAGAATGATAAAAACCTTCTAGAATATTCTAGAAGCCCAAAACCATTCCTAATTGCATTAGAAACGATAAATCATATTAGGCCCTCCCCTAGATCATTGGGCCGTACTTAAAGCTCAAACCGGGCCCAGTTTAGTAAATTGGCCATAACTTCCACAATATTCATCGGAATTGGGCTTATAATATATCGTTGGAAAGGTCTTTGCAAACCCCATCCAACTACACCACTATTGGACCCATATCATGGACCAACCAAACTGGATTGGCTGTTTTCTTAAAATAAAGTTTTCAAAAATAGAGAGAAGAGAAAAGAAATAAAACTTTCCGCAACACTAGACCTTTCCACACTTTCGTTTCATTCGATTATGATTCGACGTGAAAGGTACTCATCACCGGGTTTGATTTTTGGGAGACACAAATGGGTGTCTACACATTGTCAAGGGTTTAGTGTGGTTGAGAGTATTCGATTCTTGTGTTGAACTTATTTATGTTTTGCTATTTCATTTATGTTTTGGGATTTTGATTATTGGTTTAGTTTTAAATAAGGGCCTTTATGCTTCCAATTTGTAAGCTTTGACTTATTCGATTTTTCTAAACTATGTTATTTTAAAGATTTAAGTTTGATTTTACGCTGCGATACTTTGATAAAGCCTTAACGTTTTAACACGTGCCGGTAACATGTCAATAGTTCTCCACTATTTTATTTAAAGTAAGTAGTTTGGAAAAGGGAGAATTATTGGGGTGTTACAGGACCGAAAAAATGGACCGGACCACCCCAGACCGAACCCGGACCGGACTAGAACGAATTAATCGGTCTGGTCTTCGGGTCTTGAAATTCATTTTTCTGGTCTTTGGTTTGGTCCAAAACCCTATAAAAACTGGTTTTGCACTTGACCGAATTTTATATTAAAAATATGTGTGAAACCTTAAATAATGGTTAAAATTATCCTTAATAAGCTTAGAATACTTTAACTTTATAATTTTTTTGCACTAAACATACAAAAAAGACGTAAAAATGACGTTACAATATAATTTTTCCAATACTTTATTGCGTGTTCCTTAACTTTATTTAAAATTTAGTAAAAATTTTAAGGTACAGGCGGTGGTACCGTGCTTGGTACAGACAAAAAACGCAGAAAGAACATGTAGTTATTTTTTAAAAAACATACAATTACTTTGTAAAGAACATATAACTGTTTTGTAAAGAACATATAATCTTAAGTTTTTTTTTTAATATCTAAAGAACATTTGCAATATCATATTATGTAATGAACATTACTTACATACCATCATAATTCAAAAACAAAGTTCAAAGAACATTTTGCAATAAGCAACGAACATTATATCACAAATAAAAGTACATTATACTGACAATCAAAGAACATGAAAATATGTCTTTTCATTCTTTTTTGGTGCAAATATGCTCTTTTTTCTTTAGGTATGTGTTCATTACAATTTAATAGTATGTACATTTCACTATAGCTGTATGTTCTTTACATTTGTATAATATGTTCTTTCCGCGAAAAACATCAGTACATTGCACAGTACAGGCGCCTGTAGGAACCACGCACTAAAAATTTAGTATTCTTTTTTAAAAAAATTCTTAAATCGGTCCAAAGCGGTCCGGTCCGGGTTTTGGACCGATTTTTCGGTCCGGTCGAGGTTCTGTCCGGTCTTCGGATCTTAAAATCCTAATTTTCGGTCTTCGGTCCAATCCGGGTCGATACGGACCGGTCCGGTTTTGGACCGATGAACAGCCCTAGTTACATCTATCTGTTTCACCGCGAGTCAGGCATACACAAAGAATCACCTACTCATTTTGTAAAGCAACTTGCTATTATAGTAGTATGAGGTATGATCAAAATGCATAGGCAAATCAAACTAGAATTAATTCAACTCCTACAAAATCCGTAGTCTTGAAGATGCTTGGTTGTATCTATCTACTAAATCCTTTATTCGAGGATTTGTAAATCTATTATACGATACTACATATAATACAGTGCTAATTACGAGATTATGTAATCTTCCTTGACGATTTACAGCTTAATAACAATAGAAGTCACCTATAATCTCCCTTGAATTATAATGCAACCAAGAATGATTGCTACCAATATCGTTCTTGACGGGAAATTTTAGAGATCAATTATGAACGCAAGTTATTTTAAAACAAATAAAATTAAAAGGTGAGAGAAAAATAATACTCCAGTTTGTAATTGGTTGGGGTGTAATTGAATATAGTGGACTCGAATCTAGGTATATACTATTCTAAAAACAATATGGTCATATGGAAGATTGATATCTTCGGCAACTCCTTCATAATGCCCTTCTAGTAGAGTTACCTTGATCATAGAAACATCGACATACCCACTATATGCACTTTATGTGAACTCACACTAGAGCTGTCAATTCTGATACATGGGTCTTGTATGGGTGGGGTTTGTGTGGGTCGAGTTTAGGTTGGGTTCGTATGGGCCGGTTCAACTCGAGGCGGATCAGTTCGGGTAAATGTTGTAACCTATGCGGGTCTGGTTTTGGTTGGGTCATGCTTGAGTCGAGTTGTTGGGTCATTGTCTTATTGGATTTGGGTTGGGTTTAGGTCGGGTCAATAACAGGTCAGGTTACATTCAGGTTGGGTGAATAATAGGTTGGTCGGGTTTAATTCGGGTTTTAACGGGTTAAAATGAGTTAGGTTCGAGTCAAATTCGGTTCAAGTCAATAGTTTGCGGGTTATAATCAGGTCAAGTCATTTCCAAGTCGAGTCATGTTCGGGTTCAGGTCTCAAATATTGAGTTAATCTTGGTCTCAGGTTGATTTCAGGTCGAGTCATATCGGGTTCGGGTACATTTTTCGGGTCGGTTTGTTAACAGTTCAGGTATTGAAGTTCACGTTTAATCATTATATAATTTCAGATAAATTCATATTCGAGCGAGCTAATAAATTTAAACTACATCTTTTTTTTCACTTATTTTAAGATAAATAATTTTATATAATATAATCTTATATTCTTATTTGCGTGGTGAACATCATATTCATAGTAGATATAATTCAGAAAGGAGTATGTAACTATATAACGTAACTATATATTAATAAGGTGGTCTAGATTGAATTTAAGGTGATTTGAAATCTAGTCAGGTTAATAACAGGTTAGGCTGAGTTTGAAACGGGTCAGGAACAACATGTGAGGAATTTAGGGTCTGGTTGAATTCAAGTCGGATTAGTAACAGGTCAAGTTAAATTTGGATTTTGACTGGTTGAAACAGGTTTAGGTCAATCTCGGTTCAGGTCGGGTTTGGTTCGGGTCAATAATTTACGGGTTATATTCAGGTCGGGTCATCTCCAGGTCGGTTCATGTTCATGTTCGGGTTTGGGTCTCAAATACTCGTGTTAACTCAGGTCTAGGGTTGGTTTTAGGTCAGGTCATATCGGGTTCAGGTCACCATTTCTTCGAATTCAAATAGGTCAGTTAATATTTGGTTTGGGTATATTTTTTAAGTTTGTCAGCTTTTAGCAACTCTACTTAGAACTAAAGGTATAGACCATTTGTTTCTCTTCGTTAACTTTTGAAGGGATAATCATTCTACTACTACTATGTTTAGTTACCTTATTTTTACTTATTTCATATCACATCAGAATAAATAAGTTTAGATCAAATGAGGAAAATAAATGTTTAGATCAGATCTGATAAAAAAACTAAAAAGTCTGACACACTTTATCATTTTATGTGTGTTTTTTATCGCTCAATATCTTTAATTTCGTAATTAAAAATTATAAAAATTATATATAGCTTGCAAAATGAGGTATTTCCAATAACTTTTTTTTTCCAATTTTGCCTCAAATCAAACCCAAAGGGCCAAATGCCCCCAAAACATTGATAAAGCAAGTTTTGGCACAAATTTTTTTGAAATAGAAGTTTTTGTTAAGAGATAGTGAAATCTAACTTTATTTTTTATTTAAAGGGGTGATATTAAAAAAACAAAAGATAAAAAGGAAAGATAAAATTTTATATAATAATCCCACCTTTTGCAAGTCTTTTCAAAATAGTCTCATCTTTTAAAAATTTTGGAAAACTACACCTTTTAAAGTATCTTCTCAAAATGGTCCAAGTGACCTAAAACCTAAAGAACTGGTTTTTTTTTTTTAGCATTAAATCATCAAAAAAAATAAATTATAAATTTATTAAAAAAAAAACTATTTAATTTGTAGTACACGTATCTTGTGCAAATAATATTTTTTAATTGCATCGCCCATATATGTTACGTATGAAAAACTCTACGAAAAAGGGTTTGAGAACGCTACAAATGACATTTTTTCTATTAAATTAGTGACTTATTAATATTATGATTTTTTGTTTGGTGTTTAATGTTTTTGGGTTAATAAGTAATATATAAGTGTTACTTTTTTTTTTTTTTTTTTTTTTTTAAGAATTATCTAGATTATTTGTATTTTGTAAGAAGTATTTCTTATTTTTAAGATGTTACTTGCTGCTCTATTGTTGTTCATAAAGTTTTACTTAATTTATTAACTAGAAAAATGATTTCATAAAATTATTTTCATGTAACCTTAAAACTTCAATCTTATTAGCTAATTTTAATTTATTATTTATATTCAATTCACAAGGTATAACTAATTTAATTTTTACTTTCCACATTACATTCCTAAAGTATAACTAATCAAACCATTTCTTTTTCCGAATAGCATGGGTATCTCCATTCAATAATGGCAGTCCATACGTATGTGCTTCATACAGTAATTTATGTTGTTCCACCTTAGTTTGTACTTAATGAATTTTCTTAGCTATTGGTTCCCATTGTATATGGTTAAATAGACACTACTCTTGTTTCAAAGAGACCCCTAACTAGCTATTGCATACAGTATTTTTTATTGGTAACCAACTTGTTTGCATAGGGATGTGAACGCACATTTGTCATGTGTTTGTTTGATTGGTGGTTGTTGTATTCTCACATATTTACAAATTCTCATTGAAATTTATAATTAGACAAAATATCAAAATGCCTATGAGTTGATTTTTATGTATGTTGTAATAAGTGCTAATGCGCATACAACATTAATATATTATATATAGTTAGGTGAAATCTACACTTAACATAATAGCATAGCCACTGAAGAAATAAATTGGAAAAAAAAAAGCACAAGTAAAACAAACCTTGGAAAAGTTTATCAACTGCTATTTGTCGCTCCCAAATTACCAGGTAACGCTCCCTTTTTGACTTGAATGGACCACTATGCCCTTTATGAAATTTGGGTTATAAAAATGATCTTGTTCCCCATTTGGACACAATACATGAAACGGTCCCCTCACTTCACGACATTGCTGTCCCGAGCTTCCCAAAATCGGTCCCCACGACCTTGCAACCAAATCGGTCCCCACGACCACCTAAATTTTCTATTTTCAAAAATCGTTAAATTTTCCGACGGGTCTTGGGTCATGGACGGCGAGTGGAACATACGTACGCCAAAGAATGCGTCGGATCATTCTGTAAGTTTTTTTTTTATTTTCGGTAATTAGGACATCCGCCTAAAATTTCCGGATGTCCTAGGTACATCCGCCTAAAATTTCCGGATGTACCATGGAACATCCGGAAATTTCAAGCGGAAGATGGGATCCGCCTAAAAAATCCGGATGTTCCATGGTACATCCGGAAATTTCAGGCGGATGTACCTAGGGACATCCGGAAATTTTAGGCGGATGTCCCTATTAATTTTTTTTTTTAAATGTTAAGTACGTTTATTTAATTTTTTTTTATGTTTATTAAGTTTTTTTTTATGTATTTTTTTTTCGTGGTCTTGTGATTATTGTTGTGATTTAGTATTTGATAATTAATGTAATTTTGTTGTATTAATATGATTATGAGTAATATGTTTATTTTTTGTTTCATTATTATTATTATTATTATTATTATTATTATTTATATTATTATTATTATTATTATTATTATTATTGTTATTATTAGTAATATGTTGATATTATTGTTGTTGTTGCTGTTATTTTTATTGTTGTTGTTGTTGTTGTTGTTGTTGATATTGTTATTATTAATTAGTAGAAATATAATTTTAATATTAATATTATTATTATTATTATTATTATTATTGTTATTATTATTATTATTTATTTATTAATTAATGTTATGGTCTTATAAATTGTTTTGTACTGTTGTTATAATTTTTTATTATCATTAATATTGTTATTGTTTTGTATTTGTTGTTATTATTATTAGTATTGTTATTAGTATTGTTATTATTATTATTATTATTATTAGTAGTAGGAGTAGTAGTAGTATTGTTTTTATTATTTTTATTATTTTAATTATAATAATTATTATTATTATTGTTTTTATTATTATTATTTTGACATAAAGCATGTTTTGTTTAATTTGTATAGGATATGGAATCTGAGGAAGGCGGTGACGGTGTGAATTATAGTGGGAATTTTGTCACCGATACGTTTTTTTCCTACATTTGACGATGTTGTTACATGGGCTGATGGTGTTTCCATAAAATTGGGATTTATATTGGTGAAATCGTCTTATAACAAAACCAGAGATGGTCGGCCGTATCGGTATTTGCGATGTGATCGGTCACGAAGGAGCAAGCCGAGAGATTTGGAGAACGCAATACGGAAGGACACCAAAACCAAAGCTAATGGTTGTCCATTCTACATCAAGATATATTATGATGTCAGCACCGAAAGTTGGAAGATCATTGCGAAAAATGATCACACCGGGACACATAACTACCCAATGATTGTGTACCCAGAGGGTCACCGTAAAGTGAGCGGATTGAGTCCGGGTGCAAAACAGGTTGTGCGGGACATGACAAAGTCCAAGGTTGCTCCCCGTAACATCATGTCCACTATTGCCGAGCAATTTCCTGATGATCATCCAAACATCCGACACATTTACAATTGCCGAAATGACTTCAGGATGGAAATGTCCGAAGGAAGAGGAGTTGTTCAGCAATTTCTTCATCTGGCGAGAGAGAGTAAATACATTTACTGGTTCACGAACGATGATCATGGTCAACATACTCCGCACATACCCACATGTCATAGGTATGGATTCTACTTACAAGACCAATCGATATAACATGCCTTTCTTTGAGATAGTAGGCGTGACACCGACAAACCAGAATTTTCTAGTTGGATATTTTTTCATGCGCGACGAGTGCACGGCTAGCTATCGGTGGTTGTTGCAGAGATTAAGGGAGTTGATTGGGTTTGATAAAGAGCCATCTGTATTTATTTCAGACCGTGATCTTGGGCTATGTGCGGCTTTGAGAGAAGTCTTTCCAGGGACGTCACATTTACTCTGTCTATGGCACATCAACAGAGATGTGGAGGCTAAGGTGACAAAGATGTTTGGAAACAAGACGGTTGGTGTCAGTTTTAGAGCTGGGAGATGGTTCAAAATCGTGAATGCAACAACACAGGCGGAGTATGATCGTGCTCTAACTGCCATGCAAGTGAGGTGGGGAAAATATCTGGAAGTGATTCAGTATGTTCAGAGAACTTGGCTTTGTCATAAGGAGAAATTTGTGAAATTTTGGACGAACCAGGTTCTTCATTTTGGTAACACCACCAACTGCAGACTTGAGAGCCAACATTCAGCAGTGAAAACTTGGTTAGAATCATCCACAGGTCAGTTGTATTATTTTATTAGTTGTTCTCATTGTTACGTAATTGTAATTATAATTGTATTTGAATTTACTAATTAGAATCATTGGCAGGTGCTTTGGATACCGTATGGGCCCGAGTCCATTGTCATATCGGTAATCGCATCATACAAATTCGTAATGACTTGGAGGCATCAAGGTCTAAAATTGGTCAGATGTACAGACAGTTGCCACTGTCACGTATAAATGGCAAAGTGTCTCAACATTGCTTGAAAGTTCTAGATAACGAGACGAAAAGGATGCGGGATTTGAGTTACCAGGTCCATGAACGGTGTGGATGTGCTATGCGTCTGACCCATGGTCTTCCATGTGCTTGCCAGATACATGATTCGATAGTTGCACAGACAGGATTGTATAGCAGCCAAATTCATTCTTTCTGGAAGATACTGGTTATTGGTGATGGTGTTAACATTCCTGAAGTGGTAAATGATTCAACCAAGGAGGCTGCACATTTTCGGTCCCTAATCGACGAAGTCATGGAAAGTGACCCGGTCGTACGTCGAAATGTAACGCGAATCATTGAAGAGGAGCTACATCCAGATCATTCACACCTTGAAGAACCACATATCAACCTTAAAACTCGTGGTCGACCGAAAAGAAATAACACCAGGCGTGATCGTAGCTATTTCGAGCATGTGAACCGTCAACACACTCAACATGGCGGTGACCCAGAACCAGGTAATACTAAAATTCTATATTTAATATAAAAATATGTAAACTTAATACTTATAGCTTTACTAATAATTTATCTTTTAATTTTGTGTTGCAGATCTAAGTGACATTAGTCAATGCAGGTATTTGAACTTGCTTCCAACCCCAATGTTGTCGTACATTTCGTCTTGGAAGGATGTCATTGGTGATGGGAACTGTGGCTTTCGTTGTGTCGCCGACTTCTTCTTTGGCGATCAAAATAAGTGGTTTGACGCTCGGGAAACAATAGCGAACGAGGTCGCTGGTCATCCTGATTTGTACGAACGGATTTACGGGCTTGGGCGACTTTGGATGAACGTGGAGCGTATTCAATGGGATGGTGGGGCTGTCGGGGAGCGACATTGGATGGTTACAATTCAAGATTTATTTCCTATTGCTACGTGGTTCAACGCAAGGGTGATTTGTCTCGGAGTAGGCCTAGTACCAACTTGCTACTACCCATGCATCACAGTCTTACCGCTTAGGGCACGCAACGGGGTTCGGTTAACGACTCGAGAGTTTGTGATTGCTACAGTTGGTGGATCACATTTTATCCGTCTTGACCTTGTACCTGATTCACCACTCCCGCCGATCGCCGGTTGGTGGACGCAAAACCACGAGGATAGTGTCAATGGATGGGATCAAGCATATCAGTTGAGAAGGGACATGTGGGATGCATTAGTTAGGTAGTTTGTAATGTACATTTACTAACTTTGAACATTTGTAAGAAAATTAGAATTATGAAATTAATTTTAAATGTATTTGCTTTTAATCTAACATGATATGCAAAAAAACATCAAATATAAAATAAAATAAGTCTAATCAAAATAATCTAAAGTCCCATTTTTGACTTCCAATCAAATACAAGCTGCTTAGTCATTGTTCGAGTCTCACTCGACATTTCAGGATACTCAGCTAGTGCTCTTTGGTGAATCTCCATGGACCGACCCATCCACTGCAAATCAAACAATAACATATTTTAAACACAAAAATTCATATAAGTCATTGTTAATATAATAATAAGCATAAATACTTACGTAATCAGTGTTAGTCTGCTCAGGCAGGTTGCTTGTAACTCCTGCACCTGGAGATACCCGCGGGTGAGAAAACCTGTACAGCCACTGCATGTAACCGGGCGCAACCGAAGGAGCTGCAGCACTAAGCCTGGGGAGGGCACCTAAAACAACACTGTGAGATACCCCAGCGACAAACCTGTTCCACATCACAGCTGTCATCTCAGTCGGGAAGTCTACTCGATACATCTTCAAGTTAGTCGACCTCTTGGCCTTCTCTAGCCTGATGATCTCGCGGGGAATGCCTTGCACGAAACCAAGCTGGCACACCACTCTATCAGGCATGTACGGCTCAATGATGTTACGGTACTGGATGCAACCAATGAATAAAGTGGGGGGCACTCGTAATGCAGGATCAACTCCGTACGGTAGCCAGTTCACCTCACGGTCAGTAAGCGCATCAATCCTAGTGCGAAAAGCTAACAGGCGCTCCAGGTTCTTGCTAGGACATCCCGCTCCTACATCCCAAGCAGACGCACAAGGCATTTGAAGGTCCCGGGTCAAGGTACCCTGCTGTGGCCGAAAGCACGGAAAGTACTCGTAAATCCACGCTTGTAGAAGCGTGAGACAACCAGCAATCGAATCAGCACCTTTCCGTGATGCCGTGCCCAGCTGTCGATACAAGTAGGCCAGTGCAGCTGTTCCCCAAGCATACTCGTTAATAGGGACATCCGTGTGACATAGCTCGTGAAGGAAGGAAGGATGCGTACGGTTACCACTCTTGTCTACAAAGAGTGTACCTCTAAGCACTAACCACAAGTATGCATCAAGCTGCTCACTAAAATCCCGGTCGACCGCCAATGTCGACTCAAAAGATCCGAAATTAAAAAAAAAAAAAATACCTCGTCTCCACCATCGCCGCCGCCGCCGAAGGTCCTCCCTCCGAATCTCAGCCTAATCCGCCTCGAATCACCCATTTTCTTTTGTGTTTATGATGATTGTTGTTTTTAAAAAAATGAAGAACAATTTTTGAATTTTTAAAAAAAAAAAAAAATTGTTTTAGAGAGTTAGAGAGTAAGAGAGTTTGAGAGTAAGAGAGTTAGAGAGAGAAGTAAAGAAGTGAGAAATGTTGGTCGGGAAGGAAAAAACCGTATTTATATATTAGGGGTAAAATTGGAATTTCAAGAAAAAAAGGGAGCGTTACCCGGTAAAATGGGAGCGACAAATAACAACACCCTAAATAATATTAGGGGTGAAACAACGTGAAACAAAACACATGATTTGATAGCTATCATGATTTTTTTTAAAATATATCAAATTTACAGTTTCCCCACAACAACGTTAAACAAAACACATGATTTGATAGCTAAATAATATTAGGGGTGTTCAGATCTGGGTACCCGGGTTTTCGGATACCCGAAAGCTCGGGTACCTAGATCTTCGGGTAGTTTCAACCTCGGCCCATGCCCCAACCCGAGAACACCAGGTACCCGGGTTTCGAGTACCCGATATTCTCGGGTCGGGTCATAGGTACCCAAATTTATTAACTTTTCTTTTCTTTTCTTTTTTTTAACAAAAACTTACCATCTTTGTAGTTCATGTAAGTTACTATTATCAATATTTTGTAAAAAAATAAATTAAAATTACTGTATTAAGTTTTTGTATTCGTATCAGACTATATTTGAAAAAAAAATACACTTAGCTAAAATACAAAAAAAAAAAAAAAAAATTACAGGATATTTGTCATACTTTTAACTTAGACCATTAGCAAATATGAGTATCATTTACAAATGAACAACATCTTTAAATCTATCACTATCAAGTATCAATAATGTTGCTTTGTCCATCACGTTCGCTTCTGGCAACCTTTCAAATGCATCACCATGGAGGACCCTCGGCCGCCGTAGTAGGATCGGAGATCTCGTGGCCGCCATGGTTCAATTCGTTGGTTGAAGGCTTTCTCTCGCACGGTTGTGCCTTATTCTCTTGATGTTGGTTGTCAATTTGGTTATTTGCAATGGGTGTGTGCCTTATTCAATGAATGAGAGAGAAGAAGGGGAAGAAGGAGAAGAAGAGAAAGAAGAAGGGGAAGGGGGAAGCTGATGAAAGAGGCTGCTAAAGTGTTAAAGGGAACATAAAACCCTAATTCTTCATTTATACTAGTAGTAATTTTTTTTTTTTACAAAAAAATCCCTTAGCGGGTCAGCGGTTATATACCCGCCTAGTTGAAAGAGTGGCCTATGACCCGACCCGCTACACTTCCTTTTTACTGGGTCGGGTACGCGGCCCGTTAAATTTGAAAAAATATGAAAAATACCTGGCTACAATTTGTTGGGTCAGTGGGTCGGGTCAACCGCGTCTGGTTTTTTTGAACACCCCTAGATAGTATGCTGAAAAAATCAAAATCGTTTTCTTAATAGTTGGATGAAATAAATTTGTTACAAGTATCAAACTAGGAGTCACACATTTCATCTCCTTGTTGAAAATGTTCATCCATTTTTTCTTTTCCTTTTTTGTTTTAAAATCTTCATTAATTTTTTCTTAACTAAAAGTATTTTTCTTGCATTTTGACAATTACATTGTTTTCCATACATACTCGAATAGAATAATTTGATTCTTATATAAAGATTAATTAAATAATCAAAATTCGATATATTAATATTATGTTTTTTAAAATTAAATGAACAAAATCAATAACTATATACTAAAAGTGAAACTAGTAGTGACACATATAATCTCCTGGGTGATGAACATTTTCCAAGCATCTTTTTTTTTCCTTTCCTTTTTTTTTTGTTGTCAAATATTTATTAAGCCGGTCTCTGGTATGGCTGGCCACACCATGTGGCCAGCTGCCATATCAAAAATAACGGGATTCACTTCCCAAAAATAACGGAATTCAGTTGCCAAAATTAAGACTAATGCTGACAATAAAAAGCCCACATTTACACAAATCCCTAAACAAAAGCCGCCATTTACATCTAAAAATTTACAGATCTTTACAAAAATTTACACAAATTTTAACTTCTTCCAGACCTGCAAACTTGAAGCTTCCATCATCTTCTTCCAGACCTTCAAATTTGAAGCTTCCATGGCAGAATCATCAGAATATTTTCAACCTGAAGAATCAGAAAATTTTCAACCTATGTTAGAAATTTTTCCAGAGTCACAAGAAAGTATGGAGATCGAAGAAATAGGTGATTCATTAATGAATCTGGGTATAGATAACAGAAACAACAATGAATTACCAGGTAACAATCATCTGATTAACAAGTAATCATCTATTTCATACAAGTAACCCTTATTAAGTATAAAAGTAACCCCTATTTTTCTGTTAAATTAACCACTAGAAAATCAGGTACAACAGAAAAAACAGCTATCACACAGCATAATATTTAGGTAACCCCTATTACACATGCAGGTAACCTCTCTTACGTATAAAAGTAACACATGTAACCCCTATTGTCAAAACAAGTACCCACATAAAAAGTACCCCCTATTGTAGTTTAAAACAAGTAACACCCAGTATTCTATTCAAGTAACACCCAGTAACCCCTACTATACTATGCAAGTAACTCCAATTTAAAACAAGTAACACAGTATATTTTTAAGTAACACCCAATATACTATTCAAGTAATACAGGTAACCCCTACAATACTATGTAAGTAACCCCAATTTAAAAAAGTAATACCTAGTATTCTATTCAAGTAACACTTAGTATACTATTCAAGTAATATTGGTAACCCCTACAATAGTATGCAACAATGCAAGTATCCCCAATTTAAAACAAGTAACCCCCAATATTCTATTCAAGTAACACCCAGTATACTATTGAAGTAACACCCAGTAACCCCTAGTATACTATGCAAGTAACTCCAATATAAAACAAGTAACACAGTATATTTTTCAAGTAACACCCAGTATACTATTCAAGTAATACAAGTAACCCCTACTATACTATGTAAGTAACCCCATTTTAAACAAGTAATACCCACTATTCTATTCAAGTAACACACAGTAACCCCTACTATACTATTCAAGTAACACCCACTACTCTATTCAAGTAACACCCAGTACTCTATTCAAGTAACACCTAGTAACCCCTACTATACTATGCAATTATCCCCAATTTAAAATAAGTAACCCCCAGTATTCTATTCAAGTAACACCCAGTATACTATTGAAGTAACACCTAGTAACCCCTAGTATACTATGCAAGTAATTCCAATATAAAACAAGTAACACAGTATATTTTTCAAGTAACACCCAGTATACTATTCAAGTAATACAAGTAACCCTTACTATACTATGTAAGTAACCCCATTTTAAACAAGTAATACCCACTATTCTATTCAAGTAACACACAATAACCCCTACTATAATATGCAAGTAACTTCTACTATACACCCAGTAATTTATTAAGTAACACCTACAATATAAAACAAGTAACTCCTACAATATAAAGCAAATAACAACTAGAATATACAGCAAGTAACCCCTATAGCACTAAACAGGTAACCCATTCTATGAAAATTCAGTAACCAAACATATAATCAAACTTATTAATAGGTACCCTACATTATAACAACAAGTAACTCAAATAAACAACAAGAAGTAAACCTCACTGATTTGATTATTTTTTCTTACAGAATCAAGTAAAAGCACTATGACAGAAGAAAGTAAACATGATGACCAGCATGAATTGGACTACACTGGATGCCTTGTTGGCTTTACTGCAAAAACTTTGAATGAAATATATGAAGTATATCAAAAACATGCTTTTGCTATTGGATTTGGGGTAAGACAATCAACAACCAGATACACACAAGGAGAACCCAAAACCATCAAAGGGAAAGACTTTGTTTGTTCAAAGGAAGGATTCAGAGTTAAACCAAAAGTGAGAAAAACTCCACCTCCACCAAACCAAAAACAGAAGAGAGTGAAGCAAGTGCCTATTACTAGAACTAGCTGCAAAGCATTCATTAGAGCCAAAAAAATAGTGATGGTATGTTTGAAGTTGAAGAGCATATGATGAAACACAACCATGAACTAACAAGACCAGAATGGCAGCATTTACATAGATCAGAAAGAAAAATAACAAAAGAAAAAGCACAAGTTATAGACATGATGGCAGAAAGTGGATTAAAGCCAGCAAAATCTTATCGTCTAATGTCTCATGAAGCTGGTGGTGACAACGTGTTAGCACACACAATGAAAGATCACTTCAACTATATAACAAGGAAGAAAATGGAAGAAATTGAAGGAGGTGATGCACAGACAGTAATAGACAGGCTATACCAAAGACAAGAAAATGAACCTGGGTTCTTTTACAGATTCAAAGTAGGCGGTGGAGATAATTCAAGCAAACTTACAGAAATTTTTTGGAGGGACTCACAAATGAGAGAAGACTATAGCATTTATGGAGATGTAGTTGTTTTTGATACCACTTATAGAACGAACAAATATAACTTGATTTGTGCTCCAATAGTTGGTATCAACAATCATTGGTTGAATGTAATGTTCGAATGTGCATTTATTGCTGATGAAACAGCTGATACATTTGAGTGGTTGCTGCAAACTTTTAAGAAATCTATGGGTGGTACAACATATTTCTATATTTACAGACCAAGACCTGGCAATGTCAATAGCAATTCATAGGGTAAATGCTAATGTTTCTATTATATCACTGTAAAATACCTATGTCTATATTATATGACAAAACCTAACAAGTTAATATATGCAGGTATTCCCTGAATCAAGACATAGGCTTTGCATTTGGCACTTGATTAAGAATGCAGTGTCAAGGTTTGGAGCCCTAAAAAGAGACACAACTTTCAAGAATGCATTCAACAAGTGTTTATCTGGTTGTGTAACAATAGAAGAGTTTGAAACTTGCTGGGAAAATATGATTAAAACATACAAGCTTGAGAAAAATAGTTGGTTCAAAAGACTCTACAACCTAAGGGAGAAATGGTGCACAACTCTAAGCAAAGACTTCTTTTCAGCTGGTATACTCTCTTCTCAAAGAAGTGAGAGTACCAATAATGCTGTAGGTTTTAAAGCCACAAAAAACACAAGCTTGACAGATTTTTTCAAGATATTCAACCAGACAATAAAAAGATGGAGGCAAAATGAATCTGATGCAGATTTCAAATGCTCAAACTCTCATGCAACAGAAGTTTATACACAAACAATTTTCAGAGATTTTGAAACAGAATTTGCATACTCAATTGGGTGCATAACACTTCTTCATTTGGAAGCTCAAGGTTACTTCTTTTATGAAGTGCAGATAGAGAATGATGAAGCATCAAAACAGAAAGTTACATACAACTCAGCAGACAACAGTGTAGCATGTTCTTGCAAAATTTTTGAGGAAGTGGGGTGGTTATGTTATCATGCTATACGTGTACTACATCAACATTCTGTAACCAGAATACCAGAACAGTATATTACAACAAGGTGGACAAAGTTTGCAAAAACACATTTATGGAAACAAAGAGATAAACAGCAGAAGCAAATGCAAGAGTACTAGTAAAATACATTCCTTGGAGACAAATTATGGCAAGAAAAGGATACAATCTAATATTAACATGTCAGGAACACTCAGAGACAAGGAAGCTGGTAGAGGAAGAGTTTAAAAAAATTGAAACACACTCTGTTGAAATAAAAAGAAAACTGGAAAGGGTAACAATATGTTTCTCCCCAAACTATACATGTCAGGAACAATTAGAGACAAATTTAATTTTTTTTTCTTGGCAGGAACAAGAAGGCACAGAAGAAGGAGAAGTACAACAACAAAACAAAAATTCATCAACAGGAGAAAAAAGAAAGGAAACAGAAAATTAAATTCCTACAGTAATGGATCTAGACAGAGCAAACACAAAGGGAAGAAGCAAGAGAATAAAGGGGCATTTCGAGAAAGGAAAGAACACAAAAAAAACAAAAGCAATGCAAGCTAAAGGAGACACCAGAGAATTTGGAACAACCACACCGATTCAAAATCCAAAATTGTTTTAATAAAACACATATGTAGTTTTACTTTAATATATAAGTATGTAATGACATTTTTGCTTTAAGTAACCTTATTATGCTAAGTAATTAAACTCTAATATTATGCTAAGATCTCTTTTATGATATTTATTGTATACAAGTAACTTCTATTATACAGACTAGTAACACTGATTATTCTATACAAGTAACACCTATATAAACCATCAAGTAACCCAATAAATAAAATGAAGTAACCCCTATAATTCTATACAAGTAACACCTATATATACCATCAAGTAACCCAATAAATAAAATTAAGTAACCCTTATTATCCTATTCAAGTAACCCTTATTATCCTATGCAAGTAACACCTGTATATATACAATCAAGTAACCAAATAAAATAAAAAGAAGTAACCCCTTTATACTATATAAGTAACACCTATTATACTATACAAGTAATTACTCTAACAATAAATAAGTAACCCTTATTACATATCCAAAAAACCCCTAATATACTACAGAATTAACCACTTCTATATTATTATGTCATCAAAAAAGTAACCACTTTTAATTTAAAAAAAAAAAGCAATAAAGCAAAGTACACTAACAAATATTCACATATATCAATTTAACACAATTTGGACAAAATAAAGAAACATTATATATTTAGTTCAAAAGAATACCTTTAAAGAATCTGTTGAAAAACTTCTTACTTTCGACGAGATTGGAGCTTTGATTGACTTGCTGCTTTGACCTTTGACAACTTTGCCTTAGTTGCCTTAGTTTCTGCCATAATTGATGCCAGTGATGCTTCTTCATTTGCCTTGTTTTTTTATTCTTCTTTAGGCAACTTTTTTGTTCCTTTTTCTTCATCAACTTTTTTTTTGGCTAGTTTCTTAACCAACTTTTCCTTTTCTTTTTCTTCATTTTCTTTCTGTTTTGCTTCTTTTTTGGCCAATTTCTCTTTAGCCTTTTGTTCCTTTTCAGCTTTAGCCAAGGCAAGAAGCTCTTCTTTAATAACCTCTTCATTAATTAGTACTTCATCATAAATTGCATCATGGTTGGCTAGAAAAACTTTAACCTTCTCCAGAACATCTAGCCGTAATTGATTCAAATTACATAGGACCAATGATGCACAAATTTCAGCTCTGTAACGAAGACGATTAGATGACTGCAATGCCAACAAAGAAAACAATATAAACAATATACCCCAAATAAGAAAAACACAAAATTTTAATAATTATATCAAAATGACCATGCAATACCTTTGTCAATTTTTTACAATCAAATTCTTCGCCTTCGTATACAGAACAATGATATAAACAGAAAACCTCACAATCATTGTTATTTGAACACTGTTGTGAATCAATTGGAATCATTCTAATAGGGAAGTTGTTGACAAGTTCCCCTTGATCATGATTCTTAAAAACCAGATACTTTGAAAAGTAGTATCTCTGAAATAAACAATATAAAAGGTCAGTTAAACAACGAAGTATGAATAAACAAATCTATAATGCTTAATTAATAAACTTACCAAATACCAAACAAGAGTATAATAACATGTATGATGTTCATCAAAAGTCCTGGTGATATTCCTTCCAACTCCCAAGAAATACCTTCTGTTGTCGAGATAATCAACAGAGTTATTGATGAAGTTTATCACAACAACAGAATAATGATCGAAATAGTAGATGGGAATAAAAATCTGCATAAAAGAAACATTAAATTAATGACTAATGATATGAAAACAAGTAATAATAAATAAACCCCTATATATAACATCAATTAACACCAATAAATTACAGGAAATAACCCATGTATATACCAACAACTAACCCCTGTATATACCAACAAATAAGCCCAATAAATAAGAAGTAACCCTAATAAATATCAAGTAACCCCTTATATACCATCAAGTAACCCCTATAAATAATAGAAGTAACCTCTATACATACCAACAACTAAGTCACTTTTATCACAAGAAAAACCCATATAAATCATAAGAAGTAACCCTAATACATAACAAGAAGTAATACTATCAAGTAATCCTATATACTAATATCAAGTAACCACAATTAAGCAAGCACAGTAAACAACATCAAGTAACCATTATACATAATATCAAGTAATGTAAATATGCTATCTAGTAACTTGCAATCATAAAATTAAATGACATACCAGCTTTGCATCAAAAAATGCAATAGTTTTAACAGCATCAAGCCATTGATCCCATGCCCCGAAAATTTCTTGTTCAAAGGAGCATCCTTCTCCATTGAATATACAGCGCAAAAGAGGTAACTGAACAAATAGAAATAAGTTAAAATGAAAGATAAAATATTAAAAAATATAACAAAATTCAACAAAGCATAACATTGAAATTACCATATATTCACCACCAAAATATAACTTGGCAACAGTTGCTGTTTTTTGACACTGAAGATAATTCATCAACACAAAAAAACAGTCCATAACCCGACTTGAAATAAGCTCTTCCTCAATCAATGTCATTAATTCTTCACGCGGCAAATTATAAAATTAAAAAAAAAACACCGAAACAGAATTCAAAATAACTATTTAATAAGAAAAATTCAAAAAAAATCTATATATTCACTTATAGATCCCTAAAACTTACATCATATCAACACCTTCATAGTTGTCACCAAAGCAATAATCAGCAACTTGAAGCCTTAAACTCTTCATCCTCTTAGCTTTTGGATTATAAACTCTCAAAAACCTTGATATTAACTGTAAAGAATAACCTCCAGCCGCACCACAATCAATATCACATATTAAATGATCTTCAGAACTATTACTACATTCATTATCTTTAGAAGACTCCTCACCATCACTTAAACAATCAGAATGCAGAACTTTCAACTTTGAAAAAGACAGAAGCATTTCCTTTGTTCCTTTCTTTTCTGTTTTCCCAACATCCTACTTCTTAGAAGAAACCATCCCTACTTGTTCTTTCTCAGAAGAAGACTTCTCAGAAACATCAGCAAGAGGAGCATGAACAGAGGGTACGCCAACAACAACAATCTCTGGTTGCTTCTCTGAACAACCTTCAGCATTAGGCTCAACAAGTTTCAATATATCATTCACAACTAAATTGGGATCAACACCCAAACTCATATCAATATCTGGAACTGGTTGAGCACTAATTTCAGTAAAAATGTCCTTGTTCAGACCCAGTATTGGCGATATAGGCATCTCCAGATCAGGATTAGTATAAGAAAACAGAGTAAAAGAAGGCAATTCATCTTCTAACTTCTTCATTGCAATAGCATGATTTGTTATCTTGTCAATTTGATCCCAAAACGACAAATCATTAAAGATTGAATCCAACTGACTTAAAGCAAGAGACCTTTCGTTTTCTGGAAGCTTTGAATCAATTTGAACAGCTTCAGATTGTAGCCTTACAGACTGAATATGTTGTTCAAATTGGTGAGAAAATAGCTTTAAATCTCTTTTGATCAGCATGTACTTCTCTTCAACATCCTAAAATCATTTAAAGTAAAAGAATTTAATCAACATATATACCAGCAATGAACCCCTATATATATCATCAATTAATCACAGTATATATAATCAAGTAACACCAATACATGTCATCAAGTAACCTCAATACATACCAACAAGTATCCCATGAATGTCTCATCAATTAACCCCCATATATCAAACCAAGTAACACCTATAGAAGTCATCAAGTAACCCAAATATAAGACAGCAAGTAACCCATAAATGTTTTATCAATTAACCCCCATATATAATGACAATTAACAACTATACATGTCTTCAAGTAATCCTATATAAGAATCAAGTAACCCCTAAAACACCATCAAGTAACCATAAATATATACCAGCAAGTAACATCTATACATGTCATAAGTAACCCCTAAATATAACAGTAAGTAACCCATAAATAATTCATCAAGTAATCCCCATGTATAAATGCACATATATAATTTCAAGTAACACCTATAAAAGAAAGTAACCACAGTTTATAAAAGCAAGTAACCCCTATATATGGCATCAAGTAACAACAAATATAATCAACAAGTAACCCCTATATATGGCATCAAGTAACCCCTAACACACCATCAGGTAACCCTTATAGTACAAATATAACAGTAAGTAACCCATAAATAATTCATCAAGTAATCCCCATGTATAAATGCACATATATAATTTCAAGTAACACCTATAAAAGAAAGTAACCACAGTTTATAAAATCAAGTAACCCCTATATATGGCATCAAGTAACAACAAATATAATCAACAAGTAACCCCTATATATGGCATCAAGTAACAACAAATATAATCAACAAGTAACCCCTATATATGGCATGAAGTAACCCCTAACCTACCATCAGGTAACCCTTATAGTACAAATTACAGCTATATATATACATATTTATCATAAAAGGAAAAAACATAAAAAATATGCTAAAATGATAACAAACTAAAGTATTTTGTTTGTAAAAGAAAAATTGATAAATGATAATGATTAAAAAAGAGTACTCACATTCTTTCCTAGCATATGAATTTCTTCATTTGATTCAATTCCAGCAGGCAAATTGAATGTGACAACCCGAGGAAAATCATTGACAGACTTGTCTTCAACAGCAGATTTCTTATTTTCCAACAATTTCATCTCTTCTATCTTTTCCTCTGTCTTTTTACCTTCAATAGCTAATACCTTTGAATTTTTATTGGATATCTTCGTTACAGGATAAGTAACTTTATCAAAAGCTGCCATACCATAGACTTTATCTTCATCAGCCAATCGACTCCTAAAATCCTTATCACTCCAATGCTGAATTAAGGGCAAAGTAGAAGGTAAAACATTACCCCGAAATCGCAGTCTATGGAAATAGCATATTTGCAACAGCAACAAACAGCCAGGAACATATTTTTGATTTGCAGAATAGCTTGACAATTTTTCAGCCAAGTCATCCAAGACATATTGGCACCAATTGTACTCTTGAAATAGATGAACATTTTCCAAAGCCAAGACCAACTTGAAATCAGCTTTTCTATTTGACGTTGGAGCAAGCAAAGTTATCATAGAATACATTACAAAGCACTTCTTGAACTCATCATTCCCCATTCGCTTTCCTTCTTGACTTGTCATAACTTCAACCAATTGAGGAACCGTTACTTCATGCTTTGCACCCCCATATAAATCCTTCCAAGTGTTCTTCAACTCACTGTCTGCATGAGCACTAGAAATAGGAACAGGTAGAGGACCAATTGGAATTTGAAAAACATCATGATGCAGTTAACTGAAACTTCTTTCCCGTCGGCATAACAAACATGCGACTGCTGGGAACAAAACAACCACACAACCACCTAATCATCTTCTTCTTTGGGAACTCATTTAATTGTATCAAACTCAAGCTGCCAAAGCCAATATCTTCTATAGCTTTTAATTGTTCCCCAGTTAAACGTTTCATAAACTGAACAATACCCGATGGTCTACATCGAAGAACAACTTCATCCCTATTAAAACAGAAAGTTATAATAAATTATAAAATATATTAAAAGAATATAGTGTAAAAATAACAAATAAAAACAAAGGGAACAAGAGATATTTACCCCTCATCCACATTCAAAACTTCAACAACTTCAGCAACAGCTTTAGAAGATCTAGGCAATCTTCCTCTTCTAATAGCTGGTTTAACATCCTCCAAATCATCATCATCTTCTTGAATGATCATCTTCCTCTTCTTTCACAATGGCTTCACATCCTCCTCCTCCTCTTCAGTTTGAAGAACATTACCACCCTTATTACATAATTCAACTTCAATTAATTTTCCCTCTGGCCGAACAGAGGAAACAGGATCTTCACCATCATCAGCAGCAACATTCATGTCACCCTGCCTCCCAACAAATTCTTTATCATTATCATTTATACTATTTTCATCATTATTTTCAAGCTGTTCCAGAACATTTTTATTTGATGCTATATGTTCTGCCTTTGATGCTCCAATTTCTGACTGGGATACGTTTTCTACAGAAACAATAGCCCCTGAACCATCAAGTACATATCTTATTGCTTCTTTAGGAGCCACTTCTTCCTTTTGTAACTGATTTGCATTACCTTTTGTCAATGAAAAAAATATATAAATATAATAGACATACAAACAAACTGATAAAAACAGATAATGAAACAATGTAATAATCATACAATTAACTCACTCATACATTATATAGTAAGATAATTAAATAGTCGCTGAAGCAACATCATGTAATAAACAAGCAACTTCTAATATAAAAGAACTACATGCAACATAATGAACAATATAAAACAACTACACAATACATAGTCAACCAAATAACTACTACAATATAAAACAAATACATACTACATAATGAAGTAGTAAAAAAATCCTATGGAATCAATCAACTAACTCCTATAATATAAAAGAAGTAACTCTACATAATCAATCAAGTAGCTCCTACTTAATATATTAAGTAACTCCTACAAATATAGAGCAAGTAAATCCTACATAATGAATCAAGTAACACCTACATAATGAATCAAGTATAGTAAATCCTAAAATATAAAACAAGTGACTTATACATTATCAATAATGTAACTCGTACATAATGAATAAAGTAACTCCTACTTAATTTATTAAGTAACACCTACAATATACACCAAGTAACACCTACAGAATGAATAAAGTAACACCTACAATATACATCAAGTAACTCCTACAGAATGAATCAAGTAACACCTACATAGTGAATCAAGTAACACCTACTCAATTAATAAGTAAATCCTACATAATGAATCTAGTATAGTAGATCCTACAATTATTATCAATGAAGTAACTCCTACATAATGAATAAAGTAACTCAGAGTTAACTAATCAAATAAGAACTCTAAAATCAAACATAAAAATGAGAGCAATTACACATGCAAATGATAATCGATTCATAAGAAATTAAAATAACACAAAATTCATGAAAATTCATCAAAATAAAACATGAACAAAAAATAAAATCGAGAACAATTACACATGCAAATGAAAAATATATATAATCGATTCATAAGAAAAGAAAAATGACACAAAAGTCATGAAAATTCATCAAAAAAAGACAAAATTAAACAGCAACATGAATCGAGAACAAAATTAAGCAAAATAAGAACAGATATATGAAAATGAAAAGCAATAAGACATAAAAATGAAAAATAGTTCAATAAATTAAAAAGAAAAACAAAATAAGACAAATAATACATCAATATGAACAATAAATATAATCGAGAACAAAGCTCATCAATATAAGAACATAAAATGAAAATCTAGGGTTTCAACAAACAGTTAATCATAATTTAAGTTCAAAAAAGCAAAAAAAAAACAGCATAATTTAGGTCTAAAGTGATTAAAAACGTCAAAAATTCAAAATCTAGGGTTTAGAAACTTCCTGAAGCAACAATTGAATTGGTAGAAGTCGATCCTTCAGTACGAGAACCACATTTTATCTTCAACACCACCATTTTAAGCAGTGAACAAGCGAAATTGAACGAGAATGTGAAAAAATGAAGAAATTCACAGAGAAATTTGAAGAACAGAGAGAATTAGAGCAACAAAATTTGGAGGAGAGAGAAAATGGAAGAACAATTTGAGGAGAGAGAAAATCAAAACAGAGAAATGAGAAAACTTTGGGCAAGAAGAAGGTTTTGATGCAATAAAAAAAAAAGGCGCGTGTTTTTTTTTAAATTAAAATAACGGAACCGTTTGGTGTAACGGAGCCCGTTATACGGAACGGACTGGGCTAGCGAGTTGGGCTTATATGATGGCTGGCCACATGGTGTGGCCAGCCACATATAAGAATAAGTGATATTCATTATTTTTTTTTGAGAATATTCAAGTTTATCTCCTTGGTAAACAATATATGAAAGTTTATCAAATGACAGAACTGTAAATTAACCAATAACATTTTATCAATACAAATATACTAAAGTAATCACCGTGATTATCCCTTAATACACGTGTCACGTTCTCATGAAAAATTTTCCCGCCCAAAGTTTGTTAAGTTTTTTTTTCACAATTTTTTTCTTGATTATCTTCTAAAAAAGTTTGTTATTTTTGAATTTCAATATGAAAGTTGGATATTGGTTTAAATTGATAATTATCTCTTAAATTTGTTTGAGATAATCTTTCGTAAATTATTAATAGATAAAAAAAAGTTTGTTACACTTTGAAAAATTACGTAATATATGACTTTATATATTTACTCTTCATATTTACATATTTAACATCATAGCAATCTTACATACTTTCACAAAAATATTCCACTCTTTTCTTCCATCTCATCTCAAATGGCACAAATGTATGGTTTTGTTCGATAGATAAACCCAGCAAAAGAAACATGGAGTATCAAAGTAATAGTGATTCGTCTTTGGACTACTCCCAAAATTTTTACAAACCACAAGATTATTATAGTGTTGAATTGGTTGTCATGGATGAAAAGGTAATACATAAATTATTTAAAGGTTAAATCATTTATTTTTATTCAATTTTGCAGTATTTCTTAAACTAATTAATCGGAATCCTTTTTCTATGGGTTGATTTTATAGGGCGATAAAATACAAGCAACTGTGAAAAAAAACTTTGCTACAGAAATTAGGATGTGCTCTTCATGAAGGAAGAATATATTCAATCTTAAGATTTTGGGTAGGCCAAGCAAATGGAGAATATAGGCCAACTCAACATGCGTACAAAATTAATTTTATTTATACTACTATTCTTGAGGAATTGAATGACATAAATTTTAATGTTGGTTGACAATTTTGTGTCCTATGTTGATATCATTTTAAATCATTTGGATGATAAATATTTAATAGGTACGAATTATTCTTATAGTAGTAGTACATATTTATACTTAAACAAACAATATTACTCATGTGTATTGGGTATTTTACTTTCAAATGTTATCGGAGAAGTGACAAAAGTGTCTACTTTTAAAACGTGGGAAAACAATGGAAAGATGAAGAGGAAAATTATAATTAATCAAGAGGATTTAGAGTAAGTATCTGCTATTATATACATATTAAAATTAATGGTTAATTTACAACTAATTAATCTACATGCATGCTAAATATATTGTTACTTTGTAGTAAAAAAAGTTTGGGTTGTACTCTATGGGATGAATATGCTAATATGATGAAAAATCTATTTATCAAACCACGAAGGCCAACCAATTATTATTGTATTGCAATTTGCAAAAATTAAGACTTGGCAAGGTGATAATTTTGTTCATCATCTTTATATAACATGGTTTTTTCCATTCATTATTTCATATAGATCAGAACATGATTTTTAAATGTAGTATATTTTTAATATTTCTTTGTTAATTTTCTAGGAACCATTGGTGTTCAAAGCACACTTTTTGCAACTAAACTTCTTATTAATGCAAACGTTGGAGAAGTTTGAATTTACGGGAAGGTGAGTTTTTTTTTTATATAAAAAAAACAGATAAAGTGAGTTATTAATTTACCATAAACTTTTATTTTGCAACTCTAATTTTTAACGACAGAAATTTTGTAATTTTGATTTATAATCATGTACCATATATAAGAGGCGATCGAGGAGAAACATCTTCTTTTGCAAGCTTTTCATCACACAATTGAGAACGATTTTCTTCGATTAATTGATAGAAAAAAATGATGATGAAATTCGAGAATCACAGGAGGGAAGTACATTATATATGTATATATATTTTTATTAATTTTAATTGAATTAAGAAGTTAGTATAATCAAGTACATGTTTGCCTATACTTAATTACTTATGCAATTGCATAAATTTATTTCTTTTTAGGTGACTACTTGTGTTATATTAGCAACTATTGATTCTATTGTTTCCATATATGGATGGTGGCACAAAGCATGCAAGAAGGATTTAAAAAAAAAATTAAGGAAGACAGTGATGAGGGGAAGACGAAGACATGGTGTGACAAGTGCAATGCATCTGTGGAAGGTGTCAAAGTGAAATATAAATTGCACATTAGAGTTGTTAATGAGACAGGAAATGCATCATTCGTTATGTTTGATCGTGAGGTTGCACAAATTGTAGAGAAATTAGCTGAATCTATATGAGAGCGCTAGTTAAAGGTACTTTCATAATTAATATATTTAATAAAATCAATATTATTTCGCATATACCATGTGTTACTTACAAGAAATATTATCAAGGATGGAAATGATGATTGTATCCCCGGTGAGTTGAATATTAGTAAGAGATGAATCAATACATCCTATTACATCAATTATATATGATATTTATCCTTTTATATTGTCAAACTCGGAAGGTCCAAATCATTTTAAAGGGAGGGCCATACTTGCTCCTACCCATGATTGTGTAGAGAATATCAATGAGCAATTGTTGTCTTTGGTTCCACAAGAAGAGATGATATATTTAAGTTCAAATATTATTTGCAAAATAGATAGAAATATGCAAATTAATGAAGAACTATATTCATCTGTTTACTTAACCAACATCAAACGTTCTGGCTTGCCAAATCACATCCTTAAGTAAAATATTGGTATCCCTGTTATGCTACGTAGAAACATAGACCAACCCTCTAGTTTATGTAATGAAACTCGATTAATCATAACACAATTGGGAAATCATATCATTGAGGCTAAAATTATATCAGAAGCAACATTGGGCATTCAGTTTTTATTCCTCGCATGATTGTAAGTCCATTTAACATAACATTGCCACTCAAATTTCAACGAAGGCAATATTCATTGGTGGTATGTTTTGCAATTATTATTAACAAAAGCCAAGATCAGTCTCTTTCAAATGTAGGTATATATCTTCCGAGACCAGTTTTTAGTCATTGTCAGCTTTATGTAGCAATATCAAGGGTTACAAGGAGAAGTGGTTTGAAATTTTTGATATGTAATAAAGAAGATCGGATTTACATTACTACAAATAATATAGTATTCAAAGAAGTATTTCAAAATTTGGCATAACAGGTACATTTACTTCTCATACCTTACAACAAAATATTATTGCAATATGAACTCTCTCTCTCTCTTTTCTTTTTTCTTTTTTTTTTATTTATCCTTTTTATTCATTTATTTTATTTCTTTTTATAGGGATATAAAATATTAAGTATCTGGCCAACTACATGACACCCATTGATAGTGTGACTAATAAATTAAGGATCAATCAATTATTATGATATTTTTATTTTAACATTGATTTTATTTTATTTTGTATAATAATTAAGATTCATCTTATGGTATATTACATTAATATGTTTATTTTTTTCTAAGTTTTTTTTACTACTAATTATTATGTTTAATATGTAACTTTTCTAATAAAAGAATGTTGCCACTGCTGTAAAACTGTGCATGGCAAGGGTTTTGAACTAGTTGGATATGAACCCACAAAAGTTGAATTATTTACAAATATGTCATGATGACTAGATAAGGGCCCTAGAATAGTTAATTTATTTACAAATACGCAATGATGACTAGGAAAAATTGTTGCTTTATTATATCTGCCATTTAATAAATGAATTTTGTTTATTAAGTAGATAATAAAGTGGGACTTCCTCAATTTTTTCATCACTTAAATATTTTCCTTGTTTTTTGACAGATACATTGTTTTCCATACATTGCATACTCTATAAGGAAAACATAATTATTTGATAAAATTTCTATATATTTATATTACAAGTAGGTGTTTTAAAAATAAATGAACACAAATAAGGAAATATATTTAGAATAATATTATAACTCAAGATTTATGTATTATTATTATTATTATTATTATTTTTGTTATTGTTATTGTTGTTGTTGTTGTTGTTGTTGTTGTTGTTGTTGTTGTTGTTGTTATTATTATTATTTTATTATTTTTCGTATTATTATTATTATTGTTGTTGTTGTTGTTGTTGTTGTTGTTGTTGTTGTTGTTGTAATTAGTATTATTTTTGTTGTTATTATTGTATTATTATTATTATTATATGATATTTATTTAACATAATTCTAAAATAGACACCAGGAATGACACGTGTCATATCCCAGTGTCTTTTTTTTCCCTCCAAAATCATTCCCCC
The DNA here is from genome assembly GCF_001683475.1 of Chenopodium quinoa. Lineage (NCBI taxonomy): Eukaryota > Viridiplantae > Streptophyta > Magnoliopsida > Caryophyllales > Amaranthaceae > Chenopodium > Chenopodium quinoa. The sequence goes on along the minus strand of NW_018744113.1, from coordinate 2,276,463 downwards.
TTCCCTTTTTCCAACAATATCAACTATTTAATGTAAAATATACCTTACATATTCACCAAATCATATAATTGTGATCCACTTTCTTGAAAAATATATATTTGTGTTTCACATATTTTCCATATCCTTTATTTGTTGTATAATATATTATTTTATATCTATATTATTCAAACGTAATACAAAATTAAACAAGCCTAGGGACAAATTAAACCGACACTAGAAGTGATATGTGTCTTTATAGTGCGTCATTTTTCCTCTCATTATTTTGCACGAAGACATCAACTACTTATTGTAATATATTCTAAAAATATTCACCAAATCATATAATTGTGAATTAATTGCCTAAATATATAAATAAAGTGTGTGTGTGTGTGATTCATATATTTTCCACAAAGTATTATTCTAATATATATTACTTTGTATATCATAAAAAAAATTATATTATTCCTTAATCATGATCTTTTAATATGACAGCATTTCATTCCTCAAAAAAAAAAAAAAAAAAGTGTGACAACACTTTCATATGTAGTATTTTATTCTTTCAAGTCTTCAATATATTTTATATGAAGTAATTTTGTAACAAAACAAAAAAGATGATGTGTTTTTGAAATAATTGATTCATTCTATATTACTGTTATTTAAAAAAAAACATTTGTTTTTTTACTTATGTATTCTTTATTTGGAAATCTCAAAATGTTTTTCTTACTAAAAATCGGCTTATTAATTTATTTATTTTTTGCAATATTAATCTTATTTGAGTTTCTTTTTTTTTGTAATTTTTAGTTAATTATTTAAATTTTAGTTATTTATGTATCAAAAGCACTGCAATTTCTCGATATTTTCTCATCCCAAATTGAATTAAATAGATAATAATTATTTAATGCTACAATATAGTTTTTATGTTTTTAATACACACAACTTCAAATCTAATGATTTGAAGTTAATATTCCTTCCCATAGTAATATATAATTTAAAAATACTTAGGGCTTGTTCTCTTCAGCTTATTTTCAGTTCAGTTCAGTTCTTATCTTAATTTCCTTCTCTCATAAAATATCCTTTCTAGTTCAGTTCTATCCAGTTTAGTTCAGCTCCAATAAGTTCATTTCAGTTCAGTTCATTTCAATTCAACTCATATCAGTCAGTTATTCAGAACATGCCCTTAATTATTTAGTTAATATGATGAAAAAACGGTACCAATTTATCATTAAAATTTTATAATACTTATTTGTCTAATCCACTGTTTATTATATTCCATGTTTCATTTCATATTACACATATAAAAATTACTATATTTGGTTATATTTTGTCCGCATGTAGTGTATAAAAGATTTTATTTTTATTTATCTAAAGAAATATTTCATCTGTTTCTTTTTAGTGGACACGTTCTTACACAGACTTTAACCATTAATATCTTTAATTACTGATAAGTTAAAATTATAAAAAATTAATATTTTAAAAATATATATTTCGGGACTAATCTAAAAAGATCTCACATGATTATATTTTTCATTACGTATAAAACACAAACCACAATCAAAGAGGTGTGCGTGAATAGTCTTAATGTCAAAAAGTGTCAACTAAAAAAACGGAGGTAGTAGTATTTAATTATAAATAATAGTGAAATTATCGTGCATGTTATGGGACCTAATCTAGTATTTTTTTTTTGTACTCAATTCATTATATTTATACAAATTATATAATGTTTTTGTCAAAAATATTTAATAACCCTGCATTGCACGCAATTTAACCTAGTTCGTAACTAGTCAATAAAATATTGTGTCCGTCAAAGTGTGTGAACAAAATAATAATTTGAATGGATGTATACATGTCTATATTGCACGGGTGTTACCAAAAAATTTTCTTATACTAAATAAAACCTTGTAGTTCGTAAACTTCTTTCATAGTTTTTCATAAGGAAAAATACATTTTAATAATCCCTACTAAGGTTTATTACCTGATAATCCCAAGTACGGGGTCAGTTTGCCTCCAATGGTTCCAATGACATCCTGGTTTTAACACCCACGTGTCAACACCTGATTGGTTCAAAAACTTAAAAAAAAAACATTAAATTAATGAAAATATAATAAAAAATTCAAAAAACAAAAATCCCAGCCACCTAACTTCCCACCGTCAAACCCTCCCTTGACCCCTTAACCTTGTCGGAAACCGGGCAACCACCCCCCTTTAACCTCCAAAAAGGGCTAGCCGTCCTCTACTACCTATCTGACCCACCCCGATCCCTTAAACCGTCTATTTAGCCCACCACGATCCCAAAGAAACCCACACCGATCGACGACCTTCAAAACAACGAACCCATCTCCGCCACCAAAAATTCCTCCTCCCTTTTCTCACTCTCGAAATCAGTCGTTTCGTCAGAAGGGAAAAGAGGAGGTGCGATTTAGGTGGCGGATTCAAGTAGAGGGTCTAGTTTCGAGGGTCAAAATGGGTTAGGTTGGTGGCTTTTAGATTCGGGTGGGATGGATTGGTGGTTTCAGAGGTCAAGGTGGGTTAAATGGGCGGTAGAGGACCGGGCGGCCGAGTTTGTGGTAAAGGGGGCTAGTCGGCCGGTTTCCGGTGGAGATTAGTGTTTGGCACGCGATGGGGGTTAGGGTGGCTGGTTGGCTTAGATTTTGGGGTTTTCTCTTTTTTTATTGGACCAATCACGTGTTGACACGTGTCACATGGTCAGTCATTAGTGGTACCATTTGAGGCAAACTGACCCTATAATTGAGATTATTAAATAATAAACCTTAGTTAGAATTATTAGAACTAAATCGCCTATAGTTAGAATTACTAAAGTGTAACTATTAAGGGTAACATTAATACTTATATCATAAACATTAAGGGTAACTATTTTATATTTGCATTAGGTAAACTTTATATCAAGGAAAAATGCACTTTAGTAATAACCAAAGAATTACTAAAGTGCATTTTTCCTTGATATAAAGTTTACCTAATGCAAATATGCAATAGTTACCCTTAATGTTTATGATATAAGTATTAAAAACAATTTTTTGTGCTTCACTTACAAATTTAATTTGATTTTCAATAAATTATTGTTGAATTAACATTATAATTCATTACTATAACATTAGAAAAACCATGCGCGACACGAAAATTAAGCCAGTCGATCTTGAATATGAGCTTAATAATTATTTGTAACGTAACTTGCGTAGTATTTTATTGAAATTAAGTCGGCCAGTGAGAAAAGCGCGTTTCAGCTCGTGCCATTTCGCGGGAGGCTCACTTAGGCCCGATTGCTATTGTATCTTCTTGCCCAACACTCATATGGAGCCTTATATTTTTACAAGGATGAATTTTGGTCTAATTCTCACTCGGTTTCCTTTAATTTACAAGATTGCCTCATCAAGAGTAATTTTTATTTTGTTCCTAAAATTAAAGATTGTTTTTATTCTGACTTAGACCTGATTATTGGGTGGTGTAGTCCTTATAATAGGATTCGGGTCAAACTTAAAGGACTCTTAACGAACAAAATCTTTTATGGATAGGACTCTTATTGGTAGGGTAAATAATGAGCAAAAAATGTCTGTTCAATGTCATAGACAAAAAAATAACTTTAAAAAAAATTACATAGATATTTTCATATTCATATATATACTTAATAATGAGTTTGTCAATATTTATTTTAATTGATAGTTTGTTGGCCCGTCCATTATCAACCGGCTATTAACCCACGGCCTATATTGGCCGTCTCGCTACTAGTTGAATATTCGTATAATATGTGACCCATAATTGACCCGCACTGACCCTGAGTTGACCCGCCCAACAATCAGGTCTATTTTGACTATAATATTTCATAGCGTAATACACTTGTATGATGAATACACTACCAACCCACTAGGTATAACTCATACTCATATTGGATCTAAGAAACAGAGCAATCTTTTCTGGAATACATGGATCGGAATTCATATCTCAAATCTCCTTCATAGAGTATAAAAACTACTCATCGTTAATTTGATTAATTAAGTTGATCATTTGACATAGTTTTAGAGCCAATGTAATAAAATGATTACAAGTTCATATCATTTAGATGGTAATAGCCTAGTAGGCGTAGATATCCATACAAAATTATGAAAAAAGAGATAGGGCATGTTCACTTTAACTTAATTTCATTTCAATTCAGTTCAGTTTAATTCAGTTTAGCTCCTAATTTCATTTTTTCATAAAATATTCATTTCAGCTCTATTCACTTCACTTCACTTCAGTTCAGTTTAGTTTAGTTCAGCTTCAATCAGTTCAGTTTAACTCAGTTCAACTTAGTTCAGTAAATGAGAACAGACCCATAGTCGTACAAAAATAGTTAATAGCCAAATAAAGCGGCTATATGAAAATTTGCAACCATTGGGATGAGCAGCCGCCTAGCATGGAACGAAACCAAATGAAATGATTTGTTATTAGCACAAAAACCATGCATTCATCGGTAATAAGCATATATTAGTAACATTCCCTTTAACTTTTTTACTTTTCTTGTAGTTTAAGCAATTTCTAGGGTGTTACTCCGTATAAGGAGCAAAAGTTTAAGGCCCCGTTCTTTAGAGCTACGTTGCTCTGTTCTGCTTCGCTTTACTCTGCTCTGCTGAAATCTGCTCAGCTCTGCTCTGCTTCAATCTGCTCAGCTCTGCTCTGCTTAAAAATAATAATTAATATTTAATAATAATAAAAAATAATTAATATTTAATAATAATAATTATTATTTAATAATAATAATAATTATTTAATAATAATAATAAATAACATTTAATAATAATAATAATAATAATAAATATTATATAATAATAATAATAATATTAATTAAAAATTAATATTCAATAATAATAATAACTAATATTTAATATTTAATAATAATAATATTAATAATAATTAATATTTAATAATTTTAATTTAATAATAATAATAATTAATACTTAATAATATTAATAACAGTAATAATAATAGTAATTATATAATGATAATAATAGTATTAATACTTATAATTAATAATATTAATTATTATAATAATACTAATTATAATAATTGATTTTTTATAATAAAAATTAATATTTAAAGATAATAACTAATATTTAAATATAATACTAATTATTAATTTTTAATAATAATAATATAAATAATATTTATTAATTTTGAATAATAATAAAAATTTTAACTAAATAATATTTAATAATAATAATAATTATTAGTAATAATAATAATAATTATTAAATAATAATAATAATTATTATTAAATATTAATAATGTTAGTAGTAGTAGTAGTAGTAATAATAATAATAATGAAATCTGCTCTGCTGAAATCTGCTCTGCTTTGCCCAGAAGCTCAAAAGAACAGGGCCTAACACTAGTCTTGCTCTCGTTAAGTCATACTTCTTCTGTTCTCTTTTAATTACGTTTGAACAACTATTCAAAAAAAAAATTACGTTTAAACATGTACATTAAGGGATATAATTAGTTGGTGTAGAATTTATAATCGAGAGTGGGTAATAAGAATAATGAGTGAATTCATTATAGATCGTAAGACGAATTACATAACATAAAATATGAAGCGATTGAGAGTGAGAGAAAGATCGAGAAAGAGATTAATAGAGAAATTTACATCACACATGTTAAGTGAATGAAATTTCTTGTTTTAGGAATAAGAAGTTTTGTATGGATATCCTAGAAAAGATTATACGAAAATATCTGTTTTTATTTTTTTATTTTTTTTAACAATTCTAACTAAATTATTGTATTGACTTACATGAGATGTTATATTTGGCATGTCTAAGAATGTATAGATATTGAAGATAATTTGATCCTTATCTTCTTTTTTCGTTTGAATGTGTTCTTTTTTGATTTTCTACTTCTCTTTTTTGAAATAAAATGAAAAATAGATCTTTTCACTTCAATCACCCTATCATATGAGTATACTATATATTGAATAACACACTCAAATTTCTATAAAATAATTTCTTTACTACCAAAAAAAAAAGTAAAAAAAAAAACCTATTCTCAACAAATTCTCTCTTTTTTTTTTTATTTTTTTTTTAATTTCTTGTAAAAAGAACCGAGAATGAGATTATTACGGAAATAAAATTATTACACTAAAATACTCTAACATTATATATAGAGAATGCCAAGGTTTATCTATATAGATCAACTACTTTATCGAGTAATTATTAACAATGCGCCCAATTTTAAAGAAAAAGTTAATTTATTTATAAAAATGCCATGTGATAAATAAAACTTGTATTTCTTCAAAGATAAACTTATATATCTACTATTATATATGGTTGTATTTTAAAGGAAAAATACACTTTAATAATTCCAACTATGTGCGATTTACCTATAATAATCCCAACTAAGGTTTATTTTTTAATAATCCTAACTATTAGGTTAGTTTTCCTCCTGCAGTCCCAAAAACCGGTTACCTGCTGAAAAAGGTAAATTTTTTTTTGTTTTTTTTAATGCCACATGTCAGCACATGATTGGCTTAATTTAAAAAAAATAAAAAAAAAAACAAAAAACAAAAGAAAAAAGAAAAAAAAAACAGAAATCGAATTCAGCCAACCCAGCTAACCGCCGTTGTTCCTAGACACCCACAGACCACAGCCAATAATCGGAACCGGCCGACCACCTCTCTAACCTCCAAAAAATGGCTGGTCGGCCCTCCTTACCCTCGAAACACACACCCCTGATCGACCCCAACCCCGTAAACCACTCTCCTCCCTTCCAACCCCTTCGCTAGAAAATCGATTCAAACAAAAAGATCAATCATTGCCGCTCCTCCTCCCTTCTTACACCCTCGAAACCACCCATGTGGGTGAATTCGCGGGTTGGGGAAAGAAGGAGGGTCGTTTTTTATGGTGGGAAGGTTGTTTTCGAGGATCGAATTCGGTGGTTTGGGGGGTGGGAATGGGCTGGCGAAGGTGGATTTTATGGTTGGGAAGGGCGGGCCGGCCATTTTCGAGGGTTAGGGAAGACGAATGGCCATTTTTCGAGGGGTTGGGGGTTGGCCCTAGTGTTTTGCGGTGGCACAAGGGAGGGGGTGGTGGCTGTGAGGGTTTTTTGTTTTTTGTTTTTTATAACTATTTATTTTTTCTTTAATTTTTTTAATTTAGACCAATCACGTGCTAACACGTGTAGTGGTACCTGTTACAGCAAGTCATTGACTTGGTGTTGACCGAATGAGTCTATTGGAGGTAAACTCAGGGCATAGTTAGGATTATTAAAAAAAAAAACCTTAGTTGGGATTATTAGAAATAAATCGACAATAGTTGGAATTATTAAAATGTATCTTTCCTATTTTAAAATATTACATTTATTTCGCCAAAAAGTTGAATTAAAGAATCTATAATCAACACGTAATCCGATCTCGGAGTAGATTTCTCAAACAAAGATGATAAAGAAACAAAGCTAGCTATACATATACTACTACTATATATGAAGTTATAGATCTTTCATAAGAAATATATAAAATAAAGATAAAAAGAGGGATGTAAAAGAGACATGAACATTAATTGTAGCTTAACATGTTCATCTGTAATACGGTTGTCCATCTTAGATCTCAATTAAAAACCACTAAAATTTCAGTCTTTGCCTTCGACTTAGCAAACTAATTCCTCTATATGCGACCATTATCACTACTAGGATGTAACAACAAACCTTAATTAGCATAATTAGAATCTCTAAATTAGCATTTTACAGGAGATAATGTAAAGTCTTATTCACGTAATATCCAAGCAAAGCAACATTTAATTATTTAGTAGTTTCTAAACTTGGGTGCACAAGTCTAATAATACAATACACTATGTTTTAGTTGATCAAGGATGATTAAAGTCTTGGCATAAAGAGAAATTGTTGTGTAATCTTCTTTTTAATTAGGAGTGCCACATAAGCTTACTTCATGTTATAAAGAATTTCAAAAGCGGTGAGTTATTTATGTATTTTTGTTATAGGGAACCCAATTGATGGGATAAGAGAAATCTATCAAATGATTCTCATAAGATTTGATCTCTAGACCACAAGGATCTAAGGTGAGGAGATATGCGAACTAAATTTCTTTGCTTATAGTTATACAATCATTATAGTTTTATAGATGGTCTTGTGTTGAGAAGTCAGAATTAGATGGATCATTCATCTTACCTAATGTATTTCTATAAAAATCTAACACCTAGTGTGAAGAATTTACGTAGATTCTACAAGGGGAAAAAACTAAAAAGGTTTGGCTAGCCTCTCCATTTGGTTCTTCAACATAAGACCTTTTGATTTATGCGCAACCTTAATCTCAAAAGTTTTTATAAAGAGAGTCAAAAATTCTAGGTAAGATATCAAGTTGTGAAAATCACAACTAAGGATGTTAATTTGCTGACGAGTTGAACATAAGCTATTCGTTACTCGGCTTGCAACACTAGCAATCGAGCTCAGGCTTTAAAATTAAAGTTCAATTTCATAAGTCGAGTTGAACTTAAGCTAGTGGTTGCTCGGCTTGCAATCGAGCTCAGGCTTCAAACTTAAAGATCATTTTAACTCAATAGCCATGTAAATACACCATATTTTTAATTTCTTTAAAATGAAATGATTAAACTGAATCAAAGAATGATTAAAAGCACCTTCTAATGGCAGGTGCTATAAAATCATAATGCAACAACAAGTATATAATGTTAATTATACATTTTAATATATAAATACCATATAAATAAGTATATAAATTTACGAAATAAAATTCAGATACAATACTTATTTGTATACGACAATAATACATCTAAACAACTTGAATAGAAGAATTTCTATATATACATTGTATAATATTATGGTATAATATTATGAGTACAAGAATATTTTTTGAATTATTAAATGTTTAATAAAATTCTTTGAGCTCTTCTATGAGAAGTTAATTCACATGCTAGTCTCATGCATCTCTTAAGGCAATCTTCCCCTTATTTAAACCCCCCTTACCACCTCCCCCATTCTCACTACACCCATTTCTCCAACCAAGCAATTAACCATCTCTCTCCCTCTCTTTCTCTCTCTAAAACTCATTCGCGCTTTCTCTCTCCTCTTATTATTGCTAATACATCTCCTTTAGTCCTTTGATATACAAACAACCTAACTAATACTTCAACTCTACTAATAATTATATTACCATAATGAATCCGGTGAGCAATGCCGCTTTCATAGCCAAAACCACCTCGGCCAACCACGAAGAATTCTTCGCTAAGCGATGTGTGTGGGTGAATGGGCCGGTGGTAGTTGGTGCTGGACCTTCGGGTTTAGCAGTGGCTGCAGGGCTTAAGGAACAAGGCGTCCCCTTTATCGTGCTTGAGCGAGCCAACTGCATTGCTTCACTATGGCAAACACGTACCTATAACCGCCTTAAGCTTCACCTTCCTAAGCAATTCTGTCAACTTCCTAATTTCCCTTTCCCTGATAACTACCCTGAGTACCCTTCAAAAGACCAATTCATAAACTACCTTGAGTCTTACGCTAAGAAATTCGACATACAGCCTCAGTTCAATGAGTCAGTGCAATCTGCTGAGTATGATGAAACATGTGGTCTTTGGAGGATTAAGACCGCTTTGGGTGCTGATAACTGCACCAACAAGCGCGAGGTTGAGTATATATGCCGGTGGATTGTGGTTGCCACCGGCGAAAATGCTGAGAAGGTTGTCCCTAAGTTTTTTGGGTTCCATGAATTTGGTGGTGATATTATCCATGCATGTGAGTACAAATCTGGTGAGCAATACCGCGGCAAAAAAGTTATGGTTGTAGGGTGTGGAAATTCGGGCATGGAAGTTTCTCTTGATCTTTGTAACCATGATGTTCAACCCTTACTATGTGTTCGTAGCTCGGTAAGAACATAAACTTAAAAAAAAAAAAAAAAAAATAACAAAATAATAAAAAAAAAAAAATAACAAAATAATAAAAAAATAAAAAAATAAAAAATAAAAAAACCTATGAATTTTTAAGAAAAATATGCGTTAGGCTTAAACTGACCAAGTAAAATTTATTTGATTCTCAACAGGTTCATGTACTGCCTAAAGATGTTCTGGGGAAATCGACATTCGAGTTGGCAATGACACTCTTGAGGTGGTTTTCTCTTCGTACAGTTGATAAGATACTGCTGTTTCTAGCAAGTTTATTGCTCGGAAACACAGACAACTACGGTCTAAAAAGGCCGGAAGTTGGTCCAATGGAGCTGAAACAAACAGAAGGAAAGACCCCAGTGTTGGACCTTGGTACATTTGGTAAAATCAGATCAGGACAGATTAAGGTTGTTCCTGGTATCAAGAGATTTGCCAGAGGTAAAGTCGCCTTTGTCGATGGAGAGATTCGTGAGATCGATTCCGTTATCCTCGCTACTGGGTACCGCAGCAACGTTCCCCTATGGCTAAAGGTGAGGATCAAAATTCATACTAGTCAATTTTTTATAAGATTTTTTCATGTCTGGTATTTCTTTGACAGTTCAGAAAACTAAGATTTTCTTGGATTTTTTTCTCCTTTCTTTAAACTGTTAGTTATCATAGGATAAAAACAGAGGCTGCTATATTTTCCTCTTCTTTTTTGCACTTACATTTTGTCTTTCATAAAAATAAATTCTTATTTTTTTTAACTAGTAGATCTGAGTTTCAATGAAAATTAAAAATGATATAAAAATGACTGCCAGTTTGGATCTTAAAATCAAGGGAATAAAATTAATGGTGGTTTTGTCAAACATTTAAATAATGACCTTAGCCATGTAACTTAAGCACCCCAACCGTAGGATGTTGGAGTCTTGTCTGGTTTGACTTTACAGAAGTTATTACAGCATTTTTCTGAAGAATTGTCAACTGACTTCTTTTTTCATTCTTGCTTCTTTAGGAAAGTGATTTCTTTACCAAAAATGGATTCCCGAAAGCGCCATTCCCCAATGGCTGGAAGGGAAATGCCGGATTATACGCAGCCGGGTTCACAAAACGAGGATTATCCGGAGCATCAGAAGATGCCATTAGAGTAGCAGAAGACATTGGAAAAATCTGGAAAGAAGAAACCAAGCAAAAGAAGCCTCCTGCTGCTTGTCACAGGCGGTGTATTTCGCAGTTTTAAGATAAACAGCAACAAATACAACTAAAATTTGCGAAACTAAACATTGTTCAGATAACTTCAAATTCTTTTTTTTACTTCTTTTTTGTGGATTTTTGTCTGATTTAGGCAGTTGTTCAGTTCTGATAAAACTACACAAATCAGGTTGCATAGACATTTTATTTAATTAGGAACACAAAGATCACAAAGCAGCCCTCTTCCTTAAAAGATCCCAGTCTCTAAATATTAGGGGCACCTTTTTGTATAGAGGAAGATGAGGCTTTTTACTTTTTTTATTTTTATTTTTTTCTCTTTACTGTGTGAAATACCTTGGTGTAACAATGAAAAAAAATATAATCAAATTTATAATTGCCTCTTATACATATATTTATTGGAGAACTTCATTTCTATCAGATTCTTGATGATCAGATTTTGACAGTATCAGACATTCAGACTAAGAACTGACTTGACATGATTGACCGAACTCAATTATCAATGTTAAAACTAAATTGTAACCAAAATTACATGTAACAACGATTATGACTCAAATTGAAAACTCATGTTACCAACACTGATTATTTATTAATTGATTATCATACTAGCCTAGATATACTATCTTGACTCCAACTGACCTGAAAATGACCTGAATTAACTAAGCTCCAAACCAGACATTACTATCATCGAGCAACTTATCTTCTTAACCAGACGAAAAAGAATAACAACACTAAAATTTTACAGTGTACAAGTGGGTAGAAGCTTCAAAGATAGATATGAACAGCTTGGACATGAATGCAACTAAAGATGGGCAATACCTGAACAGAAGGGGGGCCGGCCCGTTTCGTTCAGTAAGACCCATGGTTATTCAGTACCTTAGAAAGACTGTCAGTTCAAGCTTGATAGTGATCTTAAGGTGGAAACCAAGCAAACACTAGGGTAGTAATGTCTCTGATGTTGCATATCACATGCTACAGAGCCCACCAAAGTTTTTTGACATTCATCTATGGACAGTCCCAAGTGCAGAAAATTTCCCATTGTCAGAAAGTGATGCAGCTGATTCAGAATTCCCACCTGCTATTTACATTTTATGCATTCCATTCCCCACCTGTCTCTAAAAATAGAATGTTTTTCACCTCCCTATAGTCGACCGAAACAAGAAAAATCATCAATTTCGTGTTTATGAGGAAGTCAGTACACAGGTAAATAAATGCAGATAGAATTTAAACTCAAGGTATGGGGTATAAATTTCTGAAGGCCATATATATCATTCTGGGTGTTAATCATTTCAGTTGTAAAATTTCCTATTTGATTAAAACTGATGTACTCGGATTCCACCTCATCCTGAAGAAGTTGTCGACTAAAGAATGAAAATCATCCCCTTTCCATACTCGCACTCAGGCTCACAGCGAAATCTCTCAATCTAGAAGTTATACTCCGTATATGACTTCAGAAGTAGGAGCGCTTATCAGATGCACCTTTAAACTTTTCTAGAAACTGACTAATTAAATGACGTAGCATAATTATATTAATGCATTTGTCATAGACTCTACAATAACAGCAAACAGAGCCATTTGTATTGTCGATACACAAACTCCTGAGGCTACCTTGATCAGTCAACACCAGGGAAATAAGACCATTTTAATTAGGAAGCTCCATGGTAAATTGATTAATGTACAAGGATTTTCAAAAAAATATTTAAGCAACCCCAAACAATTTTTACCAATCAAGTTGCCCAACAACAATAAATTTGAGTATGGACTAACGTTAAAACCTTTATTTCACCTCAATTATTTATAACAGATCTTTGATACTATGACATGGGAAAGAATAATTGACAATTCAATATAGACCCAAATCATTATCATAAAATAGCCTAGTCTAACACTTGGACACTGACTCGTGTCTAACACAAGTAGCCAAGTACAGATAAAACAAGCACCGACTTCATACTACGGTTTTCAAACCTAAAGCTCACAGTTTATCAGTCAACAGACCAACAGAAGCTTCTCAAACCTCCAGTGAATGGTGTAAATACATCAGCCACTAAGATCTTTTCACCGACGTCACTCCTCATCCACAATTCCTCACTTCTGAAAACAGAAAATTCCATGTTTTGTCCCATATTCCCAGAAAACGCCAATAACAGTATATAATAAATACTCCTATAATCAGTTTAACCGTCAGCCAACAAATATAATACAATCAAAATTATTCTTCTTTATTGTACAGACTTTACTTTAAATGATTACAAAAAAAGGTAAACAAAGAAGAAGAAGAAACAACAGAAGACAGAAAATAAAAATGAATAAATTAATTTTAAAAAAGGGCAGTGTAGAAATAAAAGAACCCACATGAGACCCATGCTGTTTGACTCAAATCTGCAGAAGAGTTCATTCCATGTCTCCCTTCACAATCCTTTTACCACGACACATTCAAAACTTTGTCATAAAAATAAATGCTGAATTATAAACTTTGAATCTTCTATCTCTAATGTCATCTAGTGCTTTCAGCTGCAGGTTATATGTATATATCAGGAAAGGACAAAAGGCAATCTTTGACAATCAATTCTTCTTAACCAACTCTTTCTCAACGAGGTTTAATAATTCTTACGAAATGATAGGATTCTACATTTAAGTTATTGTTATGAACGAGAACATATGGCTAGGAACACTGGCTAAGCTAATAGCATTAGATAATCAATAAGCTTAATGATTGATTCAACAAACAAATCGCCTTCTGTGAGGAGGGCTTGGACTCTAGAGGAGAGAGTGGCTGGAAAAAAGTTTTTACCTAAGTCTTCAGTACAACATAAGAGAATCTACTAGCTAAGCAAGTCTATCCAAATGTCATAGCATGCACAAGACAAGTTGACAACATTTGAGCAATGACCATTGATAAGTTCAATGGATTGCATAAGGAACAAATCCTACCAAAACCAGAAATTATATACAAATGCTGAATATTTCAATCTCCTACATCAAAAGTTGGCAACACTAATACCTATTTTGTTCAATAATGAAGTCTCTACCTAGTCTTCTTGGTTAAGGTCCAAGGTACATTGGCATTCGGTTCAACATCTGCTGCTGAAAAGATGTTGGAGTATAGCCAATAACTACAAATTTAAAGATTTTGGGATTTTTGACACTAGGGTACTTTTCAAATTGTTATAGTTCCTCTGTTTATTTATTTAAATCACAGCATTTAAAATTTTATACTATTCATAGACACTCGGTTGATTGCCTTTGTGATTTATACATTGGAAAAGATAGTCATGTGGAAACTTGTTATATTCATCCCAAAATATGTTTTCATAATATCAAATTTTTTCTAACTTTTACTACAACACAATTTAAAATATTTAAATTAAAAAAAAATGAGTACTGCCATGCTTGGAAATCTCTTATGTTACGATAAAAAAAAAAAAAAAAGGAAGTATTATTGTAAAACAAATTGAATTTGTCTTAAATATCAAATTGTACACCCAAACAACAAATCACTGATTAAGAACAACTAAATATGCCATACAGTTCTACAAACTCTGCTACCTTAAAAAGCAATCCTCTAAAATCTATCAAATTTCATGCTGAAGCTTGGTAGAACATTGGCACATGATACATCTCTCAACAGTGTATTAGAAATTCTTCAATTCTTTTCCTCTATTTCCTAATTTCAGGATTTGACACCTAAGCTAGCAAAACAACAAAATCTCAACCTCCCAGTTTTTTCCCCTTCATGCAATCCCAACCATTCATCTAAGAAGTGGACCAACCATACTTTACATCCCATCTCCTCGGCCTCACCCCAACTGAAATCAGCTCCGATTCTTCAAAAATAATAGAGACAAACTTGAAGCCAGCTGATGCAAAATCTCTTCTGATTATAGAGACATAGGCATGTAAAGAACTGAATTGGAAAAACGGTCTGTTTTGAAGCATTTAGGGTTGGAAATGGAATATGTCATGTCAATAAGACAATGCTCATTTGACTAAGATGAGACTATGCAATGGGAATATGTGACTAAAACTCTTATTCCCGTGTTTTTGACAGCAGGGAATGCCCAGAACTAGAGCTAGCAATCTAACAATCAAAGGACAATCTTGCTATTGATGAAAAGAGGGATGGTGAGTATTGGTAGGAGTAGCTTGAATAACATCATAAATCCCTTGTAAGGTAGCTTTTGAAACGTCTGTTTCTAAACTGCATGCACGAATAATTATGCCACAATGGGAAATCAAAGTGTTTCACCTAGATGGTGTTTCCTTCATACTGAAAGGTTTCTTCTCTAGTCATATAGCACATCAATGGCAGGCACATACGCGTTAGCACATCAATGGAGTTGTATGGGCAAGTCTCTTATTGTTGGTAACTAGATAAGCCCAGCTCTTAATGTTCTCTATTGGTTTGTATTCTGTAGTCTGTTTATATGCTTTTAGCCTGTTTATATGCTTTAGCCTATTAGTATTCTTTAGTCTGCCTTTACAATTAGCTTGTAGCTTTGCATATAAATTCTTTTGTATCAAAGCATTCAGCAACAGCAATTACATAAACAATTTATCACAGGGGCAAAGCCAGGATTAACAAAACAAATCCCATGGGCCAGTTGATACTTTAATTAATAAAATATAAATGTAAAAGCAATTGAGTATTACTATCAATCATACTTTGTGATCTTTAATAGCAGTATTAATATTAATTAGAAAATCTGTACAATTTTTTTTTTCCATATATTAAAAAAAAATTGTACAAGTATGTTTATAGTCTACGATATTATCTCCATTCATATTTTCTTGTGTTGCTAGCCATAAAAGATGTGATAACCTAGTTATTAAGAAAGATAATTATACAAATTAAATAACATACAATGTGAAGAGTGTAGTTTAGTAATTATCAGTAAGTAATCAAAGGGTAGAATGGTAGCATAGGAAAAAATAACAATATCAATAAGCAATCACTTTTGTTAACTACATAGCTTTTTGGAGCCACCAAGCTCTAAGAGGGAAAGTTAAAAATAAAAATAAATAAATAAATAAATATTGGTTATATTGAGGAGATTCAAACCTAGGATCTAGGAGATTGAAGCTTCAATTCTTAAAAATAGTACCATTGAAGCAACTGCAACCCAATATAAAATAGTTGACTGACTAAAATGATATATATACAAAATTTTATAGAGGTATAGTTAATAAATCAAAGACCCCCCACCCGCGGCTTCACCCCTAAACACAACTAAACAACCGCTACCAGCATATGATGACATAAAACTGTCAATTACATCCACACTTGTATCTTAGAATTCTGTACAAAAAAATTAGAATTTATATGCAGAGAACATTTACAGTGAAACTATTTTCAATTGCAGATTCAGAGCACTTTAAACAATGGATCATAACAAAGTATACACAGAAAAACAGGTTCAAACAGGACATGGACACAAATCAGTAATTTATGACAGGATATGAAAAAGAGAAAATGTGATAGCATAATGCGTTTTTAGAAGATAAGCCTTTCTATGTACACGTAAATCTTACCAATAAAAAAGGTAGTACAGCTGCATAACTAGGCCAAAACAGGAAAAATACTTTTCCAGAAGAATGTTTCATGCTACACATTGGAATAACTGACCTAGATTAACGAACTCACATGCTAAACCTCTGGATAAGCATAATTGTTTTATCCAATAATATATTATCCGCTCCTTGATCTGGAAATCATCTTGTCAATTTCACCGGTTTTATTGTACATCTCAACAAGTTTCCTTGCGTATGAAGGTACATGCATAGTGGCCCTGGTTTCAGTGCATATATTTAGTACCATGTGTATGATAATCCCTAAAGAATTAGGATTATATATTAAATACTCACCTCTCCTTCCCCAAGACACGATTTACATGCAGATAGTTCCGAATGGTATGATAATCAAGTGAATAACGGGCAAACTCCAAACCCTTTGGTCCAATCTGGATAAAGAAATTAGTGAAAAAGGGGTCATTGCTAGTACCTGTGACCGTAAAGTGTTCCATCAAAGATACTTACAAAGTTAAGGACAGCTGCAATCAGATTTCCGATAAATTTTGGAGCAGGCTGAGAAGGTCCCATGCCTGCAAAAAAACGAGCAAAATTAGCAAGAGTCAATCAACTTCAAAGCTACTGCACAAGGAGATGCAATTAAGCTGTAAGAATTTTTAAAGCAAAAAGCCTAAATTCCCTCTAAGCCATTTGATCCCCAGAAACACCACTATTCTCCAAAAGATATATTAAAAAAAAAAAAAAGGGGGGGGGGGAAGGTGGTCTTTTATCCTATTATTTACTTGATTCATCAGAATTCTGAAAAAGCATTAGATTTTTGTTTTGAAGACGTAATATTATATTAAATATTCCAATTTTACAAAATGGCCAATAGTTATAATTTATGTTTCAGCAATTACAGAATAACACTAACACTCCTTTCCCTTGTGTAGTAAAAGAGAATAATTGTAGCACTCATAGCTCAAAACCATATAATACATACCAAATTTAGCATCATCATCTGCTTTAACAGTCTCCACTACAAATGGACGCCTATTTCCCTGAACACCAGAATCAGCACAAAAACTCAGTTGTTAAGAAATTTACAAAACAAATGATGCTCTAAAACAGCTTGAAGATAGTTTGGAATATGTACACTGCTCATAGTGGGAGTAATTTCTATGAGGTTTTTAATGAGGCTCAACATCTCCCTACCACGTTCATTCCTGTAATAAATGACAATAGATATAAGGAAAAAAAGATCTAATTTTGTTGCTTTTATATCAGAGACTATTTATCACAAACCACAATTGCAGAAGAAAACACGCCTTGTAAGCATGCATGAATTGAAAGGACAATTAAGAAAGGTGGGTTGGGGAGTGTGGTGACTGGTGAGGTTTCTAAAAGAAATAATGTGTAAAATGTGGGACGGAAATATTGGAAAATACTAACATTACTTACTAAACTTAAATAGAAATAAAAGTATACACATGAAAATACCCGCTTAGCTTTATTAACAATAAACTAGGAAGGATGTTTTCCTTCCTTCCGAAACCATTGTAAATAAGCATTCAACTAGTAAAGTCTACACACCCACTGTCACATGCTTAGTTTCTTTATATTTGATAAAGTTTACTGTGTTAAGTTTCCTTACTAACCAACTTTTAGAGGATCTACTTAAACCTTATTGAATGTAGCTAGTTCCAACCCTATCTCTGTAGGGTAAGGGAGAAGAGGGGTCCATGGGTATTTAAACTATGTAATCTACGATATCTGAGACACAACTGAGGAGGAAACTTCACTCACCTAACAGTGACATACTGTGGATGTTGTGTCATGCTGGTACCAGAATACTTTGGAACTCCCATATATCCTACTACCAAATCCTAATACCACATGAAAATTTCAAATATCAATATAAGATACAAGCTTGAAAGAATCATTTAAAAAAAAAATAAAGATATTCAGATTAATCATAAATTCATAACCATACCCAGTTAAAAAGAAAAAGTAAAAATAGAAAATTATGAAACAAGTATAACTCATATGCACAAAAACTAACATGATTATGTTAAGAAAGATAGCACAACATCTTTTAGACAAATAGATACTCACCGCCAATGCATTTGTGTAGTCAAAACAACTGCAAAAAGACAGTCACATATCAGAATGATTGGATGGAAGAAATTTTGAAAGCATACACTGCATAGTTTATAGCAGACTAGCCATGCAACCAATACCTATAGCAGGATGGGGCAATGACATCAACCAAATCATTGGCTGGTAGACAGAAGTATGGGACCTGTTTGATATAGAAGATTAGAATCTATACGTAGTGCATAAACCAAGATGATCACTCATGATGCTGATGGGAAGTTCAAATTTTCATCTTACTTCTTCAATATGGCCATCCAAATGCTTCAAATGGACCTAGGACAATCAATGAAAGATTGCATTAATATAGGATACTAGTAGCTAATTATATCTGCTCAATCTATCTTCAGCAAGAAAACTTAAACAAAGTTAGAATACCCAGCAAGAAAATGAGGGCCACTGAACCTTTGTCAAGAAATGTGAATGAGCACATTATAAGGTCAGCAGCAGCACATGAACATGGAAATTCACAACAATTCGGCAAAGCAATTAAAGAAAAAATTAGAACCTTGTAATCTTGCATGAATTCATAATGAAGCACTGTGTCTGGATCACTGCTTGCAGCTCTTAAAAACTTGTCCAGTCCGTCTCGTGTTCCATTGTCCACTGTTGACAAGAGAAAGTGAAAAACATAGATTACCTATCTGCCCACAATTTTCAAATAAGGACACTTAGAGTGACCTTCGCTCACAGAGCTCCTGATCATTTTAGACAGAACAACGACATCAATCTAATCTATGAAAAGCCAAAAAGCATGTGTTGCTCAAAGTTTCATGTAGTAGCACCATGTACAGAAATTATGAGGCCAACAATGGATTGATCAGCATCTCAGATAATATAACAATTAAAACATCTAAGACTATGTTCTCTTCACCTGAAATTGTGTTTTGGACTAGATTTTTTAAGGTATGGTTTGGATTGATATGAACTTTTCTAGTCTACACTTGTCTAATATTATCTCCTACTTTGATGGAACTTTGGCCACAAAATCATGTTAATAGGAAGAAAAAAAAAATTTATCGAATGGGATCTTGTTAGATCTACCTCAATGTGTATTTTCCAAATTCTAATTATCATACACTATTACGGAATTAAAGATACTTAATGAATGGGAAAAAGAGGTTTAAATTTCTTTGGTCAGGTCGAATCTGGTTTGACTTTAACAATAAATAATTAAGTTCCTGAAGAGATGAGAGCTATGTTACACAGACTACAGATTTATATCAAGTAGCTTTGTTGGTCTGTTGGTTAATCAATACGTAGACGTGGATTGGACACTTCAACCCTAAGCCGAGACGGGCACTTGGACACATACTTGTGTCAGACATGAGTACCCAAGTACGAGCAACATAGGAAGAGAGCATATCCTAAAACATAAAGCTACTGCTAGAATGTAGATGACAACAGAACACAGATTTTCTAACAGAGGTTAAGTAAAAACCCTAAGCATACTAATTCAACCCCCCTCCATATAATACAAAAATATAAATGATAATAAAAAGTAAAAATAAATCCATCTCAAAAAAGTCTAGACATAAACTCACCGCAATTGGTGCCAAGAACATACAGTTTTTCCAAATTCAAATATTTTTCCACCGATCTCAGTGCTGCAGTTAAGTTATCCTGCATATCAGTCCTAAGTCATGAGAAATCATATGAAGATACACCTTGCCAAGTTCTGGAGGAGAACACACCTTGCACTTGACAGCCAACACCACAGAAGAGAAGACGTTTTACACCAGCTGCCTGTCAGATCCAAAACATTACTAGATAAATTCTGGGCATGGAAGAATTCCTATTTTCTTATTTATATTAGAATAACATTAGAACACTACTCCCTCTATTTCAAAGTGATTTTCCCAGCTTTCATTACACAAATATGAGACATATAAACACGATTCCATACTAAATTACAGCAGAGCATTGTATTACGAATCCTATGATAAGATATGAGTAATATCTACAACAATAGATAACAACAAAATTGTATTCATAGTTCCATACATACTTATGCCTTGTTTAGTCCTTTTTTGTATTTAGCTAAGTCTAAAAGGGATTACTTATATATCAAAAGGTAGTACACATCAATATATTTCTCAACACGATGCAGGTTTTGCATTTTGCTTAAAGGCAAACATCTCCATATTATATTGTACTTGAAGAACTTGGGGTAATCAAGGAAAAAAAATAATTTGCTAAAGCTATTAAAAATTTATCAGGCACCTCAACCAGGGCAAGTGTGTCAAGATTTGGAGACAAAGTTGGCTTAACACCTTTTGCTGCAATTACTTCATCCGGTGTCCTGTTCAACAGGAGGAAAAAATAAACAAGCTGCTTCAGATTGTGAAAATACACGCAAACGGCTAATATAAGCATTAGGGGTGGGCTAAGAAATCCGAACGGAAATTTAGGAAGTCTGATCCAATTTTTATATCTGAAAATGTTTGATTGGATTCAGATTGCATTTGAAAACATTCGGATATGGTTTGAAAACAATTTTTAAAATAAGATAGCAAAAGCAAAAGCCTTGCATTGCAAGCACCATGCCTCACTGCTAACCTCATACATTACACACTCAGCTGAATTCATTGACGTTATGTACTCCATAATATGCTAATTTTTTAGAACTCCTTCAATATTGATAAATTGTTGTACTGATGTCTTTAACTTGGTTTTTTTTTTCAGGTAAATCAAGTTTTTCTTTTGTTTTGGCATTCATTACACCTGACAAACATTAAACCTTAGAAATTTAGCAAGTAACAAGAACGCTGGGAGAGGGGGGGCACTTAATTGAGTTCTTCTGATCTGATATCTGGATAAAATTTTGATCTAAAATATTTGTATATTTGAAATTCGAACTGTATAAGATATCCAGTTTGGCCAGCCCTAATAAACAACGCAGAATAAATTTCCACAGCAAATCATCTTTAGCATAGCACTTAATAAACATACCTAGCTAATACAGGCCTTGGACTGAATCTATCCTCCGGATCACTGCAAGGATAAACATGGGACAGTTAGAGTACAAGTGATCATGAAAACAATATATAACCACAAGTTGCTATCAAACTACACATTTACCTCTGCACGCAGATAACTGCTTCAACCAAGCCTGCTTTAAGCATTTCAACAGCAATAGTTGTCACTATACCCGTCCATTGTGCTCCTGTTAATAGCAAAATCAATCAACAATCCATCAGAATAGGAATACTGTCTCTGTATTGCAAAGAAGCCACAACCCCCCCCCCCCCCAAAAAAAAAAAAAAAAAAAAAAAAAGACAGTAACACACACAAAAAATAATAAATTTAAAATAAATACATTGAGGACAGCTGGACAGACTTATAGTTACAAGATGATATATCTACGTTTTATCGAGTTGCTGTTCAAGGCGATCTGCCAATTCAACAAAACAACAGAGAAGTAGTCTAGCACAAAATGAACTTCATCACCAACTTCCATTCCATCAATTGATACATATTTAATAACTTTATTTTAGATCAATAAAATTTCATAATGGAAAGTTTTCTTCTTTTCTGGTAAAGAACAAAAAAATTATAATTCTTTTGAGCTTTACATATAGTGAACAGGAACAGCAAGCTTTAATCATATTGAAAAAGACAAGATGGTCAGAACATCTCAAGATATATACATCATTGATCAGTATTTAAATCTTCAATGTCCAGCAAAGCCATGGCTCCATTTAGAGGATAATAGTTACCTTCAACAGGTTTTATTTTACGAGCATACAATAGATCCTCATAGACTCCTAGATATGTCTCATCAAGTGAATCCTCTTTCCTGCCTCTCCCATGGACCAAGGGCTCCAAAGTCTAGGAAATGAAAGAAGGTAAATTAGCTAGCCAGAATGGATTTGTATAGCATAGCAGAGCATGTCAAGACGCCTAAGACTTTTGAGGCAAAATGATGGAATTCTATGTCAGTCACTGTGAAGTGACCTGAGAAAGTGTAAAAGAATGTCCGCTCTAGTAATATGTTACTAACTTTTGATGTAGTTCTGCTCCAAGTACAAGAGAAAGAATCTGAAAGCATGAAGATAACAGACCAATCATCAAAGACAAAAGGAACATGTGGCAAAAATTGCCATGTGCCCACTTTACTGATTTAACTCTGGTTGATTAATCAAGTATCCATAAATACCTCAAACATTTTCATACAGTTAACATTTATATTCTAATTCAGTTCTCTATGGCATAAAAAGACTAGCTCATAGTTTACTCAGAAAAGTCACTTGTAAATGCTAGATCAAAAGTTTAAGCTGGAGAAAACACTTTCATCAGTCAATGCATACATGCCACTAGGCAATCATTGGGAGCTCTTATTTCCTTTTTCCATTTAGGAAACCTATGGGGACATGATTGAAGCAGTTGGGAGGGGTGAAAATGAAACAAGCCTACTCTGAAGGGACTAAAGCTTGGCTAGGTGAAAGTACAATCAAAATGCAACTTGCAAGACTTAGTCTAAGCTGAAATCCAAGCTAATTTTCAATTAAATTTTTTAAAAAGAGTAATTCATAACCTTTGTTAGGGGTAACAATGTTTGTCCAAAAGGATGTATCAAATTATTTAAGTGTCCAGAACCCAAGTCAGAAACTCTAGGATCCAACATAGGAACTTAAGATAATGAAAAGTCTGAACAACATAGGTTATCCCTTATATATAATAGTACAAGACTCAAGAAGCTTGAGTTGAGTTACAAACCAAGCATAGACCAAAGCTTCCAAATTGACAAGTTTGAGGTCAACTAGGAGATTATGTATAGGTGTTTGGAAGCCAAGTTTGAGTTTTGCTAAATCCCTTATCACCCTTATTTGGGAAGGAAAAAAGGACACATAGAAGCAAATACCTAAATTCTGCCTCTGATTCAAAATATAAAAGTTTCATTAGATTCCTTTTCATCCAAAACATAAGTCACCCTACATAATTATTAAACATCAACACAAACCTTGTTATGATATTATTGCAATATTTAAATGCTACTTCACACATATTTCACCAATTTACCATGTGTGAATTTGCTAAAATGACTTCCAATTTGTAGTAGGTGGAATAAACAATTAAAAAAGGTTGATTAAGTGCAATATAGACAAAGTAATATCTAGTGGTTTCATTATATATTCTCACCAGAGTGAAGTCCACTTGCATCTATATCAAAGATAAAGAAAAGGTTACTTGGGGATTTGTACTTCACTCTACAAAGCATAACATGAACACCAAACCCAATTTGATCATCTCAATAAAAGCAATGCCAAAGGATCAATTCAACCAAAAGTCTACGATAGAGGTTAAAGTACCAAGATTGATTTTATATTCTATCCTGTTGTGCCAAATGATAAATATATCACTTTAAAATAGGATGTGGATGAGATTTGAACTCATAAATTTCATGTCATGTTGTTTCTTGATACCATGTCAAAGGATTAACATCTTGCTCTCTTCACCTTATTTTGGTTAAACTAAAACTATTTTAAATAAAAGTATATTAATTTTGATGAACTTCAAATTATTTTAAATAATTAAAACTTATTTTTACTGGTTTTTTGTTATATTTGTTCTTAACGATTACTGAATTTACAAATTAAAACTTAGTTCTAATGAATTTAACTTAATTTTGCTAAATTAAACTTATTTTTTTACTCAACATAAATTATTCATTTCAACTAAATCTAAATTATTTTAAGTGAATATATAATAGCTTATAAATTAGGTTAATTTTCAAAATGCACACTTTTGAGAAGGGTAAGGACATGATGGAGTTAAGGGCAATAAGTAACAAACTTGAGAAAGTAGATAATGTTAGTGAATTGCCAAAATAAATCAATAGTTGATTTAGGGTATGGGAAATCGTGATTTTGATATAAGGTTTTGTTGTGGGATAGTCACGGTGTCATGGAAATGAAGATGCATTGATCACCGGTGGTGTTGAGGTTGTTGCAGTACAAATTAGATTTCAAAGTCTTTATATGATTTTATAATAATTATATGCTACTATATTATAGTTGTTAAAGTAGACTATTAGAGGCACACATCAATTATTGAAGAGACATGGGGGAATCATTCACTGTATGTCTGAATAGCAAGTAACTTTTAAGTGAAATACGGATGTAGTATGGTATAAGGTTGCAACGTTTGCTTTGAAATGACCAAAAGTTTTTAAAGCACCCCAATTTTGTCAGTTGAAAATACATTACAATACAGCCAAACCGAAATGATGCTTTAGTTTAGTAATTATAAACCATGTGAGGAAGATCAACACATTGGTTCTACATAAATCATACAATGTGTTCAAGAAAAGAAGAACAAAGAAATATGCAATCTTAAGGCTTGAGAGGCAAATTCAAGTCCTATTTAATTCAATTCCAAGCATCAATTTACAACACATGCACACAAATTATTGAAACAGTAAACAAAGTAACATTTTAGCCTGTCAAAAAGGAGCCACTTGGTAATAATAACTACTGCAGAGTTTAACAATATATAAAGAAGAGAAGGAGCATACTTCTATTCTAGACATGCCATCTCCCAAGAAAGCACATGCCTCCTTCACATGAGCTATGTAATAAGTATCACAAAGTCCACATCGACTGCGCCATTAAAAAATAAAATTGTTAAACTTTTCCCAATAACTTCATTTGACTTGAAAACTGAAAATTGTAACAGATAAACAAGAGTCACATTAATTCATCCATTTCAATATAATAAGCCACGTTTACCTTTAACCAAAAGGGTCAAACCCTTAACCACTTTGATATCAATTTTCATTAATTAAATATCGTTACAATATTTCCAAAAGGTTATTTGGGGATTTAATCCACCGTAACAGATGAGTAATAGTCGCAATTAATCCTTCGGTTTTAAAATAATAGGCCACGTTTCACTTTGATCATCAATTTTTCATAAATTAAATCACTATTGTTACACTTATTAAACTATTACCATTGCTACACTTGTTAAACTTAACTAGTCTTTTGGCTCGTGCATGGCACGGGCTGTTACTTAGGTTATTTATCGAGTTAAAAAGACTAATTAATTGTATTTCATATGTTTATGTAATGTGTACTAATTACTTAATTAGCTTAACTTTATTTCGAAAGGGAGGTGAAACTTTATTTAGAAAGGGAGGTGACATGTGGCATATTACTCCCTCCGTCACATATCTACATGCGTATTTCATTTTTTTAATATTCACATAAATTGGAGAAATAGGCTTGTAGATACGTGACGGAGGGGCAGTGATTTGTAATGACACATGGCATGAAAGAGGTTGTGGTTTGTGTTTTCATATACTTAGTATAGATTTGTAGTAATTTTAAAGCTTCCCTACCGATTCTGAAAGATACTATCGATTCTCATCACTCGCCTTTGTGGCTCTTTAAACACCAAAAGATAATGGAGTAGTCCACATTTTACCTTCGATGTCAAAACCTCATCACTATCATCATTAATTTCATATTAAACAACTAAAATTCAAAACTATTCTCAGTTTCTCATTAAATTAAACTAATTTGATACTCCTAATATTATTAATTACATACGAGTAAATCTTAGAGGTGCCAAAAACTAACACGGTACAAGTTGACTAACCAACTACTACTAATTAGACACGACATGACGATGAATCAGAATCACATGGACTCAACCCGAACACCCGATTCGATAGCTCTATTAAATAATTTCTCTCCAAATACAATTACTGTAAGTGACAAAAAATACCGCCATTAACAGCAATTATGTGAAAAGAGGAGAGAGAAAGGCGAAACCTGCAGTGATCTTTGGCAGGGTAAGTACCACCGGGAGGAATTGGTCGAGATTTTTCTCGCCAATCGGGTCGGACTTTTACGGATTTTGAATTCGGAGATTTAGAATTATCTGACAAAATTGATAAAAAAAAAACTGTGTTAGTAATTGATAATTGCTGCCATGGAAGATAAGGAGAAGGATTAGGGAAGAGAGAGGACCTGCAGATGAAGAAGAAGCGAAGACAGTGGACGGAGTGAAGGAGATGGAAGACATGAGCATGGTCGACATTGTCAATCTCTCAGCGTTGTGAATTTGTGATTGTGGTTATTATAATTTTTCAAGTTAATATCTCCAATTCAATGTAAATTTTTAAAATGGTTGTATCTTATGTCTTGGGTTCATACCAAAACGTTATCTAAGGTGTTCACGCCATAGTTCGATGGCATATGGTCATTAAGGACATTAACTCATTATGGATCGCGGTTTGTTTTGTGTCTAAAGTTATCGTGTTATGTTGTGTCATATTTAGGGGTGGGACTTCGATCTGGCAGTTCGGTTTGACCTCAGTTTGAAACGGTTTCGGTTTGAAATAGTTCGGGTTAAAACGGTTTCATTTAGACGGCGGGTCGGTTCAGTTCGGTTTTGATTAGTCATAGGTCGGTTCGGTTTCGGTTTATTTTTGTACGATTTAAATTCGGTTCGGGTCATAAACGGTTCGGTTTATAAACAGTTTGGGTCATAATCAGATCGGTTAGAAACGGGTCGCTTCAGGGGCGGATTTACTCGGGTCAATGCCGGTTCGGTTTTTAAACGGTTCGGTTAATAATCGGGTCGGTTTGAAACAGGTCGGTTCAGGGGCGGGTTTACCCGGGTCAATGCCCGTTCGGTTTATAAACGGTTCGGGTCATGATCTCACCGGTTTGAAACGGATCGGTTCAGGGGCGGTTTTACCGGGTCAACGTCGGTCCGGGTTCATATCAGTTCGGGTCATGAACGGATTATTTTGAAATGGGTCGGTTCAGGGGCGGGTTTACCCGGGTTAATGCTAGTTCGATTCATATCGGTTCGGTTTATACTCGGTTTGGTGCTAAAATCGTTCGGGTTAGTTTGGTAATCGGTTAAATTGGATCGGGTTGAAATCGAGTTCTAAAAAGTAGTTTTGACCAGTTAGCGCGTTTTGTTTTATATCAAGTTGGGACTAGTATTTCCATTTCATTAGCGGGTCGGCATAGGTTGGTGAAAAAAATAATGGATCGGGTAGAAATTGGGTTTTAAGAGATTTTTGACCGGTTAGCTATTTTCGTTTTATATAAAGTTGGGACTTCGTCACTTTATTTTCAGACATCGGATTATATACAATTACACAAATCTTCATTTATTCAATTATTCTATATCATGTTAATATGTTATGTTTCAAGTTTGGTTATACTCTTGTTGTTGTTTATTCGATATTATCATATTAGTCTATTACAAATTTATAATGTATTAATGTATTATTGTTTCATTATTAAATATATATTATTAGGTTATCAGCTTCTTGTTGGATTGTTTTAGATATCGTGTCATGACCATGTTTTGATGAGTTGCTACTTTGAATACGATAAATCGATTCAGATATCAGATTATATAGAATTACAGAAATTCTCATTCATTCTATATCATGTTAATGTGTTATGTTTCAAATTTGGTTATAGTCTTGTTGTTGTTTATTAAATATTAGTCTATTACAAATTTATAAGGTTATTAATGTATTATTGTTTCATTATCAAATATTATCAGGCTATCAGCTTCTTGTTTTAATTGTTTTAAAGATCACGTCATAACCATGATTTGATGAATTGGTACTTTGAATACGATAAATCGATAATTGATATTGTAATAAACTAATAATTTAATGTTACGGAACTATATTTGGATGTTTAATTAAAATCACGATTATTCAATTTCCCATTAGTCTAATAAAGTAATAATTGACAATTGTTTGTAACTATTCCATAATTTTGGTGTTAAAGTTATATTGCTGAATTACTTTGTTGTCTTACCCTCTCTAATCACCTTTTAAGATTACGTGCCTACAAGGCTGCAACATATATATGTTGCAACTTGCAAGTTAAAGAAAACGGGTGGGGAAGTAGAAGTATTCAATTAGATCGATCATCAACTGTTTTAAGTTTTAATAATCAGATACATTTATCGATTATCTATACATACCAATGATAGTATGATACCAATCGTACCATACATTATTATTTATTACATATACTGATATACATATAACTAATATACATTAAATATGTCATATTGAATCAATTCCAATTTCCAAACATTTGTGTTTCTTACAATTTATAAGTTACATAAAGTTAAGAGTACAGTAGTGTTTTTATTAGTACGTAGCTATGAATAAAAAAAACATACTATCCAAATCCATTATCCCATGATCCGTGTCACCGTCTTATATTAAATATCAGCCATTGATTTGCATGTCATCTAACGGCCTATCATCGCACACATTCCAATTCACGATCCGTGTATTTTCTTTTCCACCAATCAGATCACTCTTACCATCGTCTCTTTAGTACTCTTTTTGATTTCTCTCTCGTTTTCTTAATCCTCTTCTGTAATATTATCAATTTTTTGAAGCCATGGCTGCTAATATGCTCACTGCTCTCTCGTTTTCTCTCTCATCTCCTCTTCCTTCTTCCTTTCTTCTTCTTCCTTCTTCTCCCTTCTTCCGTCTATGTTCTCCTTTCTTCCATCTCGTTTCTCCGTCTCCGTCCACCGGCACCACGCACGACGGTTTTTATGGTCAAATTCGACCACGAAACTCTAGATCTAGTTGTTTCATGATCGAATTTGGCCTTTTAAAACCAAATTCGAGGCCAAATTCAGGATTAATATATAAGGTGTTTTCGTTCTTCCTTTTTTTATTTTATGTTTTTCTTTTTAATTTTTTTTCAAGTTGTGGGCAACGGAGGGGGCCGAGTTAGGGTGGGTGCGGCGGCGGTTAGACTGGGTTCGGGTGGGTGGGGAGGAAGGATTTTTCGAGGGAGGGAGGGAGTTTTATGGTGGGTGAGCAATTAGAGTGAGTTGGGGGGTTTCGAGGATGTTGGGTTTCGTGGGGGTGGGTGGGGTGGGGTTACGGTGGGTTTGGGTTTTTTTTTCGATTTTTTTGTATGGGGTGGGGTGGGTGTGTTACGGTGACGGTGGTGGGTGTGGTTGGGGTTGGGTCTGGTTTTTTTTTTTTTTTTTTTTTTTTAACTTTTTTTTTTTTACAGTGACGGTGGCGGGTGGGGTGGGGTACGTTACGGTGATGGTGGTAGGTGGGGTGGGGTATGGGTCTGGGTTTTTATTATTTACGGTGACGGTGGTGGATGGGGTGGGGTAAGGTTTGGGTCTGGGTTTTTTTATTTACGGTGGGTGGTGGGGTGGGGTGGGTTACGGTAATTATGGTGGGTGCGGGGGTGGTGTTAGGGTGGGTCTGGGTTGACGTTGGTGGGGTGGGGGTGGGTTACGGTAACGGTGGTGGGGTGGGGGTGGGTTACGGTAACGGTGGTGGGTGGGGGGTAGTGTTAGGGTGGGTCTGGGGTGACGGCGGGGGTGGTGTTAGGGTGGGTTACGGTGGTGGATGGGTGGAGGGTGGTTGGATTGGGTGGGTGGCCAAATTTTTTCATTTTTTTATTTAATTTATAACTCCTAATTTAGTTATACAAGAATATAATTTTAATTTTATAATAGCAAAAAAAATTTACAAATTTAAATCAATAATTATATGTAAAAAAAATTGTACTATTAAATTACATTAAACATCAAATATATTTTGTGGAATTCTAACAAATTGTTAAAGGCTGTAAATAGTTCAATTTGAATGGAACGGGTTGTAAACGGTTCGGTTTAAATAGTTATTAATTGGATCGGTTTAAACGGGTTGCGGTTTGAAAATAGTTCGGTTTTAATGGTTTAATGGGTTATAACAGTTCGGTTTAAATGGTTAGCGGGTTGTAAATGGTTCGATTTAAACGGTTTTTTCCTACGGTTTAAACGGTTTCGGTTTATAAACGGTTCGGTTTAAACAGTTAGCGGGTTAACATTAATCGGTTCAAACGGTTTCGGTTTATAAACGGTTTGGTTTGTTATTGGTTTACGGTTCGTAATGGGTTAACATTAATTGGTTCGGTTCGGTTTCGGTTTGACATTATACGGTTCAGTTCGGTTTTCGGTTTAAAATTAGCGGGTTATAAACGGTTCGGTCCGTGATGGTTCGGTTCGGTAACGGACGGTTTCACGGTTCGGTTTGAAAAGTCCCACCCCTAGTCATACTCCTAAATCCTAAATGTCTATCACATATGTTTAACCAAACAGTTACTATGTATACGTTGTAAATTAGAGCATTTTTTTTTGGGCCAAGTAAGCATACTTATATTAAATCAATTTTCCGCCAAAGTGATAAGGCTTTGGGGAAAGGAACCCGTACAAACAACTTCCGAGTTAGGTTCCGTAACCCATCTAGCAACTAGGTGCGCCAAGGAATTACCACTACGTTTAATATGCTTACATTGGAAAAAGCTAAAAGAGAAGCTAATTGAAGAAATGTCTTCATAAAAAAGGAACACTGGTGCACGACCATTCTGTTTTATCTGAATTGCTCGAACAACTTGCAATGCGTCATACTCAAGGAAAAACTCATCAAATCCCAGCCTTCGACCCAGCTCCAAGCCATATTTATTAGCCCCTGCTTCTACCATCAAGGGTGTCCAGCTGACAGCCTTGTGGTTTACTACTGCCACCAGAATTTGCCCCTCAGACCCACGGATAACAGCACCAAACTTAACCCCACCAGTCTGCATTATATGGGCATCAACATTGATTTTCACCTTACCATCAGATGGAGGACGCCATGAAGCTCTGAATATAGGTCCTGTCCCCCTACCAAGAGCACACACCTTAGCATTATAAGTACCATAGTCAAAGAAAAGCTTCACAAACCCAACCCCCACACGCACATCATCAACACTGTTTTCACCCTTGAAAATATGGCTAT
Source organism: Chenopodium quinoa (assembly GCF_001683475.1). Lineage (NCBI taxonomy): Eukaryota > Viridiplantae > Streptophyta > Magnoliopsida > Caryophyllales > Amaranthaceae > Chenopodium > Chenopodium quinoa. The sequence continues at coordinate 2,244,960 of NW_018744113.1, read as the reverse complement.
TCCTACAATGCCAAATTGCCCAATTCAGAGAAGCAAACACACCCAATCGATCCTTGTTCTACTTGGATGCCATCCACCGTAGTATCACATCAAAAGAACTTGAGGGAGCAGCAGCCAAGAGATCCCCGAAATCACTAGTTTCCCACACCTTAGACGCATAAGAACACTCGAAGAGGGCATGCATTATTGTCTCATCGCTACAACCACAAATGCTGCAATTTTGTGAAGCGCTTATATGATGCCTAAACAATACTCCCATCACAGCAAGAGCACCCTTGCAAGCACTCCACAAGAAACAGTGAAGTTTGGGAGGCCCCTTCATGTTCCAAATCAGTTTCCACATCGATTCCGAGTTATCACCATGAAATAAATCCCAAGCTCTCAAAGGTCCCATCCTACCCAACCAATACCCACTTTTCACAGTAAAAATCCCATCTTTCGACAGCCACCAATACCTAGTATCCAGTGAACCAGAAACGGGGAGGGGAATATCCAGTATAGCCAATTTATCGACAGCACAAAAATTAGAATCTAGCAGCATCCTCCTTCCAACAATGTAAGGTATTATCAATCAAATCACATACCTTAAGGTCAGGATTGCTAGTTCCAATAGGCGTGGGCACCAAATGTGAACCATCCCCAAGGAGCCATGACTCCTCCCACTATACTTTAATGCTAGTTCCATCCCCCACACGCCATTTTAGACCGTCAAGCAGCAGACTCTTCGCACCCCATATGCTCCGCCAGGTGTAACTTGGGTCGTACCCCCTTTGGGCTTCCAAAAAATTAGAGTACTTAAAATACCAAGCCTTCAACACATTGTACAGCAGAGAGCTATTATCATTTAACAGACGCCAACCTTGCTTTTGATTTTGGAAGACAAAGGTCCTCCCATTTATACTTGAAAGAGAAGGAGACACTTTCTAAGCATTTCATCACCCGATCAACCCAAGCTATCTGGAAACCCATTCTAAGCATGACCTTCTCAAGAAACCTCCACTCCACTCTATCGTACGCTTTGCTCATATACAACTTAAGTGCAATCGACCCATCACGACCCTCACCTTTCCTCTTCATAGAATGAAAGATCTCAAAATCTATAAGAGCATTATCGAATATTAACCTATTAGGTACGAAAGCACTCTAGTTCACCGAAATAACCGACCCTAACATAGGCTTCAATTTATTCGCAAGAGTTTTTGAGATGATTTTGTACAAAACATTGCACAAACTAATAAGTCTAAACTCTGTCATTCTCTTTGGCTCGTTACATTTCTGAATAAGGACAATGCAGGTACGATTGACATTTTCTAATTCCACCTCACCATGCCACCACCTTTTCACAAAATTAATCACATCACCACCAATAATACTCTAAAATTTCTGAAAAAATAAGGCATTAAGACCACCTGGACCCGGGGCTTTATTAGGATTCATTTGAAAAAGAACTTCTTTAATTTCCACCCCCGAGGGTTCTTTATCAAGAGACAAGTTCATGTCATCAGAGACAAGAGCCTCAATACCTTCCAATGTCGCATCGAACTCAACAGGTTGGTCGGACTTGAAGAGGCCATCAAAATATTGTGAAATAATCGAATCGATAGCCGAAGGAGAAGTCTGCCATACGTCATTGTCATCAAATAACCCCATAATTAAATTTTTCTTCCTTCTTTGACTAGCTTTGTGGTGGAAGTACTTCGTATTCTTATCCCCACCCCGAAGCTCCGTTGCTCTAGACCTTGCATACCAATACGATTCTTCAAGTCGCCTCAACTCATTAAGCTCATTACTCACATCTCTACAATGCTGCAAAATCGTACCATCCATTCGCCCCCCCGGCATTTCACGCAACTTACTCTCGGTTTTCTGAATTATTTTCTTCAAGCTGCCAAAAGTTTTCTCAGCCCTCCTCTTCAATTTCTCCTCTATGATAGTGATTCTATCAGTTATTGGGGTCGATATACCTTCACTCCAAGCATCTTCTACCACCTGGCTACACTCGTCACTTCATAACCAAAGGGCCTCAAACCTGAACAATTTTTTCCCCTAGCATTGTCATCATAGTCACCATATTTGAGTAGTATAGGGGCATGGTCTGAGTAACACATTGGCAGATGAATCACCTCAGAACGTTGAAATAAAGAGCACGACCCCGAATCTTCCACATATCTATCGAGGCATTCACGTACAAGAGCATCGATTGAATTCCCACGCTGCCAAGTATAAATACATCCTTTATACCCAAGGTCCCTAAATCCACAATCATCCAACGCTCCTCTAAAAGCATCCATTAATCTCTCCTCACGCACCGTCCCACCACACTTCTCATTCATCCCCAAAATTTCATTAAAATCCCCAAAACAAAGCGCCGACATATCAGACCCTACCTTTCAAGCTACGAAGCAAATCCCACGTCTTGTATTTTTGAGCCGTATTCGCCCATCCAAATACTCCAATGGCCTTCCATAATGGGGTATCATCGCTATTCCGAACAATCACCTCAATATGATGCGAAGAAAATGAGTGCACAACCACATTCATATCTCTCCACCACAAACCCAAATCACCGGAACGACCCTCACTACTAAGACACAACCCATTCACAAACCTACATCTATTCCGAATATGCTCCAACCTATTGCTATCAATTTTTGTCTCCGAAACAAACACCAACTCCGGCTTATCCCTCTAACACCAATCTTAGAGGGCTCTCACTGTCAATGGGTTGCCAAGCCCATTGCAGTTCCAGGCTAAAAATTTTATTGTCCTTTGCGGGATTGGTCATCACCAATCTCCGCTACTTGAGTCATTTCTACCCAACCCGAGGCATTATGATCACACTTTATTCTTTTTGTAGCATCTCCCTCATTTCCCCCTTCACTCACCTCACCATTCATCATAATCTTCCTTTTACCTTCATACAACACCCTTATCTCCACTCCCGCATCATGCTCCATCATATCATTAGAACCAGTAGTTCCATCAGACACATCGCTTCTTTTCAACACCCTCCCTTCTTTCACTCTGTCAGACAAACCAACCACTTTTCTATGTTTCTTAGGCAGATTTTGCGGCATAGAGGATCCAATTGAAAAGGGAAAACTTTGCATAGGCCCCTCAAAGTCAGCACTTTATGATCCAAAATAGGAGGAGCATTTATTATGTTCAAAACTTCAGAATTCTGTACATCAATACTCGCACTCTCATCTTGATTATTTAGGGCACACATTAGGTGATCTTGAACAACATCAGTAATAGCAGAGTTATCATCACACCCTCCCTCATAGAGCTTTCTAGTCGTCCCATCTAATCCCACAGCATTGTCATCACACCCAACAGTGAGCATCCTATTATTCACAGCCAACTCAACCCCTTGTGACCCCTTATTAGCATCCTCGCCCAAATTATCTTTCTCTTTTGTAACAAAAAGTTGGCGTCTGCTTTGAGTAATATGAGTCACTTCTTCATTCATCTTGCTAAACCCTCTTGTAGGAGAGGCTTTAAGGAAAGTACCCCATCCTAGTTTCTTCGACTTGTCATCCTTAGAAATTGACACACAATCCCTTTCCGAATGTCCGATCATCCCACAAGCAAAAAAGAAGAACGATAGTTGTTCGTACTTGAATTCGATCTTCACCTTATCCCCCTTCTTATCCTTCATCCATTAATATCGTCGCAAAGGTTTTTCAACGTTCAACGGAACACGAACTCTACGATATCTATTAAGTCCTAGAGTATCTTCTTCTATCTCAAAAAAATCACCTAAGTTTGATGTTAGGGCTTTAGCATAGGCATCAGTACGACAATTAAAAGGTAAATTTAAAATTCTGACCCAGAATAGTGAGTGAGTAAGTTTCACTTGATCTGGTTGTTCATTCCCATCTATCTCATTCCCCAATAGCAACAAATTATTTTCCAACACCATGGCCTTCCCTTCAACACCTTTTCCTTATCCTTCCAGTGAAAAAATTGAAAAGCATAAAGACTAGGGCTAATAATCATATCATGCGTAGGAGCCCATACCTTTGACATTGTTCGTTTGAACGCTTCGACGTTGTATGGACGCTCAGTACATAGTCGCCCTACAAGCAACAGAGATATTTTATCATCAGATTCAACACAAAGGAGTTTCACCCTTTCTTTCTAGGGAGTTTTTATTGTTAATCACCGGGTAACTTGTTCTTCACTGATTATCAAATGTTATAACTTCTATAAATTGGGTAATTTTGTAAATTAGAGCATTTATCAATAAAGTCACCATCCTTTTCTTCAATTCTAAGAGAAGAATATTTGTTTGCCAATTCGTCGGCCATCGCAGGAGAACCACGCTCAATCAACAGCAAAGAGCGTAGCAATGTCATTCGAGACGGAGAGAAGACTTTCTTTCAAGGAGTTTCGCCCTTTCTTTCGAGGGAGTTTTTATTGTTAATCACCAAGTAACTTGTTCTTCACTGATTATCAAATGTTATAACTTCTATAAATTGGGTAATTTTGTAAATTAGAGCATTTTTTTTTTGGAAAATAAGATTTTATTACCAAAGAGAGAAAGTTACAACTTACAAGAGCTAAGTTATAACTACCACCAGAACACCACAAGACCTGTTAAACAGGCCAAACCCCAAAAACTAGTTCTAGAACCTATCCTATCCACCTTCTAGGAAGGGTTCTAGGAAAGGCCTAGAACAAACTGGACTCAGATTTCCAGCCACCTTCTAGGAAGGGTTCTGGAAACCAGGACCAGACAACAACACAAGCAGCAAACTACAAGGCAAACAACCCAAAACCACCAAAACAACAAAAGCCTAAAAATACAAAGGATTTCTATTAGAGACAAGGCAACTACAAGCAAACTGCAAACTTGAAACCTCTGCCAAACCCAGAACAGCAGCACCTAGCATGCACCAGACCAGCTGCCACCTAGAGCCAGCAAACAGCAACAAGAACAGAACCAACCCAAGAGCAGAACCAGCTGCCACCCTAGCCAAAAGACCAGACCAGCAGCAGCAAATAAGCTGCACCACCTGCCAATACAGCAGCAACCAAACCAAACCAGCAGCTCAAGCAGAAACCATAACAACAACCGCAAACAACTACAACAGCAACAAAAACAACACAACACTGCAGCAGCAAAAAGAAACAGCACATAGTACAAAAACAGCAGCACAACAACAGATTCAGGCCAGAAGCAGAACTGAGCATCAGCTTCACAATAGTTCAGCAGCAGGCAGCAGGCAACAGAGCAGCAACAGCAGACCAGCTGCTGACTATCACAGCATCTTAACAGTTAACAGCAGCTGAGGAGCAACAACACAGGACAGCAACAACCACTGAACATCAGCAGCACAACAATGCACCAACAGCAGCAAAGCAGCAAGGCAGCAGAGCAGCAGGGCAACAATAGCAGAAAAGCAACAGCAGCCTGCAGCACAGCACCAGAACAGCAGAGCAGTAAGGCAACAGAAACAACAGATCATAAGCAGCCAGAAGCAAGGCAACAAACCAGCAGGGCAAAAGTAGTAGCAGAGAAGCAGCAGCCAGCAGCATTAAATAAATTTTAAAACTGAAAATAGCTTCAAAGAGAAAACCAGCAGCAACAACACAACACTTAATACCCAAAAGAGCAACAAAAGCAAAACCAGCAAAAACAAACCCAACACTAGAAACCAGCACTCAGAAACTAGGAATCAGAAATATCAAGAACCAGCAACAACACCAGAAAACCAGAGAAGCAGAAGCAGCCCTAAACAATAAAAAATTTGCTTCCCGCCGGGATTCTACAGACTGAATGAAAGATAATATCCCTAACAAGGGCATCAACAGATTTGCAGCACCCAGTAAACAAGACTGCATTCCTCCGAATCCATATACCATAAACCGTTTTAGTAAAGGCTACATGGATCACTTTGTTTTTCAATATGGAACTTCTACAAATTTTCTTCATCCACTCAATCTCATCACTAAACTGCTGAACAGGCTTGGAAACATGTAAAAAACCCAACACCTTGTTCCAAACCTGTCTAGAGTATTCACGATCAAAGAATAGATGTTGAACACTTTCATTGCTATTCAAACACAAGAAGCACCTTGGATCACAAAAAATGTTCCATTGGAGCAACCTATCCTTAGTGACAAGCCTATTCCACAAAGCTAGCCACAAGATAAAAAACACTTTTAGGAGTTGCCAAGTTATGACAAATGACTCTCTTCCAAGGAGCCTTAGGGACTTGAGGTCTAATAGCAGCATAAAGCTTCTTGATTTTCACTTTGTTGCCCTACATGAAACCATCCCATCCCCCTTGATCATTCACAACATCTCTACAGCTCAGAATCTTCTTCAAGAACCAAGAGCATTTAGCAGGGGTAGGGGTGGTCCAACAATCTCTATGCTTGAAGTAATAGATATGGACCCACTTAACCTAAAGATTATCAACCTTGTGAGCAATATCCCAAAGTAACTTAGTGACAGCTGCTTTATTCCATTCAGGAAGAGACAGCAAATTCCAGCCACCACAAACTTTAGGGAGACAAACATTATTCCAAGCCACCAAAGATTTTTTAGCAGGGGCAGAGGAACCAGTCCAAAGAAAGCATCTGAATCTAGCCTCGACCTCTTTCAAAATTTTCTTTGGTAAGATGAAAATTTGAGCCCAATATGTCTGAATACTAAACAACACACTCTTCACCAACTGAAGCCTCCCAGCATAAGACAGGTGTTTAGCCATCCACCCTTGGATTCTAGCAGTCACCTTCTCCACCAAAGGCCTATACTGAGCAATAGTAAGCTTCTTGGAAGAAAGAGGGACCCCAAGATACCTAAAAGGGGTAGTACCTTGAGAAACACCAAGAAGATCCCTTAGCTCTGTCTGAACATCAATAGGAACTCCTCCAAAATAGACTTCACTTTTATCAAGATTAGCAGAAAGTCCGGAGGCACCTGAGAATTTTAAGAAGGCTTGGAAGAGGAGCTTAACAAAAACACTATCAGCTCTAGAGAACATCAGAAGATCATCAGCAAACATCATGTGAGTTAGGTTTAACTTTTTACATCTAGGATGAAAGTTGAAATCAGGAGTTAACCTAAGCTCATCAAGGCATCTGGAGAGGTATTCCATACCAATAGCAAAAAGAAAGGGAGACATAGGGTCACCTTGCCTTAGGCCTTTCTTAGCTTCAAAGGGAGGAGCAGGGAAACCATTAATAAGAATAGAATAGGAGACAAAAGTAAGACAAGTCCAGATCCAGCTAACATATCTCTGAGGGAAACCAAGCTCCTGCATAACAGTGATAAAAAATCCCCACTCAACTGAATCGTAGGCTTTCTTCAAATCCACCTTAACCATGCACCCGGGAGAGATAAATTTGTGATCATAGCCTTTGATCAATTCAGTTGCAAGAAGGATATTGTCACCAATGTGCTTGCCTGGAATGAACCCTGCTTGAGCATCATCAATCACCTCACCAATGATAGCAGCAAGCCTAGCAGTTATGATTTTAGAAATGAGCTTATAAACCACCGTACAACAAGCTATAGGTCTAAAATCCTTAACATGAGAAGCATTAGGGATTTTAGGAACAAGAGTGATAGTTGTACGATTCCATTGCTTAAGCAAGGTCCCTTTAGTGAAAAAATCAATAACACTAGCATAAATATCATCTTTCACAATATGCCAAGCTCTCTTAAAGAAAAGGGAGTTAAAGCCATCAATACCAGGAGCTTTAGTGTTATCAATTCCCTTAAGGGCAACATCAATTTCATCATGAGAAATAAGCCTAATGAGATAGCTCTGAGTAGCAAAGCTAAGCTGCTTACCCCTCCTCATAGTGACAAGGTCGACAACAGGGAGCCAAGGAGCCTAAGTCCCTAAAAGAGACTTATAGAAGGAGATAATTTCATGAGAAATAGCATCCGGATCCTTGAGCATCACCTGATTAGAATAAAAAATGGAGTCAATTCTATTCCTTGCTTGTCTACTCTTCATCACAGAGAAGAAAGAATGAGAATTGCCATCTCCAAGCTTAATCCAATTTATCCTTGATTTTTGTTTGAAGATGCTTTCCTGAATATCATTCCAATGTTTGACAACCTTAATAGCATCAGATTCTTTAGCATAAAGATCCAAATCATTAGGATTTTGAGCCATTAAGTTCTGAATTCCAGAAAGCTCAATATTAGCTTGATCAATCTTTTCCTCAATGTTTTCAAACTGCTTGCTATTAAGAGACTTAATACTAGCCTTCACAGAATTAAGCTTCTGCCAAACAGAACAACCAGAACCCCAAGCCTGAGAAACAGTATCAAGAAAATCAGGGTGATCAACAATACAATTTAGAAACCTGAATGGCCTACCTCTCCCAGCAGGGGCAGAACAACCATCCAACAGAACTGGACTATGATCTGATAAAGAGGGGGGGGGGGGAGATAGACAGTCTCAACATGCCCATGAGAGGCCAACCAAGCTTGGTTACCAAAGACTCTATCAATCCTATTTTAGGACCAGTGTGAACCTTATTTGACCAAGAGTAGAAGGCTCCTTTGCTCTTAATCTCAGTGAGGTCCAAATCATCAACCAAACTCTGAAAATCTCTAGTCTCATAATCAGTAACATCAGTACCATGAAGCCTATCTGAAGTATGAAGGATAGAGTTATAGTCACCAGCACAAAGCCAAGGAGAATGTTGAATAGAGATGCTCCTAAGACCTTCCCACAAAGGAAGCCTATCATGAATGGAGTGAAGCCCATAAACAACAGTAAGATGAATTTGAGTAGAGAGGTCCTTAGAAGAAACATTACAATGAATGAACTGTTCATGAACCTTCAAGACATTAACAGTTACTCTATCTGCATTCCAACCAAGCCAAATCCTCCCTTTGGGAGAATGGTCATAATTACACAACCAAAGCCAAGAAGAGACAAACTTCCTCTGATAAGTGAGAACATTTTTCAATTTGATTTTTGTTTCAAGCAAACCAACAACATCAACTGAATGAGAATGAAGCATCCTCTTTACAGAGGCAACTTTGCCAAGGTCATTCAGGCCCCTGACATTCCAAGTAGAATAAATCATGACACCAAAGGGGGATTAACCTCACCCCCGCTTGGATTTATAGGTAGAAGCAGGCTAATGAACTCTAGTTTGTTGGCTTTTTGTCTTCCTTCCAACTATTCTCCACCCCTCATCTGAATTTTGAGAAGTATGAACCTGTGGAGTAATAATAGATTGTCCATGAACATAAGCACCAACATCAACAGCAGTAGCAGGAGTAGGGGCTTGGCTTAGGAACCCAGACCTGCTTTTGCTTAGGAGGAACATGAGCCGGCTGCTTAGGAGCCTGCTTAGGCATAGCAGGCTTAACAGAGCAATCATGACCAACCTTGTTGCACTTAGAACAAAAAGGAGGGGCCCACTCATACACTACCTTGAGCTCCAACAGTTCCTTTGAAGGACTCTCAACCCATACAGAATTAGGCATAGGCTTTGCAACATCAATTTCAATTAGAACCCTAGCAAAAGACACTCTAAGTTGTCTAGTAGTACATTCATCAGCACAAATTGGCACTCCAAGCAAACTACCAATGCGGCTAAGAGTGTCAGATCCCCAACAATTAAGTGGGAGATTAGGGAACTTAACCCAAAGAGGAACAATTCTAAGAATTTCAACATTAAAATCAAAATTAGGACACCAAGGCTTCACTATCGCTGGTTTTCCAAGGAACATATGAGGACCAGAACAAAGTATAGTATCTTTATCATCACTAGAACAGAGATTAACGATAAAGTACCCATCATCATGCCAATAAACATCTGGTTTTTGCATATCATTCCATTGTTGAGCAAAAAAAACGAAGAACAGCAGCAATAGTGGGGTAAAAGCCAACCACATAGAAAACTAAAGCATTAGCCCATTTTTTATTACCTGCCTCAAGCTCGGCTGCCTGTAGCTCAACAATTTGTTTCCCTTCCTGCACTTTCGGAGCAACAAAAGATAAAGAAGCCCCTTTAGCAGCCAATTTTCCAGTAAAAGGAGTGTAGGCGTCGCTCGAAGTGCGCCTACGTAAAAAGCATGTGGTGAATATGCTTGACACTCATAGGAAGTGGGAATTGACATATTACGATTAGGGACAAGGAAAGTAGGGAGCCGCCAAAAAGTTTTGTAAGGAACTTGTAAACCGTTCACGGATCATAGAAAGGCAACCACGATAAGGAACAACGATAGGCAACAACGATTGACCCGTGAAGGTTACACCCCATTCATAATCCAAGAGATTACTAACTCCATATGGTTCGGAACCACGAAAGGAGGATCGGGGATGATGGTACGAAGTGAGTCATGGAGTCACATTCGCCCGTATTGGCCTCTACTCGATTCTTATAGTGAAAAGCATTCCTGCGATCTCAAAGGCATACAAACAAAATATTCAATTCGCTTCAAACTATTATTAAGCTAAATTGGTTGAATATAAATGCAACATATAATTCTAAAATATTAGTGATCACTTGATTTAACAACAAGATTAAAAAGGAACCTAAGCTGGTTGTCCAAATTATCTTATTAGGCATGATTTTCAATTACATATTCCCTTTAACATGCAATATGGTGATAAAAAATAATAATAGAATAAACATTAATATTGGAAGCAATTCAACAATAAAAATGTTAGTCAAATCAAATATAAAATTAACCTAATCATGATACTAGCAATATTAAAATAAAATAAAAGTAATTAAATTAATTAATTACTCACATTTTCGCGCGTTCCTTTAAATTGCTACATCATGAATAAACTGTTAGTAACTTCAATTAAAATATAAATCAAATTGAAACAATTAAACTAAATAAAAGTAGAGTTAATTTGGTCCAAACCCTCAGTTAATTATACCTTTCACGCCTTGGTTTAAGTATAGAACTTTGGGTATTGTATGGACTCCTTAGAGTGCTTAAGGGAAGAATGGTGTAATTAGGAATATAGGTTTAAGGCTTAGAATATGAGAGAGAGAAGAAGAATGATTTTTGGTGTAAAAGAGAGGAAGAGAGAAGGAATTTATGATCAAGCTTCTTGATCCTTGAAAAAGGGGTGACATGAACTCTATTTATAGAGAACAAAAAAAGAAGGGTCGAAGAATTAAGATAAGATCCGAATGAAATCGGAATAAAACTCGATAGACAACAGTTTTTGCAGTTTTTGTTTTTATCATATCTTTTGATCCAAAAATCGAAATAAGATAAATAAGATATGGTTGGAAAGCTATTGAAGTCTACTTTCTAACACAATTGGAATCAGATTAAAATATTATTTAGAACAAAAGATATAGATAAAATAGTGAGACGATGTTAGTTTTGGATAGAGTTTGACATTTTATTCATATCTTTTCCGTTATAGCTCGGAATTGATATTATAATATATCATTGAAAAGATAATTTCAAAGGCTATCCAACCATATAAAATTTGGATAAAAACTATGATGCACAAAAATATTATATGTCTATCTTTGAATGTCTTTCAATTCGGATATAAATAGGATTTTCAAAAAGAAAAGTTTTATTCAATTTCAAACTCGTTAATCTTATCTTTTCAAAAAGGATAATTAAGATATTTTAGAAACTTATAGAAGATTCTAATTAATCCTAATTGGTTTAGGAATGGGATTAAATAATTTGGACCCTCTACATGATCATTGGGTCGTAGGTAAGGTGGGCTTAGGTTCGGTTTGGGCTCGGTTAATATTTTGGCCATAACTTATTCGTTATAACTCGGATTTGGACTTATAATATATCGTTGGAAAGCTCTTTTAAATCTCCATCCAACTATTGAATCATTGGACCCAGATTATGGACCAAAATAAACTGGATCAAACATTTTTATAAAAAGGACATGAAATGAATGATTTTAAAGGACACGAAATGAGTTATTTTGGGTTTAAAGGCACGAAAAGAGGAAAATAAGTTATGTTTTGGGGAAATGGGCTAGGAATTGGGTTGTTTATGAAATGGAAATATGGATTTAAGCACTCCAAAGATTAAATACTCAACCCGACCAATAATGGCGGTGAAAGGTTGTTCATCATCGAGTTTGGTTTTGGGGAGACATTTTTAGGTGTCTACAAGGAGCAGCTCGATCCTCATTGATTTTGCGCGAATTCAGCTCCAGAGCAGGGGAAGAAGCAGCCCGATCCTCACTATTCTTGTGCGTGTTCTGCTCCAGAGAGGGTGAGGAATGGCGAGGATGACTTCCTGGCTCAGCACAATGCTCAGATCCACCAGCATCCAATGGAACAGTAAACCCAGAAACCCTAGGTACTGTTCCATTGGATTGTCTTAAATCCGGCCTAGCAGTAGCTTCAGCAAAGAGAGCAATGGTCTCAGCATCACTTCTGGGATTAGCTCCACAAGCTGGATGCACTAACGCCGGCGCCGGAGTAACCAATTCATCCACCTCTTGAATCGGACTAGGAACGAAAGATGTGCCTGAGTTTCTCAAATTCTGCAATATCGAATCAAAAGCTTCATGAGCAGTCTTTTGTTGCGCTACTTGAGGTGTAGAAATAGCCTGCTTCTTCTTCTTAGCCATTGAAATCCAAAATTGATGAAGAAACCAATCAAAGATGAAGAACCATGGAGAAGAGAGTGAAGAGAGAAAGTCAACGCAAGTCAACTCTCCTTAGAGCATTTATTCAGTTACATTGGGCAATTTTGATATGACTGAAAAATAAACGTAGTAAATATCAATCTAGTAAATCCTTTTATATTACGCCACTCTTAACCACTTATAACAAAGTTGGTTATCTAACCATGCCATCATAGCCCATAATTAAGCATGTTATAAAAATGAAAAAGAAAAGTACATAAGAGTAAATCACATGATTTCATTATTAAAAAAAAAAACAAATTTTAATAATGTCAACTTCAGATTTCAACATCCTTAAAAAAAAAAATCTCGAATTTTAACATCCTTAAAAAAATATATATTCCAATTGCACGATTACAAAAGTAGCAATGTGGGGCAAAGCTCGAGCTACTCATTAGTTAAATATATAATTAGGTGTTGAACTGCTGCCCATTCTCAACAAATGGGAAGCAGTTTGAACCGCTGCCTATTTAAAGGGGGTAATGGCACGACCCCTTGAGTGCCCGCGGTTTAAAACTGTTGCCCATGTTTTGAACTGCTACGCCAATTTATGTTATTGTACTAGTATTTTAAATACAAACTTTGGATAGCTTAATCCTTAAATTCTACAAACTCCATCATATTGGGTTTTTTCAATTCAATTCAACAAGCTCAAGTAACTACCATATTCAATTACTTTTTTCATTAACGTCTTAAATTTAGATGTAATGTTCATAAACTACATAGCTCGTGCAATAGTACGGTTACATTTTATTTTCTATGTAAAAGTTGTTAACCAACTCCTAGGCAAAAAAACTAATATATATAATGAAAACATTAGCTTCTAATTAAACAACATGAAATTAATCAAATTGGCTATATTCATCCTTGTGGATGTGGACCAACCATGCGAGGATTGTACAAGAGGGAGCCTAATACTTGTAATATCAACATTGACAAGACTAAAGCAGCTACTATGAATACCAAAAATTGCCAAGAATTGATTAAATATGCCCTCATAAATCTGCTTAATAGGACCTTCCAATTCCCTTCATAATACCTATTGACATTATCAATGACTTCATCCAAGAAAGATACTCTTGTTAATCTCAATGACTTGCTCATCCCATTCCAAAGATTAGCAACCTCTTCATCACTTTTCAAGTAGTTGAGTATAATCCCTTCTTCTCTTAAGAGCCTTACATCGTCTTTTGTATCAATAATGCCATTCATTAACTCGGTGTAACGAGTAAAAACTAATGGACCTAAAGTGCTTGATGCCTCAAATGCTACTAGGTTTCGTAGAATAACCTCGGTGTTATCATCTATACTAATGGTTGGGAGATAGAACTTCTTACTCTTTTGATCATAATTAATACTCATTATATCTCCATTATTAGGCAAAAATGTGACCCCGGATTTTGAAAGTTCAATGACAGATGGGATCATTTCTTCAACTAAAGGTGGCATGTTGTTTTGAGTAGATTTGGTGTTAGTAGGATCATCGAACTTATTTTCCTTAGGCAAAACAACAGCAGACAAAATGGCGAATCCAGGAAGGCTACAAATGAAAATCCAGGGTAATTTGAAGACGGATTTAAGTGGGATTTGATGCAAGGACTCCTTGAGTTGTGAAAATAACTTACATAACTTTCTTTCCTCATTGATGCCTCGATTAACATTTTCGTCGATTTCAACCATTTCTTCAACTTTAGGAACCAGATTTTTGTACAAAAATTCTAGAATGTGTGCACAAGAAGAGTGTTGAATTTGTGCCCAATTCATCATTTTGAAAGGAGAAACATCTTTACATAAGCCAACTAGAATATCATCCAATATTTCATCAACCATATTTGAAGATTGAAACCAATAGTTCGAAATTTTTCTTAGGACAAACAGAGGAATTTGGTTTTCCAACATCATAATATCCCTTAATATAGTGTTATATACGGATTTCCTTCTTGCAAAATCAACAATCTTGGAAGAAGTTTGACAGAAAAACTTTCCTTCTTTGTTGCTATAAATGTCAATAATCTCAAGTAAAAAGGCAGAGTCGATAGCCATCATCCATGCTAAAGTTTCTCTACTAATGTCTAAATATTTGTGATAGCATGCTCGAATTCTATGATCGAGCATTATCAATTGATCTACAATGGTGTGCAATTTGGTGCTTTGCTTTCGATTTTGAAACCTTTTCGCTGAAGAAACTTTGTATCTCTCCATTTCTTGAAGCTCAAAACGTCGATAATGATAAGGACCGAGAGCAACCAATTGAGGAGTGTAAGCTTTAGGATTTATATCCCTTAAGGCATTAGGGACATTGAATATGGATACATGGATGTCTCCATCGTCTTCTTCGATTTCTTCATCGATCATTTGTTGAACTTGCATAACCCAACGATGCTCATCAAAAGTCTTGTTCAATCAACAACAATTTGTTGGTTGAATTGATGACATGATGAAACTCTAAGGTGAGACGATGAAAATGTTTCATGAGGTTAGAATCCTACATATAAGTTGCAACATTATTACTTTAAACTAAGTTTTTAACTTTGTAACACTTAAGATTATTTAAGGAGATAACGGACTCCATCATATTAATGTTTTAATTGATAATTAATTAAACATACATGGTATTAACTAGGTTCATAAGACATTGAATTAACTCATCTCTTGCATTAAAAAAAGTGAAATTTAATTAACTCATCCAAGAAGAAATATATGAAGAAAGGGGAAATTATGTTTATTTAGAGTTACATGCCCATGCTCTACTCTAACGGGATAGTATATGTAGGGGAATATAATGAACATAAAGATATAAGTTTTAATAACTTCTTAAATAAAGAAAAAGTTTATAACTTCTTATCGATAAATTAATGTAGAACGCAAGCCACATTGTTTATATGTTTTTTACTCCGTGCTCCGTAGCATAAACAAGCTTTGATATTTTCGGCTTTCGGCTTGATATTTTGGATCAACAATTGTTATATACCTTAGCTAACCAATTTGCAGCTATATTTTCTTCTCTAGAGACATGCATGCGCTTTAGAATGAGATTTCGTAATCTGAATCCGCACAATAACCAATCGTAACCCCGCACAACTAGAGTCCATATTAAACGCAAATAAAACCTTATATTTCGAATGAGATTAACCTTGTCTTTTGAAGGAGATTGGAAATACCCTGTCTTTTGAATGAGATAAGGGCCTGTTTACATTTACTGAACTAAGTTGAACTGAACTAAACTGAACTGAACTAAACTGAACTCAACTAATTGGAGCTGAACTGAACTGAACTGAGCTGAACAGAGCTGAAATGAATATTTTACGAGAGATGGAAATTAAGAGCTGAATTGAACTGAACTGATTAGAGCTGAACTGAACTTAACTGAACTGATTGGAGTTGAACTGAACTGAACTTTAGTAAATGTGAACAGACTCTAAGTCCTTTCTTTCGAGCGAGACATTAATTCAACCTAAGAAACGAGAGGAGAGGCTAGGTGTTTTTTATGACAACCATAACTTTGAAAAATGAACGGTTATATTTAATGATATTGAATTATTTTTAAATGTAATATTTATTTTTGAAATAACTTTTTAAATGTAATATTAGTTAAAAATCAATTTAATTATTTCGTGGACAAAAAGTTAATTTTCTGATTTTAAATAATTAAAACTAAATTTCATAAATTAATTTAAAAAAAATGTAATAATTCATTTTCAAAAAAATTTAAAATGAATTCCTAAAATAAGAAAAATGAATGTTAATCAAATATTTGGTTTTGTCACGGAAATTAAGAAAGTTGGTGGAAGTACATAAGTGCATGTGTGGTTAGAGGGGTATAGAGGAGAAACAAAAAGGTGGTTGGGAATAACGGAAGAGAGAGAGAGAGAGAAAAAAAGTGTTGAAAATTAATGTAAAAAGTTATTATTATTACTGTACAAAAAAGTTATAACGATTCATCAAAATGTGGAGAATATTCTCAAATAGTACAATTTTAAAATAGAAATAGATCTTTAATTAAGATTTGCCAAAAATGAAATACAGGTCTCTAATAAAAGGATGGAGGGAGTATTTAAAAATAAATCAAGAATCATTAATCACAACCGACCAATTTTAAATTTTTTTTGACTACCATAATATTTTAAGTGATGATATGAACTCATTCACCTTCATTAGTGTTACACATTGAGTTATTAATACATCCTTTCAAAGTAATCTCAATCAAACTTGGTCATTTGCTTAGGGATTGATGGTGACAATAATATTTCACAGTATAAAAAAACATAACCAAACCTTAATTCAAAGTCAAAAAGTCATGCCGAAGAAACGATTAATTAAAAAAATTTTAAGCACCTTCTTAGATGTTTCACTCAAGTAAACTTCTATTAATTAAACTTATTGTTCTTAATCACACTATAAAACACCCCATTCAATGAGTTTAAAGTTCAAACTCAAGAGTATCAAATTATAACATAATTGTAAATCATATACTAGTATTTCAATATTTGTATTCTTCTCAATAAATCATGGAAAATGTAAAGCTGTTTGGAACTTTGCCAAGCCCATTCAGCTATAGAGTGATTTGGGTACTTGAATTAAAAGGCATAAAATATGATTATATTGAAGAAGATCTTGCTAATAAAAGTTCATTGCTTCTACAATACAATCCAGTTCATAAGAAAATCCCAGTTTTAGTTCACAATGAAAAACCAATATGTGAATCCTTAGTTATTCTTGAGTACGTTGAAGAAATTTGGCCTCATCAACATCCATTATTACCCAAGGAGCCTTATGAAAGAGCAATGGTTAGATTTTGGGCCAAATTTGCCGATGAAAAGGTACAATTCTTAACTTTGTTCATACTATGAATCTATGATGTATGTATTCTATCAAATATTTTTGCTTGGAAGTTCTTTGATCTCGATGTGGAGATGTTGGAACAATAACATGTCAAATTGTCAACCAACCAAGTTGGTCTTAGCGTAGTGGTCTGTCTCAGAATAGCTTACACATTCAACTTTTTGCACATACATCGATACACTAGTTTGACCTTATTTTTACATAATAAATATTAATGAAAATTATTATAAAATTTATATTATGAAACTTTATATAATACCTATCTAACAATATGTTTTATGACAAAATATATTTTATATTGTGTTAGTAAAAAATTATACTCAAAATTAATATATAAATAGTGAAATAAAGTTCAACGTCTCAGTTATTTTGAGATGAAGGTAGTAATTGGTTAGAGTCCATTTTAAACTTTTGGAAACAACATCGATTTGATTTATAAAGATGATTATCGTGGATTGTGTCTAGCTAACCCAATAGTTATATACGTGTTATATCAAAGCAATCTAAAAGGGCGGTAAAAAAACAATTGATATTCACGTGCCACCGTGTTTTGCTACCGCGTACGTAGTATTTGCTTGCGTAAGCCAAATTTAACTTTATTTTAGCATGTTAGTGTGATTGTTAGGTCATACTTTGTCGTGCATTTCCATAAGAAAATTGTCTCAAGGCCTGGCAAACAAAATAGCGTGTCATGGTGTGCTTGTGTTAATCCCATATTCATGTCATCTTTAAATCTAATCTTTAGTCTTTTACCTTTTAAGTGTAGCACACGCCGCAAAGGGACTAATCATGTAATTATTGTGACAAACAATATTGCAGGGCATAGTTATCTGGATACTATTTCGAACCACAGGGGAGGACCAAGCCAAAGCTAAGAAAGAGTGCTTTAACATGCTAGAAACATTAGAAGAGCATGGTAATCTAGGAACTAATACATTTTTTGGAGGTGAAAATGTTGGACTAGCAGATCTTGCAGTTGCCAGTGTAATACATTGGTTGGAAGTTATTGAGCAAGTATTGGAAATCAAGTTATTTGAAGGCACTACTTTCCCAAGCTTGTATAATTGGTTTAACAACTTAAAGGATGTACCAATTATCAAGAGCAATATCCCTGATCAGCACCAAATGTTTTTGTCCTTCAAGAAGCAAAGAGAAACACTGATGGATTCTACCGCTACGTGACACAAAATGCTCCGTACTATTTATGATTAGAGTTGTCTATTCGGGTGTTTGGGTCAAACTTGCTTCAAAGTTAGCTATGTTGATTTGAATCATACCGATCAATTATATCATGTTATAGTTTTTCCTCGTACATAAGTTGCTCAAGTTATATCACTTATTTGAGTGTAATAAATTAGGAAAATTTGTCTGGAAAGGACTTATATATTCACTATTTTGTTTGGAATGACCTTATATGATGAAAGTTGTCTAAAAGGACCTTATAAGTATGTTTTATTGTTTGGAAGGACCTTGACATAGGAATTCGGCATTTGATTTTGATTCTCCGGCATTGACCCCCCACGTGCATGTCACATGGCATTAAAAAAAAATACCTTCTCCCTTTTTTTCCCCTTAACATTGGAATCCGGCGTTTGACTTTGCTAGTGTTTTGAAGACTGGGGTTGGAGGGAAAACGGGAAAAAAAGGGAGAGGGTAATTTTTTTTAATGTCACGTGACATGCAAGTGGGGGTCAACGCCGGAGAATCAAAGTTAAACGCCGTATTCCGATGTCAAGGTCCTTATAAACATCAAAATATACTTATAAAGTCCTTTTAGACAACTTTCAACATAAAAGGTCGTTCCAGACAAAATAGTTAATATATTAGTCCCTTTCAAACAAATTTTCCAATAAATTATGCTACCTCCAATTTTTTTTTGTTGACACCATTTGACTTTTACGCTATTCTCACACTACACTTTGACTCATTTTTATGATTTATAGATACGATAAAATACAGTCATGTGGATCTTGTTTGAATTGTCTCAATGTACATTATATTAAAATTCTCTTTTTATAATTTTACAATGTTGATAATTAGACATATTAACCGTTAACAGCATGCGTTGGCAAGCGCGATAAAAGAAAGGTGTCAACTAAAAATACAAAGGTCGTAAATAATAAAAAACAATTGCAGTTTCTTGGAATATATAATTCACCATATTCTTTCTATTTAATTCTTCTATTATATATTTTTTTTACTTGCAATGATTCTCATTTTACGTTTGTCAATACATTATCTCACTTAGGCCTTAATCACTTCACCTTAAAAAAAACAGTAAAAATAATTTCAGTTCAGTAAGGCCCTGTTCACTTTACGTAAAAAAAAATAATATTTAGTAAAAATAATTTCAGTTCAGTAAAAATAAGTTCAGTTTAGTAAAATTAATTTCACTTCCGTAAAAATAATTTCAGTTCAGTAAAAATCAGTAACTTCAAAGAAGAAATATAACATACATTTAGTAAAAATAAATTCAATTCAGCAAAAATAATATCAAATCAGTAAAAATAATTTTAGTTCAGCAAAAATAAGGTGAAGTTAACCGGGCCTAAAAATAATTTTAGTTCAATAATAATAAGTTCAGTTCAGTAAATAAAATAATTTCAGTTCAGCAAAAATAATTTCAGTTCAGTAAAATTAATTCTAGTTCTAGTAAAAATAATTAAAGATCAGCAAAAATAATTTTAGTTCAGTAAAAATAATTTTAGTTCAGCAAAATTAAGATGAAGTGAACGAGGCCTCAAAGATGATCAAAAATTGATCTAGATTGGAAAAATTGTTCAAATTGGAAAGACGAGTAGTAGAGTACTCGTTTGATCTTCAAGTTAAGAAATGTATTCATTTATTTTTATCCGGTCTCTAGTGTAATTCACTTGAAGGCCCTGTTACTTCACCTCAAAAAAAAATATTCAGTAAAAGTAATTTTAGTTCAGTAAAATTAATTTCAGTTCTTAAAAAATAAGTTCAGTTCAGCAAAAACAATTTCAGTTTAGTAAAAATAATTTCAGTTCGGTAAAAATCGGTTAACCTAATGAAGAAATATAATAGAAAATCAGTCAAAATAATTTCAATTTAGTGAAAATAATTTAAATTTAGCAAAAATAATTTCAGTTTAATAAAAATAATTTTAGTTCAACAAAAATAAGGTGAAGTGAACGGAGCCTAAATCCTTATCAAGAAGTCTTGAACTAAACTGATATATATTTTATATTTATTCATAAAAACCTTAGTTAAGTATAATACTAGGGTCTAACCTTTCTTTTTCTTTTTTTTTTTTTTACCTTTTGGGACCTCCCACATTTTTTTTTTCACCTTTTGGGACATCTATTAAAGTTTTCGGTAATTTAACCTTTAACTCACCGGAGAAAAAGTGAGTCCCTTATTTCAGTTCTTGGTAAAAAAAAAGGTCATTCCCCTAATTAACTTTTGTACAAAATAAGTCAGTCCCTTCATAAATTAGCATGCATATCCAAAACAAGAGTATATTATCCAAATATTCAATAGAAATTAAAACCCAACAAAATAAAGTTGCAGCAATATTCTACTAAGCGTTTAATTTTTAAAAAAAATAATCCAAAAAGAACAGTAGCAGCAACCCACAATTCCTTCGTATTCTCCAATCTTTGCAAGAAAATAGGAATGGCTAGTGTTACAATTTTCTGCAGATGTTTAAGAAGGGTTGCTTGAACAATTTCAAGAATAACCAGAAATCCTTTTAGGAGATTTCATACATGCCAAAATTACAGTTATGAATGAGAGGTGAAAAATGAAATGATCAAAGTGATACAAAGCAATGACAGGCTGCATGAAAGGGAAGAAATCAAGAAGAATCATGTTTCATTTTATAGGATTGTAATCTTAATGGTGTGTTTGGATTGAAGGAAATGGAGAGAAAGGAAGGGAAGAGAAATGGAGTATCTTTCATTTGGATAGGAAATGAGGAAGGGAGGAAATTGGAGGGGAGAGAAATGGAAGGATTAAATTGTAGGAAATTGATCCCTCCAACAATGGAGAGATTTGGAAGGAAAAAACATCCTTCTTCCCCTCCCCTCCCTTTCCCTCCCCTCCTCTTCTCCCCCTCCCCTTCTTTTCCATCCCTTTTCTTTATCCAAACAAACCGTAAGTCTAGTTATGGTGATTGTTGTAATGTATATGTACAAGTAATGAATTAGTGTTTGGTAGAAAAATACCTCGTTAGTACATCTGAACTGTTGTAAATCTTGACCACTTTACAAAGCTTGGAGCATAAGGTTTTCCTTTCTCGTGCACACGTGTCCTTGTTTGATACACCGCCATCCAATCAATATGCAAAAGTAATAATGACGGGACTAACATTTTTGAGCTGATTTGATTTCTTTTTGAACGTTTTTAGGGGACTAACTTATTTAACCCAAGGGGCTAACTTATTTAACCCAAGGGACTCACTTTTTGGGTGGATTCCACCCTTGAGGTCCCAAACGGTGAAAAAAAGTGAAAGGTCCCAAAAGGTGAAAATTTGAAAAGATTAGTCCCCAAATTTATACTTAACTCATAAAAACATGTAGGTTTACATGAGAAATTTTATTAGGCTTTATAAAAGGCAATAGGAAAAATAGAGTTTTACTTTAATTTTGTTTTCCATATTGTTATTAAAAATTAGTGCTTTGTAAAAGATTTTCAAATGAGGAAGGATAGCAATCAAACTAAAGTCGTTTATAAAAAGTGTTTCACATACAAATTAAAAAAGGAAATTTTGTCAGATAACACCTTTTAAGTGTGATTTGTTGTGAGAAAACACCTTATAAATATTTTTTTCTGTGAAAACACACCTAATACCAGAAATTATTTGTAAAATAACACCTAAGGGTGGTTTCAAGCGTGTTGACTTGGTTTCACGGCGTTGACCACCACGTGTGAGTCACGTGCGCCGATTTACCCCCTTCCCTTCTAATTTTTTTTTACCCTTTTCCCTTCAACTCTATTATCTCTCTCCTCTCAATTTCTTTCTCTCTCCTCTCAATTACTTCTCTCTGTGTTGATGCTCACATCACCATTAAAAGCTTCTGGAAGTTGCTTGGCCATGGCAGTGACGAATTGAATGCTTCAATTTTCGTGGTTTAAATTCGCCAAGGAATTGGGTCAGTGTAAAAATTTCTCTCTCCTTTCATTTGTTACTCAATTTTTGTTTGAGTACTTGCCTAAATTTCTCTGTCCTTTTCTTTGTGTCTGCCATGGGTAAAAAAGGGAAGCCTTGGCATTACTGCTACCTCTATCCTATAGAACATTGCTAAGATTAATCGATCCCTAAATAAAAAAACCCTAATTCCAATTTAAAACCCTAACTTATGATAATTCGCAAAATCAACAAAATTAATGGAATAAGTCTTTAATTAATGCTACTTACCTGCCTCGTAATTATGCCAATTGAGTATATTTGCAGAAATTGGAGCTCAAATTTGGAGTTCACTTTCTTCAAAGGGGAGCAATGGAGTTTGGGTGGAAGAGTAGGGGGTTTAATTGGGGAAGAAATTGAGAGGAGAGAGAAAATAAAGTTAGAGGGAAAGAAAGGGTAAAAAATTAGAAAGGAGGGGGTAAGTCGGTGCACGTGACTCCCTTGTGGTAGCTATACTAGTCAACACCGTAAAACCAAATCAACACGTCGGAAACTGCCTTAAGGTGTTTTTTGACAAATAATTTCTGGTATTAGGTGTGTTTTCACAAAATAAATAAATAATTATAAGGTTTTTTCTCACAACAAAACACACTTAAAAGGTGTTACCTGAAAAATTTCCATTAAAAAATGTAGTATTAGTTTAGGTTATGTTTGATTAGCTTTTATCTTAAAACCTTATTACTTAATAATTGAAATTAACATAAACTAAAATAAATAGGCGAACTAATGTTATGTCCATTTCAACTTATATAAGCAAATGTAATATATTTTTAGGAAATTTTGTGTAGAACTCCTCTAAAGATAGGGTTATTTGTGAACAACTACCCATTTTTTATTATTTATTTAGAACTACCCGCAAGTTTGGAAAAATTTGGGTAGCACTACCTACTAACGTTTTTCGTCCAATTAAAACGTTATTTTGGCCTAATTTTTCATTTTTTTTAATTATAATGGTCAATTGATGCTAAAATAAGCAAAAACTACAATTCAATTAAACCCCAAAACCTTAGAAATCAAAATCCCCAAATAATACTAAACTCATGAACCCTAAAATGAATTCTAATTAAAACCCTAATTAGGTTAATTACGGTAAATTAAAACCTTTATAGAAATTGGGAGAGTTAATTGCGTGGAAAAAGTGAAAAAAGTGGGCTCCGATAACGTCTTAATTGGACGGAAAATGTTAATGGGTAGTGCTACCCAAACGTTTTCAAACTTGTGGATAGTTCTAAACAAATAAAAAAAGGGTAGTTATTCACAAATAACCGTATCTTTAAGGGTAGTTCTATACAAAATTTCCTATATTTTTTATTTGTGGTTGTTTATCAAAAATTACCTGTAATAAAATTACATTATGAATTTTAAATACTTAAAAATAACATATTAGTCTGAATTTCATAACTATCTCATTTGATATTATTTTTTTCTATAAGGCTTATTTTCTGTAACTTTATATTTGGCGAACCGAAATTATTTTAGTTAATTGGAATATTTAACTAATTTTCTCTTTAAGGTGAAGTGAACAAGACCACGAATGATTTGATGTCAAAGTTTAACGAAGTCGGAAATTAGAATAGTCAATAAAAGTAGCCTAAGGGGGTTTTTGGAAACCAGCTTTTCAGCTGGCTTTTGGATTTTGGCTTCTTCAAGTTGGTCAAACAGCCAAAAAATATGTTTGGTTAATGGCTATTTAAACTGGCTGAAAAGATGGCTTTTAAGCCAAAAGCCAAAAGCTAGTTGGAGCAGCTTTTGGCTTATGGCTTTTAGCTTGTTGACATTATAATTAATAATTAATAATTAATAATTAAATAAAATTAATAATTAATAAATTAATAATTAATAATTAATAATTAATAATTAATAATTAATAATTAATAATTAATAATTAATAATTAATAATTAATAATTAATAATTAATAATTAATAATTAATAATTAATAATTAATAATTAATAATTAATAATTAATAATTAATAATTAATAATTAATAATTAATAATTAATAATTAATAATTAATAATTAATAATTAATAATTAATAATTAATAATTAATAATTAATAATTAATAATTAATAATTAATAATTAATAATTAATAATTAATAATTAATAATTAATAATTAATAATTAATAATTAATAATTAATAATTAATAATTAATAATTAATAATTAATAATTAATAATTAATAATTAATAATTAATAATTTAATAATTAATAATTAATAATTAATAATTAATAATTAATAATTAATAATTAATAATTAATAATTAATAATTAATAATTAATAATTAATAATTAATAATTAATAATTAATAATTAATAATTAATAATTAATAATTAATAATTAATAATTAATAATTAATAATTAATAATTAATAATTAATAATTAATAATTAATAATTAATAATTAATAATTAATAATTAATAATTAATAATTAATAATTAATAATTAATAATTAATAATTAATAATTAATAATTAATAATTAATAATTAATAATTAATAATTAATAATTAATAATTAATAATTAATAATTAATAATTAATAATTAATAATTAATAATTAATAATTAATAATTAATAATTAATAATTAATAATTAATAATTAATAATTAATAATTAATAATTAATAATTAATAATTAATAATTAATAATTAATAATTAATAATTAATAATTAATAATTAATAATTAATAATTAATAATTAATAATTAATAATTAATAATTAATAATTATAATTAATAATCAATAATTAATAATTAATAATTTATAATTAATAATTAATAATTAATAATTTATAATTTATAATTTATAATTAATAATTAATAATTTATAATTTATAATTTATAATTAATAATTAATAATTAATAATTAATAATTAATAATTAATAATTTATAATTTATAATTTATAATTAAAAATTAATAATTAATAATTAATAATAATTAATATTTTTTGAAACATTAATTATTAGTTTTTAATAGTTAGTATTTAATAATTAATAATTATAATTCAATAATTAGTTTTTAATAATTAGTGTTGAGGGTAAAAAAATACCCCATATACGTGGACCAGTCTCGTAGTGACACGTGGACCAGTTATAGGGTGACACGTGTCACCACGGGAAGATGCCACGCATTCAGCTCAAGAGCGCCCAAAGTTTCAGGCCAATCTCGTGGCGACACGTGGCCTAGTTAGAGGGAGACACGTGTCGTCACGAGAAGATGCCACGTGTTTAGGGCATGTGTTCTCCTTAAATCAGCACGCAAAAGAGGCCTAACAACGTCAGGGCCCAAATCCCGAGAAATATCAATGAATGCCGCAAAGCGGCGCCCCCAAAGTAACACGTGGCATTCACTGATTGCGCAGCCAATCACGTCACGCAATTCTAGGTACAAACCCTAGAATGGGGCACGAGTCCCACCCCTATAAATACCCCAATCATTTATGATGGGAGGGGTGGATTAAGACATTTTACAAAAAACAGAGCATGAAATAGCTCCAACTTCTCTCTACTTTCTCTCTCTAGCCTTTTCCGTTCGGATCACTAACTTGATTGTCGGAGGCGAATATTCCGTTAACCGGAATATTCGTTGTTTTGCAGGTTGGACCGTCTCGTTGCCAGGAGAGCGTGACCAGTATCCAAGGAAATCTAAAAAATACCCGAAGCATTTGGCGCCGTCTATGGGGATACTCGTACGTTATGGCGATAGACGGTCAGACACCTAATCCAGGCGAGGATGGACATGTAGAGGATATAATCCCTACAATCCTTATCAACGATCCGCTGATAGCCACATTTTAAGAAGCCGATGACCCTCCTGTTACCGCAGCCTCTCTTAAGGCCGCGCTTAACAAACTCAGAAAAGAGATTGAGAGCAATGGAGCCTCTACCTCTAGGCAGCCGCCCAGGAGAGAGGAACAGAGGGCTCCAAAGAAGACGCACAACAAAGCAATCCATGCAACGGACGCTGGAAACACTCCCTTTCGAAGGCCGACTGGAAGGTCCTCGAGGGTACCACGGACTAATTTCTTTGATTTGCTGGAAAAAACACAGTCGGCTGGGGGGAGGGGTAGGCAGCCTTGAAGAGAGGAGCTTGAGCCGTCCAGACGATGGAAGGACGCAAGGGATTACCTTCGGCATAAGCAGCGGGAGCGTGCCGCCTACTCGGACACGGCCTCAACCTCAACTATGCCGGTTGATTTTTCACATCATTCTCTCTCCCAACATACCAACACGGCCATCTTCAGCAGAAGTCAGGCGGTCCGCACCCCAACTCCTATTCCAGTTGTCCATACTCCAACTCCTATTCCAGCGCAATCACTTCAATATCAACCTCCTCAGGGGTTCAATGGCTTGATGCAGCCGAACCCCCAGGCCTACGGACAATATGAGCCATACGGGCAGGTGTATGGACAGGCTCCCTACCTGGTTGGACCGTCCGTGCCGCCACAACCCATCGATTGGTAGATGCGCCTACTTACTCTAGGAGATAAGCCGCCTCCGTTTTCGCAAGAAATTTTAACTGCCCCTCAGCCCCCAAAGGTGAAGAGTGTACTTGTGGGAGCCTATGATGGCACATGCAACCCAGAAGAACACATCACCTCGTACAGGAACCTGATGTACTTGCAAAGTGTAGATGATACTACTTGGTGAAAATGCTTTTCGGCCACTTTGAAAGGTGAAGCGCAGGATTGGTTCAACAGTTTGCCGGCGGGATGTATCAATTGTTTTACTACTCTTAGTTTGCTGTTTGTGGGAAATTTTTCATACAACATACCGCCTCAAAAGACTAGCCTTAACTTGGCGACAATCGTCCAAGGGAAGAATGAGGGCCTACGCTCGTACGTCCAACGATTTAACCAAGAAAAAGCCCAAATTCATAATCTGCCGGATGAAATGGCTTACTTTGAATTTCTCCGGGGATTAAGGCACATTGGTTTTAAATTTGACCTGGTAAGAAAAAAGATTCGGACATACGCAGGTGTCTTGCGGGAAGCCGAAGCTTATATTGAAGCGGCGGACTTTTGTTCGCTCACGAAATCAGAAGTGCCGGCCAAGGGGGCTGAGAAAAAACTTTCTCAGCAAGACTCGGCCGGCTAAAAGAAAGAAGGAAAAAAGAGAAAAGAAGAATAGGTGGCTGATGCTCAGCCACAGAAGTCCAAGAAGGTCAAGACGTACGAGCCTCAGTTTGAATTCAACAAGGATTGTTATTCTATCTTGATGGAAATCAAGGATAAGTTTGAATTTGAAAAGCCACAGCCGCTGAGAGGCCCGGCTCAGTACAGGAGCAAGAACAAGTATTGTCTTTACCACAAGGACGTGGGACATGACACAAACGATTGTATCAACTTGAAGATATTGCTGGACAAGCTAGCCGAGAAGGGCATGCTGAATTCTTATGTGATGAAGTCCAAATTCACTTACACGCGAACAAACAACACGTCCGAGAAAAGACAGAAGAATGATAAGAATAAGGACAAGGAAGATGATGGGAATAGCACTGATTCAGGCTTTGTGGCTGTGATATCAGGGGGAATTGCCTCAGGCGACCCAACTATGAAGGGGATCAAGCAGGACGCCCGGAACTTGGGAAAGGTGATAAAAATGGACTCATTAAAGGCCGAACCCTTCCCCGAAGTAATCATCAGTGAGGCCGATCGGGGGGAGGTCAAAGCCCTGCACAATGATCCCATGGTATTCATTATGAAGATAACCAATCTGAAGGTCGGAAGAATATTGATTGACACGGGTAGCGTGGCTAACATCATCAGCCTGGCCGCCTTAAAGAATCTAAGCTTCCCAGAGGATGCTCTCCAGGACATCACTTACCCGTTGGTCGGATTTGGGGGGAATGTCATCCACCCGGTGGGGCGGATAGATTTACCCGTCCGATTTGGGCAAAAAAGGGAAGGAAGAGATATGGTTGTCCGCTTCTTTGTTATGAAAGAGCTGACTAGATATAATGTCATACTCGGCCGTCCTACAGTGAATGTAGCCAAAGCAGTCATTGTACCTCACCTAATGCTGCTAAAGTTCGAGAGGACGGACGGAAAAATAGGGACAATCCAAGGAAGTCAGAAGATGGCAAAGGAATGTAATCAGTTGGCGGTTAAGCCTACACCGCGCGGACCAAAGGCGTCCGAGCCAAAAGAAGAAGGAACCTCACCCCCAACACACCAAGTCGGCCAGAAGCGTAAGGCGGCCAAGATAGAACAAGCATAGCAGCTAATAATTGTCGGTCGGCTAGAAGAGTTACGACCCCAGCCGGCCGGCAGTCACCAAAATATAGTGCTTGACCCCGATCAACCAGGTCGGACAGTTAGTGTGGGCACAATAACTTTGGGTGTGCTTGGGGATGAGTTAATTCAATTGTTGAGAGAGTTCAAAGATGTATTTGCATTTGATGTTGGCGAGATGCCAGGAATAAGCCTTGACCTGGCCATGCATAAGTTGGCTGTAAACCCAGCCATTAAGCCTGTCCGCCAGAAGAAGAGGAATCATGGAGAAGAGAGGAATCAGGCGGCCGCAGCTGAAGTAAAAAAGCTATTGGACGCCGATTTCATTCGGCAATGTTATTACCCAGACAGGGTGGCCAATGTGGTTCTTGTGAAGAAGCCGAATGGAACTTGGAGAATGTGTGTGGATTACACCGACCTGAACAAGGCATGCCCTAAGGATAGCTTTCCCTTGCCCAAAATCGACCGCCTGGTTTATTCAACGGCCGGGCATGCCCTGATGAGTTTTATGGACGCATACTCCGGATTCCATCTGTTGATCTTAAGTTTTGATGATGACTCAAGGAACCTAAGCAAACCCATAAGGGCTTTAACTTTTGTCTATTAGCTTTGATGTACTTGACAGGTTCTTATATGCAACGAAGTTCTAGAGTCAGAACGAAGCACGGAACAAGGTCTAAGGATGAGCTGTGGATGAGCATAGAAGACAATCAGAAGCCAAGTTCCTTGAGTGAGGAACTGAAGCTTCAGAGTCGAAGCTTCACTGTGTTCCAAGGAGTCTTTTGTATCTTTATTATTTATTTAGGCTTCTTGTATATATGTTAAGTACATTGTTAATTGATAGGATTTAAGTGGATTTAATTTCAGTTTATAAAGATTTTATTTTCCCTTCTTTAACAAGATTTAATTTTATTTCAGAAAATTATCTTTTAAGTAAAAATATCTTATTTATTAAAATATTTTCTGTTCTGATTTTATCCTAACATTTTGGAAAATCTGACTTGGTAAAACTATTTTTAAAACGACTTTTACTTGGTAAAGGAGGTTGAGAAAATAAAGGAACCACTTCCTTATTGTGTGCTTCAGCTTGCTGCCCAATCATCCAGGAACTGCACTTCCTTATTTCATGGAAGTTGTGGTGTAGTGGGAGTTAAGGAAAACGTAAGGTTTTCAACTGCTTTCCTCCTGTATAAATAGGATTAGTTTTCTGTTTTGAAAAGTACACTTGAGCATTACGATTCATAGCTTTTCCAAAAAGAGTCAAAAATCCACTTAAGTCCTTGAGTGTCTTTGTACTTAGCATCTTAGAAGTTTTATCTTGAGTTGTATTGGGGTAGAGTTTGGGTAAACTCTAGAGTGTGTAATTGCTTTGAGTGAAGCAAGGAGAAAGAGAGAGATTTGAGAGCTCAACTGATTGAGGGATCAGTTGAGGGGGAACTTAAGTTCGTAGAGGAACTTGAGTTTAGAAGTCTTAATTTTTAATAGGTTGTTTGCCCTATTATTATTAAGAGTTGTGATTAAAATCCCTTGTGGTCGTGGTTTTTCTTCTTGATTAGGGCCAAGAAGTTTTCCACGTAAAATCTCTCTTGCACTTTAAAGTTTTTGTTTAAGTTTCTTTAAGAATTTCGCAAAAATTACCCTAGTTCCTCAACAATAAAATTCACCCCCCTCTTGTATTGTTCATTCGAGTCAACAATTGGTATCAGAGCTGGTTCCTCGAAGAAATCAGGAAACCCTGACGAGTTAAGTTCCTGGAATCAAGATGAACAATCACGAGAAACTGGAAGAAGGTTACTCTACGCAGCGTCCTCCTATGTTCAATGGAAAATTCTACACCTATTGGAAGAACAGGATGAAGATTTTTATCAAAGCCGACAACTACCAGGTTTGGAGAGTGATTGAAGTTGGTGATTTCAAAATTATCAAAACTACTGGTGAAAATGAGGTAGTACCTAAACCCATGTCTGAATTTGATAAGGAAGATTTTGAAAAAATGGAAATTAATGCACTTGCTGTTAAATTACTTCATTGTGGACTTGGACCCAATGAACACAACCGTGTTATGGGTTGCAAAAATGCTAAAGAAATTTGGGATTTACTTCAAGTCACTCATGAAGGAACTAACGAAGTGAAACGCTCTAAGATTGACTTGCTTATGTCAAAATATGAACGGTTTGAAATGCAACCAAAAGAATCAATTCAGGAAATGTTAACTAGATTTACTAACATTACTAATGAGCTTGTTTCTCTTGGAAAGCAAATCCTTATTGTTGAGCAGGTCAGAAAAGTTCTAAGAAGCCTCCCCCAAGATGAGAGATGGAGAGCCAAGGTAACAGCCTTACAA
The DNA here is from genome assembly GCF_001683475.1 of Chenopodium quinoa. Taxonomy (NCBI): domain Eukaryota; kingdom Viridiplantae; phylum Streptophyta; class Magnoliopsida; order Caryophyllales; family Amaranthaceae; genus Chenopodium; species Chenopodium quinoa. The sequence goes on along the minus strand of NW_018744113.1, from coordinate 2,213,763 downwards.
GAAACAAAGGACTTCACAAAGTTCAATATTGAGCAACTTGCTGGTTCCCTCATAACTCATGAGTTGTACCTAGGAACAAGCAACAGTGAAGGAAACCAAGGAAAAGGCTTGGCTCTCAAAGCTGGAGATCAAGAGGACTCCGAAGTCGATGAAGAAGAGGCTGCTATGCTGGTGAGAAGGTTCAAAAGAATGTTCAACCGAAACAAAAAGTCAAGGAACTTCACCAAGAAACCATCTACTTCAAAAGCCGACTCTGGTTGTCACAAATGTGGATCTCTAGAACACTTTATTCATGAGTGTCCACTTTGGGATACAGAGAAAGGTAAAGGGAAGGCAAAGGAACAAGTTAAGAGCAACTACAACAAAACTCCTTTCAATAAAATAGACATTAGGAAGGCTATGATTGCTGCCTGGGGAGATTTTGAAAGTGAGGATGAAGAGAAACAACCTGAAGAAGAAACAACTCATCTATGTCTGATGGCCAAACGTGATAAAAAGTCTTACAACGATGAGCTTGCTAAAGAGGTATTCCTTGATCCTAATGTGTTTAAAACTTATAATAAAGATGCTCTCATTGATTTACTGTTTGAATTGGAAGATGATTGGACGCACACTAGTATTCGTCTAGGTGAATGTCAAAGAGCTCTCAAAGTCTGCAAGGAACACAGTATGTGGATTGAGAATCAACGAACTGATGTTCAAAGTAGATTTTTTGAACTTTTTTACAAAAATCTTCTCTTAAAAGAAATGAATGAGAAACTCAAGTTTGAGAATATCATGGTTAATGTAGAACTGACTCAATACAAACTTGCTAATGCTGAAGTGTCTCCAAGTTCCTCCTCTGAATCTTTGCCTAAATTTAATGAGGATTTTGAAAAATTAAAATATGATCTTGACGAGTTAAGAATTGAAAAGGCAAAATTGGAGAAGGAACTTGAGCTTCGAAAAGAAAGAAGCATTAGCCAGTTTTAAATTCCTAAGTGGATAGAGAATGCTCAAACCAAAAGAACTAAAGGTCTAGGATTCATAAGTTCTAAGCATAAGGGCAAGAAAAAATATGTAGACCTGCCTAGTTATAAAGTATGTACCTTCTGTGGTAAAACTGGTCATCTTGTTGCCACATGTAACAAGAAGGAACAGTCTGTTAGCAAGAATGTTAGGCAAGTTTGGGTAAAGAAATCTGATATTGCTTCAACGTCCAAGGAACCCAAGGAAACCTGGGTTCCTGAATCTAACCAATAAGTTCTTTTGCAGGTCCTAGTGAGGGGGAACAACACGTGGTACCTCGACAGTGGTTGTTCAAAGCATATGAAAGGAGATAAATCAAAGTTTCTCTCACTAGAGGCCTATCCAAGAGGAACTGTGACCTTTTGTAGACACCTAAAAATGTCTCCCCAAAACCAAACCCGATGATAAATAACCTTTCACCGCCTCTATTGGTCGGGTTTAGTATTTAATCCCGAGAGTGCTTAAAAAATCGTATTTTATTAAATTCATACCTTTGAAAGGTCCATGGATTAGTCTTGATGTTTGATAAAAGCATAGTTTTAATTTTAGCCCAAGCTTATTAATTAATTTTTAGCCCAAACCTTTTTATTTTATTATTTTATTATTTATTTTTAGCCCAAATATTTTATTTATTTTTATTTTATTATTTTCTTATTTTAGCCCGAGTAATAAAAGTCAGAAAAAGCCCGAAATTATCAATCGGCACTTAAAAAGCCGAAAGAAATTAGGGTTAAAAATGAATTTAGACGGAAAAATGGACTGGAAGTGACCGTGTCACGGTACAGTCTGACCGTGTCACGGGAACCCTTCCCGTCTGACAGTGGGACTTCCCGTGACACGGGACGGTCCGTGTCCTTTCCTCTTAAACCCTTAACGCGTTTTCTGTTCCGTTTTCTGAAAAATTCCCGCGTCACTCCAAAACTGACCGTGTCACGGGAATGTGTACCGTCTGACGGTACAGTCTGACCGTGTCACGGGATACTTTTTTTAGGGTTTTTATCATTTTAGGGTTCCGTGTGCTCCCTCAGCACATTTTCCCTATAAATACCCCCTAATTTCTGATGAACGGGGCAACCAGAATTCTATTATTCTTATTTTCTCTCCTCTATGCTATTAACCTAAACACTAGCCTACCCTTTTCACTTCAAAATTCCTTCTTCAAGCAATTAAAGGAGTCCATATTTTACTCGAGGTTCTGTCCTTAAGCCAAGGCGTGAAAGGTAGAATCGTTTGAGGGTTTGGCCCCAAAATCAACTTTAGTTTTATTTAATTTAATTTAATTATTGTTTTATTATTTCCTTGAAGTTACTAACTCGTTTATTATTTTGTAGTTGCAAGCAAAAACAGATTCAAAGTAAGGATCATGCTCTTTTATTATTATTATTATTATTATTATTATTATTATTATTATTATTATTATTATTATTATTATTATTATTATCATTATTATTATTATTATTATTATTATTATTATTATTATTATTTTTCTAACAATTTTACGTTGTTGGGATTATGATTAAATTGGTATTAATGTTGATTCTATTATTATTTTTATTTTGATCACCATATTGCATGTTTAAAGGGAATATGTAATTGAAAATCACGACTAATAAGATAATTTGGACGATCGGTTTAGGATCCCTTTTAATCTTATTATTAATTGAAGTGATCACTAAATTTTTAGAATTATGTGTGCATTAATCTTAAACCAATTTAGTTAAATAATAGTTTGGAGCGAATTGAATTATTATTTGTATGCCTTTGAGATCACAGGAATGCTTTTCATTATAAGAATCGAGTAGAGGCCAATACGGGCGAATGTGACTCCATGACTCACTTCGTACCATCATCCCCGATCCTCCTTTCGTGGTTCCGAACCATATGGAGTTAGTAATCTCATGGATTATGAATGGGGTGTAACCTTCACGGGTCAATCGTTGTTGCTTATCGTTGTCCCTTAATTGTGGTTGCCTTTTTATGATCCGTGAACGGTTTACAAGTTCCTAAAAAAACTTGTTGGCGGCTCCCTACTTTATTTGTCCCTAATCGTAATGTCAATTCCCACTTCCTATGAGTGCCAAGCATATTCACAACATGCTTTTAACGTAGGCGCACTTCGAACGACGCCTACAATTTGGCGACTCCACTGGGGAGGATTCTTAATTATTTATCGATTTGAGTGATCGGTATTTAATTAAGATGAGTGGATGAGACTTGAAAGATTCTTGAAAAAATATTCCTGTGATTAATTTGGCATCTTTGCATCTGCATAGACGTTTTAACGTCGCATTCAGGTTTGTCCCGTAGGAAAAATTGGATAACTTGGTTGCGCGCAAAAGCAAACAGGGCAGTCCTAAAATCAGTCCGGTGGCCTATTTTCTTTTCTCAAAGTCGACTTACTTCGATTTTTCTGAAAAAACGTATGTGTTCTACATGCGTCTTAGCCTCGGGGGATTTAAGCTCTATCGACCCAAAAACGCTCATTGCAATAAGGGTTCATCCGAGTTATTAAATCCACCCAAACCATGGAGTCGAGTTCGATTTCATCACGAACTCGCGGAGCCGCCCGTTGGCATACACCCTCAAGGGAGGCTGCCTTGCTAACGCGTCCAAACTCTTAACCATGGTACCCTTTGACACCCAAAGCTTGACCAGTAGTTGAACATAGATCTTGACTCTAGGTTGCGAACTTTTACATCATCGTGCCTAAATGCTATGTGGTTGTTTGGCGCTAACCCTCATGTGTTTGCTCTTTTTGTTTAACCCATGACCGAGGGTTTTTATTCTCACATAGCAATTAGTACGGACTTGAAATCGATTAAAATCTGAAAAAATTACAAAACTGACCTGGAACTGCGCACCGTGTCACGGCATGTTCTGCCGTGTCACGGTGAACAGTGTCGTGACACGGGAAAGTCTACCGTCTGACGGTAGACTGCACCGTGTCACGACAGTTTGCACCGTGAGACGGTGCCCAGGAAAGTGTCCTGTCAGTCTTGTTCTCGATTTTTGTGCGAATGCTGTGTCCAGTTTTGAGTCGTGTCTAGCTATACGGTCAAAACACGCGTCCATAACCTCACTTAATCACTCACATGTCGTGTTCACACACTTTTTTAGCTTTAAGTCGTGCACCACTTTTTTGACCGTATTTTAGGTAAGTCTTGTTTTTGTGTCTTTTGTTTTAGAGTAAGTCGGATGGTATCCTCCCTTTAAAAATAAACAAGAAACGTTTCAAAATTAATTTTTTTTTTGAAAAAAAAAAAAAAAAATTTTTTTTGCCGTGACAAGGGAATTTATCCCGTCTGACGGGAGAAGTGTCCCGTGCCACGTCACCCCTTGTAAAATTTTTTTTTTTTTTTGCTGTGACACGGGAATTTATCCCGTCTGACGGGAGAAGTGCCTCGTGCCACGTCACCCCCTGTAAAAAAAAAAAATTATTTTGCCGTGACACGGGATTTTATCCCGTCTGACGGGAGAAGTGTCCCGTGCCACGTCACCCCCTAAAAAAAAAATTTTTTTTTGCCGTGACACGGGAATTTATCCCGTCTAACGGGAGAAGTGTCCCGTGCCACGAAAAAAAATTTTTTTTTTTTTGCCGTGACACGGGAATTTATCCCGTCTGACGGGAGAAGTGTCCCGTGCCACGTCACCCCTATCAAAAAAAAAAAATCCCGTGCCACGTCAGTATTTACTGTGGCACGGGAATGGCTGCCGCGCCACGAGAAACCCTACCGTGTCACGGCAAATTTCCACCGTGACAAGGTGGAATTTAAAAAAAAAAAAAAAGCGTCAGTCAAGTCTTCCGTGTTAATTTGGTCCTCGCGTCAGTCATTTTAGTTATTGTTCACATATCTAGCCATACGATCATACCACGAGTCTTATAACATTACTTAGTCACTCACGAGTCAAATATAGTCCACATACTTTCTTTATGTTCCGACTCGAGTCGTGCACCAGGTCGTTTATGATCGTATATTAGAAAAATGAGTGGAGTTTTCTCACCTGTTTTCAAATGTCTATTTTTTCCTTCCTTTCCTATCTTGAGCAATGAGTGAAACAATTAAGTGAATTGTTTTATTTCACAGTACTTGTTCAAGGAACAGAGATAGATCAATACGGTTCGAGCCATTACCGCAACAATCTCTCAGATCTAATAGGCGTTCAAAGAGAACTTTGTCATCTCCGTTACTCATCACCTTTCAATGGCCACTAAAGAAGACATTGAGAACATCAACAAATCCATTGAGGCACTGACTTCCATGACGCAAACCCTTACCACTAGGGTCACTACCATGGAACAAAACAAGGTCACTGTTTCCACCCTTGACAAACTGAAGGAAGAAATGAGTAAGATTTATGAGGATTTCACTTATGTGGAACGGCCTCCCACTCCTTTGAATATGAAGGACAGACTCCCTGAAAAGTTCTCCACTGCTGATATTCCAAAGTTCAAGCCTACTGACAATCCAATATTCCATTTGAAGGCGTTCTCTGCAACCATGGCTCTTAAGGGATTGGACGTAACACTCTTCCCTACGGTGTTCCCTCTCTCCTTAGAACATGCTTGCCAACAATGGTTCTATTCCCTAGATGCCAAGCGTATTGCGACTTGGCAAGATGTCACCGACAGTTTCATGAATCGTTACAAGTGTAACATTCAAACTAAAACTTCTGAACGTGAACTCTCCATTCTCAAACAGAAAGAGAATGAAGGCTTCACCGCTTACCTGAACAGGTGGAGGGAAACAGCTTCACTCTTGGTAGATCCCCCCAAAGAAAGAGAGATGGTTTGCCTCTTTATTCAAAATCTGACTCATAAATATAGGGAACATCTCAAATTTCTTCCACTGAACACTTTCGAAGCTGTATACGACACCGGAATCAATATCGAGGATGAGCTAATAAAGACTGCTGGTAGTAACAATAATAACACTTGGAAAAACAAGAAGAACGACCATCCTTCTTCTTCGTCTTCTAAGCACGAATATACTACCAACAATATAAGCCAAGTTGATCTCAATGAAGTGTTAGCTCTTACTCCATTGCCCAAGAAGAAAAGAACTTACACTCCTTTAGGAATGACTTATGATGCGGCCTTTGATCGCCTTTACAGTTAAGGCCTGATCACACCTATTAGGCCATTTCCAGAGCCAAAACCTAAAGAAAGGAGCTCCAAATGCAATCCCAATGCCCATTTCAAGTACCATCAAGGAAGGGGCCACACAATGTTGGAATTTGAAGGACGTCATTCAAGAATTGATGGATGCAAATAAACTTCCTGTCCCTCCAGGAGGCAAGAAAAAATGAATACAAGGCACACAGATCCTTCGTGCAAGATTTCATGCTTTTTTTATTCTTTTGTTTCAACCCTCTCCCCAATAAGTCTAGCATAGGTTCCCGTTATCCATGTGTCTATGTGATAGGTCCTATTTTGCACATGTTTTAGGTGGGTATCTAAGCTCATTTGATTACAAAATTAGAGATCTTTAGTGCAAATTTGCATTATTTGCTTAAGTTGTGCTCTACTACTCTTCGTTTGTGTGTTTTGATGAATTTCAGGTGATTTATATGCAAATGGAGTATGGTTGGCTAATATTGAGTATAATAATCATGGAGTATGAAAACATATTGCTTAAGAATATCAAAACATGTGTTCAAGACGAACTTGAGTGAAAATGAAGCAAAACGTTGATGAAATACTTGACAAATATGACACATGTTCACTATTATGCTCATAACTTTTGATATACAAATTAAAATGGAGTGATTCAAATTGCATTGGAAAGTAGACTTGAAGTCCTTTCCAACGATATATTACACGCCTCAAACTGAGCTTCGGATATGAAGTTATGACTTATTTAAGATGAGTTAAATACAAACTATTTGTTGCAGCCTCTACGTGCCCGATCGGGCATGGTCCGCCCGGTTGGACCGGGCACATAGGAGTTAGATGATTTTTGGTATTTTCGAAGGTAGAAAGCAATTTATGAAGACCGCCCCAACGTGGTGGAAGAAGTGCTACGAAGGAAAGCAACTCCGTACTCTCACCGCCCGATGGGGAGGTGCTTGCCCGGTTGGACCGGGCATAGTTATGCGACACTCCGTATTATTATTTTCTTATTTTGAGGTCATTAAGGGTATAAATACCCCTTGTAATCTTCATTAGAGAAAAGTTTTAATTTTTCCTTTAGTCCTCTTTCTCTCTCTAGAGTTCTAGTTTATTACTTTGAAGCAATTTTAATTCTTTCCATTAGATTTGAGCATTGTTCTTCAACAATTTAATTCCTTTCAATTGAAGAATCCTTGGTATTCACTTCTACTTCATTCTCTTTCAATTATAATTGCTTTTCAATTATGTTTTCCATATTTATGATTGTTATTGTTTCTTTCAATATGTGTGAGTAGATTTTCTATTCCAAGATCTAGGGTAGCCCAATTATGATTGATGCATGAATTAAAACTTTAAATTCTCTAATGACTTTTACAATTGCTATGCTAATTTGATTGTGATTATTCCAATACTAGGTTAGACGTAATCTTAGTATTGTGATTATTCCATTGTTTCTATCACAACGAGAGTTGGATTTAAACGGATTTGAGTAGATCAATTTAGGGTTTGATTTTCAACATGAGAATAGTTGGGTTGATGATTGGGAAGTGAGAGTAATGTGTTTAATGTCTCTAATATGCATGATACCATGAGAATAGGCTTGATTGTATGTTAGGGAAGCCATTGATACTCGAGAGAGGTCCTTGGTATTGATTAGGGTTTACTTTTCCCCGTTCAATTGGAATTGTATGTTAGGGGTAGAAATATAATTGCATCATTCGTAATTGTGGTGATACTTGATCTTGGATGTTTTAATTATTTGATTTCTTCATATTCTTTAGTTTATTTTCGAATTTTCCATACATTAGTTCTTTAGTTAATCGATCATTTGTTGAATTCTGCTTAGTAATTACTTGAGTCTAAATAGTTATTGGTGAACCATAGTCTCTTGGGATTCGACCCTTACTTGCCAGTCTACATAGTAGTGGTTAGTTAGGTTATTTTTGCTAGGTGTGCGACCGCCTACCACTATGTGTCACATTTCTTACCTTCTTCATAAATGAGCATCTCTTTCTTACATTAGATCATGTGATTAGCACAAAAAAAAAAAAAAAAAAAAATTCCGAACTAAACACAAGGTACACCAATGATTTGAGGCACCTTTGCAACCCTGTCATTCCCCATGAACCACTCAATCACATATCCAGTTCTTCATCAACCACTTTGAGCCTCGTCTAACGTTTGGCCTTCATTTCTTCAACCCACATTCACTCAACCCTGGGATTTGAAGATGTGTAATTGTATAACATTCAAAAAGCAAGTAAAAAAAAAAGTAGCAAAGCAAAAATAAAACAATGTCTAAAGGCAAGTGTTCCAATGTCTTTGATATGAACACGTCTCAAATTGCGTCTCTCTTCGAGTGCTCGGTACCGTGCCTGAGAAACATGAATGCTAAGTGAGTGATGGACCGCATGATCTGAGATTTCCTACATTGATTCAAAAGAATAAAAAAAAAGTTCAAAGCAAAAAAAATGTGTTGAAAATAAACTTGCAAAATTCAAAATTTTCAAATTCACAATTACACATCTTGGGGACTTCTCTCGGGTCTTGAGCCTTTTACCTCTTTCTTCCTTAAACCATCAACTTAACCACATTACAACCCTTGAAAGACCTCTTTGAGGTGTACATACACTTGTGCAAAGTTTGGTTAGAGCTACGTTCGGCCTGATTCCTAACGGATACGTAGGCAACCTCACATCGAGGTGCGGCCACATTCATATTCATATCCATGCATGATCGAGTCAAAGAATATCCAATGCTTATCCCTACCCATTTAGAGCTAGACTTGGGGCTTGAACCCAAATCACATTAGCTTACCTAGCCTGAAGAGTCATCATCTTTAACTCTTCTCACATCTCTTTCTATCGCCATAACCCTTGCAGCCAGCCTTAGTATCACATTCACACACTTCACTCACACATCCATATCCATATCAATCATCCTTCCCTTTAAGAGCCCTTTATCATGAAATCTTGTTTCAACACTGTGCATGCTTCATCATATTTAAAGACAACATTCAGTAGAAGAAACATTGCATACTTGCTTAGCTTCTTGACATGAGAAATGTTCATTGTTTCGCATAATGTGCTAAGAAACATTTATATATCAATGATTTTTAATCATACAAAGCATATCGTGCTTAGCTCCTTGACCTAAGCAACGTTCATTATGCAATAATCACTATACGTGCTTAGCTTCCAGACCTAAGTGACGTTCAAAATCTCTTCTTTACACCATATATGATGCTTAGCTCCATGACTTAAAATCATTCATATATCGTGTCACATGATGTAATTGTCCTTAGCCTCCTGGCCTAAGAACATGCATCATGCATACATTATTTTCAGGACAAATAATTCAATCCATACTAATCATTTCGTCTTGAGCATATCGTGCTTAGCTCCTTGACCTAAGCAACGTTCATTATGCAATAATCACTATACGTGCTTAGCTTCCAGACCTAAGTGACGTTCAAAATCGCTTCTTTACACCATATATGATGCTTAGCTCCATGACTTAAGTTCATTCATCTATCGTGTCACATGATGTAATTGTCCTTAGCCTTCTAGCCTAAGAACACGCATCATGCATACATTATTTTCAGGACAAACAATTCAATCCATACGAATCATTTCGTCTTGCTCAAGGAGGAAGTTCAAAACTTCTCTCCCTTTTCATTATTTTATTTTGGGGAAGTTCAAAAAAAAACTTTTTTTCCAAGTTTTCATCAAAGGAAGTTCGAAAATAAAAGTTCAGTTTTCACATCTTTCTTTTTCGGGAGAAAGTCGGTACCCTCCACTCATGACAAAAATTGACGGAATTTTTTTTGCTTTTGCATCTTCGTTTGCTTGTGTCTGCACACACACATATACACACAGACATACACTCACAAGTCATACACATGTCATGTCACATCAAGTCAAACTTGGTCAAGTTAGTGGTCAAGTCAATCACAGTATATACGAGTCCATTGGCAAATTTATTTTTGCTGGTCTTATCTACAGCCCACATCCGGGGACAAGCGGACCATCTACATCCCACGTCCGGGGACAAGCGGACCACCATCATTTCATGACGCAAGGTTCTCGATACACAGAGACTTGCAATCTCATCATCTTTCGACTTTCCTCAAGCATGGAAAGTATTATCTAGTGGATTTTTCTTCAAGTATAGAAAACCGCCAAGTCGGCTTTCCTCAAGCATGGAAGGCATTATCGGTGGAATTCTTCAAGCATAGAATGACACCATATTCATCAGTTGGCTTTCCTCAGGCTTGGAAAGCGTTATCGGTGGATTTTTCTTCAAGTATAGAAAACCGCCAAGTTGGCTTTCCTCAGGCTTGGAAAGCATTATCGGTGGATTTTTCTTCAAGTATAGAAAACCGCCAAGTCGGCTTTCCTCAGGCATGGAAAGCATCATCAGTGGATTTTTCTTCAAGTATAGAAAACCACAAAATCCCTTTGTCGGTTTTCCTCAAGTATGGAAGGCATTATCGGTGGAATTCTTCAAGCATAGAATGACACCATATTCATCAGTCGGCTTTCCTCGGGATTGGAAAGCGTTATCGGTGGATTTTTCTTCAAGTATAGAAAACCGCCAAGTCGGCTTTCCTCGGGCTTGGAAAGCGTTATCGGTGGATTTTTCTTCAAGTATAGAAAACCGCCAAGTCGGCTTTCCTCAGGCATGGAAAGCATCATCGGTGGATTTTTCTTCAAGTATAGAAAACCACAAAATTCCTTTGTCGGCTTTCCTCAAGTATGGAAGGCATTATCGGTGGAATTCTTCAAGCATAGAATGACACCAAATTCGTTCGTCGACTTTCCTCAGGCATGGAAGGTATTATCCGGTAGCTTTCTTTAGGCTTAGAAAACTGCCAAACTCTTCACTCGGCTTTCCTCAAGCATGGAAAACGTTTCAACCAATGTCACTCGGTAGATTCCTTCAAGCTTAGGAAGCTGCCAAATTCGTTTGTCACCAACACACTGGTGCCAGATACGTATTATATCCCGTTACTCTTTTATCTGTGGAATTAACATTTTTCTGCAGGTATCGGCGTATACAGAATGATTTAGGATCGCAGAACGTCTTAAATCATTCTCCGTCCCTATCGACTACTTTGACTATCGTTTTCGAAACTAACGTTTCTACAAACTCAGTCAAAGTGGGGGCTTCTGTAGACACCTAAAAATGTCTCCTCAAAACCAAACCCGATGATAAATAACCTTTCACCGCCTCTATTGGTCGGGTTTAGTATTTAATCCCGAGAGTGCTAAAAAAATCGTATTTTATTAAATTCATACCTTTGAAAGGTCCATGGATTAGTCTTGATGTTTGGTAAAAGCATAGTTTTAATTTTAGCCCAAGCTTATTAATTAATTTTAAGCCCAAACCTTTTTATTTTATTATTTATTTTTGGCCCAAACATTTTATTTATTTTTATTTTATTATTTTCTTATTTTAGCCCGAGTAATAAAAGTCAGAAAAAAGCCCGAAATTATTAATCGGCACTTAAAAAGCCGAAAGAAATTAGGGTTAAAAATGAATTTAGACGGAAAAATGGACTGGAACTGACCGTGTCACGGTACAGTCTGACCGTGTCACGGGAACCCTTCCCGTCTGACGGTGGGACTTCCCGTGACACGGGAGGTCTGCCGTGACACGGGGCGGTCCGTGTCCTTTCCGCGTAAACCCTTAACGCGTTTTCTGTTCCGTTTTCTGAAAATTTCCCGCGTCACTCCAAAACTGACCGTGTCACGGGAATGTGTACCGTCTGACGGTACAGTCTGACCGTGTCACGGGATACATTTTTAGGGTTTTTATCATTTTAGGGTTCCGTGTGCTCCCTCAGCACATTTTCCCTATAAATACCCCCTCATTTCTGATGTACGGGGCAACCAGAATTCTATTATTCTTATTTTCTCTCCTCTATGATATTAACCTAAACACTAGCCTACCCTTTTCACTTCAAAATTCCTTCTTCAAGCACTCAAAGGAGTCCATATTTTACTTGAGGTTTTGTCCTTAAGCCAAGGCGTGAAAGGTAGAATCGTTTGAGGGTTTGGCCCCAAAATCATCTTTAGTTTAATTTAATTTAATTTAATTATTGTTTTATTATTTCCTTGAAGTTACTAACTCGTTTATTATTTTGTAGTTGCAAGCAAAAACAGATTCAAAGTAAGGATCATGCTCTTTTATTATTATTATTATTTTTCTAACAATTTTACGTTGTTGGGATTGTGATTAAATTGGTATTAATGTTGATTCTATTATTATTTTTATTTTGATCACCATATTGCATGTTTAAAGGGAATATGTAATTGAAAATCACGACTAATAAGATAATTTGGACGATGGGTTTAGGATCCCTTGTAATCTTATTATTAATTGAAGTGATCACCAAATTTTTAGAATTATGTGTGCATTAATCTTAAACTAATTTTGTTAAATAATAATTTGGAGCGAATTGAATTATTATTTGTATGCCTTTGAGATCACAGGAATGCTTTTCAATATAAGAATCGAGTAGAGGCCAATACGGGCGAATGCGACTCCATGACTCATTTCGTACCATCATCCCCGATCCTCCTTTCGTGGTTCCGAACCATATGGAGTTAGTAATCTCATGGATTATGAATGGGGTGTAACCTTCACGGTTCAATCGTTGTTGCTTATCGTTGTCCCTTAATTGTGGTTGCCTTTTTATGATCCGTGAACGGTTTACAAGTTCCTAAAAAAACTTGTTGGCGGATCCGTACTTTATTTGTCCCTAATCGTAATGTCAATTCCCACTTCCTATGAGTGCCAAGCATATTCACAACATGCTTTTAACGTAGGCGCACTTCGAACGACGCCTACACCTTTGGAGACAACAAAAAGGGTGAAGTAATTGCTAAAGGAAAAGTAGGAAGGTCCAGTTCGCATTGAATAGAAAATGTACTTTTGGTCAAGGGTTTGATGCACAATTTGCTGAGCATATCACAATTTTGTGATAAAGGAAACTCTGTAAGTTTTACCTCTGATTCATGCAACATCATTAATGATAAAACAGGAAGAGTTGTTCTTGAAGGAACTAGAAAAGGGAACACATACATTGTGGATCTAAATTCTGTTCCAAGGAACAACCTTACCTGCTTGAGTGCCATTAATGATGATCCCTTATTATGGCATAAACGTTTTGGACATGCTAGCTTCTCACTCATGGATAAACTTAGAGCAAGGAACTTGGTTATAGGGCTTCCCTCAGTCAAGTTCCTCATACAACATATCTGTGATGCATGTGTGAGAGGCAAGCAAGTCAGGTCTTCTTTTAAAAGCAAAAATATGGTCAGCACCACAAAGCCATTGGAGCTAATTCATATGGATTTTTGTGGTCCCATGCGTGTTCAAAGTAGAAGTGGAAAGAAATATGTTTTAGTTATTATTGATGATTTTTCTAGATTTACTTGGGTGATTTTTCTGTCTAGCAAGGATGAAACTTTTGATGAATTTGTGTCCTTCGCCAAAAGATTACAAAAGTCAAGTGGAAATCAAATTATCCACATTCGATCAGATCATGGAACTGAGTTTGAGAATTCAAGATTCGATGACTTTTGCAAAGAAAATGGCATGGATCATAACTTTTCAGCCCCAAGAACTCCTCAACAGAACGGAGTTGTTGAAAGGAAGAACAGGTTTCTAGAAGACATGGCAAGAACTATGCTCATAGCAAGTGGTTTTCCAAGAAACTTCTGAGCTGAAGCTATTAATACTGCATGTTATATTATTAACAGAGTTATGATGAGACCAATCATCAATAAGAATCCTTATGAACTGTTTAAGGGCAGGAAACCCAATATTTCTCACTTTCGAGCTTTTGGATGCAGGTGCTTTGTTCATAATAATGGGGAAAAGGAACATAGGAAAATTTGATGAAAGAAGTGATGAAGCTGTGTTCCTTGGCTATGCATCAAATGGCAAAGCTTACAGAGTTTACAATAAAAATACATTGTGTGTAGAAGAAAGCATTCATGTGATATTTGATGAATCTAATATGTTTATGAATGTGCAGGAACAAGACAATAATTATGAAATTGGTATGATTAGAGACAGGGAAGAAGATGAAGAAACCTCCAAGAAAACCAAGGAAGTAAGAGAGGAACCTGAGCAAGAACATAAAGAAAATGTTGAAGTCCCTAATCAAGAAAACCCAGAGGAACGAGATCATGGAGAATCTGGCAACAAGGAAAATGGAGAAGAAACTGAAGAAGAAGAAGAAGTGCCTCAAATAGGAGTTCCTGCCAGAGAATTTCAACCAAAGCAATTCAGATATCGAGGCTCTCATCCAACAGACCTTATTATAAGTGATATTGGTAGAGGAACTCAGACCAGATCACAGTTGAGGAACTTCTATGCCTTTCAAGCCTTCCTATCCATTATTGAGCCAAGGAATCATGATGAAGCACTAAAGGATGCTGACTGGATAATTGCCATGCAAGATGAACTCAATGAGTTCGAGAGGTACAAGGTCTGGCATCTTGAAGAGAAACCTAAACACAAAAAGGTTATAGGGCTCAAGTGGGTATTTAGGAACAAGTTGGATGAATATGGAACAATTGTGAGAAACAAAACAAGACTTGTTGTGAAGGGATATAATCAGCAAGAAGGTATTGACTTTGAAGAAACTTTTGCTCCAGTTGCTAGATTAGAAGCTATTAGAATCCTAATTGCTTTTCCTCTTTTATGGGTTTCAAACTATATCAAATGGATGTTAAGTGTGCTTTCTTAAATGGTTTTCTTGAAGAAGAGGTGTTCGTGGAACAACCTCCTGGTTTTGAAAATCCCCAATTTCCTAATCATGTCTTTAAGCTTGATAAAGCTCTTTATGAGCTGAAACAAGCACCTAGAGCTTGGTATGAAAGGCTCTCTAAGTTCCTTCTTCAAAATGATTTTAAAAGTGGTAAAGTAGATAAAACTTTATTTTTAAAATCTGAAGGAACTGAATTACTAGTTGTTCAAATATATGTTGATGATATTATTTTTGAAGCAACTAACGAAAACTTGTGCAAGTACTTTGCTGAGCTAATGAGTGGTGAATTTGAGATGAGCATGATAGGGGAACTCAACTTCTTTCTTGGACTACAAGTCAAACAAACTGAAAGAGGTATTGCAATTCACCAACAAAAGTATGTCAAGGAACTGCTGAAGAAATATAACCTTGACCAAGAAAAGACCAACCATACTCCAATGGGAACATGCACAAGGTTAGATGAAGATCTACAAGGAACTAGTGTAGATCAAACCAAATACAGAGGTATGATTGGATCCCTTTTATACTTAACTGCTAGCAGACCTGATATTGCATTTAGTGTTGGCTTATGTGCAAGGTTTCAATCTAATCCTAAGGAATCACACCTTACAGCAGTAAAAAGGATCATACGATATCTCAAAGGAACTGACCATCTTTGTCTCTTCTATCCTAGAAGTGATACTTTTGAATTAAAAGGTTTTGCAGATGCTGACTATGCAGGAGATTTGGTGAATAGGAAGAGTACTTCAGGAATGATTCAGTTTCTCGGGCCATGCCTAGTTTCTTGGGGATCCAAGAAACAAAACACAATGGCCTTGTCTACTGCTGAAGCTGAATATGTAGCAGCTGCTGCCTGCTGTTCTCAAGTACTTTGGATAAAACAACAACTAAGAGATTATGGTATGAAATATAATTGCATTCCTATCTATTGTGATAATAATAGTGCCATATGCATTTCAAAAGATCCAGTTCATCATTCTCGTGTGAAACATATTCATATAAGGCATCATTTCCTTAAGGATAATGTGGAAAAAGGCTTAATTAAGTTAGATTTTTGTGAAACTGAAAATCAAATTGCTGACATTCTTACTAAGCCTTTGAGCAGGGACAAATTTGAAAAGATGCGCATGGAACTTGGTATGATACAATTGAGTTAAAAGGACCTCAAATTCCCCAAGGGTATAAGTCAATCATGCATGCTTTATATGTATCTTACACAATATGAATATGTGAAAACATAGTCCTAAGAATTAGAATGTATGGCATTACATATGGGATTGTGGCTGTATGTGAAGAAATCAAATTGCATTAGGCATGTCTATGTCATAACAAACTATGTTGATTTGTTCCTAGTTCCTCCGAAATAATCTATAAGATTTTGTTCTATCTTTTTGAGAATTAATTAACTAATTAGTTGATTAATTTTATCTCTTAAAATCTTATCATTTATTTTGAATTATTCCTCATTGCTTATCTTTTAAAATTCAAATTCATCTCTCAAAAATTGTTGATTAAATACCCGTGACTGTTTGCATTCAATTCAAAGTTTCTGATAACTTAACCTAGACCCTTCATGTCAAATCACATTAATTCTTTAAACTGACCAAGTTAAAAGTAATTTCTCTATCCTTCATCAAACGACACCTGCACTATTCAATTAACCTTCCACCGACCCTTTTATCCCTTAAAATTCCACCCCTATAAAATGACACCAAACCCTACACACTGTTCCTCACCTCCTCACTCTGTAAAATACACCCTACATTTTACCGATTCAGCGAATTCACCCATGGATGTTACACCAAAACCTCAAGTTACCCCTCAAAAATATTCACCCATGGATATCGAGCAAGAGAATCAAACAAAACCCTCTGTTGAAAAACCAAAGAACTTGCCTGCTGAGTCAAAGAAACGAAAGCTGGAGGAACTTGAGGATCAGGGAGGAATTAGGAGAAAGAATTCAGTTGGAAAAGTCTCCATTTCAAAATAAAATCGAAGCAAGCTCAGAACGCTTCATTCATGGTATCTGCATCAACTTCCCATGGTGTGAAGTAAGTAAATATTCTGAATTACTTGAAATCTTAGAGGCTCAAAATTGGGTGCAATTGTTTAGTGAAAGTTACAATAATGTGCTTGCTCATGCTCCTTTGAAAGAATTCTGTGCAAATTTTAAAAATGGTGTTTGTGTATCAAGAGTTAAAAATAAGAAAATTAGTTTTGATGCTAATTATTTATGTGCTATCTTTGGAACTCCGAATGAGGGGTTTGATGAATATTTTAAAGGAGCTACTGATAAAAGTGTAGGTGATGTGCCCATAAAAGATATTGTGGAATCAATTGGTGGAAAGGTGTCTCAAGTCCAAACAAATCATAACCTGTTCTCTCCCCTTCAAAAACTGTTGTTTATCTTTGTGAATTTAGCCATTGTTCCAAGAACTTAGCACAGGCATGAGGCTAACCACCTTGATGCTATGCTGATGTACTACCTTGAAAACAAAATACAAATCAATTTCCCTTCCATCATGATAAAATACCTCACCCACTGTCTTGCAAACCATTTGAAGGTTGGATATGCGAATCTGATCATTACTCTCATTGAGAGTTTTGGTATTTCTGTGGAGAACTGTGAACATCTCAAACTACAAACCAATCATTTTGTTCAACCCAAAACCCTGGAAAGCAGAAACCTGCATGTAGTTGATGGTGTTACCCAATTCCTTCCTAATAAACAAACTCCTAAGGCTAAGGAAGGAGTTAAGATTCTGACTGAGGAAGAGGAGTTAGACAAATGGCTGGAAAAAGAGGAAAGTGAGGGAGAGGAAGAAAAGAAGGAAAAAGAAGAAAGTTCTGAAAAGAAAGGCAGAAAAAGTAATGCTTCTGGTTGTTAAGCCAAAGGCGAAAGCTGAGGCTCCATCTGTTTTTGTGGATCTCAATGAGGAGAAAGCCTTTGTTCAGGGGGAACAGGGCATATTTGTGCAAGAAACTGTCACTCGTTCTACTCTAGTAAGTGTAGGTACATGACTTGCTGCCTTTAGTTCTGTGAGTTCCACCTTGGAACTGAAGGCACTCAAAGATGTTGTCAAGCTGTTGTCTGATGCTCAACCAACTCTGCTCCTGAGGGTTGGAGCTCTTGAGAAGCTAGTAGGAGACCTGGTACATGCTTCTAAGGAACTCACCTCAGCAATGAAGGACAACACTTCAATTCTCTCTCAAGGCCACGCTGAGTTGTTGAAGAAGCTGGAAGAGATTGTTGTTGAAGAAGAAGTTGCTGAGGAAACAGAAGAAGAGCACAAGTCCCCAGCCCCTACAGCCTAATCCTATTTTCTGTCTATCTCATCTATCAAACTATCTTTTGATCTTGGTCTATATTAAACTTGGTTTATTTTGCTTCTTTTGGTCTGTAAACAATTAAACAGGGTATTTTCTTTTGTTTTTGATGTTCTGGAGGAACATCAGTTTGTTTATATGATGTTGCTTGCTTGCTTTATGACTATTTGCATACTATTTTTGCCTATATGTGCTTTGTTCTATGCTTTGGACACAAACCAATAAAATGGTGCTGTGTTTCGATATGTATATTTGTGTGCATTAATTTTGATGAACGCCAAAAGGGGGAAAAGAAGGCAAACTCAATTGTTGACAAGCTCTCCATCCGTTTATAATAGAAGGTATAACTATAACTTTCATTCAGTTCCTTGTTTAAATTTAGCTAATTCATTTTTGTTTTACGTTTTTCATTTTCTGATTGTCTTTTAAAATTTTTATTTTGTGAGTTTTCTTAGGTTTTTCATTCATCAAAAAGGGGGAATATTGTTGATCTTAAGTTTTTATGATGACTCAAGGAAC
The DNA here is from genome assembly GCF_001683475.1 of Chenopodium quinoa. Lineage (NCBI taxonomy): Eukaryota > Viridiplantae > Streptophyta > Magnoliopsida > Caryophyllales > Amaranthaceae > Chenopodium > Chenopodium quinoa. The sequence goes on along the minus strand of NW_018744113.1, from coordinate 2,195,014 downwards.
CTAAGCAAACCCATAAGGGCATTAACTTTTGTCTATTAGCTTTGATGTACTTGACAGGTTCTTATATGCAATGAAGTTCTAAAGTCAGAACGGAGCACGGAACAAGGTCTAAGGATGAGCTGTGGATGAGCATAGAAGACAATCAGAAGCCAAGTTCCTTGAGTGAGGAACTGAAGCTTCAGAGTCGAAGCTTCACTGTGTTCCAAGGAGTCTGTTGTATCTTTATTATTTATTTTAGGCTTCTTGTATATATGTTAAGTACATTGTTAATTGATAGGATTTAAGTGGATTTAATTTCAGTTTATAAAGATTTTATTTTCCCTTCTTTAACAAGATTAAATTTTATTTCAGAAAATTATCTTTTAAGTAAAAATATCTTATTTATTAAAAGATTTTCTGTTCTGATTTTATCCTAACATTTTGGAAAATCTGACTTGGTAAAAGTATTTTTAAAACGGCTTTTACTTGGTAAAGGAGGTTGAGAAAATAAAAGAACCACTTCCTTATTGTGTGCTTCAGCTAACTGCCCAATCATCCACGAACTGCACTTCCTTATTTCATGGAAGTTGTGGTGTAGTGGGAGTTAAGGCAAACGTAAGGTTTTCAACTGCTTTCCTCCTGTATAAATAGGATTAGTTTTCTGTTTTGAAAAGTACACTTGAGCATTACGATTCATAACTTTTCCAAAAAGAGTCAAAAATCCACTTAAGTCCTTGAGTGTCTTTGTACTTAGCATCTTAGAAGTTTTATCTTGAGTTGTATTGGGGTAGAGTTTGGGTAAACTCTAGAGTGTGTAATTGCTTTGAGTGAAGCAAGGAGAAAGAGAGAGATTTGAGAGCTCAACTGATTGAGGGATCAGTTGAGGGGGAACTTAAGTTCGTAGAGGAACTTGAGTTTAGAAGTCTTAATTTTTAATAGGTTGTTTGCCCTATTATTATTAAGAGTTGTGATTAAAATCCCTTGTGGTCGTGGTTTTTCTTCTTGATTAGGGCCAAGAAGTTTTCCACGTAAAGTCTCTCTTGCACTTTAAAGTTTTTGTTTAAGTTTCTTTAAGAATTCCGCAAAAATTACCCTAGTTCCTCAACAATACAATTCACCCCCCTCTTGTATTGTTCATTCGAGTCAACACCATTAAATTCCATTATGGGAATAAGATCAAGAGAAAACAACGTTCGTAACCGAGCAGGGGTTGTACTATTACAAAGTTATGACATTCGGCCTTAAGAATGTCACAACTACCTTTCAACGACTCGTTAATACAGTCTTCAGAGATCAGCTCGGCCAGAATATGGAGGCGTACATTGATGACATGATTGTCAAGTCAAAAGAGTCGGCCGACCATCTGAAGGATCTGCGAGAAACTTTTACCGAACTCAGGCAGCATAAGATGATGTTAAATCCAAAGAAATGTGTCTTTGGTGTTGAGTCCGGTAAATTTCTCGGATTTTTAATTGATCAGCATGGAATTGAGGCCTACCCTGAAAAGATCCAAGCCGTCATGGACATGAAGTCACCAAGGACAATTAAAGAAGTACAAATATTGACCGGCTGTTTAGCAGCACTTGGTAGATTTCGGTCAAGATCAAGGGATAAGTGTCGTTATTTCTTTCAAACCATAAAAAAGAAATTCATGTTTGAGTGGACAGAGGAGGCAGAGGAAGCATTCGTACAGCTAAAAGGCCACCTTCATATATTGCCTCGGCTTGTCAGTCCACTCAAGAGTGAGAATCTATTTATCTATCTTTCCATCTCTGAACACTCTCTAAGTGTCGTCCTGCTTGCTGAACGGGATGGCCACCAGATCCCAGTCTACTTTATCCGCCATGTACTTCACAACGCTGAGCTGAGGTATCCCCCTATTGAAAATTTTGTCTTGGCATTATACATGGCATCGAAAAAGCTACGGCCATACTTCTTGGCACATTCAATTGTGGTCTACACAGACCAATCTCTGAAGAAGCCATTTACAACTCTAGAGGCAAGTGGCCGTATGCTTAAATGGGCCTTGGAAATGAGAGGCTTTGACATTGCATTTGAGCAGAGAAAAACAATTAAGGGATAAGCCTTTGCTGATTTTTTAGCTGAGATGACTCGGCCGGATCTTCAGCCGGCTGGAGACCAGATCTGGAAGGTGTTCATGGATGGTAGTGCAACAGCTACTGGTTGTGGTGCAGGTGTCATATTTGAGTCTCCTGAGGGAGATAAGTTTAAGTACGCTCTGAGATTCAAGTTTCAAGCCTCTAATAATGAGGCTGAGTACGAAGCCCTCCTTGCCGGCCATAGAATGTGTAAGGCGGCAGGAGCAATAAAAATTGATGTAAGCTCGGACTCCCTACTTATAGTCAGTCAGGTGAATGGAGACTTCGAGGCAAGGGAGCCGGCTATGATGAAATACTTGAAGATTTTAAAGGAGGAGGCTAAGGGCCTAGATCATTTTACTCTACAACAGGTTCCTCGTTCGTCCAATCATCAGGCGGACGCCCTCTCTAAATTAGCATCCTCAGCATCATGTGATACCCCCAGGTCGGTATTTTGGGAGGTAAAAGAAAGGAGGAGTATTGATACTGAGCCAGTACATATCATTGATAGAAGCTAAAGGATGGATTACTCCCGGCCGACCCTAAAGAGAGTTGGCTGATGAAAAAGAGAGCGGCCTGGTTTGAAGGAGAGTTGTTTAAAAAGGCATTTGTGAAGCCGTACCTGAAGTGTATCACTCCTGAGAAAGGGCATGATGTCTTGGACGATCTTCACCAGGGGCAGTGCGACTCTCATATTGGAGGACGAGCCTTGGCTGAAAAGGCTGCCCATCTGGGCTACTACTGGCCGAGTTTAAAGTCGGACGCCATGAAAATGGTGAAGAAGTGTGACAAGTGCCAGAGATTTGCAACCTTGATCCACCGACCCGCCAACAGTCTTTCGGCCATCAGTAGTCCGCTCCCCTTTGCCAAATGGGGGACGGATATTTTAGGACCGTACACACCAGCATCCGGTCAAAGGCGTTATGTGTTTGTAGCAGTAGACTACTTCACAAAGTGGGTGGAGGCCGAGGCTGTCCGGGGCATCAAGTGGACGGATGTTTCAGCTTTCATATGGAAGAGTATCATTACACGCTTTGGCGTTCCTCAGTCTATGGTGTTCGACAATGGACCCCAGTTCGAAACGCCTCAACTCAAAGAATGGTTGGAGGACCAGGGCATAGCTCATTGCTTTGCTTCACTCGGCCGACCACAAGCCAATGGTTAGGTAGAGGCATACAAAAAGTTAATCTCCAATGGAATTAAGCGCAAGCTTGAAAGGGCAAGCGGCTTATGGGCTGATGAGTTGGTTAATATGCTATGGTCCATACGAACCACGGCCAAGAGTTCCATAGGAGAAACTCCATTCTTCTTGATCTATGGCACTGAGGCTGTCCTCCCAATTGAAATGTATGAGCCCACCCTTAGGGTGATGCTATATGATGAAGCGGCTAATTGGGAAGCCATGAAGACCGCCCTAGACTTCCTTCCTGAAGCTAGGGGCAACGCGGCGCTTAGACACGAAATCTATCGTCTACGGATGACAAGGGCATACAATCGTTGAGTGTCAAAGCGGCCGATAAAATTGGGAGATCTAGTCCTAAGGAAGATGGAGGTTGTGGGACGAGCAAATGAGGATGGAAAGCTGACCCCAAACTGGGAAGGGCCGTATCGAGTCAGGGAAGAAGTCCGAGATGGGACTTACCGTCTTGAAGCCATGAACGGCCGACTATTCCGCGTACATGGAACACTGACAATTTGAAGAAATATTATGTTTAAGTGTAAGTACTTAGCCAAAAGCTGTATATACATCTAGGTATGTTGACCGAGCAATGTAAGCCGTACGACCACAACAATGTAATTTTGACAAATTAATGAAAATTCAAACATTGTTATATTATTTTCCATTCTATTTATGCTTATTTGCACGGTCATAGTCTACACAGAAATGCCGCGTGAAATTTGTGATTAGGTTGCTTGCAACACAGCAACCCGGTCGCAGAATAAAGTAACTTAAATAAAATAAAAATGAGCGACTTGACCCTGAGTCTTATGTATACGTTCATCCCTCACTGAGGCGGACGGAAAAGGTAAGGTACCCTATGAAACCCATCTAATGGGGCAAGGGCATACCTAGGCATTCCAGCCCAGCCAAACTTAGAAATTTAAAGTTGAGATCATACTTGAAATTTTTTGAGCGCGTCCGAACGATAGTTTCAACGAACAAACTCACATAAAGCCAATCGAACGACCAAATAATGTGTTGATTCGGCGTACCACCCAGTCCAAGGGCAATCCTTACTATGATTTGATTGACTTGCTAGTAGTCATACCCCCCAAGGTATAAATTCTACCAAGTCAATCAAACCACTTAAAATATGGACTAGGCGAACGCCGAATAAAGGGGCATACCCCCCAATTGTACGAATGTACAAAAACGTAAAAAAGTACGCGTACGAAAAAGCAAGAACATGTCAAGTGTAAAATTTGCAAAGTGTGAAGCATAATAGAAAAACTTGGATTAATAAAAAGACCGCTCAAAGGGCAGCAAAGTATTTTACATTAAACCGCGCAAAAAGGCGGCAGATAAAGAAAATAAAAATTAACAAAAACAAGGCAGAAAGAGCTGAAATCAAGGGGCGGCTGGGGTAGAAGCTGGACTCTGGCCTAGGCCAGGCTCTTGAATGGCATCAAGGGACGCGTCCTCAGCAGGCATCTCCTTGCTCTCAGCCTCACCATCTTTGTTGGCCGCCCCTTCTTCGTTTTCCTCCTCTTCTGAGGTAGTTGGCGTGACGTCCAGCTCAGGAGAAGGCTGCCCGGCCTTCTTAGCCTCTTCTCTGAGGTAAACAAAGTTAATACGTTTGGTGAAGCGTTCTTGATAAAAGGTCGCCTCGCCCTCGTCCACCATAAGCTCAAAAGCCTTAAAGAAGTGGCTCTTCAGCCTGTCCTCAGTGTTCTGCTCAATGAGGACGACCTCATCCGCACTAGGGGCCCGAGGTGTTTGCAACTGGAGAGTTAAGTCCTCAACGGACTTCTTTAAACTTTCCACCTCGGCCTTGAGAACGTTTGCCTCGTCCAAGGCCTCCTTCAAGTGTTTTTGGGCCAAGGCCACATCACTTCTGAGCTTCTCGGAGGCCTCGAATCCTTCCCTCTAGCGCTGGCCGTCCAGGAGGGTCTGATCCTTCTCCTATCTCATGGCATCTCTGGCCACGGACTCTTTCTCCAGGGCCTGGCCCAGCTTCACCAAGTCTTCAACCTATCGCGCCGCCTTGTCGGAAAGCGCGTTGATTTGGGTTTTGAAATATCGGCGTTGGACGACCGTTTCCCTAGTAATGGCTCCTAGGTCTTCTGAATCTGTGCCCAGGCAGGCTTCAGCCTCTCATTCTCCTTGTCCTTCCATTCAAGGAAGGCATTCAACCGTAGGAAGAGCTGCGTATAGGGAAAACGTGTTAGCAAAATAAGAATGAAAATTGACTAAGTGTTACATTTGAGAGAGAAAGTACCTCGACACTGCAGTTGATCATTGGGCCAAGGAAGCCCTCATAGATCCCCCGCAGCTTGTCTCGCTGCTCAGCAGGGACCGCCCTGACCATGGCCTTCCTTATGGCCTTTTTGTCAGCGCTAGTGAGGGATTAGCCGGGCAGCTTCATGTGCAGCTCCTCTGCAATGTCTGTGTAAGGGCGCAAAAAATAAAAGTTTAGCTCAGGTTTAATCGGACTTGAAAAAAGCGAAGTGGAGAATTCAAAGTTACTCGGGCTGACCGTCAGAGAAACTTGGAGGGGTAGGAAGATTCAAAGTGAATGACAGGAGCGGCGCAGGCTCGTCACCTTCCTCCCCCGTCCGGCCAGGCTGATCGCCGGCCGACTGAGAGGCTTCGAGCCAATCAGATTCTTTGACTCTTTGTACGGGCGGAGTCACTTCTGGCCCGGTCGGTTTTTCCGAAGTCGACTTACCCCTATCGTCCGATTTCTCGGACTTGTCATGATCCGGCATGGCGGCCGGATCTATGGACTTGGAGGCCCCGCTATCACTCAGCCGGGGTTATTCTCCTTTGGACTGCTTAGAAGCAGTCCGCGACGTGGTCTTGGCCGCAGTAGTGGAAGTGGTCTTGGATGCGACCGTCTTCCTTTGCTTGGACGCCCTACCATCCTTGTCCATCTTGGTTGCAGGGGACAATTGCTTCCGTTTGGACCTAGGGGTCGGAGTTGACAGCTGAAGAGGCAAAAGTTAGCAAAAAGAGATCAAGATAATACAATTGATTGGCCGTGTCTAGTTAGGAAGAAGATCTCTTCCGTAATGCCTACACGGACGAAAAGAAGAAATGGAGATGGGTATACTTACTCCTTTAGATTGCTCGTACAGCTTCTGAGAGCCTTGTAGCGAGCCTTGTAGCGAGCCAAGTCAATCTCCGACATGTTTACATCCCCTTTCTGCTCTGAGTCGAGCATCTTGTACGCCTCAGCTGAAAAAGAAAAGGAAAAAGTGTTAGAAAACCCTTCAACGTTAAATAACCTATGTATGTGTAAAAATATGCATCCATGCGTCCACCTTAGGGAAAGTTCTTGTATAGGCCATAGGCGGACATGAACGTGGGATCCTGCAGCCAACTGGATAAGGGGACCCTGTTGCTTGGAACGCGCTCAGTTTTGTCGTTCCTCTTCACCCTCTTGACTTTGAAGTATTCAAGCTGGTGCTCTTGGCTGGGGTGGACGGGTGGCTTATCAGGCTTGAGGTCCCCGCGTCCAAGCTGAATTGGTTTAGCATCAAATCGATTCATCCGCAGATTGAATTCAACATCTTTTGTCTTGATGCGGTAGAATCGGTGCTTCCAGTCACGCCATTGGGAGACGCGATCGACCACCATCATGTAGTCCCTACTGGTACTCAGAATAAGCCAGCCGTCCGTTTCAGCGTCCAGCTTGGTCAGTGAGTGCATCTCACAGAAAACTGCAAAGTCCGGCTTGAAGCCTTTGCAAATGCACGTCACCAAATACCCGAAAATGTTTAACCTGTTGTTCGGCATCAGCTGGAAAAGAGCAATGTCGTATTCGTCTAGAATGGTGCGGACGAAGGGGTGGAGAGGAAAGCGCTGCCTCCGTTGAGCTGCGGCTCCTAGAGCTACGGCCGCCCCTGGGAGAAGTAATGTCTTCATTGATTAGGGGCCTTTTTCCTTTGTCTTTGGCATCGGCCGCCTGACTCCCAGTAGGAGGCGCTCTGCGAGGGGGCAGGTCGGACGGTTCATTAATTGAGACCCCCGTTCTTGGTCTGTCCGACCTGCCATATCGGAGATAGAGTTCTGAGGGGGTAGGGACGGACGGATCAGTATCCGCCCGAGAAGAGGAAGAAGGTCCTTCACATAGTAGCAACTCGGCCTCATCCATGACCGAGTTGGAATATTGGGGGAACCTCAACCCCGGAGTTCGCCCGGACGTTCCCCCCGCAGTAGAAGCGCCTTGAGTTCTTTGGCGCTCCTCTAAAGAAGAAGTTACTTCCACGGCCGAGCAGTGGGTGCCCGTGGAAGCGGTCACGGGAGTAGAAGAAGGGGTCTCTAAATTAGTATTGTTAGGGTCATAAAGAGTCCTAGGGTTCACCAGACTACCTTCTGGATTTCTGGCCGCATGACGATCGTACGTCTGCATCGTCCTTGCCATGTTCGACTGTAGGGACAGAGAAGAATGGGTGGAAGTGAGTTGGTACGCACTAGAAATGGACCCACTCCATGAAGGAGACAACTCGTCTCCGTCCACTCTAGACTCCTCAGTCCCAGGCGAACGGCCGGCCTCATAAGGAGAAACGGACGAAGCCGAGTGTTGAGCCAGATTTTAAATAAAGAATAAAGAAATGAAAATACAAGAAAAAGAAAACAGGCGGCCTACCTCTGTACGTGTAGAAAACTTGAAAGTCTTGAAGGTTGGCCGGAAAACTAAAGGAATGTGCCCGGAAAACTCAAAGGCACGGCGGAGCTCTCGAAGATTCAAAGGAAAAGGCACTTTCTCTCTCTAAAAGCTCTGACTTCTCTCTAGAAAATGAAAGTTCCAAAGTGTGAAAATGAGGCCAAAACCTTTGTATATATAGGCAAAATTTATGGGGTAGGATAGTAACTTCATCTTTCCCGCCTAAAGGAAGTTAAATGGTTATAATTTGAAATTTTAACCTAGAATTTGAAGGGTTAAGGGACAGCGCCGTTAGAATAGGCGGAAAAGAAGACGACCTAATAAACGACACGTCCAAAAATAAGCTGATGGAGCTAAAGCTCCCTCCGCAATAGCAAGATGTCCGCAACTCCCAAAAGTGAGACGACCTACCGTTGTCCGCGCCATTCGTATGGATAGGCGTTCACTCTAAATTATCAGGCGGACAGAAATCTGTCAAAACCCTAATACACTTGTACGCCCCAAGGCTACTTGAGGTCAGAGAAGTCGGCCTGTAAGCATACGAGCCACCCCCTCTGAGGGGCAAATGTTGAGGGTAAAAAATACCCCGTATACGTGGACCAGTCCCGTAGTGACATGTGGCCTAGTTATAGGGTAACACGTGTCACCACGGGAAGATGCCACGCATTCAGCTCAAGAGCGCCCAAAGTTTCAGGCCAATCTCGTGGCGACACGTGGCCCAGTTAGAGGGAGACACGTGTCGTCACGAGAAGATGCCACGTGTTTAGGGCATGTGTTCCCCTTAAATCAGCACGCAAAAGAGGCCTAACAACATCAGGGCCCAAATCCCGAGAAATATCAATGAAAGCCGCAAAGCGGCGCCCCCAAAGTAACATGTGGCATTCACTGATTGCACAGCAAATCACATCACGCAATTCTAGGGTACAAACCCTAGAATGGGGCACGAGTCCCACTCCTATAAATACCCCAATCATTTATGATGGGAGGGGTGGATTAAGACATTTTACAAAAAACAGAGCATTAAATAGCTCCAACTTTTCTCTACTTTCTCTCTCTAGCCTTTTTTGTTCCGATCACTAACTTGATCGTCGGAGGCGAATATTCCGTTAACCGGAATATTCGTTGTTTTGCAGGTTGGACCATCTCGTTGCCAGGAGAGCATGACCAGTATCCAAGGAAATCCAAAAAATACCCGAAACAATTGTATTAAAATGGAGTAATATACAATTATTAGTAATTTATAACCAATAATTAATTAATTTAAATTATAACTAATTATTATTAAATTAAAGTAAACTTATTGTAAATAATTAATAATTAATTTACAATTATAATTACCAATAATTTATTATTTTAATTAACATTAAAGAACTATATTAGTTCATTAGTGTTGCTATAGTTTAACAACAGCTAGCACCCAACAACCAATTTACCAAACACTACAACTCTAGTCAAACAACCAACTCAAAAGCCAATCTAAACAGCCAGTCAAATCAGCCAACTAAAACAGCCAATTGCCAAACAGGGAAAAACCTACCTTCCTTGTTTCATAACAATAAAAAAAATATATAAAAATAATTTATTTTTTTTTGACAATGAAAATAATCTTACCAAAAACAGTGTTAAAAAATGGGAGCCAGTACATTCACACTCAGTGTGTAAATGGATCTTGCACACTCCATTTTCATTGGGTGAAATGACATCTTTTTTTTGTGGGCCTAAATTTTTTCAATTCAAATTGAAATGAAATTTTATGTAAATTTTGTAAGGTTTTTAATTCAAATTTCAAACTATACTTGAACTTCCTACCAACCATTTAATTTTTTTTTTCCATCAAACCAATCCCCACCGTAGTAGTCGCCGGAAAAGTTTGTGATGTTGGCCGAAATACTTACAACCATAGTCGCATGTTCTCCATCGTCGATTTGTGCATGTTTTGTAATTATCCTGTTGCCGGCGATGGGGATATCAAGGTGATTATTGATTTTGAGTTCATTATAACCATGAATTCTGATTTGGTTGAGTACCTTGTATATTTACAGGCACCGTCACAGCGGAAAATAACTCAGTGTTATAATTTAGTTTATAATATCATTTTTGTTATTATGGTATGTGAAAAGTCGACCCACACTTTATTTGTTGTTAAATAGATTTGTGTTATGAGAATGTTTGTGCTGAAACCCTTTACCAAATTGATAGTGATAGCGTTCTCCATTTCCGTAGTGCTAGGTTCGATCCCTACATCCCAAGGAAATTTTTTAAATATTTATACCATTGTAGTGTTCATATCCATCAAAATATATTTTGAACGTGCAATTAGCGTGCTGATACCCGTAGCTTAAATGGTTATGTATGTTGTTGACTTACTCCGCGTCCAGGGTTCAATTCCTGGTGCTTGGACAGCTGTTAATTTTTTTTTTCACGAAATCAATATAAATGGGCTCAAACCATGTATTTCTTGGATGGCCCAAACAACTGGTTTATACTATTGAAAATTTCATGGAGAATTTCATATTGTACAATATATTTTTGTTCTTCCCCTGACAAATTTCATGGATGCATTGCATCACTGTGTTCCACTTAATTATTTCATTTTTTGAGTTGTTTATACTGTCAATTAAAATGGTTGTTAGGTTATTTAGTACTATATAATCAATTAAGTCTCCAATTTTTGAATTGAATTGAAACAAATACGCCGTCAAGTTTAGATGGGTGAAGTTACTAGTGCAGTGTTTAACGTCTTCCATGGTGGCAAGCTTATTTTTTATCCTGAACTTTGTTACCAACATGGTGAATCCTTCACCATTGAATTTATCGAAAATGAGTTCGCGGACGAGAGATTGAAAGCGTTAATTGATGGGTTTGGTTATGATGTTTATGGCATAAAATATGGTCCTCTGAAATGTATGAATGACAAATTACTGGATCTGGTGGATGGAGACGGTTTTAACAAATTAAAAGAGGTGGCATTCACCAGTCAAACGATTAATGTATATATCATACATAAACAACCTTTGAAGGCAGAGGTTCGTAGAAGGAAGAAGAATGTGGCCTGTCGTAAAAGGGTAAAACATGTGGTAGTTAATCAAATACTAGAACAACCAGAAATTGATGCCGCAACATTACCAAAGGTACACATTTTTTGTAATTGCTTTGACTGTAATTTTTAAAGTTTAGTTTTTATGTTGATGTATGTAGAAGGTGGTTTTATAACAGATTATTGTTGTTGCTGTGTAATTTAATATCATATTATTATTATTTATCTGATTCCAACAATAATTTTTGATCCTAGACATCTGAGAATACAAATTATGTTTTGATTTCACCTAACAGTTTTAGTTCGTTGATATAATTAAACATGCTTATTGTGACAGCCTGGTGGTGTCCACAAGAACCTTAGTTCTTTTGTTAAACTAATTGGGAAGTTGAATGAGGATCAAAGAAGTTGGGTCGTGGAAATGGGTTTTGGCAACTTGCTTAATCTGTCCGTTACAAAGATTGATCAATCCTTTATTAGACAGATTGTTTCAAGGTTTGATCCTATAACCCATTCACTTAAAATAAGGGAGGACTTGACAATTGTTGTGGATAGTGAAATGGTGGGATGGGATTTAGGAGTCCCTGGTGGGGACATCTTGTTTTATCCAGAGAAGGCTTACTACGAATAATTCAAAATATTGAAAAAAATTTACAAGGAGAATTCGCTGCGCGGAGTGGCTTACCAAGTACAGTGATAATTGGGAGGTGCTAGGTTCCGGAGCACTTTTACTCGTGGTACGTTTCCTTAACAAAGAAAGATATGTTGTTCAATTAATGCTTCAATCAAGAAACAGCCGATGATTCCTGTTGTTATTTGATGCAGATTATTTACCTAGACCGGATAAGGCATGCAAGTATCGTAGACTGGAAAGCTAATGGATGCAGGATTTGTGAATGGACACAAGACAGTGTTGATAAGGCAATAAAATCTGACCACATTCACCAAGGTCGTTATGGAAAATCAAAGGTATTTACAAGATTATTGCAACCTAGTTATATTACCAAATAAAGTTGTTAATTAGTTTCGTTTTGATAGCTAACAAATTATTAACCATGCACCATTGGTTTCACGGGGCGTTGAAGGTGATGTTTATGGAAAGCCATACCCAATGAAATATGGGAATTACACTCCGCAATGTTGATTACGGAAAATTTCATTAGTTATGTGTAGGTATATGTTGTTCTCACAATAGTGTACCTTCAAAGTTGTAGTCTATGTTGTTGTATACGTTATATCAAAATTGTGTACACTAATGTATTGTATTAGTTGTATGTATACTGTAAACGGTATAACAAACTGTAAATGATAAAATGATACTTTAAACATGAATCTGATTTGATGTATCATGGGAATAAAATATTATTTTTTTTCCAACGGTCACTTGTTATATTTGAATCATCAACAGTCAACAACCTTGTCTATAAATTACTCTTTTGCTACAATTGAATGACATTCACATAATTAGGGCTTTGAGACAAAGATTCAATCATATACATATAAAAATTGAATTTTCAGATGACTATAGTTGAAGAAACTTCCTCCAATAATGAATCATTCACTTCTTCTTACCACCTCGATGACTCCGGCTTACATTCATGCAAGCACAATCTACCAGCCAAGAAACTAGTGTGCAAAAAAACATCTAACGCCGGACGGAAATTTTACCGCTGTTCATATTGGAAGGTTAGGTTATGTCCCCAATTTTTTTCATAAATAATTCTGTTATTTTGTATACGCATAAAATTGAATTGATTTTCATGCATAGGATGATGACTGTGGTTATTTTTGTTGGGAAGATGAAGCAAATGAGGTTGAATCTAATAATTTAAGGACTGCATTGACACAACTAAAAGAACAATGCATGTTGTTGAAGTGCGTGGTAGACAAGTATAAGGTAGAAAATAACATGTTACGGGAGAAAATATTAGAGATGAAGAGTTATTCCGAGTCATTGGTTCTCAAATTGGTCAATATTAAAAAGGCAAACATGGACTTGCAAATCAAGATGATGGATAAAACAACTGTTGATAGGTGGATGTGTGTAATTATAATTTTCTGCATTTCATTGTGTATTGCTTATGCAACTAAGTGGTAATTTAAAGAATGTTAACAACTAATTCTAAATGCAATAAAATGCGATTATAGACATTATGCTGATTTATGATATGATTCTACAAATAATAATATGACTCCAAATATAATACTATGATTTGTAGAAATTCACAGCGATGCTGTTTAATAAAGGACAAAGGAGGAAATGTTAAATAGTTTAGACTACTCCCTTGTTTAAAAAAACGACAAAGAATAAAAAGTTAAAAGTTTCTGCTTAAAGAAATTACCTAGTTCGATTTGACTTGAAACATAGAAAATAAATTGTTCATACTTCAAATGTCCCCAAATCTACAAAAGTAGACCATCTAGGTTGTTCTTGACTTCATTGCACGTCCCCATTAACATCCTCCACATCATGAATTTTTGAAACAGGAGATCATTCTTTTCATACATCTGCAAATAAGAGGACCATTTTGATGACGATATTTTGTTGGTAAAATAAGAAACCTAAACATTTTACTGGAAAAAATACTCACACAAAGCCATGAGAAAACAGACTGGGTTTGACTATAGAGGAAGAGGATAAAAAGCATGCCCGTCTCATGGACTGATTTTGTTGTTGGTACGTCCTCACACTTGACAAACCTATACGTTTCAACGTCTGGTGACGGACCTTCCAAGAGTGCATTGACTGTCAGTCCAAGAATCTGCTTAAAGTATTTTCCCTATTCATTTTTTTAAAGAATTAATAAAAAAAAAACAAATTAGCAATCAATATGGGTCTCATGAGATTATCCAAAAACATTTACATGAAACTGGTTCACCACATAATTAGCCTTCTTACCAATACCAATACCCTATCCTCATTCCTTTTGTCTTCTTCATCCTCATCCTCTTCAGTCGTGTTTTGGAAATTAATTATAAATACTTTTTTGCGTTCCACATTGAGAATGTAAACACACCATCCTCCATCGACAAATATGGGAATAATCACCTATGTCCCATATGTAACACAAATCCACAAGTTCTGATTCAGTTAGCATACACAACCAATCTATAGAATTTGGGTATGGAAAGATCAATGAATAACACAGTTTTTCTGTTCTAATGTTAACATAGAGTTAGAAGTGAAGACACACCTTCCGATTATCCTTGAATTTTCTCCCTCCAGTCAAGAAATAGTTGTCGATCATTTCCGATTCATCGATCAAGAGTTGTTCAACAACAAGCTTAGGTTTTGCATCCTCTTCCAGTAGGTTGCACTGGAAACATAAGCTAATGATATAAAAGTTAAATAAGCCAACTATAAAACAGTAGCTTAATATTTGAATTTGGTAATATACAGCACAAATTGCGTACCAAAAATGATGGCCTAAAGACGTAGAATCCAAAATCTGCAGTACCGGAGTCTTCGTTGTTTGTGTAAACTGCAAATGCGTCCATAACCTATTTTTTGTATAACACAATATTAATTATGTCTTTTACTTTAAATGTTCCCCACACATACTGTTTGAAAGAGAGGTAATCATTTAATAATTTAATCATTACCTCTATTGGAATGGGAGACTTCTTCTTACATGCTTTGTGTACCAATTGACGGTTGACTGTTACATCATACCACTTGAACAAAATCTGATCCTTAAACCTGTTTGATTAAAACACTTATCATAATCTACTCCAACACATGAAGGTACACATATAAGCATTATGGCAAAAGTTGTTACTGACCCAGTATAGTTTGACTTTCTGTCACAGATCGCCGTGATGCTGCGTCGCTAATGATCAAAAATCTGGGGCAAGCCCTCATTGTCATCAAGGTCGTTGAGGTAATCGCTTTTGCAGTCCACATCTGGTTCTGCATTCTTTTCATTTCGGTCATCATCACCCCCGCCTTCCCCACCATCATCTTCCACCGTTTTATCTTCCTCACCATCATTTCCCCCGTTACCATTCTTTTCGTTATCAGGCCCACCCACATCTCCTCTCCCAGATTTGGGGTTTGTGGCCTCTATATTAGGCTCATCATCATCTTCACCATTATTTCCTGGTTCTCCTTCACTCCCATCATCACTGCAGTTTCTTCATCATCCTCATCGTCCTCCGTATTCCTATCCTTCTCCTCATCATCGTCATCAGCTTCGTCATCCTCACTACTGCTCTTAGTGCTTAAATCATCCTCACTTGATTCTTTCTTACCTTTTGTCCTTTTCTTTTTTGAGATAACATCCTTTGTTTTTGTTCTGCCACCTTTCCCAGTGGTGCTTGTTTCCCTTGTTTTCATTTGTACCTGTGAAACAAAAATCATGCCTTTATGAATAATAAGCTACTATAATATGTAAAATGATCCTAATAATTATATACTTATAGGCAAGAAATGATAAACTTTTTCAAACACAATGTCATAAACTTTATATGCAAGTAATTTACATTTTTATCCCCTTCAACCGGTGTTTGCCTTTGTATCAACCTGCTTCTTGCTCTTTTAACCCGTGCAGGGGTTAAAGAAGGTGGAACTACACGAAGTTCCTGAAAGATATTTACAACCAATAGGACTCAGTTAGCAATAATTAGCAAACAAATCAACCAAAGTTAAGACCACAACTTTTACCTGATTCTTTGTCTTTTTTCTGTTACTCCTCTGAGTTCGTTCTGCATTGGCCTCTTCCTCATGTCCTTGCTTGTCTTTAAGAAAAGTTCGACTAATCAGTAATCTGGTAAGTAACAGTCTATGAACTTAGTCACACTCGGTTTCAAACTACCTCTTCTTATCTGGATGAACTATAGTGTTGAATGTCTTTGTATTCTTTCAAGTCCCTGACCTGTGCTCTACATTTCCGTCTCTTTCTTTTCCTTTCCACGACGGTAACTTTAGGATTCACAGGAGGCGGACTCGTCATCCACACAAGAAGGTCCTTCCGCAGACCAATAGGGTATTCTTTCCCATACACAACATCCCTAACAACCTAAACAAAATTCAACAGATCAAAAGCATGTCCCTAACCTCATGTAGGAGACGTTCAACTTGTATTTGTATATAAAAAAACAATAATTACCTCTGCTGCACCATATGACCCATCAGCAGCAGTGTCTGCACGAATCACGCGTTCAATATCAGCTTGCTGCCACATTCCAAGCCTTGGTCTATCGGTATGCCACTGATGCCCTTTATCGCCTAATTTCAATCTGTCAAGGTATGCAATCTGTACAGGACAATATTATTATGTGACAATCAAATATGACTAGGCTAGTAAAGTAAAAGATGACTTACCATTAGCACGATGGGGGATCCCTTGACGCCACCCTTCTCTGCATCCAGTTATCTGTGCTGCTTGATCATCCAGTCAAGCACAAACTTTGAAAAATTCCAATTCCGTGCATCTTCCAGGTACCGCGACTTCAAAATCCAGCATAAAAGTGGACTAATCCAATTGTTCAGAGTCGTACATATTAGGTTGCCAAATTCATACAAAACATAGGACTGCAAGAACCTCTCCTTGTTGTTTAGATTCTCTGTCATATCAGCATGAACAATGCCATAACCTATACCCCCTCTGTTGGAATAGGAAGTCTTCAGCTTCTTGTACTCTTTGTCCTCTGCATTTTGTACACACCATAAGGACAAATCTGTTCAAATTTCACATTATACGATCTATACAATGGGAGGTTATATAAAGTGTATTCATTATCATAATTTGTTTCCAAAGCTATAAAATCTTATCCTATTACCTGTAACACTTACTTCAATAGTGAATGTATAATCATTGAACGGCAGCCCATATATCCACCCCACCACTTCATCAGTGATCTTGATCTCATAATCATCCCTAATGCGTAGTAACTGGGTTTCAGGATCCCACCGACCCATTAACCACGATAGAAAAAACCGGTCAAGTTCATTAAACTTCACATCCAAAAATGTGGAAAATCCAGCCTCCCTAATCCACTCCTTTTGAGTAGTGCCTTTAGGTACCTCGTCGACAAATCTGTCTGGATAAATCCTTATAACAGGATACTGCATCATATAATATATTGTCATTTTAACGAGTACATTGTAATCAGGTATAGTAATTTATACCACCAACATTGTCAAATTTATATTTAATAATTTAAGATATAACACGTACAAGCTTTTTTTTTTGTGATCGGGGAGGCATTTCCTTCCACGCTTTTTCTTATTTGTTGGTTCAGTTTCTTCTTCTTCACCTTCCGTAATGACAATTGGAACGACATTTTCAACTGCTTTTTCTTTTCCGGGACGCTGCTTTCTTTTTCTTCTGCTGCTTTCTTCTGCTGGGGGTTCCTAGTAAGTGACAAAGCAACTCATTCATTTATATTAAATCTTATAAGATGTACATTTTGATAATTGGATCTATTATCAAATAATCAAAGAGAAATTAGGTAACAACTTACCTCTTCCTGTATGTTCTTATCCCCGAACTCATTTCCACCAAGCTCTGGGTTCTCATCCCCAACTCCCTATCCACTTTGAACATGAGGCTTATCCCCACCTTGTGCTCCAGCTTCCTGTCCTACATCCCCTAATAGTGAAGCCTATTTACATAAAACAGAATTTTCAGATTCATTCCCAATCTTATACAATACAATGTTAATTGCTTGAATCATTTTTGTACTAAGAGAGTCAGGGTTAACTTACTGCAGCTGCCCTAGATTCCTTTCCCAAAACTGCATCTTCACCCTCATCGGTGGCATAAGTCTCACCCTCTCCACCATTCCCTTCTGCTGGAGGCTTTTTTTTACACATAATAACAAAATATCCCAAATTTTACACAACATAATAATTTAAATATGCATCATTTTTGTATGAATAGAGTAATGGTGAACTTACTGAAGATGCATTTGATTCCTTCGATGATCTCTCTGATCCAGTCGGTAATTGGTTGAGTACCAAACCCGTTGTTGCCTTGTCATGGGTCTCAGTACTATGATCCATGATAGTACCGTTCTGTGACCCTGCCTCCCCTGAAACATTTGTCTGCACAAAATGTGACAAAATATAAATATACACTTCACTAGGTCTTCAGAATGGGCGATAACACTTATTGTTGCTACAGTGTTACATAAAATGTATCATTTTTGGTTTCTTAGTGTCTATTAACAATTACCATTGCTTCTTATCCAAAAGGAACTAATCAATCTTGCAAAACATTGCAGTCAATTGTAAATATAAATACGAAGTACTTTGGTG
This sequence comes from Chenopodium quinoa, assembly GCF_001683475.1. Lineage (NCBI taxonomy): Eukaryota > Viridiplantae > Streptophyta > Magnoliopsida > Caryophyllales > Amaranthaceae > Chenopodium > Chenopodium quinoa. Next base: position 2,176,807 of record NW_018744113.1, on the reverse strand, counting down.
GAACACAGGACTTACTTCACTTTCAGGATTAGGGTTAGTGCTATGTGCATCTTCTGTAACTTTGTTGTGTTCGGGACCAGGAACATTTGGTGCTTCAATCTGATGTTGTCAAGTAGAAAATTTACTCAAATTATTCTAACTAAAATATCGCTTCTAAGAACATTAAGATATCAAGCAAATTATAAATTGTTACCTCAGACTCAGACGCAATTACTGATGTCGTAGTAGTGACATCTACCCAATTATTCAATGCAGGATCGTTGTTTAGAACGTCCTTTGGATTGCTTCAGACCCACATGAAAGTAACATGGAAACATCTGTTATTTAATCTACTGAAAGGCTAGTTTTTTTTTTATAAATTTTCATTATTAATTAACACAAAATACCAATTTAATTAGCTAACCGTGAAGCATTCACAGTGGACGATCCTGTTGGGGTTTTAAAGCATTCTATGTAATTAATAATTCTAATTTTTTCCCCCACGAAAAACAGCAGTCGGAACAACATGCAATAGCAATGCCAATTAAACAAATTGAGTTATGTAAATCGCTAATCAATAAACCAGTGTACAATTAACTACACTCTTATAAAACCCTATTAATTTGCAAATTGAATCATAATTTGAGTTCAACACTAAGCTTTCAATTCTCAGAATCAAAGTTCTACTACAATCGGGGAATAATTTAAATGCATGAAATTATGTCTACAAAATGATTAAGACACTTACGATTCTCCAGACGCATCCATGGTGTGTTGAGTCATTGATGAAGTCAGTTACTTTGAAGTTTTAGAATTATACTAATAGTTTGAAGTGATTACAGAGGATAACTGAGGAGCAAATGTGAAGAAACGTTTGAATTCTAAGTGAAAATGGAGAAAATGAAACGAAGGCGGGCAGAATATCTATCTTCTTGAATTATGTATCTAACCGCTTTACATGGTAATTAATATGCAATTTTTTTTAAAGACAATTAATTAATATTAAATCATTAAAAATAATCCATCATTTATTCTCATAAGACATTATTATACATAATTTAATTTAATTAGGAAACTGTATTTACTTTATATTTTAATTGGTTAGTTTTTTTATTGAGTAACGTGTTGTATTAATTAATGTTTCTTTTTCTATGAAAGAAAACTATTACGAAACTATTATTTAATAAAAAAAATTACGCTTGCTTTTATGAATATTAAAAGTTGTTTTTTTACAATAAAGTGATAACTAAGTAAAAACATAATAACACTTCGATTTAAAAAAAAAATAAAAAAAAATACAATTGACTAAAAATAAATGATTAAATAATTAAATAGTATAGAATTAAGCTAACGACACCAGAAAATCTAGAGAATCTTAAGGTATTAATTGTAAGACGCCTAAAACAACGTGTAAGCATAATTATTTTTAGGGATATTCCCATTGATACACTCCAGGTTTTGACTTTTCTCAATGGTACCACATTTTTTTTTGACTTCCTGCTGATACACCCAAGGTTTTGACTTTATAATTCACGTACCTAAGTCTGTTAATCAGACGTTAATAACTTGATAAATTAACATCTTAAGCTTAGTAAAAGATGAAATGACTAATATACCCCTTTTTTAATCCATTCCCTCCAAATTTTTCCCCTTAAATTGTCTGTTATTTCCCTCCAACTTCTCAAACCCTACTCCCTCCCAAACAAAAGCCACTTTCCCCTCTTCTATTCTCCATTAAAGTTCTCTTCCATTGTTACAAACTTATCTCATCTCCATTAAAGCTCCCTTGCTGCAAACTTATCTTCTCTTCTGACATTGCTGCAAACTTATCATTGACTGTGTATGTTTAATATTGAGATCAACTAAAATAGACAAAGTAACTAAAATGTGGGACAAATTGAAATAGACAAAATGACATCAGTTGCCAACATTCATTAATATATATAGGTTATTTGGGAACACTGCAAAAATCCAACTTTCAATAGTAAAGTTGTCTACTAAATTACCAAATAACAACAGCAAAAATCATCCCAAATGACAAAAAAACAGAGTTAACTACAAGTTTTGACTTTATATAAAATTATCAAAATGCATATGCCACTATACTGCAGAACAAAAGACTTAGGAGCTTGGAGAATTTGATTTTCATTGAGACATAGGCACTGGTTGGCTAGGCAACTGTGAAGTTGTCAGTACTATTGCTTCCTCAGCTGAGGGTCTGCCCTTTTGTCCCTTTGCTTGTTTAGCTGAAGCTGCAGACTGAGATCCAACTTCTTCAGATTTCTTTGCTGCCTTAGCTGCCTTTGCTGCATTACTTTGGTCTCTGACCCTAGGATTTTTTATGACAACAGGCTCATTTGACTTCAGTTCTTTCCCAGTTAACCCTCCCTTACAAGTTGTCTTATTATGGCCAAAGCAACCACATTTGCTACATTTGACTGTTTTGGACCTTTTTCCAGGTTGCTCTTCACCTTCCTCCCTCTTTCTATTCCTACTTGGTCTTCCAATTCCCCTCTTCATCTTAGGAGGCATGATGATTGTACCTGACTCATCTGCAGGCCATTGCTGTGTGTCAGGAATTGGGTTAATGCAAACACTATAAGCTTACTTAGGGATAGACTCATATCATAGCAAAACAATCAAAAAATTGAAACACAAAGAGGAAAGTACTTGCCTTTTGCCTATCAGAAATAATGGTCCAATGCTCCCTTAATGAGTCTTTCACAATGTTTGGGAAGGTGCATCAATTGGTTGTGCAGATTTGGATTTGTTCCTTAACCTGTTGATCATTCTATTCAAGGCACTTGGTTTCTTGGCAAACCCAACCCAAATATGATACATCTCACAGTCACCTAGGGTATGAATCATCTTTAAAAATCAGCATCATTTAGTAAAGGGTGATTCTTTTCATTGTGACCATAACCAAAGGTAGGGTTGATTAAGGGATACTCAGTGTCTAATGCAGTAGTGTCCTCAAAATCCATAATCAAGTCCATCAAATTACATCTATCTAAGTCAACATCAATATCAACATGTTTATCCCAGTAATGAAACCTTATCACAACATCACCCATTCTACAAAATAAGGTAAACAATGCACACACTTACAACATGCAAATCAATTCCAATTCAATTATCCAACAATCAATCAAACATGATCATGGCATTTCATTCAATATAATTCCATATTCTAAACCAATAATTGAACAAACATAAGCCCCCACCTAATATACATGAAAGAACCCTAAAATCGCACAAATATACATCATTAAAATCATGAATTAAACCTAAAATCGCATATAAAAACAGAACATCAAACAAATGCACCAAATCATGCATAAATGAACAGTAGTAGTGCTAAAGTACCTGAATTATGCAAGATTTCCCTCTAATGGCTTTGTAGACCAACGAAATTAGCAAATTTTCCCTTGCAAACCCTTCGTGAATTCAACAGAGAGCAGAGGAGAGAGAGATGAAATTTGAAAGTGAGTTTGGTTTATGTCAAATCGACATAAATGGAAGGGGAAGGTTTTTTATCGTTGGAGGGAAGGGTTTAAAAGGGGGTAAATTAGTCTTTTTTTTTGTACGAAATTATATTTTAACCTAGATTTACTAACTTATTAACGTCTGATTAACAGACTTAATCACGTGAGTTAGTAAGTCATAAACTTGGGTGTATCATTAGGAAGTCAAAAAAAAATGTGGTACCGTTGGGAAAAGTCAAAACCTGAAGTGTATCAATGGGAATTTCCCTTATTTTTATATATAAAAAAAAAAGGAAAACCACAAAATATTTTGCATGAAAAACTCTGACTTGTCAAATCAAAAGTATAGGCACTAGGTGTATAGGGTTGTCGGTTTGTGATAGTTGAGGTCCAATTGTTGCATTTTTTTAAATCTTTTAATTTTTAACTTAAGCATAGAAGTTCCTGATTACTATTTACATGTTATGATACATTCATTTTATTACGTATTTGTAATAATTATTTGACACCATTTTTTTAAGACTCGTAAATTTTTAATTTACGTTAATGATAGAAGTAAATTAACATTTGTATTAGTAACAATAAAATTGATACAAAATTATTTGTTAAAAACTTTGAAGCTATAACGTTTATGGACGGAGGTGTATATGAACCGACCAGACAAATAAACAACTCTAGTTCAATATCGGTTTAAGTTTGTTCATGTTCGTTAATGTAATAAGCCACTCTTTTTATTCACAATTTCAATTTTTTAAATAAAAATTACCTTCTTTTTATTCAATTAAAAAAATTGCCATCCTTCCCCTCACAAAATAAAATAAAAATAAAAAAAAATTGCCATCCTTGTATTAAGGAAAACTACCATCCTAATATTATTTTTTTTTAAAAAAAAATAGTAACCCACTAATTGTATTTTTTTAATATAAAATACGATTAACTTGTTAAATAATACAAGAATCCGGTAGCTTGAGATAATACTTATATTGTACAGGCACACATCATGTGCGTCTCTTAGCTTCTACACCTAATCGTTCAGATTATTTCATGAACAACTGGTATATCTATGTTCATGACACATATATACACTAAGCTTGTTCATGAAACGCTCAGTTAATAATCGAGTTGTTCATAAACGACTCGCAAACATATATTAAATTAAAATAGGTGACCTTGATCAGATGCTTAGGCTTGCTTCAAAGCCCGGGATCGTGTTCAGACTCACCTAATAAGTTGACTAAACTTGAACATGGACAAGGTAGTACTAATCTAATTATTTGGTAGTACTCATATAGGCTCGGCTTAACTCCAACCCTAATTGTGTAAGGTTGTAAAGGTAGTAATCATCTAAGCTCGGCTTATCTCCAACCCTAATTGTTTAAGGTTAAGGGTGCAGTGTTTAGGGCTTGGTTTTGGGTTTATGGTAGACTTATCATTTCATCTACATATGCTACTGTAATCTTAAGATCCCGGTTGACACAAATAACACATGGAACTGACTTGCCTAATTATTTATAATTTTATTAGGGTATATATTCTACCAAAACGGGTAACATGACCGTAATCGCATTCAATTACACTGTCGTGGTATAACACATCATCATTGTATACCCGTCAACCATGTATTGTTATAATTATTGACAAATCTTGAATGAAGATACACGCATACGGTGTTGAGACTCTATACGCCTAATTTTGTAATAAATCGCATTTTGTAAGCATCTGAATTCCTGAGACGGTTAAAACCATGACACGCTTATGTGGTATTGAAAATGTATAATCGCAAACTACAAATTAATCGTAGAATCGACACGGCTTAATTTAATACACGCTCATATGGCATTGAGATTGTATACTCGCAATTTGTAATCTTTCGTTCAATCAACAAGGCTTAAATCATGTCACGCTCATATGGTAGGAAGATTGTATACTAACGTTGTCTAATTAAAGGTATTATTTACACGGCTTAAAACCTAATACACTCAAACGGTATTGAGATTTTATAATCTTCGGATTCAATCATAATAGACTCAACTCATCACATTGTAATGAGATAAATGAATTTCAATTTTGTTATCAATCTCGTCCATCCATGATTGACTACCCAATTCACAACTCATTTATATTAAAAAAGTTTATAATTCCACTTTTTTTTCAACCCATAATTTTAATGTTACATACAAATTGTCATAATATTTTCAAGACATAAACTTAGGTTTTTTTTTAAAAAAAAAGGACAATTATTTTTAAAAATTCTTACATAATTTACAAAAAGTTAATCAGTCGAAAAAAAAAAATTAACCCACTACTCCTACTTTAGAAGTTATTTCATCACAAACTTAAAAAACTACCCACTCATTTCACCCATACGTCTTGACAAAGGAAGTTATAAACCGTCAATTTCTATTTAAGAATTCCATTTACCAAAAAAATAAAAACAAAAATAAACTCACAAACTCTAATCCGCTCCCGCAAAAACTCAAACATTTACTTCCTTCAACATGGTTAAAATCACATAACTTTCAGATGTAGATGATGTCTCCATCGCTGAGGGTATAAGTTTATGTTACTGTTAATGTCTTCCCTTAATTTTGTTCATCATGTGTAGATATGGTGGTGCCATATATTCTTAACTTATTTTTGGTGTCCTTAAAATGAATTAAGGCACCAAATAAACAACCAAAGAACATCGGCGACGGAAATGGAATCGAAGAGGTTTTGTGAAATTCTTTGTAATTTGGATATATTTTATTAACTAGAGTATTATTATGAACAAATATTTTTTACAAAATTCCAATTTTCTATTATTTATTTTTTGGGTAATTAAGTTGATGTGATTGTTTATTGTTCATCATTTCACCCATCCTTGTTGTGGTAGGATGTTGATCGTAAAGGGAAACGTCCCTTAGAGTGCGATGAAGACGATGGATCATCGTCAAATTTATCTAAGCGCCAAAAGGTGATCTGATTCTTTGTCTTAATATTACATAGTGCGAAAATAGAAACAACCTGTGACAAATAATTTTAATATACTTATATGAATGAAATTTACTGATTATGTTTTTTTTTAAACTTAACTTGTATTTATTTAATGGAATTGGGTGAATTTAAAAAAAATAAAAGGTTAAATGATTATTTTAATCAGTATTCACTCTACTAACACAGATATATTATTTTATCAATTTATCCCCTAAATCTATTAAATTATTTTATTCATTTTTTAAAATTTTAATAAACTTTTAGATTGACGACATCAATGAGAACTAGACCGGCACCCAAGCTCTTCTCGATTGGAGGAAATCGGTATAAATATTGATTTCTTTATCTTTTCCCAATATTGACTTTACTTAATGACTTAAAGTTGTACTTCTATTAAAAACTTTAAAATAGGTCTGGATACTAGAAATTATTTGTTACATTTAAATGTTGTAATTTTCTTCATATCCCCGTAATTAAGTTAAATGTGTGTACTGTGTCTTTCCATCAGAGAGCATTTATTAATTCCCAATTTCCAGACTTGGTACAGGATGGAATTCGAAACCGCAGAATTTAAAAAGGAATTTATGGAAAGTTCATACCCTCATTCTGAAACTACACAATGCTCTTGTGTGAAGTGGGTTTTGGAGCTCGCTATTGACCCTAAGTGGATGAGACAGTTGCCTAGAGGTTTATACTTTCAATTGTGCAATTCTCATGTTATTGAACCTCTTGATCCGGCAGACGTTTGCTTATGGAAGAATCAAGACTTAATAGAAAAAATTGGGGGATTTATGTCTGAGAGAACCCTATCCAAAGTCATGTTGACTTGTAGGGAATGGGGTAGACTTATTCCATTCTTTGTGCACGACACCCCCTACAGGGGTAACTAGGAATGGCAGCACATGCATGAACCTAAGTTTAGGTATGAACGAGGACCTCAACGTGGGATTAGGCGTCCATACATCAATATCTACAAAGAGTACTTCGGACAAATCGGTTTTTACTATAGTTCTAGATGATGTTCATGCACTACTACAACTTATTTGTGTGCAAAATACAGTATTAGTCAATTAGTTTGTTTGTAGTGTTTTATCTATTTACCTTAGCGTTATTATGTGTATTGATTATGTATTCATTATTTTGTGTTACATGTAATATAAATTTATATGAATTATTAAATTAGAAGTGTTTAAAATTTGTCAAAATTTGTTCAAGGGCTAGCAAACCTCATGCATCATATGATATCAAATATTTGAAAAACCTAAAATTGTTCAGTTACCAATGAGGATAAATTTAAAAAATAGTTTAAAATTTACTTTTAGGAAGGGACTTGCATATATATTTATAACCCTGTTACTATAACACCCTAGAGTTTCCTACTTTTGAAACATATTTACGTATTCTTACAAACAAATGGAGAGTATAGAGTTGGCCAAATAAGATTCTAATTCATCTAAAAATTTTGGGGCTTGGGAGACGATTTTTGAGGCTCATATTTTTCCGCATATGAACAACATATCTGATTTAATGAGAATTCAGATGATCAGCAAATATTGGCAACAACAAGCTGGCTTGCGAATCAAAGAAGATCATAATGTAAATTGGAGTGAATTGGAGAATATTTATTGTAAGTGCGACAATTCATGCACTGTAGTCCACAACAACGTTGAGGACTTAATGGATTGTAAAGATTGTGCTTGGTTTGGAATATGGAGGAAGAACATGTTCAAGAAGGCAAAGTATTGTTACACTAAACACCATGGTGTGTTGTTTCTTCAGGATGAGGATAATGCTAGGCCATGGATGAAGATGCTAAACACTAAGCATAACAAGAACACGACTGTAGCCCTCTAACTAAAGTAGATGATAATTAAATGTATATTATGTTATGTTATAATTATAGAAAGCTTTATTGAGCTTGTTATGGAAAATTTTAATTTTATGCATAAGAATTGATAATTTGAAGCTTGTTTAACTATGTTCATTTTTTGATTGATTAAACTTGTAGCTCTGTTTCGTGTATCAATCACAAAATTTTACCTTATGTACAATTAAGTCTACAGGCTTAACTAATCACGAAAATGTAATGCAATCAAGTTTAAAATACAAAATAATGTAAAAAAAAAATTAAAAAGATTAATATTTCTTACAAGCAAATGAAAACAATTGGTCAACCAATGTCAGCCTACACTCCCATCAAAAGTCGCACATAATGATGACCTTTATCACAAGATGAAAAAATCTTATTACCCACTCTATTATGCGAAGTAATTCATATTCATTTGGGAGCAATTTTTCTAATACAAGATCTCAAATCGTTAAGGGTACCATAATTTTAAATTATATATCATCATGTAATGTTTATCAAAATAAGTTTGTGATAAAAGTCACTATTAAATAATTGGACCGTAAACTATCTTATAAAGGTCAATATTAATCCTCATGAATGTTTTTTTTAGAAAAATTAAAAAAAGAATATATCAGTTAAATCACACCACGTAATTTTTTAAAGGTCAATATTAATCATATTTTCTAAACAACATGCGATGCACAAAATAACCATTTTATTTGTACATAAAATTTTATCTAAAAAGTTGTATTATAAACCTTTATTATAATTAATTATTTAACTTTGGTCACATAAGTATATCACTTTTTTTATTTGGCATTACACTTTAACCTAAATTTGGTAATTCAAATATATCTTAAAATTTAAATTATTTAAATGTAAAGTAGATGATAACCATTGGGGAACCAATGTATGGATATTGTTACCTCGATTATAACATAAATTACTAAGCTTTGTTGAATAGTCAGACGTTCTTTCTTACTATTTATTCTATTTTTATTTTTTGCTTTTTTTTTGTGTTTGAGGAAATACTTTCTTTCCACTTTATTATGAACTATTTTATTTATAGCTCAATATCAAAATGCATTTGTAATATATATTGTCTCAATAATTAAAATTACATATCAGACTAAAATTCAATACCAAATACAATGAACGTTTAGTAGTTATGTTGTGACTATAGGGTAGAGGTTGAATTGATTATAACATCCACATGAACTGGTATGAAAAAGTATTTGCGAAAAATAGATTCTGTAAAACAGTTTATGATTCTGTAATAATTTCCCTAAACCCTTAACCCTAATCCCTAATCCCTAAACCCTAATCCCTAAACCATAAACCCTAAACCCTAGATCTATAAAAACTAGATGGACCTAGTAATAGGTGTTAGGGGTGTCCATTCAGTTTTGGATAGCGATATTGTCTAAACCCCATCCATTCCGATAAATGATTCGGTTTTCAATTTCCAATCAGAATCGATCAAAATTTCTCTCTCCAATCAAAACCGATGGTATCCTAATTAAAATTTTGTTAGTAGGATCCAAAGTTAGCTAGAGTTTAAAGAACAAAGAAATACATATTTATTACAAAGTCTCCCAGATGTAAGTTATGTAGTATTGAGTATTTGATTTAAAGTTTGGATTCGACCCGAATAAATAATTCAGTTTGGATTGGTTTGGATTTCGTATTTAATCAAAATAATAAACACCCGTAATAGGTATTCTAGTCACAAAAATACTTATTATTACACAGTAGACACATAAACCGTTGTAACGTGAAATAGTTGAGTTTTGTTTTTTGCTACGCAAATCCAAAAAATCAATTTATATAAAATTTATGACCAATAATGATTCATATAAAATAGTCGATCACGTGTGGATAGAACGTCGTTCAAAATAATTGATTTAAATAATGGATGCACGTCGGAAATAGGTAGACATGTCATGACTTTAAACGTTCACAATTACAGTGGAGCCTAATTAAATCAAGTTAAGTTCAATGCTAACTTTAAAATTATGATTGAGATATGATCGAATTAATAGTTGTAGAAATCAAGTCGATCCTATTTAGTTCCGAGGGTGTCCATTCGGTATAACTGTTTAAGTTCGAAACCTAGCCGATGATTCAACTGTTTAGGGCTTCTCATTACGATTCCACATAAATAAACGTCGATAATCCGAAAATCCAAACTGACCCTGTTGAAATTTGGGAACTTCTCCGAATAGAGAACTTGGTTTGGATTGAATAGGATTTCTGTTCATTTCCAAATGACGGGAACCCTTACCGCTTTTATCTAAACAACTCATTTCAGCTTAGCTAGACCTGGCAATCCTGACCCAGACCTGATAACCTGACCCATGACCCGAAATCGACCTGAAACCATTGACCCGAAATTGACCCAAAACCCGAATTAACCCGACCCGAGTTAAGAGTAATTTGGGACGAAGGAAGTACAAGAATAACTCAAAGAAATTATTACAACAATGACAATGATAATAAGAGTAAGTATTTAAACTAAGATCAATAAGAGAGTGAGGTATAACTCAATTAGTTCTTCTTAGTTTCAGAAGATCCTGAAAGTGATTCTTAGCCTAAAGTTCTAAACACGCAAAAAAAAAAAAGTTAATTAAAGTCAAACAATTACTATAATCCATGAAAAAAATATCCTTAATAAATATAGTGAGTTTTTCGTCAACAAATTAATAAATATATATACAGAGTTAAATTTAACCCAATAAATCACCCGAATATGACTCGACTAGAAATTAACCCGACCCGAAGTTCATTTACACTCAATTCATTCTACGTGAATACGCCGTAGCATATGTCCTCCCAATTTTAATTTTGACATATCAAATTTTTAAGTACATCTATACACTTTAAACTACAGTTCAAGATACGATAACACACACATTGTAAATTAATTAAGTAAATACGCCTTCTAAATTTTAAAATAAATCGTAACGCTTTTGCATAACCTTACTATTTTTTCCAAATAAATAAAAGTTGACTGTATAAGGGGTCCATATACAATTTTTTTTTGCAAATACCCACTTATACCTTTTTATTAATTAATAATTCAAAATTGAAAGGGGACAAAATACCACTGTTCTACACCGTTGGATTGTCCAATCACAACTGTCCACGTGTACTGTCAAATATGTTTCGCTTTCCAAAAAAAAACAAGTAAATGATTCCTAGAAATCATATTTGATACTATATAATCGTTTAAGATACTGACCCAATATTAAGTAAGTTTTGGTACCAAAATTCAAGTGAAAATGACTATCTAATGTAAACTCCCTCGCCAAATTAGAATTTCTATTACTAACTTGTGGCGGGAATTAAAATCTCTATAAATGAAACATTAGTGTACCTCATATCTATATCCAAAGAGCACAAATACTCTAATAAAACACACTACAACTTGTTACTCCAGATTAATTTTTACATTGCATTTCACGATAAAATATAAATGGCTAAGCGGAATAGATGCACAGGTAACTAATCAATTTCTTGTAGTCGAAAATGGTTCTTCAGTTAAATTAACATTGTTGTTCTATTTATATTGATGTTTGCATGCACGTATTGATTTTTTCCAGCATCCACAGAGCTAGAGCAAAGTCAGATTCAAAGAGTGAAAGATCAACACATCTTTCGACTATTCATGCGAAATGTCTTGTACCACATAGGACCTTTGGATACGGGAAAGTTAGTAAGTGTTGGTGAGCATGACCCATATATTGAGCAAATGTTTCAGGAGGAGCGCTTTAACTACATGATTCACAAAGGCGTTGTTGGGGCTATACCAATTAACAACAAAGGGATACGGCTAATCACACTTGCTGATGTTGATGACCGAATTTTGAAGGTTGAACCAATAGATCTTTATGAAGAGATGTCCCCCAAGCGCATCAAGAGAATCGATTTTATTGATCTGTCTACCGAATAGTAATTTGTTGGGTGTTTGTATAATTTCTAAATTAGGATTTTATCCGTTATTGTGCTCCAATTTATGTATCAGAGCGTTGTATCCTGTGCACTCTTTTTAGGATATACAATATGCAACCAATTCGTCTATTATATTGATTCCATAAAAACGAAAATGACCTTACAAATTAGACAATGATTAAAATAAGTAATTAGTAGACTGAAATATCACTAATTAAAATTCCTTATATTTTACATAAAGTCCTTCATAAACATCACATACTAGATTCCATAAAAAAAAACATCACATACAAGATTCATTACAGATATAGCTAGCTAAGACAGTATTTTTAATAATTATACGAGAAGATTTATGAAACACCGAGTACATCACTTTTTGTGTCCAAACCATTGCTTGTACTCCCATGCATCATAAATTCTTCTCTTCCTCATGCCACCATAAGATTGAACAAGGTAGGAAGAAACCTTGTGAAAAGCTTCTAATCTCCATGGTACAGTCCAGTTGCAGTGCTCACAGTTGAACATGTTGTCGAGGTTGACATGGCCGCCGCAAGGAGTATCATATATATTCTTACAACAAAGCCTCTCGAGTTGTGACCAATCCACATCCTCGTTGGCATAAATCCTTTCACTCACTGTGTTGTCCCAATCTGAGTTTAGCGGTAGCAAATTAGTAAGTGAAATATCCCATCAATCTTTGGGAAAATATGCTCAGCAAAGATTGTTTCCCAAGCCCCAAATTTATCATGATCTGGGTAATAGGGTTTCTCTTCCTCTTGAGTTTCCATTTGTTGTTTTTTTTTTTTGAAGAACCTTGAGTATCCATTTTTGATTAAATAATTCTCAAATTTTTTAATAATTAGAGAAGGAAGGGGAAAGGTTTTTAATTTTTTTTTTGTGCATGCAATAAAGAATTAAAAGGTATCATATCTGAAATTGGAAAAATCACCTAAATAAAGGATTTTGATTACATAATATTAACAGTGGTAACGTTGACTAACAGTTCAATTCTAAAGACCCTCTCCCTTAATTTTTTAATTATTTAACCTTGAAAGTAACGATAATTGAGTGGGAAACCTTTTTTTAATTGCATGCATTGGGAATCAGCAATATTTTTTGGAATAAGGTCAATAGGCTAGGTTTATTTACCCCTATATGAAAGACTACTCACCTCAATATTTAACATACGTATAGGGGAAAAAAAGAAGACATACTTTTAACTCAATATCCCACTTTGAATTTCTAGATTAATACTACACTAAGATTTTAAATGTGTTGTTCTTGGATTTAAGTATTTTTAACATCCTTCACAATACCATTTTTTACTTGCAATTTTATTTCACCATACCAACATTTTGTTGACGTACTAATTATATAAAATGTTAACTTCAAAATATTACAAAATACAGAAAAATGTACATATCTAGCCACAATTAGAAAAAGAGTTACTAGTATATTTTGTTGAAAAAAACAAGGGTAACAAGGATTATAATATTTTAATTAGGAGGTAAGATAATCTTTTTTGTAATTTAATTCATTTTCAACTCGGTATTAGAAACATTGAGCTAACCAAATGTGCAGTAGCTGCATTGAACAAAGAGCTCAAGAATACATAACAATGGGTCTCTAGTTATAATATTGTGTAGGTTTTATGTTATAATCCATCATTAGGAATTAAACACAACTAAAACTGTGTATCCCTTGTTATAATTTTATTGAACAGTTCTTGTAATATTGTATATCCTTTTATGAAGTGTACATGGTCATATAAATCGTTTAACATAAATATTGATTTTACATGATGCATTTTTTTTATATAAAAAAGAACACTGAAACATATCACATAAAATCGAGTATGTAGCCCCATATATAAATCTTATATAAGAACCATCAAAAAAATATTTATAATAAGAAGGAAACAACTAAATGACTAATGAAGGAGTATAAAATTTAATAAGTAATGTACATTTGCTTCTGTAAATTAAACAATTAAGGGTAATTATGCATGCTTGAACGTTTAGTGTTTATTTTCATCTTTCTATTATATATATTGTCAATAAATCCTATAATATTTTTTTATAAAAGTAATCATTATTTTTGTCCTACGGTACATAAGGTCTGCTATGTAGAAAATCTTTTGTCAGATTCTTTTTTTTTGTGGCCAGAAATTTGCCCACTCTATCCACATTAATTAACATTTTTTAATTTAATAATCTTATCAACTAAGTGTCCTCTCCATTTCTGCCATTGCAAAACAAAAAAACAAAATAAAAATAAATTAGTACAAAATCACAAATAAACATTTAAAATAAAATTATAAATCACCAACAGATATTCATGACACATGGTCCTTATATTACTGTGATTTGCTTATCCTATTTTTTTAATTGTCTTCCCCTATGATATAATATAGTTTGCGTGTTGGTTTTCATGTAATAATTGCTTTTCTTGTTTTTTTTTTGTTCCTAATTTCAATAATTTTTTTAGAGGTCATATGCAATGGTGTGGTACTATATGTTGTACACATTCACATACAATCTTAACCCCATGACTTACTTATCCCTTTCCTTCCTAAAAATCCCCATTATCTTATCATCATGAACAACAATGATCAAACTGAAACCGAGCCTTACTACCCCGACCATGATTTATTGGCTGATTGGGATCATATCTTTCTAAAAATAAAAGATATATGAGCACTATATTGTACGTTGTTCCTTTTAAGTTTCCCTTTGTGCTTGAAATTTAAGTGTGTTTTGTAAACAAGATCATTTCCGAATTTACAAAATCATAATAAATTTAAGGGAATCACACTATACGTGGGGTTTTGTTCGAGAGATATAATACAACAAACATAACTTCAACTGCTGTGATTATATGATAGCATAAAAAGCACATTAATTTCATTATGATTTGAAAACAAAGTACAGTACATAATCGAACTAATACATGAATGGATAGTAGTGCACTTATAGTGCTAGTAGAGTGCATTTATAGCGCTAGTGGATTGCTACATTAGCATAAATGGTAGTGCACTTATAGTGGTGCACCTATAATGGTAATATTTTGCAACATTACATAATCGAATTCCTACATGAATGGATAATCCGTGGGGTCAATGTCTTCTGGTAACTCATCAGTATACGGGTGATTCCTAAACCTACCCTCCAGGATCAACGCATCCCTCCACTCCCAAGACTCATCGTTTTCTCGAATGTGACCACCGTGAGTGTCCCTTAAAAACTTAACAACATTTCGGAAAGTGCACTTGCGACATTCAGTTCTCCACAAACAATGGCGGCAACTCTCGAATTCCAAAAAAATCTTATGCTTAACCATACACCCGAGATGAGGCCTACTGATGACCGTCTCAAGCTGACTCCAATCAATATCTTCTTTCTTGTTAATCCTTAGCCCTATAACACGTAACATCCTCTTGTTTACAGACTGAAATTTTAAAAGGTATCCAATTTCTGGTATCTTTGGCAAGATGTGATCCTCAAATATTTCGTCCCATTTTCTAAAGTCATATAACTCTACTTGTGGAGCTAAAACCCTTTTATGTGAATGCTCCATTGAAAATTTTTGAACTTAGTTTGTTATACTTAAAATATTGTAGTCATATTAGGTATCACAGGAATATATGTAGAGGAAAAATTAGGAGGGAAATGTGAAAGCTCTTACTGTTTTTTCCCTCCAAAAGTACTTAAGAAGGGAAAAAAACCATTGGGGAACCATTTACCTCGATATGTACAAAAAATAAAGACTATAAAAGGGAATAAGATATCCCAATTCCTTTTATTCACGTAGCTTTTACAATTACTTATAAGCTACAATCCATGGGAGAATATTATCCAAACCACGACCATTTCGGTCAATGGGAGGTGATTTTTAGGGGGCATATATATCCGAAAATCAACGAGATTGAATATCTCTTGAAATTTCACTCGTTAAACAAAGAATGGAAGGAAAATACTGGAACATCAACTGATCAACGAGAACAAAAACATCAACTGGAGCCAGTTTTAAAAATATTGTTGTAAGCCAGTTACAAAAGACTCATGTCAACACAACACATTTGAGGAAATGAGCGGGTGTGTAACCTGTCAACATCAAGTAAGTTGGAGAAGACGTTGCTATGAACGTGGGAAACGCTATTTAAGACAAACTCATGGAGGCATAGGCGCAGGGCTTGGATATTGGTTAGGCATCCATTTGTAGTAATTTACATGATTTTAGTTCTTTTAATTGTAGTTGTTTAGAGTCCTTGTAACGTTTTGAAATATAATAACATAGAAATTTACATGATTTTAGTTCAGTATGATTGTTGTTATAACCATTGCTTAAACAAATACATTTTACATATTTAAATATTCAATTTACCGAATTATAATTGATATGTAACAATTTCACCCTGCAATGTCTGGGTAAATAAAACGCAACCCACTCATAATTTATTTTACAGTATCAAAATATCATTTAAAATAGCAAAACAGAATAAATAAATTTAATTCAAATAGAACTAATAGAAGACGATTCAATAGAACAATACCAATAAAATTGTTAAGGATAACATCTTCAAGATCATTAACATAATTTTCTAAAAAAAAAGGATACAAAAGGCCAAAACGGAGAAAACACATACACTGGTAAACCATAAAAGGTCCAAATTTAATAAAACGATAAGAAGATTGCATGACTTCATAAACACAATCCAATGAAACCCTAGACACCCACAATCAAGTCTTCATCCTCCACAGCCTCAATTTGGTTTGGTCCTCGATGTTGTTGCTGCAGCGCCAGAGTTTTCCTGTTGATTTTTAGAAGTTTTCCTTGTAATATCGGTTTTTAATTGTTCTATTAGGATTTGCAATTCAACTTGCCTTTTTTCTGCCTCCTTCATTTGATGGCAAGCCTCAACATAACGCCCTTGAAGATATGACAGATAGTGTTGCAAACCGAGAAACTGCAACTCATAAGGAGATTTTGATGATGAAGCTCCATCTTTGTTATTCATTTTCGGTGATGAGGTAGGTTAGTGTTTTGAAAAGGAAATAGAAGGCGAAGGGGTGTATGGAGAATTGGAGGTTAATGGTTGAACAATTAGTTGAATAATTTGGGTTCTTTTAATAGACTATTAGGTTCTGTTGTAGTCATCTACCCTAGTTTTGTAGGGAATAGTGAAAACCAAAGAACCAACCTTTTTAAAATAATAATTGGGAAAATAATAGAAATTTAATTTTTTTTTTTTTTAATTTATATTATTTCATTTTGTTTGAAACAACATAATTACCGATGAAGACGATTTTAAAAAAAAAGAACAATTATTAATCGGTGAATGGCTAAGAAATCAAGTACATAAATATAACAACTCGGTACTTTCTTGGTTCATTGTCTCATACAACTTTTTCAATGGATTCGTCGCTACTTCGCATTTTTTTGACCAAAAAAAACTTGTGTTACTTCCATAACCCGAATCCGAGCCATGATTAAATTAGTAGTAGCCCCACACAACCACAAACCAAATTTAACCAAAATAAAACTTTCCCTTTCGAAGGAGTCCGAAAAAAATCGCATTTCGTTGGAGATCGAAGAAAACTTGTCCTTCGAAGGAGATAAACCCTTTCTTTCGAGGGTGACTTTACTATAACCTAAGACATAAAATCAAAAATTGAAAAAAATTAAAGATTGAGGCTTAAAACCGGTGAAATCCGATGGAAGCCCCTTCACACTTCACATTGGAGGGTAAGGTTATTGAAAGGTTAAATATATTATTAATTAAGCAACAATCCCTATGGAACGTATAGGACAAAATATGATTCCCACACCGAAAAAAAAAAAAAAAAAAAAACAACAACAACAACACTATAATTAATCCAATGTGAATTATTAGTTGTACACATTGTTACTTTCTAAAGTTATTTACAAAATTTGCATTATTTTTTTGAACCTAATATATAATTACAGAGTAAATTAATGATGTTTCTCCAAAACCACAATCCTCAATTATCATACACTCTCATTTTCGATCTCTTTTTTTTATTTTTTTTTTATTTTATTCCTTTTTGTATTATTTTTTAAAACCGAGTAACCCTTTATTTAACCAAGTAACCCTTGACACACTAAGCAACCACTAAACAAATAACTCAGCGACACAGTGTGGCACGCCAAATATGGAATTTGGTGAAATATTTTAAACACGTCATGTTTTCTACCCTACCCAATAATGTCTACTCTCGCAAATATCTTTTCCTTTTTTGGTAATAAAATTTTTGGAATATCAATACGTAAAACACATATCAGTAGCATTGCACAAGTACACGTACTCTACTTTAAAATTTAAAAAGACTACAACAATTTCAAATTAACAAACTTCTTTGTTCATAAAATGAAAATATTGACAAAGATTTAAAGTTGAGAAAAATCTATTGATTTAAAAAAATAAAAAAAAAATCCCTTAACTCTAACATACTTCATAAAGCCCAAACCTTTATATTGGATAATTTTTAATTGGCTCATAATAGGCAACAGCGTATTCGCTCTATCATATAGGCCCATATATTTTAATACTACAACTGGTTCCATATATTAGAATAATTATATTTAGTGCAAATGTTATGGCGTGCTGATACCCATGTCCCAGTTGGCGAGTAAGTGGTGATTGAGAAAATTGTACTTCTTGGTCCTGGTTTCGATTCCTCTATAACCAGTTTCGCTTTAGTTTTTTTTTTTTAAAAAAAAAAATTAAATACAACAACCTTGAATTATTGAAACAAAAAATAATAACAACATATTTTTGCATTGGATGTACACCAAACTAATATAGACTGGCATAAGTCAACAATCCAAACGTACCACTGGCTAACATCTTCGATTAGGATATTTCTTGTCATCAGATAATTATTTATGTGAACATATTCAAATAAACAATAACACAAGTTAGTTGATAAATAGACAACAATGTACGATACATCCACTTGATCCTTTCGAATTGATAACAATACTTAATATATTCATCTATAAAACAAAGGATTGAATCCAAGATTACTATTAGTACGGTTTGAGCTACTCGGCTGTGATTGGTGGTGCATGGTGTTGAAATCTGAACTTGCCTCACCGCTTGCACTACCTTGCACGTTCATGGATGCACCCACTTGACCATAATTAACCGGTCCAGTCTGACTAGATGTATATCCACCAGGTTGAAATGCACCACTAGCCCCGGGACCAAAATTAGGGAAATAAACCATTGTAAAATTGTGGTTGAAAACCGTAATACACTGATGTATCCACATAATTGCCATTCCCATTGATATTTCCACCATCAAGCTCTTCTGATCCAATTTCTTCATCGTCATCATAAACCTAATACAATACACAATTTTAAAAAGTTGGGTTAAAGCAAATTACCCAAAGATATTGTTATAACATAGACACTGGAAATAATAGTTATTTTTTTTGGTATTAAAAAAAAATTTAACACAACATGAGACTTACGCTTTTCTTCTTCTTTTTACGACTCCGTTTTTCGGCTGGATGTTTATTTCTCTTCGTAGGAGCCCTTCCAGTGCCTCGTTTGTCAACCGGATTCTTAATTTGACCTTCACCTACAGGCTTTGCCACACTTTCAAGATGTCTTTGATTATTCTCCTTAGGCCTTATCCTACGCCGGCCAAAAACTCTATTCATGGATGGGTGACTCCAATCAAAACCATCCACTTCATCAGTCCTACGAATACCAATAACATCTTCAAGAGCAGTACGAACTTTGTTAGTTGCTTCATAATACATTGAGAGTGTCTCATCATTGTGCATTGCTAACGTTGAAAGGTATTTGTGCCTCCTTTGAATTTCATCTTTCTGAGCTACGTTAGTTGAATCCTTAGGGTCGTAATAAGGCACCTTTATGCCCTCGTAATCCCTAACGAGATCCTTCCTCCATCGATTCAAAATATACTTCTCTGGGATGCACTCGATATCTTCAGTATGAATCACCTTGATAATGTGCCAGCACAAGATACCCCTAAACTCAAACAGCTTGTAGCTGCAACTAAATTCTCCTTTTTCCTTATCAACGGAAACCTTAAACGTCCACCTCGTTGCTTTCCATACTGGTTTGGGGATCTTCTCGTCTGCATCATAAAAATTCATTGACCCTATGTTACCTGTTTTAACTATATTGGTGTGCTTTAGCCCTATCACCTCGTCCCTCACCTCCAAAAACTTCTCATTAGTGTAAGCCTTGCTAAACACCACCTCGGCTACTACAGTGTTGTCATAGAAAAATGGATTACGCTTTGTTTGGTAATTTAGGTCCTTTTCCGTTTCCACTCACCACGGTTCGTGCTTTCACTACGTTGCGTTGATGACATGCCAGCCCAAAAGAGCCCACACCAATAGCCAGGCGCCCACCGATGCCTATTAGCATATGCGTCACTTAACCAAGTGTTCTTTTGTAACTTGTACTTTATAACCATTGCCTTCCATGCATCCTCAAACTCTTCAATGCTAAAATTATCGTGAACAACATGATCCAAATCTGTCTCTATCTCCTTCCATCTCGGTAACTTACCCAAGTTCCTTGCAGCGTTTTGCTTAATGTGAAATAAACATAGCCTATGCGGCACATCTTGAAACACATTTTCCACTGCCTTCCCTATAGCCTTACACTGGTCAGTCAATATTCCTTTAGGGGGTTGGCCCATACATTCAACAAAGTGTCTAAATACCCATTCGAATGACTCGGAATCCTCATGACTGATTAAGGCAGCTGCAAAATGTATATTAGACCCATGATGATTGCAGCCTACAAATGGAGAAAATGGCATTTTGTACCTACAACATTAATTTAGAAGATAAATGATTTATGTTACACATAAATGATTCTGTAAAAAAAATAAATGATTCATCTTACAAATATATGATTCTGTAAAAAAAATACATGATTAGATAAATGTTTCAGGTTAAAAATAAATGATTCTGTAAATAAAATATAATGTGTTTATGCAACGTCATTATACCTGTTACATAAGAATGTTGTATCAAACGAGACAATATCACCAAAATCTCGGTACATTGCACGACCCCTAGCATCAGCCCAAAAAACATTTAGAAGTTTTCCTTCTTTATCTTGTTGAATAGCACTATAAAAATTAGGATCTTCTTCAGTCATCTTTGTAAAACGTTGTTCTACGGCATGTGCATCCCCTTGAAATAAGATAAGTCGGCGTTGAACGTGCACTGCATTTATCATATCTTGCTTGGTGAACGACAATTTCGAATGTCCTCCTTTCTCAATAACGAACGAATTAAAGCTCTTACCCAAAGAGATCCCAGCAGCATCGTTTAGTGCCATTCTCTCATAACTATCGTCTTCTATACCTCTATAGTTCACCATACGCCTTGTACAATCCGGCAAAAGAGGATGATTGTGATCCAACACACATTGTGTGATTACAAACCATCCCCCTCACATTCTTCCATCAACATATATCTTACATTCTATACAAGATTTCTTTTTTTTTTTTGCGTTTATGCTCTACATTTTTGCTCCTATCTTTGACACTAAGCTTACAATCCATTCTAATACGAGACATCATATGGTACTTCGGCTCCTTTTCCCCAACACCTCTACGATTAACGTCTGCTACTTTGTACTCCTTCATCAATGTATCTGTTCTAACATAAAATTCAAATCCTTTCTCATAAGCGTACTTATGGCAGCATTGGGCAAATTCTTCACCGGATTGAAATAACATCCCAACAGCTGGGACAATGGCAGCAACAAGATTATTGTCATTGTCTACACTGCTATTAGTTTGGTTAACAGGAACATCATCACCTTTAGATGACGAACTGACATTTTCCTCTGCCTCTTCATTAAGATCAGGAATTATATTGTCGTCATTCTCAACGCCTTGGTTCATCTCATCCAACACATCGTGTTCAATGTTTACAGCTTCACCAGATAATTGGGCTTCGCTTTCCATTTACTGAAACAATACGCAATACAATTACATAATAAACAATTTGATACTAGAAAATTACAAATGACACATACATTAACAAAGTAATACTGTAAATTTAAAAATGTTATATAATATATTAGAACAGGGGATGTCAAATTTTAAGTAATTCTATAACTTTTAACGAACTCCTGAAACAGCCATCACAAGTTAGAATTGAAAGACAAACATTCGATCTACCACAATCCCGAAAGAATCACGAGCTCGACTGCAAATAACTTAATTGGACATTTAAACATCAAGTCGTTATAACCGTCTAAAATTACAATGATAATGGAAATATAACCCTTCACAATAAAGGGGAAGTCAACAATTAATGGGGAAAATATCGGATTCTTCAATTATTAACAAAGAAATCAGATTGCAGAAGTGGGGAAGAATTGATATTACACTTACATTAGTATAGATGTTGAATACTATGTAGAAAATTATTTGCATGCTAACTTGCTAGCTATGTCAATGGCAGCAATAAAATAGATTGAAGGACAACGATGACGAAATTAAGTGGGATCCATAATCACTTTGGCGCTCTCTCACAATATTCCCGCCTTAGAACAACAAAATACTGCCAATAGCCCAGACAAACTACCGCTCAGTTTTCCCTCCCATTATTTTGCCTTCCCTCTTCTTTTGTGTAGGACCAGCTGAGTTGTCAATAATTTATTGGTAGTGTGTAAAATTCTCTTACACACCGAGTGTGAATGTAGAGTTTTCGTTAAAAAACTAATTAAGCACTTTCTTAAAAGTTTCCCTAAAGTTAAATCTCCCTAATCACTATCTATATAAAACATCATTTCCGATAAGTTCAAGCACTAAAAATCTAGCAACAAAATTACAAACCCCACAATATTAATCTTCATAAAATAGCATGGAAAATTTAAAGCTGTTGGGATTTTGGTCAAGCCCATTTAGTTGCAGAGTTATTTGGGCACTAAACTTAAAAGGCATAAAATATGATTATGTTGAAGAAGATCTTACTAATAAAAGTTCATTACTTCTACAATATTATCCAGTTCATAAGAAAATCCCTGTTTTGGTTCACAATGAAAAACCAATTTGTGAATCTTTAGTTATCCTTGAATATATTGAAGAGATGTGGCCCCATCATCATCCATTGTTGCCCAAGGAACCGTATGAAAGAGCCTTGGTTAGATTTTGGGCCAAATTTGCTGAAGAGAAGGTATATTCTGAACTATTAGTTGGATCTTATTATATTCGTCTTGATACAAAAAAGAAAAAAAAATAAAACAAATTTTGTTATATAACTTTTATTAATATTGATATTTGATTGTCAAAATAATATTGATATTTGAAACAATTTATTATTGAACTTATGTAATAGAAAAATAGCAAGCATGAAAGTCTAAATACATGTTACATATACAAAAGTAGAGGAAATGTTTTATTAACAGTAATGGTTTGCATGAGATTCGATTTAAGATCTTAGCTACTCTGTTCTAATTATGATTTCTGTTCTTATTTTGATTTGGTCAGACAGTTTACTCCTTTATTTATTTATTTTTTTTTTGGTATATAGTACGAAGTATTATCTTTACTGGTAAAAAAAAAGTATTGAATATTATGCGTGATTATTTAGATAAGAAAACTAAAAGTAGAAATCTTAAATTAAAATGAACATTAATTTCACTTATGGACACATGATTTTGTCATACATTTCCAAATTAATACTCTGTACCACTTTATATAATATTTTAACATGCTTATCTAACGTTCCTAGGGCGTTTGTTAGCAAGACCCTTGAAAAAATCTCATGTAATTGATTGATTTAGGATCACCTAGGAATATATTAACTCCTTTATAAGATTATGATTTTCAAACTTCAACTAATATTGCTAAATTACTAACTTCTTATTATAAATCATGTACTTATATTACAGGGCATAGCTTTTTGGATGTTTGCACAAACCACAGGAGAAGAGCAAGCCAAGGCTAAAAAGGATAGCATGGAAATGCTAAAAACTTTAGAAGAGCATGGTAATCTAGGAAACAATACTTTTTTTGGAGGTGAAGAAATTGGAATGGTAGATTTGGCATTTGGGAGTTTAATATATTGGTTACAAGTTATTGAACAAATTGTGGAAGTTAAGATATTTGAAGCCAACAGTTTCCCTCGCTTATATAAATGGTTCAACAGTTTCAAAGATGTTCCAATAATCAAGAACAATGTCCCTGATCAGAATCAACTGTATTTACACTTCAAGAAGTATAGAAACAGACAGATGGAAGCTACATCTGCGTGAGATAATTTATATTCGGAGATCGATCTGGAGCTGAGGGGGGACGGTTTGTCCCTCCATCTCCCCCAGGAGTGACCTTGGTTCGATCCTCACCCCACCCCTCCTGTGAGAGGGACATCCCCGTATCTTACCGTGAAAAAAAAAAAAAAAAAAAAATTGAGGGCAGGGAATACGACTTCCCATGTAGTGGCAAAGTGTTGTAACGTATGTAATAATATGAACTCCAAGTATGTTTGTTTCAACACGATGGTCCAAAGTATCTTATTTTCGGTAGAACTTGATTTTTTTTCTTAATAAGTTTATATCCTCCAAAAAGATTTAAACTACAACAACAACCGGTATTTACAATCCTATGATATAGATTGGCAATAGCAAGAAGAGAAAAAAAAAAGTAGAATATTAAGCATTATCACAACCCTCTGATATACATTGGCAAAGTGGAACACAAAACCTATAACTATTAAGTAGAAGTATACATATTATTTAGACTACAAACTGATCACACTCAGACATTACTCCACCCAGCTCTTATTATAGGCAATTTTAATTATTCAAGAAACAAGGAAAAACTGTAAATATTACCTATTGGCATCATAGGACCACTAGAAAAACTTGGCCTAAATTATGCCATTTGAATTCAATTCCTAAACAAAGAAACTGCAGGGAAAAACTCTGTATGTATAAGTTAGAACATAGGTCCAGTCCCGCTATCCTTGTGTGCATCTGGGACACTTGAGTAAGCGAAGATAACATTGGACATCTCCCAACCCCAGTCATCCCTCCTCGACACAGCCAAGCGAGGCCAACGATTTATCCTGACATAGTTTTCCCTGATCTTTCCATCTCCGACAATGCTGGTAACAATTGTGTAAGTACACTCATGGCCACCCCAAACCTTGTCGTCAGGGTCTGCAGTCTGGCTCCCATCAGCATGGAAGTAACGATGCATTGGAGAGCCTGAACCTCCCCAGTATGGATCGAGATTTTTCCAATAAGCAGGGGCAGCCTGGTAATTGAAAGAGTAATGATGTTAGTGAACCCTGAATAGAACTGTCATAGTTGAACAGGTAGAAGACAAGATGCTCTGCTTTGCAAATCTTATGACATTAAGTGACTTTAATATGTGCATGATTTTCAAAACCCAACAGCTTTCTTAAATAGAATTCTAATCAAGGTTGCTCTTTCGATTCACGACTTACAAAGAGGGTAAGTAAGTTTGATCTCCTAAGCGCTAATTTATGTATTAGTCCATTATAATGAATGTATATAAGTTTCGAAAATGGTTGTAACACACTATCACTTGGCATTATTCTGTTCTGTATGCATATATCCTTGGAATTACCCTCTTAAATTTTAAGCATTCCAAATCTATATGAAATCAAATATTGGCCAAAAATGAAATTGCCCCTCCCCCCTCCCTCTCCCTCTTCCCCACAGTAAAATAGCAGTAGTAATTTGAGCTCATTTCGTTGCAAAAAGAGACTGCAAAATTGTTGCAAGAAATCCTCAAATTTGAAGAGAAACATATTTGCTAAAAAGGAAAAGTACCAAATCTGCAACTGAAAACTGTGATAAATTTTAAAACACGTACAAGGTGTGTACTGTGTACTAGAGGGGAAAATTACCAAATTCACAACTATAATACATATGAAATTGAGACAAAAAATACGTACTAGGAGGAAAATATGTCATATTTATAGATTAAAACATACCTCAGTGAAATGAAAATCCCAGGAATGGTCGCAGAGATCCTCCCTCATAATACGGATCTATAAGCACCAAAGAAGTTAATAAATAACAGCAAGACAATATACAAAAACAACAAAATGCACTTGATGCACGAGCACTTACAAAGAAAATAAGTGCAGTCTAACATGAATTAAGGCAGATAAAAGAGCTAAAAGAAGACTAACCCGCTTACTATCAGTGACTGCACGGGAATAACAAGCTAACTTTGACAATCCTGGTACTTTAGACCATCTGGGTATATGCGCTTTCCCAATCCACAACTTTTTACACTGAAATCAGTGAGGTTATTCTTTAGAATAAAGGAATTATTGATGATTGTCTATTTGATTTCATAAGCTCAACTAATGTTAAAATCTGTACAGCCACAGGAAGTAAAATAATGCAAATGCACAAACAACAGAGACAAAGAGTCATAGAATCGAATATATACAAAAATATCTGGACAAAAATTAGACTTGCCGATTTGAATTTTAAAGCCCATAGACTAAGGGCCTATTCTCATAGACTGAACTCAGCTGAACTGAACTAAAATGAATATTTTATAGAGAAGGAAATTAGGAGCTGAACTGAATTGAGTTGAGCTGAACTGAAAATAAACGTATGAGAACATGCCCTAATCTTAACAAGTAGAGAGAAACTAATAAACTATTAATCTATTATACCGAGGATCCTCAACTGTCAGGCAGCTTCAGCTTACTTCACATGTCCAAATTCTACACAAATAGCTATTTAACTTGATTTAACAAAGATTTTTTAAAAATGGAGTGGTTTTATGGGAAAAATCCAGTGAAGTTATGTTGTCTAAACTCTATTGTTTGCAGTTTCATCAGTCCATACTTCATTCGCTTCTATGGCTGTATCTGCCTATATGACACACTAAATACACTGTAATCTTATCATGTAATTGTTGTGGCTAACATTAACAAAAACAAGCAAAAAAAATCATGTCATATTTTAATAGAAGAGTAGTAGAAGAGATGACTATTATTTCAAGATTACTCAACTTGAATTAGGCCATTTTCTACTCCGTAATCAATTTTTAATCTATCTGAACTTATTTTATCGAGTTTCATTTTGTGGACTAACAAACACTGAGGTTCATGGGAAGTTAGCTAGCACTGCATTAAAGTTTTTTTTTTGCTTCTCTATAAATACAAAATACAGAGTACAATTTATAGTCCGTTGACACCCAACTACCACAACATCAACACCCGTCTTTAAAATCGTACTCATTCTATTAATGTTATTTTAGGTGTCATTTAAATTCTATATTTATAGATAGAAACCATGAACAAGCATGTTTAACGGCTTATCCGTAATTTGCTCATTTAATCAACAAACGAGCAAGTCAATTTTTTACTCATTTGTTGATTGAACAAGCAAATGAACTCGTGTACAATACACGTAGATGTACAAAATTTCACTAGAATTTCCAATATTGTCACTAAAATTAACAATTATAATACTCCCTCCGTCCCCGAATGATAGTCACTTTTGGATAAAAATCACGGGAATTAAGGAGAAATAAATAAAGTACATGAAAACTAAAATCCAATCATGTGCAAAACAAAAAGAAGAGAGAGAAACTGATTGTCATTAAAAAGGGAGACAACTCATTCAATTAAGGCACAAGTATAAAGGCAAATATGAGGGTATTTTGGGAAGCACAGATAATACAGAAAAAAAATGAGGGTATATAGGTCATTTTATGTTATTATATGGAACCTTAAATTGTGAAATGTGATTAACATTTTGGGTGTCCAAGAATGGAAATAGTGACTATCATTCGGAGGGAGGATAACATATAATTAAAACAAAATTCAATAAACTTTACAAAAAAAAAAAAAAAATACCAAGGGAGACCAAAAAGAATCAGAAGAAGCAAGCGAAAACCAAGAGCGGGACACGAGAAGAGAGCGTGCCAAGCTGCGTGCATCCAAACATCCCATTATTCTCATCATTATATCTTCACCCAACACTTCCATTGGATCATTTTCATTACTATTTTCAATTTCATTTTCCGTCTCTTCTCGCCGTCGTTGTCGCCGTTGCCGCTTTCTTGTTCCGCTCATCACCGCCATCGTTATCGTGTCGGAAACCAACTCCACCACCATCACCCCATTCGATCTCGCCATAGCAAAAAAAATATATGTAGGCGAAGAAAAAATGGGGTTTGATCTAATTTACATGAATAAATTTATTTAGTTGTTGTTGGTATTGATTATATGGAGAGTTTGAAAGAAAGATATACCGACCGATAAAAAACAGGGAGGAGACTTCAGAGAGTTCGGAGGATGACACGTGGCGGTTTGATGTCGGGTTTTGATTGGATGAAGGTGAGATTTTTTTTATATTTACTATGTCGGAATCTGGGAAAATAGTGAGAAGAGAGAATGAGAATTCCACCTGATGAATGGAAACATGGATTTTTTTTAGTTGAGTTTAGTTTTGTGGTTATTTAACACCAATGATAATTTGACATTGCTTCTTTGTTTAGTTTTTGTTAATATTTTATCCATTAATTGAATTTTTTGAACGGTCATTAATGCGTACTTTATTGATATATTTTAAAGGATCTTGTTACGAACGTCTTTAGAACGTTAAATAAACATTTAAATAACTTTTTTAACTCTTGTCAAAAAAAAAAAAACTTTTTTAAGTAGTGTTAATTTAAAAATGTATGTTAAAATTATATGTCGATCCATGTAATTAATGTATATTTATTCTAATATTTTTATTTTCAGTTTGCTTATTCAACGCCCGCGACATTTGTTAGCTTTTGTCCATTTAAAATTGCTCCCATTAATCTGAACTTTGCCTCGTCCGTCGAAAATAATCCCAACTTTCGTGTATTATTTATCACTCCCAACTTTAGGGGTATTAATTTTTGTTGCACCCAACAGGTCATCTAACCTGATGTATCAGGTTACCTAGACACGTGTCAACACATGATAGGTCCAAAAAAATAAAAAGAGAAAAACAAAAATTAAAATTAAAACAAAAAATTTTTTTAAAAAAAGGAAAAATACCCAGCCCCCCACCCTATCCCGAAAAACACCACATCCCTACCCCCTACCCCGCCGGAAAAACCGCCCCTTCCCCGAAACCCCTCCCCTGCTACCGGAAACCGCTGCCCAGCCACCCCTTCCCTTCCCCCACCCCCGATAACCCCTCCCCGGCCCCGATAACACCCCTCCCCAGCCCCCGATAACCTCTCCCTAACCCCCGATTACCTTCCCCAGCCCCGAAAACCCATCCCCAGCCCCCGATAACCCTTCCCCAGCCACCGATAACCCCTCCCCACCCTCGAAATCGGCGAACCCAGCCACGAAATCGGCGACGCCTATGCAGGAAATCGGCCGGTTTAGGGTATTTAGCCCCAACATCGGCCATTTTCGGCCATTTTTGGCCAACAGTGGTGGTGGTTTGATGTGCGTCGGTGGTGTTCGTGTGGTGGTGGGTGTGGTGGGGGTGCTGCTGGGTTGTTCTGAAATTATTTATTTATTTTTTCACATTTTTTTTTTTAATTTTCTTTAATTTTCTCAACCAATTACATATTGACACGTGTGCAAAAAAAAATCACAAAGGTTTATCTGCTTTACCGGTTGCAAGTCATTTGGGTGCAATTGAAATTAATATCCCCTAAAGTTGGGAGTGATAGATAATAAACGAAAGTTGAGATTATTTTCGGCGAACGAGGCAAAGTTCAGATTAATGGGAGCAATTTTTTAAAAATATCTGTAAAAATCCCTTCGTCATTTTTAATTTTTTACGTTTAACTTTTTAAAACTTTAGGTTCGGCTTTCTAAACATCTGTTTTTTTTTTTCCATATCATATAGAAACCTATCATATAATCATATTGAATATATACGTGATTAAAGATGAAGATTGATGGAAGTATTTTCTATTGTTTTTTATTTGTTCAATATGTTATACTCCATCTGTTCCTAAATAATAGTTTCTTATGGGTAAATTTTAGTTCCACAATGTTCACCGCATTTGCTTTTCCAACAATCATTAATATTAATTTTTTTTTACCAAAACTCCCTTCAATTTACAATAATATTTATGCAAATTTAAATTTTTCATGTAATTTTTTTTTCTCACGTATTTTTATTACTTTTTCTCTCTATATTTTTATATCCCCGATGTCAATTTACTTTTTCAATGTATTTTTACTATTCTTATTTGTGTTTATTAATTCCCGTGAAAAATACCTATAACGATTTATTAATAGGGAACGAAAGGAGTATGTATAATTTTCTATGTACTTCCATTTATTTTAGATAATAAACACAATTTTTTGATCCGTCATACATGCCACTGTATTTATAAAATAATAAAAAGAAATTAATGAAGGTGTTATGACGTGGAAGTGGAGATTAGATTATGTTTTACAGTTTTGTTTGTGTGCTTTTTCTAATTTTTCAACGGGTCCAATGTCAAACATGACTTTTTTGGATTTTCTTATGTTGTGCTGGCATGGAAAGTTGTCTAGATGTAAGATATTTTTAGCAGATATTTTTGGAGGTTTTCGATTTTTTTATTTTTTGACAAAAAAAAAAAAAAAAAAAAAAAGCGCTTTAGAAAAGGGTAGCCTTGGAAAAAAAAAGAGCTGACACTTTTGTATAGATTTTGGTACCATGTACAACCACATCAATCAATAAGCAAATTAACGCGTATCAACATATACTTTGTTACTATCAATTTATGCTACTCCGTATCAGAAAAATTCTAATCAAAAAGCAAACCAATTGTAAAATACAGAGACTAACAAAGCCTACAAAACTTGAAAGCTGCTGAAATACACTTGGCAAAGCCTGAATCAGGTTGGTATTCCTATGGTTTGCTCAAGTGTCATCTCCACAAGCTCATTAGCACGAAACCAATGTAAATTATCACAATTTCTTAAATAGCTGGATCATCTGCATGCCGCTTTGCAATACTCAACCAGAGTTTATTTTAATGTGTTTAGCATTACTTTCATCAACAAGCTCGTTAACACAAAACTGATGCAGATTGTCGTACATATTTTTCCATTGTTGGACCATCTGCGTTGCCCTCTTGCACTCCAGCTTTAGTCGCTCAACTTCCATTTCTGCTGCAGTAGTTGAGCCTTGTTGCTAAACAAGAAAGAAAACGATAAGAAAAAATGTTGGATATCTATGTTGTAAATATTTTTGTATTAATGAAGAATTATGTATAGTGTCGTATGAAAATTTGTATGACTATTGGATTCTATATTTGGATAATTGGAACTTTTCATTGGTAATTGTTAATGTGGATAATTGTATTATTTCATTATTAACTATTCATTAGTTATAATGGATAATTGTATCTTTTCATTACTTGCATCTTTTCATCCATGTTTCTTTGTCTATATAGTTGTTGGTTGTTCTGATTTATAAATATAGAATATTAGTTTTATTTACTCTCTCAAGATATACATGCATATAGTTGCGGTTACTCTAACCTAGTTTGTTCGCTGGTTTCTTATAATTACAATACCATGAGAAACGAAACCCGTTCTATCTTGGGAGAAAATTGCTTAATAACCTTGGGTATCGTAGAGGGAGCAAAATTGTCTTAAGGACACAACGTGATTTGTAGGGCTCGGGTCATAATATTCTACATTTTGAATCAAGTATAAAGGTATGTAATATGTTTTATTTGTTTTATATATTAGATATATAATTATTTAATTCTTAATACTAGTTTTCGTATAGTATTAATAACAAAAAATAGACTACACACATATATAAACGGATTGATATCGATAACTAACCTGAAACTCTTTGATTTGGTTGTTCATCACATCTTCGATGAGGTAAGAACCACCACCTGGATTAGAAGAGCTATCACAACCAATAAAAGCCTTTGTCCCCATTATCTCCTCGCTAGAATTTGCATATTTGTCAAGCGAGGGAGGCAATAAGGCCTTCCTACCATGAGAAGCTTGGGACTTCAACTCGCTCTCTGAAATCCTAGTAATCAGAACGTTGGTCACTGGACCTGTCAAGCAAAGCAGCTCACATATTGATAGTTTGAATTTTATTGTTGGGCAAGACTGTAACAAAACAATGTACTGTAGTGATAATATGGCAGGAAGACTTCATCCTCTTTTTTGTGTTCCCTTTTTTGTTAAAAAAAATCCATTCATAGTAGCAGACTGGCAAGTAAAACCATAAGAGGGAAGTTAGTAGCACAAACTTAACACAAATTGGAACCAACATAGTTATTAGTGGATACTTTGTGCAGTTGCTAATAAATTTTAGGTTTACACCATATTAATTTGAGGGTGAGGGTGAGCCATATTATTCCTACACAATATTCACAAACGGACTACAGCTTCTTACTGATCAATTTCTACAAAAGAAATGCTTGTGTACTCATAAATTTAGATTTTTGATGTGCAGTTACCTTACATAAAGAACAAGGATATTTCAAGTATACTGAAATGTGATTTAAATAAGATGAGACATTATAACAAGTATTTTGAATAGCAACAAGTGACTGATTGGCGAAATAAATCCCCTAGATCTTAATGTGCTAAATCTATACGTCAGCATGATTTTCTTTCACTATCATTCCAAACACATAAAAAGATACGGAGTAGTTGAGAAACAAGATTTTCAGCTCCTATCAAAATTAAATTTCAAGAAGTCCAGATAATTATACAGCAGAATCGACATATAAAATTTCACATTATTACATAACAATCCAGTACTCCAGATGAACTTGAAGTGATTAATAAAAAATTCCACATTAATACATAACACATAACAGTCCAGTACTCCAATTGAACTTGAAGTGATTAATAAAACCTAGATACATCACAGATAATTTCATTAAATATTTTTCACGATAACATTACAAGAACTGGTGTAATAATATTAACTCATCCTTAGATGCACGTAGACTCCAAGCTACCTGTTTATCTTAATCATCTATAATATTCATTAAATGCTTAAATTTTCCAACACTTTGGTCAAAAAAATTAAAAAAATTCCAACCCAATCTAAACAAAAGGTAGTGTCTCTTTTTTTTTTTTCTTTTTTTTGTTTTACTGTGTGTGCATGTTGGGGGGTATCTCCCTAGGTAGTGTGAGCATATTCTATCACTGAGATGTCAAAGTTGTAACAGTCCCCACTACCTGCTTTGTGCTCCTCGCCTTAATATTAAGGATATGACAAGGACATGATAACAAAAGCACATCAAACCAAAGCGCAGAACACAAATATTTAAGATATCATAAGGAGGTTGTTAGGTGAGTCATATTACCTTTACCATGTGTAAACATGCGAACAATATTACGAGTTCTAGTATCCCATACACGAATTTTGCCATCCTCTGATCCAGATACCAACGAGATTCCATCAGCACGGAATGCTAGAGAGGTAACAGCCCTACTGTTGACCACAAGAAAAGAAGGGGAAAGGCAGAGAGTAAATAATCTAGAAAATGATACCCAATAACAAAACTTCTGCTTTCTATGAACATAAAATTACTTCCTGCTCTCTCTGAACATGGATATCAACCCCCAAAAAAAGGACAACAATAGATACAAAATGTACTACATTCAATGAACATTGGCTTAAAGTCTAAAGAAGACTTTCAGAAGTTTCTTCAATTTCATTTATTTATGATAAAAGTTAAATGCAACAGACAATTAAAGAAATCTAATATTTGCTAAATAAGCAAGAATACAAATTATATTGGCAATTTATACAACCTCCTAATGGTCTCTGTACTAAATTATTCCACATGGCATTCATAAGAGATTATAACTTATAAGCAATAAAAAAGCGTGCAAGTCTGCAAAATTAAACAAGTAAAAGCTAAGCCTATGGGGAAAGCTCCCCCCCCCCCAACACACACACCCACACACACACACACACAAAAAAAAAAAAAAAAAAAAAAAAAAATAATTAAAACCACACGTGTCAGGTAGATCTCAGCTAGCCTAATCCAGCACAATCTCAAGTTAATTTTGCCAAAACTAACTTGAAAGATCAAGACAGGTGATGAAACAAGAATATTTCACATCAAGGTCAGTCATTGTTCTCCAAATCAGTGTTCACAGATATAAGAGAACCACCTCCAATGCATAACTTTCAGCATTTCCTTGAGAATTTATATGTAGTAACTAACCACTTGGAAACAAAACAACAAACCTACTGCCGTAAAAGGGTAACTCTTTAAAGAATGGAGGTAGTAACTAGGATCAAAGATTAGGTAAATTTAACAAGTGAACCTTATGGGACAGACAATAAAGAGTAATGATTTCAACAACTCCCTCAAGCCAAGTTCACAACCCCATTTTGTGGACAAGAATGAGAGCAACAACGAGGAAGGGCACAGTGGCAATGCACCCACTTTTTGATCTTGAGGTTGCAAGATCAAACGCTCAATCGCCCATAGCCTCATAGGGGAAAAGGAAGTACTCACCTAGGTGGGCTTACAGTTAAGATAGGCAGCTGAGTCAAGTGTTTTTGTGCACCTCTTTAAACATAAGATAAAGAAGCCTAGGTGGGAATATAAACAATAGTGTTAAAACCATTTCCAACAAAGAGTGGCGGGAGGAAATATTTTAAGATATATCAGGGTTATGTCCACTTTATTTTTGTTTTTCTATTTATGTGATTGATTGATCCTGCACTTACAAGAGAGTTAAGAACTAAAACGGATATGCATTGCAAGACTCCATTATCACCATCTATTTGAGAAATTTTAGCTACATTGGTTTAGAAAGTTTTTGTTTGTAGTTGCATGTAGGAATGTTTAGAATGTGCCATTGGTAGCCTCAAAGAATCTCAGTATCACGGCATCCTAATATATATGCAGAAAGGACCATGTCCACACTGAGAAGGACATGTTGAAAAAGCAGGAAAATAAAAAATGGAAATAGGTGAGGTGAGGAGAGGAGAGGAGAGGGTTAGCCCACGTGCCTCATATATGTACCTAAATACAGGTAAAACCAGATAACTATGCAAAGTAGCAGACCTTATAAATACAGAATAAAGGTTTAGCAATTATGCTTTCTGCAATTTTTTTTATTAGTGCAAGTCCATCCCAAGATTATATAATAGCATCTACTCTCATGAAAGGCAGATTAAGTAATCAAATCTGCACATTAGAGTCTAAGACATGCCCTAAACTTATTGTTCCCATCACATGCCAAAACATAAGACTCTAATACATACGTATGGTTGAGAATCTTGGGAACCCAGCTCCCTATCACTAAATTCATCTTATTTTTCTCATTTATCAACAAGTTAGTTACAAGTCTTTTTATAAATGGAATGGTTAGTTATTAAATACAAGGTTTCAAGTTACTTTCTCAACCCTCCTCAGATGATTTACATAAATACTTTTGCATTGTGTAGTAGACTCATAATTACTTCCCAGAGAAATATATTGAGTCCATAGAGTATACAATAATTTTACAAGCATTAAAATCCTTCTTTAGTCCTGACATTTAAGCATATTTAACTAGAATAAACACAGTCAAATGAAAGGAATACTTGAAGACGAAAGGGATTAGAAGCAAGAGATTACTAGGCAAGGTCAACAAGTTAGCCAATAATACTCCAAACACAACAGAAAAGCTTGACTCATATCTATTAAAGCAAGTTCCAGTTTTTGTTCAATATGTAAGGAACTACTAATTAAATAGAACTCCTTATCTCCAAGTTTAATGATGAACTTATCCTCAAGTGTCAAGGTAATTGAACTGTTCATAACGTCCAAATAAACATTCAAACGAATTGCTCCAAACAAAAGCCGATAGACAAAAAGCCCCATAAGTCAGAAACCTATAAATAGCTAATCAACAAATGATATTCAACCATTAAGTGATGAACAATGAATAGAGCACATGCCAAGCTTGTAAAACCACATTTGATGTAGCTAATAATCAAACAAACTTTCAATGGCAGAGCACTGCTCTCAAGACATCAGACTGACTAATTCAAAAACTAGAAGAGTAAATCAACCAAAGGGTTTAGTGATGTACAATAATCAAGTTACAGACCTTGAATCAGCTAATGAGCCAATAATATGCTTTCCATAGTCAGTACTATTCGTAGTCAAAGCATTGAGCGCAGCTATGTATATCTTCCCATCTCTACCACCAGCATAAAAAGCATATTCACCCACATCAATGGCAATTGCATTGATAACAGCTGGGAACGTAATGTTCCGCAACAATCTTCCTGTCGCCAAGCTCCACACCTAGAAATATTTAATTTAAAATAGGATAAAAAGATAACTCAAAAAATAACAAATTAACAATAATAATAATAAATATATAAATAAAAGAAGTAATTATTTCATATTCTGATTTGACGATACATCAACAAATGAATTTCAAGATCATAGGAAGCAACAACTAGCCCATGCAAGAGCATACTTTGTAACTCATTCCTTTTCATTTTTCATCTTTAATCATTATTGATAACCTGAAAAACATATCTCACCTTACAAGTTTGGTCCTCTGAAGCAGAAATAATTACAGCATTAGATCCACCATGACCTGATTTGACATCTGTAACTCGCAAAGTATGCTCTCGAAAATTATGCACATGACCATGCCTAGCTTCCTTTCTTCTAGCATCATCAAACATCCTGAAAAGCACAAGAAAGAGGTCAATTGTGGCAAAACTATCATCCTAAAGAACATAATAGTCACAGGTAAATTGATAGCTTAATTTACGATCAAATTCAAGCAGTACATGAAAAGCGACCAAACTTTAACACGTCCATCTTCTGCACCAGATATAAGCAGGGATTCATCATCTGACAATGCCAAACAAGAAACAGCCCCATAATGTGCACGCCATTTCTTCAGTAATCTACCAGTATAAACCTAATCCACACACAGAAAGAACAACCAAATATATAAAGAGAACATGAATTTATCATAAATTCATAAACTTTAACTATCTTATCTTGTAAAATTTAGTTCATGCTGCATACAATATAACTGTATCAAAAATGACACATAAATAATACACTTACAGATTTCACTAAAGTTCCTACTTACCATATGATATTTCTTTGGAACTTGAATATTATTTGTTGATGAAAAAATAAAGTTCTTTGTTCCTGAAATCTTCTAAATTCTTCCAATAAAAATAATAATAATAATAATAATTTTTTTTTAAAAAAAAAAACATAGTCATATACTCATATGAAGTTTGTTTAATAATAATAATAGCAAGGTGATGGGAATGCTGTATCCCATCACCTTGCTAAGCTAATGCCGTTTGGTGTTGAACAAGTTTGGATTAACCATTGCCCTGAAATGGTTGCTCCTTATGTACTCTCGGACACTTTGTCCCTTGATTAATAAATGCATTAGCTAGCTTGCCCTCAGAAAAAAAAAAAAAAAAAAACAAGCATTTAACAATATACTATGCATAATTTATAATTTTTCAATAACAAGTATCAAGAGATACTAAAACCGGGACATCTAAAAAAACAAAAAGCTTTTAAATTCTTCCATTTTTAAAAAAATAGTTGTACACTCATATGAAAGTCTTATTTGATTCGTTGCAGTAAGTAATTAACAACATCAACTTGTAATTTTCACTAACAAGTAAAATGAGATATTAAACCCAGGACATGCTAATAAAACAAAATGAGAAGAACATTTAGAAATGGAGAAAGTACCTCCCAAACAAAAACATCACCGGAAGCACCGCCACCAATGAGATAAGTACCCTCACGATTCGATACTAACGGTTTTATCGGCTCAACCGGAAAACTCTTGACTTCAGGCTGAGGCTGCAGAGTTGAACCAATTCATACACAAATCAAACATAAATTGAACAACCCAAATTAAACTCTAACTTAAAAAAACCCAAATTAAACTCTAACTTAAAAAACCCAAATCAAACACAACTTGAAGAACCCAAATAAAACATAATTTGAAAACCCCAAATTAATCACAACTTGAATAACCCAAAACCCAAATCAAACAAAAATTGAAGAACCCGAATTAGAAGTGGAATTGAAGTGAGGAGAGAGAAAGAGGTACTTTGTGCCAAGACCAATAGAGAATGGAGCCGGAAGTGGAGGACTCGCGGAGTTGAGAAGACGCAAAGAAACGACCACCGACGGAAACAAGTCCGTGAGGAGGGGATAAGCAAGATTTGTAACGGAATTTTTCCGCATTAGAGTCTTCTTCCCAGCGACCTACGCCGGCGTCCATGGAAGACGACGCCATTACCACCTCCATTTTTGAATAAACAAGCAGCGACTGAGGAAGAATGAGTTCCAACTTACCTAAACGGCTTAACTCGTATAGTCTTTTACTCGAGGTGATCAATGGGCGCGCCGGGCCAGGTTCGGGCCGGGTCCAGGCAAAAAGTAGCCATTTATTTGGTTGGGCCGGGCTAAGCCAAACTTCGGGTGGGAAAATGTGTGCCCTAACTAGATGGGCCATACGGGCTTTTCAGGTCAATTTCGAGTTGGACCAAAAAAACAACTAAAATTGCATAAAATTGATTTCTCAAGCACGCTTAAAATTTTTTAAAAATTAGGCCAGGTCCGACTTGAAATTAGGCCGAACCAGGCCTAAATTGATTTCAGACTTGAAAAAGTTGTTGTTAGCTACACCCCCCACACCACCAATAAATTACCATAATATCTACACCCCTCCCCCTTAGTTTCCTACATTTTCTCTATTCTTTTATAAATCAGTTTTTCTTCATAATTTTACTAACATTTGAAATTTCCCCCTCATCATAATTTTACCACTTTCTCTCTCCTCATAATTTTAATTACCACTTTCTCTCTCCTAAACTACCACAATCTTCTAAATATTTCTTGAAATATAATCAAAATACACTTACATCTCTACTTGTAAAGGAAAAAAATCAAGAAATCGAAGAAAATTTCTACAAAAGAATGACCATAAATCAAACTGTTAATTGATAATTTTGTTTATTTTTCAAAAAAAAGATCAAACCCCAACTTTTTATTTGCCTTATTCTTCAATAATATGAAATTTCAATAGTAGTAGTTCATGATTTCTTATAATTTTACTTGGTAATAATAATTTCTTAACATTATATTATAATGATGTTTTATATACTCTATTTTAAGTTGATTTAATGTGTTATTAGCCTATACAATTACTGGGCAAAAAATTAAAAATAGAGTTCAATTGCCCTAATATATATAATGAATAATTTGATTTATTTCGCAAAATTATAGAAATAAATACAAGTTACTCATCCTGAGTAACAACAAATGTAACTCAAGGGCCACGGATGTAATTTCCTGCTTTTAAGTTGGGGGTAAAAATGTCCACAGTGTATTTCTCAGATTTGCATGAGTTTTCTACCGTTAACATTATTTTTGAGGGAAATAAGAAAAGTTAGGGTTTAGGTTTTGCTTATCTAATTCAAGAAAGAAAGAGAGTAGAACGAGAGTGTGAATTAAAGGTGTCGCTGGTAATGAGAGTGTGAATTCGGGTGGGGGTGTGCAGTGTTACAGTGGTTTCGTCAGTGATGAAAGTGTGAATTGGAGTGGGAGGTCGGTGTAAGGTTTGCGAGGTCCAAATCGTCGGTGTTGGCCAATTTCCTGCTTTGCGAGCTCCGAATCGTGGTTTTTGAAGGTAAGTTGTTCATGTACCTATGTTGGTGTTTAGTTAATTTGATAAAGTGTTAATTTTCTGCAATTTTTACAATGTTATGAATGTTTAGTTAATTTAGCTGCGAGCTCCTTTAGTTAATTTAGGTGTGAGCTCCAATATGATGCTCCTTTAGTTATTTTAGCTGCGAAAGCTCCAATATGATAAAGTGTTTAGTTAATTTGACCAAATTAATATGGTTCTTTAATCTAAATTGATATTGTTCATTTTATGAGATTTATCAATGTTATGAATGTGTTATTGTTATTTTGTTTATTTGTAAATTGGTGGCCATTGAAGACCTAAATTGTTTTGTTTTCTTAAAAAGTCATAGCCAATGGAATATGCATCTCTGTTATAGGGTTGTGTTCCCATTGATTCCATTTTGATTATTGTTTGCCATAAGATGGAATATGCATCTTTGTGGTGATAGGGTTGTGTTCATTGATTCCTTGTGATAGGTTGTTGAATACCCTTTTGTAGGTTGTTGATGAAATTTGCATAGTACACCAGGGTGTACCATGCTCACGGTACATCCTATAAAAAATAAAGGCATTTTTCTATTCAGTTTTTTTTTCTTTAAAATGATTCCTCCTTA
The DNA here is from genome assembly GCF_001683475.1 of Chenopodium quinoa. Lineage (NCBI taxonomy): Eukaryota > Viridiplantae > Streptophyta > Magnoliopsida > Caryophyllales > Amaranthaceae > Chenopodium > Chenopodium quinoa. The sequence continues at coordinate 2,136,297 of NW_018744113.1, read as the reverse complement.
ATTTAAGGGATTTGTTAGATATTCTCCATATTAATAGTTTTCAAAAATAGATTTGATATTTTTGGAGATATATAATTACGATTTCGAAATACAGAAATAATTTCTAGAGAGAGAACATTTTTAGCATAGAAAATTAATGGCGGGGTGTAAGAAATTCGACATGATTCCACAACACATTTGTTGATAATACGTATGAGAATTAAGATTTGATTAATAATGAAGATGAATTTGAGGATTTCATAATCAAATGTGAAGGTAATTTATTTATTTTTTCAGGTTTTTTTGTATTTAAATTTTAAAATTATAATTACGATGTTGATGCTAATGATAATGTTCTTTAAATTATTAAATTTCATAATTTGTAGATTTCTTAATCAAAGGAAATTGTTTTTTTTGTTTTTTTTATTGTTTTTGTATTATTTTCAAAGGTTGAAGATGATGTTATTCTGATTATGATGAATGTTCCTTTATCATGCATTCGATTTGTTAATTGTAATGGAATATGTTCTTTAATAAGTCCGATTAATATGTTCTTTGAGTCAAAATTATATGTTCTTTGCATTACAAATTATGTTATTTAAGGTATAATGTTCTTTGTGTTTCAATGATATGAACTATGTTCTTTTTACTTGAATAATATGTTCTTCTATGTTCATGTTAGTTTGTTTTAACTCTTATGTTCTTTTGGGTATTGAGTGATATATCACATATTATTTTAAATTGAGTTTTTACAACATTTTTAATTATTAAACTATTCATCTTGAATATTTTAAATTTATATTTTTTTATGTTAATAACATTAAATAATTGTGCACATTTTTTTTTCAGGATCACGATGGTTGATGGAGATATTTTTTAGGACATCATCTATTGATGATTGATTTTTGGATCCATAGAACATCCATAACATTTATAAAGAGCATGATTATATTATGTAATAGGCACTACATAAATTTAAACATTAAAATTTAACAAGGATGGTCCAAACAAAAATTTAATAAACATTTTCACAATAAGCAATGAATTACAGTTCGAGAACATGGACATTTAATATATTTTATCAAAAGGTATAATAAAGATCATAATACTAATAGTGGACATATGGAAGAAAAATTATGCTAATAATTAATAGTACTTTGCATACAAAATAAAGTACATCATAGTTTCTAATAAAGAACATTATAAAAACATATAAAGAACATCACAAGAATTACACATGACTACTATTATTATAGTGAATATTCTAATAATTACATAAAAAAAAAAAGTTGCTGAAAGAATACGATTGATTTTGGTAGAGATTTTTTAAATTAAAGGAAATCAAATAAAATATTGGTAACTGAAATTTTAAATATGAAATGAAATTTTGAGTTTAAATTTTGAAAATAAAATCTTTCAATTATTTTGAAAATAAAATCTTTGAATTATTTTGAAAAAGAAAAAAATTATAGAATGAGAAATTTATTCTGGAATCTTAATTTTTCTTTAAAAGATTGTATCAATTAATGTGGGATTTGGTTGATTCCTTTCCGAAATTTACTGAATATTCCTAAAAAAAACTGGTGTTCTTTGTTTTACATCTACATGTTCATTTTTAGCAGAATGTTCTTTGATCCCAAGGTTTGTTGCCTGCGTTTTATTCTTTGAACAACGTCGTTTTTGCCTGAGTGTACCATGCTCATGGTACACCCGGGTGTATAATGCTCATGGTACACACGGGTGTACAAATCAATGATTAGGTTGTTGATTACTGTGTTGATGAAGGATCGACACCCATTGGTCCCTGAAATGTTTCAGGTATTGTGTGAAAACTTTGTAACTGTTTCTGATATAGTAGAAATCGTTTATCATATAATCATGCATTAGCATTATTATTAACAGGAACAGGATGATAATTCGACAATTGGTGGAGTTGTAAAAGGCAGAGGCAAAGTTCTTAAGGAATTGACTAAGCCTGGGAGGAGTATAACACCCTAGAAATTCCTTTCCTTTAAATACCCACTTTACTCTTTAAAATACGATTTAGGAATATCTAAGACATTACCGCCACCGTGAAAACGTCTAAGGCAACTATCAAAGATACACAGCGGAAGACTTAAAATTAAAAACCGTTTAAACAAGTCAACTCAAAAGTCCACCAAACGAAAGTAAAGTTGAAAACCAAAACAAACAAGGTCAAATAAAATCAAACTACAACTTGGAACCATTAAAGGCCCTTATTCAAAATGTTCCAAAACCAAACCTTTGCGTTAGTCCACACATAATATGTCATAAATAAATAAAGCATAAAACACATCGTAAACTAATGGAAACTAGCATGATTCACTCTTCACTCATGCCCCGTCATGAATATGCTTCAATACCTGAAAAGTTTATCGCTACTTGTCCCCACTACTCTCCATTAAAAATGGGTCATCATAGGGCCAAGATAAAGACATGGCCAAACACACAAACACACACAATCAGCAAAGCTGAGTACATAAGCGTAATTAAACACACTAACATGCTTTCACCTATCAACACACACTTACCTCAATGCCTGTTTACAAGCACACACAAAAATCAACAAGACACTTTAACTAGACACTAAATAATTCATTTAGAGTTGATTACGCATCGAACGGGTTTCTAACTATACCTCCCCCAAATAAATTGAGGTTAACTGACACGGGAGCTAACTGTGCCAGCGACAAAACCACTCAAAGGTGGCGGAATTCCTGTGCATAATAAAACCACTCAAAGGAATGTACAGCGTCCTGTACTCCATTAGAAGTTATGGTTAAATATAAAACCCCATAACTCCCCCCATTGTTCATACTCAAGGTATATATGTTCCAAGAGTTTTGGTGCGTAATCTCTTTCACTTTACGTTACTAGATGTAGCATCGCGTGCTACGCACGCGGGCAACAACTTGGTTAGTATATATCTAAGTATTGTTAAATAGATTTTTTATCAATTGACATTTGGTAGGTTTAAGTACTATACAAATATTTACAAAATACAAAAAAGTTGGGAGAAAAAGAGTATAGACGTACAAACTGAATTTATTATTTTATTTTACAATACAATTATTGTATTACATAAGTACAGCTTGTTACAGAATAAATATTTAAATTTCGTAATATCTATAATATATATATACACATACACACTAATCTAAATACATATATGTTATAAAAGTCCTTACATAAATATATTATACATAATATAAACTCTAGTATGTATGTATACACACACACACACACACATTTGTTATTAAAGATAAATACATGTATAAATATAATTTAAAGCTTAAGTTTAGTAAAATTTGTTGACATTTGTTGTAAAAGTTGTTTATGATTGTGTTTTTCTAATTTCAATTGATAGTAGTTATAGTCGCCAACATCTATATTGTAAGTTTGTTGAAGAAATTTGAGTGCTTGTCTAGCAGCGTTTTGTTGTGATGGACCAATTCGAGTAGCTGGTGTCCCAATAAATCGTACAGGACATGTGACACTAAGAATACCATTTATATCTATAAAAGCTTTTACTTCATCGTTGGTAACATCATAAATACCGAATTCTGCTTGAGGTAATTAATCCCAGCTGAAGTAGTATATCGTGTAGAATTATTTTGATATTTGTTTCCAAAACTCTCCGTGGTTCATCCATTATATGGTGGTTAAGAACTTAGTATTTTAATGTGAGCTAATGAAATTTTTACGTATGAAGTGAATTTGCAGTAGTTATTGTTTTAAGAGAAAATCTAAGTTTCTATTTCTATTTATAGGCATACTTTTAAAAACCTTGTAGTGATCTTTTATTACGTATTGAGTTCAAACATGCGTGTCAAAACTAAAAATGTTTTATAGTACACATGTGAGACATGTATTATGTTTTATGCATATTGCACAAGTGTCTATAATGTAAATTATACAATTTACACGTGTGTGTGTGTGTGTGGTATCCGTGTGTATTCATTTCTAATTTATTATTTTAATCCTATGTGCTTAGAATATGTTATATTAATTCTATGTATTTGGTATTCTAATAAATTGTACATGATTTATTATACTGTAGAGTAAGACATTAAAATATGGTAAATACTTAAAACAAATGGTTATTTAGTGTGAATCTACATATAGAAGTACATATGTATTCAAACAAACATTATTTATTTTACATTTTAAATTTGAAATTGTCTAAGGAAACAAAGTTTGTACTGAAAGTGTTAAATTATACACATATATATATATGTTCATAAACACGTCTGGAAATTATTCTACATCTAAGCTTCAATTATGCGCTTAGCTTTCCAGCGGAGCTGCTGAAATCCTTCTCCCAACATGTACGTCGTCATCTCTATGGTAAGCTCCCTGTCCTTCAAAGCTGTAATGCAACTGTCTACAAGAGATCTTTGTTCCTATAATTATGTATAAAATGATTAATGATTCTTGTAAGTTTGTTTGTAGTTTTGAATGTAATATTAGTTAAAGCATACATGTAGTGTGAGCGTAGCCATATGATTAGCATCATCATTTATCAGTTGTTCAGCAAGATGACCAAAAAGTGTGATTGGTATATCACAATTGTCGTCAGCATAAGTAATATGCAGCACAGTTCTACAACGTGTATAATTACGCATGATTAAATATTTAATAGGATAAAGAAAAGCAGTTATTGTATGCTATGTTATTAGCAGATGTATATCAATTAATGTGGTTCGGATGTTCCTACGTGCGGATAGCTAAAAGCACGACAATTGAACACTAACCCTCTTTCAGTTTCACATTGTTTGCTGCAGACATTACATGCATTGTATACAATACTGTTTTTGTTTGTAATATCAGTGACTCGTCCGATGATCCAAACTGTTTTTCCAGACTTATACCAAAACAAATGCAAATGTAATTATACAAAACATTACGTTGTTCAGTTTAATTTGTGTAATGAAACATACTATGTAATTTACCTCTTGCTTAGGTAATTATGAAATTGGGATTATTAATTCAGGCTGTTGAGAACATTCTGTTGTTCTCATTGCGAATGAATTTTGAAGGACTCGAATTTGGTCCTTGTTGTTCAACGCCCTGTAAATGAACAGCGTAAGTTAAGTAATAATTAATACACAAATGGAATTAGATTGGAAATTTGGTTTACCAATCTCGGAGAAGTTGTGCTTCTGGAGTACTTTGGTTAATTTTCAGTGAGGAAGCAAAGGTCGTGTTGAATGAACCCTCTGTAAACATATATGGCGCAGGTAGTTAGTGAAAGTGTACTTATTATGTTATAATTATTTGCTTATATCATATACCATCAAAAGTTGATGCTTTGACGCGAGAAACTTCTATATCAGGCATCGTATCTATAATATCAGCAACATCGACAACTTTGTTGTGGACCAAAGTAGTCCATGCTGATAGCATAACAGGTTTCATGCTACAAAAAGTAGAAGAAATTAAATGCTTCACAAGAATAGTAATAAATAAGTTAAAGTACTCTTGTATTGAAAAAGCATTTTACATTATTATAATATATATACACGTACTTGGAATCTATGATCTTAATCCTACGCACTTCATTAGGCAGTCCGGAAGTCCTGGAGCGAATAGTTTCTACATCGTATATGTGAATAGCAATCCCAATAATATCTAAGGAAAAAATACCAAGAACTTAGTTGTATATGTCAATTAATTCATGTGTATTTACGATGCACCTAAAGTAATTATAATATCTGAATGGGTATTAAGTAATATTTACCTATTCGATCAGATATGCCGACGAAATCAAGAGCCCGATTAAGTGGAACAAAGTATGAGCTTGGTTCAGGTCTTTGTCGTGTGTCAGAAATTCTTGTTGCAGAATTGATCGTCATCTGATATAGCTGATTGTCTCTAACATACATGTCAGGTATGAGAGTTATGGTACAGTTGGTAATTTTGTATTCTCTGTCTTCAATAAGAAGATTATGAAACAACTCAATATCTCGTTCAAAGATCACAGCCTTCATTTGTGTTCCCTGGAAATTTCAATGTTAAGTAGTTGTTAATTATGTTGACAAAATTAATATTTTATAAATTGTGTATGATATACCTATGCGTCTTCAAAAATAAGTTGCTGTAAATTTGTCGTGCCTTCGTGAGATTTTTTTGTCGGGTGCTTCTTTATTAATGTGGCTATTGTAGTAAAATTTCAGCTTTGCTTCGTCAAATTGGCAAGAGGAAGTTGTTAAGCAGCCATTATGTCGTTGTGCAATCTAAATTGAACCTGCCATGCATTAATGTGATGTAAGTAAATATTACAAGCGATAAAATTATAATATCATGGTATAACGTAAGTGAAAGGAAAGATAAGTATGTTCACTCTCTGTAGAAGGAAAGATAATTAAAATTACAATATTCCAGCATACCTTAAAATCTCATAACATACAACATTTTTAGTGTTTCTCATAACATAAGTAAAATTACAATACTCCAGCACGCCTTAAAATCTCATAATATACAACATTACAATCACTAGTGGAAAAATTGTCATTTGTAACACCCTATTTGTAACGGGCATGATAAAATCCGTTACAAAAAGAGTAATTGTAACGAGCAAAATATTTGATCGTTACGGAAAAACTTATTTGTAACGGGCAAACAAATGTCCGTTACGAACAATTAATAATTGTAACGGGCAAATAAATGTCCGTTATGAATAGTTATTAATTGTAACGGACAGATATAAAGCCCATTACAACTAAATAACTCTCTAGGGTTAAATGTTCAATCTGTTCCCACTTCCCCAGCCGCATTTCTTCCTCACTCCTCTTCTCTCTCTCTCCTCATACCACTCTCTCTTTCCGCATCTCTCTTCTTCCTTACTCATCTGCTCTTTCTCTCTCCTCAAATCACTCTTTCTCTCTACTCAAACCAAAAATTGTCAATAGCTAAAACTCACGAGTGATTTGCTCAAGAAGATTAGGGAGATCGAGGCCGATGAGACGTTGTCTGAGCCTGAAAAGGCGAAGAAGCATCATCAACTTCTGGGTGGGGTTAGATCCGGAGCAAGCATCGATTGCCCACAACCACCGTCGCCGCCGTCGTCAATTTGAACCAAATACAACAACAACAACAACAAACTTGAATCAATTATTGATTCAAAAATCAGAAATTTGATGATAGGGTTTTTGGGTTCTTAAACAATTGAAACCCATATATGCACTTGTAAACCTGGGCACGGGCCGGGTTGGCCCGCGTGCCGCCCGGCACGGCCCGCCGTTCGGCGCAGCCCGGCACGACCCGAATTCAAGCACGGCACGGCACGAAGTTCAACTCCCGTGCCACGGGCCGTGCCACGGACAGGGTTGAGAATTCCCAGGCACGGCCCGGCACGAGCACGGGCATGGCCCGCCGTGCTGGCCCGTAGGCACGGCCCGCAGGCACGGCTCGCGGGCCAACGGTAATGTTACTGTTTATTCTAGCTCTAATAAGCCAAAAAAACGGCTAAAAAACGGCTAGTTTTTTGCCAATTTGCTCCCCAAAAATTCTATAAATACTCACCTCCATTTCATTCCCAAATCACAAAATCACAATCTCTTCTTCTTATCTCTTATATTCTCTAAATCTCTAATAATCCTTATTTTCTTAAATTCTCTAATTATTCTCTTAAATTCTCTAATTATTTTCCTAATATCGGAAAAAATTAAAAAGTTCGTAATCGTAATTAGTGGAGCGTTGAAGCACGGTTGTAAGATCTAAACTAATCTTAAATTTATTATTGTTTTATTGTTATTATTAGAATAATCTTGTTTAATTATTATTGTTGTTAATTGTTATTGTTGTTGTTATAATTGTTGTTATTAATTATTATTATTGTTACAATTGTTGTTATTATTTATTTTTGTTGTTATTGTTATTGTTATAGTTGTTGTTATTAATTAATATTATTGATATTTTTATTGTTAAAATTGTTGTTATTAATTATTATTATTATTATAGTTAACCACTTTTTATTAAAAAATTAATTGTTAATTATGGCATCGAACAACCCATCATCTAGGTCTAGGGGGAAAGGCCGACTTATCCGTAGTAGTAGTTCTAGGGAACCACCAAATACAACGAGCCCCCAAATTACGAGTCAAACCAATGACCCCATTTACTTCCCCCCGGGCTATGAGTCATATAATACGTCGGGATTTCCAGCACCACCACTAAACCAATTTCCACTACCACCATACCAATTTCCACCTAATTATATCGGTGATCAACAAAACTATTGTTCTAGCCAAGGTAGCCAAGAAAGTACCCGAATTCCCTCCGGTTCTACCCCTTCTACTGCCACTCCCACTAGTCTCACTACTAACCATCACACACATCATGAATGGTTAACCGAAACTGAGATGCTACTTTTGAAAAACCGAAGGAGTGAGGTATGGCGTTATTTTGTCCTAAGTAAAGATGGTGAACAATGGGCAAAATGTAAAACATGTAATAGTGTATTCACGGCAGTTACCAAAAACGGGACGGGACACTTATCTAGACACATGAAAGCTTGTGCAAAACCAGCTAGTGATCCAACCCAGCCCAAAATTTCCCAATTCCATCCATACGGCTTTACATACAACTATGAGAGGGATAGGGATGAACTAGGAAAAATGATAGTACACGCCGAACAACCTTTTCTTTTCTCGGAAAGTGACGCATTCAACACCTACATTAACAAAGCACTACAACCCCAACATAAAAGAATCTCTAGGAAAACCGTTCGTTCCGCCGCAATGAAAAATTTCCTAGAGTACAAAGTCCGGTTACAAGCCGAATTGAGTAACCTTAACTGTAGAGTATCTTTAACAGCCGATTCTTGGGATAGTGGTTATAAATATCACTATTTATGTGTGACTTGCCATTGGGTAGATGATCAATGGATGTTACAAAAAAGAATAATACATTTCAAAATGCTGGAATACCTACACACCGGCATTAACATTGCTCACCATTTAATGCAAGCAATAGACGAATACAACCTTCTAGATAAAATGATGTCTATGACTTTTGATAATGCAACCTCTATGACATACACAGCTAATCTTATCAAACAAAACTTAACCGATGTACTATTAGACGGTGAAGCTCTTCATACTAGATGTGTTTGCCATGTACTTAACTTATGTGTACAGGATGGAGTTCGGGCAATTGGCCCATACTACAGCAAAATCAGAGATGCTATTATGTTTATTAATAGCTCTAACATGAGATACCAAGAATGGAAGAGTTTTCTAAAACAACAAAAGATAAGGGTAATAAAAATTAGAACCGATTGCCCAACTAGGTGGAATTCCACCTATGACATGTTAACAAAGGCAATTGAGTACAAGGGCCCGTTAACATTATTTTACAACCAAAAATTTCAACAAAATGCTTTGTATGATGATGATTGGAAAAACTGTGAAAGATATATGCAATTTTTACAGTTATTATATAACATGACGTATTGTTTTTCTACTGTTTGTGCTCAAAACTTTCTTTCTAATGCATGCTTACTCGCCCAACTTTTCGCTGATCATCGCCATCAAAGTGATTATGATCAGTATCTTCCAGCAATGGAAAAAAAGTGGCGTAAATATTATAGTGAGATTCCTTTGATTTATATTTTTGCTTCCATATTAGATCCTAGGCAAAAGTATGAAAACACATTTATGTTAGTTGACATTTACTTTCAATGCATGTTTCTTGACGATGATGTAGAAAACTATAAGACTAATGTGAAGGATCAGTTTTTTGCTTTATATAGAGTCTATGAAGCCAAATATGGCACCGTTCCTCGCTCAGGGCCTTCCCAACCATCCAAAAATGTAAGTAAGAAGGCCAAACATTTATTTTCACAAGCTACTAACTTGATTTCAAGGTTTTCAGGTGATTCATCAATCAGGAGAACGCAAAGCGACGTCTCGGAGTTGCAGATGTACCTGAGTTACGACTTCACCAAAGGCATGGACGACGATGAGATAAACAGCCTCGACCTCCTTGCATGGTGGAAACAACAAATCTCGAAGCATCCAACTTTGGCGGCAATGGCACGAGACATTCTTGCTATCCAAGTTTCCTCCGTCGCCTCCGAACGAGCTTTCAGCGCATCCGAAAGGGTTTTAGACGATAGAAGAACAAGTCTAAAACCCGAAACACTAGAAATGTGCGTGTGTTTCAAAGATTGGTTGGATGCGGAAAATCGCTCACAAGACCGTTCTTACGACCACAACGACAACAAAGAAGGAACCTCCGCTTCCGGTTCGGGTTCGGCTAGTTCCCAATCTATGCAACTAGCCGATGACCTTGAAGGCGAAGGCGAAGACGAAGACGAAGACGAAGACGAGCAAGAAGAAGGAGAAGAAGAATAGACAATTATTGTATATTGTACGATTTTAAAAATATCAATTTTATCATTTTCCAATTTTTGTTTAATACCATCATTGTATGATTTTTATCATTGTTATCATTGTACAATTTTCTCAACTCAAGTAATAATAATATAAAGTACGCATTATTCACATCCAAAATCCAATTTGCCTTTTTTCCCCGTTTTGTTACAATTTGTAAATTCATATTAAAAAAAAATAAAATTATACCAATTACTAATAAATCATAAACATTAAATTTTAAAGTAATAGTATAAAGTAAATATATAAATATAAATATTGAATATACAAATTATAAAACATAAATATTCAACTTATAATTATAAAATTCATAACTTAATAACTTATAACTTATAAGTTATAAACTTATAAGTTACCTTATAAAACTTATAATTATAATTTTATAACTTATATACATTATAAACTTATTAATTTATAATGTTGTCATAAAAAAAAAAAAATAAATAAATAAAATTTGAAAACTACACCAGCCCGCAGGCCGACACGTGGCCGGCACAGCACGAGCCCGCCAGGCACGAGGATCGTGCCGTGCCGTGGGCTGGCCTGTGAAAATGTCCGGCACGGCACGACACGAACCAGCCCGTGGCCCGCCAGGCACGGCCCGCGGCGGCCCAGCCCGGCACGGTGCCCAGGATTATGCACTTGGGTGCTGTTCCACATTGGGAAAAAGAGCAAAGTACCATTTTCCACTTCTAGGAAGTCACTTTATCTGTTGCCAATTGGCTTTAAGGCGAAGCCTCACTTAGTCTTATCCTAGATTGTTGCAAATTGTGATTACATATTTCATCTTGTTGCTATAAGATAATACTCGATTTCTTTATGTGACACTAGTTTTGTTTTAGTTGCATTTGTATGTGTTGCCATTCACTGGCCCCTGAGGAGATCATGGATTGGACACTAAAATGAGTGTTTTGCCAGACAGATGATTTTGATGCTGATGTGCATTTTCTTCTCCAGTCTTTTTGAAAATTTCTTTGCTTGTCTACCTTTTTTTAGGTACAAAGACGTATTGCACAAAATTGTGAGGCTGCTCGCAAAAGTCGTATGCGGAAAAAGGTGGGAAGAGAAGTGTTACAAATTTAATGAGTTGTGGTACTTGTTTTCTGCTGATCTAATTCTTCTTGGAAATTTGTTATTTATAGGTCTATATTTAGCAATTAGAGTTGAGCCATTCAAAATTGATGCAAATGGAGCAAGAGCTTAAACGAGTGAGATGACAGGTATGATGATAATTGACATAATTCTCATTGCCCTTCTAATCTATTTTAGATGTGTTTCCTAAAGATTGCATATTTAATCAAAATGCTAAACACATCCTTGAATGGTTGATTCCAGGGTACGCTTGTAAGCAATGGTATTGACCCGCTTCCTTTCTCTGCCACTATAATTCAGGTTTGCCTTCCAATATGTCTGCTTCTAGCATTCTTCTACTTAAAATTTCTGTCTTTTGATAAGCTGCTAATTCAATTAGTTGTTTGTGTAATATATAGCTGCAAATTAAGTCATTATTTTAAGAATGCACGTATTTCTCATTCAATCATTTAAAAAATTAAAAAATAAAAAAACTGCTAAGTGGAGTAAGGTTTAATAAATTAAAACAGACCAGTCAAGAGTCTTTTGAATAATAACCTTCTTATTTGTTGGTGTTATTGGTGTTGTTGGGATATGTTTTTTTAATAGTTTAAAAATGATGAATACACCCAGCTATGGATTGTTGCATTATACTATAATGTCATCGGGTTTGATTCAATCATTTTCAATTTTAAATTCGAGTCAATCCGACGTTGTTTTAGCACCAGATTGAAGGTTTTATACTACATGTGAAGTCATGCTGGGAAATTCTGTGTGCATATCCCAGAGTGTTCCACTGTAGTTACTAGTTAGATAATGATGCAGCTACTCTTTTACGGATTGTCAATGAGCTATCTTCTGACCTTCAGATGTTCCATAGTAGTTAGTTATTTCGGCTATTGCATCTTCTAGGGATTGTCAATACACTATCTTCTAACCTGTAAAGAACTTGAACCAGACCTTTATAATATTTTTACTTTAGAGTCTGAAGTATTAGTGAATAATAGTGTGGTTAGATTAGTGGATTACTATGTAAAGGTCGTTCTAGCTATATAAGAAACCCCTGATTCAATTGTCCTTAGCATACGTAACGACCACTGCCCGTTACGAATAAGAAAGGCCATCCGTAACGGCCGCATACGTAACGACCACTGCCCGTTACGGATGGGCAGTTTTTGCCCGTTACGGATGGCCTTTTTTCCACTAGTGAATATTGTAAAATTATAACGTAAGTAAAAGGAAATATAAGTAAAATTACAATATTCCAGCACGCCTTAAAATCTCATAACATACAATATTTTTAAGACTATCTCCATCCATGTGGTTCATCCGCAGAGGGATTTATCAATATATGAACATGTTTACCTTTTTTAGCACGAGACAGTGCAACATATAATTGACCATGAGAAAAGACCGGTTGTGGTAAATATATGCCAACTCTATCAAGCATTTGACCTTGAGACTTGTTAATAGTCATTGCAAAGCTTAGGTTGATTGGAAATTATTTGCGAGTAAACCTAAAAGGGTACTTGTCCGTAGCTGATGGCTGTAATGGGATCCGAGGTATAAAAACACATTGGCCGCAGTGATGTCCCACAGTTATTTCAGCATCAATAACATTGGGGAAAAAGGCTCTGCATACTAATCTGGTACCGTTGCATAAGCCTGATGTTGGATCTAAGTTTCTAAGAAAAATTATTGGACTGCCTACCTTTAAAGTCAAATGATGAGGCGGAAGGCCGGATGGGGCTAGGCTATTAAGAAATTCAGATGGATATTGTTCGGATGAATTATCTGTGCAGCTGTCGAAACTTTTGTACTCATAAGCTCTTCCTGGTTGTTGGTGCACTAAAAGAGAAATTTATCTTTGTAGCATGTTCATTTTTTGGAGTTAAAATAGCTCTTTTTGTTGCAGTCGAAGAATCGAAAGTTGTCTTCGAAATATCAGGGTAGATGCTTTTTGCTAAGAGTTCCAGAGATGAGTCTTCATTGTCATATGGTATGACTAAAGGTTTAGGAAGCTCTATATTTTTCCCATCTTTATAAGGGGGCACACCATTCCCGATTTGTAAGACAAGCTTACTAAAAGTTGGGTCATCGATTGCTCGCATGTTTTGAGTTAGATGGATTTTCTAGAGTGCGTACCATAAAGGAGACATCACAAAACTCGTTGCAATAACCTCATTCAAACTTCCTTTAGGTATAACAGGTAGCACTTGTCGGAAGTCACCACCAAAAACAACAACTTTCCACCGAATTTCAATTTGTTTGAACAGACATCTTGTAGCAATCTATCAAAGTACTCAATTTTTTGACGCTTTGCTATTGGTGCCTCGTCTCATATAATAAGTTTTGCAAGACGAATAAGTTGTCCTAAAGCACTTTGTTTGGAAATACTTGGACTTGGAACCTCATCAACATCTAAAGGTATTTTGAATCGAGAATTTGCAGTTCTACCTCCAGACAGACCAGATGCAGAAATACCAGAGCTCGCAACTGCTAAAGCAATGATTCCTTTTGCTCTTACATTAGCGAGTAATGCAGAATATAAAAAAGTCTTTCCTGTACCACCAGGGCCGTCAACAAAGAAAGCTGCCGGCTTATTATCAAGGACTGCATTGTAAATTATGTTGTAAGAAATTTTCTGTTCACTATTAAGTAAATTGACAGCATTTATTTCTTCGGGATGAATAGGAATCTGGATCTCTTCTTCGATTTCTTTCATTCCTTTCGCTAAGTCATCTTCTTCAAGCTCTAACAATCCAAAATTGTAGGTGTCAAAAGACTTTCCCATTGACTCAACAAGGTAACAAATGCTTTTTCTAGTTAATCTGCGAGCCTTTTTTTGTTCGAAGGGAAGTTATGGTTATAATCTTCAGAAAGATATGGGTAAAATTTTTCCCACAGGCAGTTTGGATCATCGGGATTGCAGTATACCAACAATGTAGCAAATAGTCGTCGTAAGGCAAAAGGCATTTGACTTTGGGAAGCTTCTTGTAGGCACTTATCTATAGAATCGTCTGCTTCAAGTAGACCTCGTTGAAATGCTGCTTCTCGGAATGAAGAATATCTTACGTTATTGAAGGTCAGCAAATGATCAAAAGAGGTTGGACCACGAACACTTGTGAGCAGTAACCGCAAATAAAAACGTTTACCTTCTGCTGGATTTGCATGTACAACATGTCTGATCGTAGTAGTTGTCGTTTGACGGTGTCGCCAAATTTTTTCACTTTTTTTGGCACGCCATGTGTAATGTTGAGGAAATTCTTGGTACAATAATGTGCGAGCAAAGCTATCAACTTGATTCATCTCAAAAAAAGCAGTTAGCATAGTTCGTTGTCTGCATGAGTCAGATGCAACAGTCTGTAACCTTTCTTGTGAATGGAATGTCACAGTTTTCATATTTGGCAAATGTACTTGCAGAGAAACAACGTTTGGATGTATACCATTCAGCGGAAATCTGAAAATACGCCAAGCAGCTTCTGGGGGCGATATCTATCGCGCTGTCTGAAAGGAAGAGATTTCATCACCTATGCTTATGTTTTCGGGATTAGATAAAGCAAAAACAACCCGATCGTGACCTTTGTATATATACTTATACAGATATTTAACTGCCTTTATTGTAGAGCACACTTCTACATTTATATGGCAGTCATATTTTGCTAGTAAATACGGATTATATGGTATTACCCACCTATTATCAAGTCGTACTCTGCTTACCAAATATTTTTTTTCCATCATTATGACGTCGGTATATAGGGTATGAATTATGACCTGTCGATGTCGTTTCAGAAAAGCTTCGAGGGTAATGATTTTTACACTTTCCATCTCGCATGCATACATTTCCCGGATTATCATTTCCACAAGGGTCATGCATCATATTCTTTAAAACAGCTTCATAAAGATGAGGGTTAGTCTTTTGTTCGGGTACCTCTGCACAGACATGCTCATCGTATTGGTTTGAAGTTCTAATCTTAGATGCTGAATCTAAAATGATGAGAAAGTGTACATGTGGTAATCCTCTTTTTTGAAATTCAATTACTTAAACATATGCTGCAACCTCGCCAAATAGTTTCTTTTGGACAATATCTTTTTTCAATTCTGCTAATTTTGCGTGGAAAACTCTTGCTATTAGATCAGGTCTGTTTTGCACTTCCTCGTGAAGTAGCATTTCATCTGTAATTTCAGGCCATGAAGGGTTGCAGGTCATGGTCAAGAAAATATCAGATTTTCCGTAGTGCTTAACTAAAGACATCGCATCAAAATATCTGCGCCTCATATCTCGTAGACCACCAATAAACGAAGGAGGGAGAATGAATCCATG
Organism: Chenopodium quinoa; assembly: GCF_001683475.1. Taxonomy (NCBI): domain Eukaryota; kingdom Viridiplantae; phylum Streptophyta; class Magnoliopsida; order Caryophyllales; family Amaranthaceae; genus Chenopodium; species Chenopodium quinoa. The sequence continues at coordinate 2,120,505 of NW_018744113.1, read as the reverse complement.
CCCAATATTTAATCCATGCGATACACCAGTGTTCAAGCTGTCGAGAATACCTTGGTAAAGTTTAACTCTAATTGTCTCTTGGTTTTGACGAATAAAATCCAAACGCGAAGTTTCGATTTTGATGTACATATCAACAATGTACTGTTGTAATAAGCGCCCACATCGCAGAAGAAAGGAATTATCTCGTATACGAATCTGTAATCGGTAGCAATAATACTCTCTACAGGAAACTTTTTTTTTCAGACGTTGATGAGTGAATTCCTATATAAAAAAACAAAAGATAAAAAATAAGTGGTGTTTTTTTTATTTATTAAAGTGAAATTTTTCTCGGGTAAATTATTTACTGGAAATTTTTCAGCTTCTAGAAGATCATCAACAGTTTGGACAAGAACTTCATTTACTGGAAATGTGTGACATTCCTGTCTTTTTAGATATTTTGTTATATATCTATATATCTGGTCTATGCCAACCAGTTTGGCCGTAAGGAAATAAAATCGGATACTGTAATGGATCGTAGCATCCGTAGTAATGCAGAATACGATGGTGTGCACCTGAATGTGCACGAACCACAATATCGCGTTGCAGCGGAGCAGACGTGCCTACATCTTCCAACCAAATTGCTGCCACTTGGGAAGAATTAGGTGCATTGTGAGTACGTTGGTCTTGATCTGGATCAGATCGGATTATAATGTGACTTGTGTCAACCATATTAACATCTTTAAGTGACCGGAAAAATTAAGCATACGGATTTAGCTCCATTAAGTGCACTAATTAGCCGATCACACGTGGATCAAGATCCGTAAAAATTGATACACGATGTCGGTACTCAACATCTGTGTCATAGAAATATAGCTGCAAATATCGCGGTTGTTCATCATTTCGACGTATATCATTTATGTTATGATATACTTGCCCTTGGACTCTAAATGTGTAAATACCATGATGTCTTTGCGCTAATTCTTAATCCTTCTTCACACCCAAAGATGTAAACGCAAACATATTGTTGTACAGAATAATATATTTACGAAAACTCTCGAAGCTGTTGTCCAATGACAGAAATAGGTTACGCAAACTATCTGGCATATGGTTAGGAGCAAGTCGAATCTCCCCTTGGTTGCAACATAGGTTAATTGATTCGTCCTTAAATAGCTTTGCTCCACAATACTTACAAAGCGTAGGCACAGGTAGAACGTATGCATATTTTGGAGGTCTTTTCATGTTATTTGTTCTGATTGTATTTGACATATTCAGTATTTTAAAATAATAGGAAAACTAATTAAACAAAAGCAATGCATAAGAATATATGTAAAAAATTAAAATAGAAAAAACAGACACTTTATTTTGATCACTCCAAAAAGAAATGCAGGCATATAATAAAGGGACGGAGAGAATATAATTTTGAGTGCAAAGCAAAGCTTTTTCTTTCTAAGAATTTATATGATTGAGGGTCATTTACATACATTATTTTGTACTTCTAATGTTTCATGATTAATTTATAGAATAAGCTCAAGATAAGCACTTATCTAGGAATATATTAGAGGTGCACTTGTATAACTATTATTTTTTAAAACTTTATCAAAGGTGCTTTAGGAAAATGATTTTACTGGAATTGTCTAAATATTCCGTATTAATTTAAACAGATTGAGGGATTATTGTGGTCATTGGATGTTGTCATCTTCGGCTTGTTTGACGGTGGTGTGGAAGTAGATTACAAGTTATGCCTTCAATTCGCAATCTCCTATTTTAATTCAGAAACTTATGCTCCATATACGAGTAATTATTATTTGTATATGACCAAATTAGATGCTTTTGCACATTATTTAAGTGACTCATGTTGGGTATTAAATTATTTATTTCCTTTTCTTTATTTGTCCGAAAAAAAAGCAAAGGATCCCAATGGAGTTTTGTCTTTCGCTAATATTGTATCCTAGAAAACGACACACTTTAAAAAAGAAATGTTGATATGAGATACTCTCTCCGTTTTTAAGTACTTGTTTTATTTCAATTTTTTGCACTATTCATTTGTCCTACTTTGACTAATGTTTGTGATTTATACATAAGAAAAAATATAGTCTCGTTGGTACTTTTTGGAATCATCTCAATGAATAGATTATTAATTTTCAATTATTAGAATTTATATGTATTGATAATTAAAGAAATTAGTGATCAAAGATTAACATCGACATGCGTGTCCAAGAGAAATGAAGCAAGTATTTAAAAATGAAGGGAGTATGAAATTAAAAATATGTGAACTAATAAGTTTGTAAGTATTTTTTTTTTGGTAATGTAATATGGTTAGCTATTTTATAAAATCTATAGTTCTCTGCTTGAACTTTTCATATAAGTTGTCACTTTATTACTCCCCTTAGTTTAATTATAGACAATTTAGTTGACTTAAATAAAGTAACAGGTAAGTGGGATAGTTGGAGTATTAAAAAATTGTAAAAGAAAGATAGTAAGGTTAATAATTTATTTAAAAGTAATGACTATGACAGGGAAATTACAATAAAATAAGTACCAATGAGTTTGGCCGGAGACCGTGAGAGGAGAGAGATATAATATCTTACTATAGCTTTTTTGCCAAAAAAAAAGAAAGTGTAACACTTATTAAAACACAGACGTAGTGTATGTAAGACATTTAGGTGATCAGATACGTGTAAAGTAATTTGAAGTATTAGTATATGCACGTACTTTAATTATTCATGTAAATTTTGCTTAACCTTGGTCGTCGGCCCATTTTGGAAATTATATTATTTTAACGTTTTTCTTTATTTGTTTGAAAATACAAAATAAGCAAAGGGTCCCAATGGAGTTTTGTCCTTTGCTATTATTCTACCCTAGGAAACGGCACACTTTAAAGAGGAAATATTGGCATAAAATGTCAGATTGTAGACATGTGATCAACGATCTTGTTGTTAATATAAGGACAAAGAATAAATAACTAATAAAGTTATGCTCTCAACTTTTATTTGTGCTTTTGTTTTCGTATAATATGTGTCTTGTCTATTAAAAAAATTTCTTTTAAACTCGATTTTTTTTCTTTTCATTTTCCTGTTTTCCGTCTTTCTTATATATTAGTCGACATTTAATTTTATTTTCAATATAAAATACCGGAATCTATAGTTTGCAAATTGGTAAAATGAGAATTCATAGTTATTAAGTTTGTTAGTGGTTTTTTTTATTTTATATATTTTTTTTTGGTAATATATATAATACGTTTATCTACTCTTTAAAATCTATATTTTTCTAGATGAATTTTTTATATAAGTTGTCACTTTATTAATTCCATTAGTTTAATTATATAAATTTTGGGAACTTGTTGTTGTATGTCGGTATGCATGTTTAACTTATAATGTAATATATATATATATATATATATATATATATATATATATATATATATATAAATAATTTACCGTACTTCCTTTTTTTTTTTAAATAAACCTATCATTAAAGATGAAGAGGTATTCATTAATTGGGAAGTAAATGATTAACCAAGTTGTCATTCCTATTGGCAGTAATGATGAAACATGGGTCATCCGTTTTATTCAATTTTTTGTATAGATTATCGGCTTGTAGCTATTTGTACTTGTATTTATTTCTATTTTGACTAATCTCAGTAGTTAGAGTATTTTTTGTAATTGCATGCAACACCTTTAATCTATAAAATTGTAGTAAGCTCTCTTTTCTATTTTTCATTGTCTTCCCAACTTAGGCACCTACTTTGTCTTATGTAAATACCTTTATAAATAAATAAAACAAAAAGTCTTTCATTTAGAAATCACATACCCTTTTTAAAATCATGCAAATCATCATACTCATGAAATTATCATTTCAGTATAAAAATGTACGACCCCAAAAAATATGTTCATATTTTAAGTGTTATTTTGGAAGCTAGAATCTCTGCTGTGAATCAAGAATTGGGTAGCTTATTACTGTTAGGAGTGAGTTTTAATTTTAATCTTATTTTTTTAAACTTAATTTCTAAGTTTTCAGAAGCCATGTTTTTCTAATACTACATGCTTTGTATTAATCTCTCGTCAGCATAATTTGTTGTGACATCGTTACATCATTTTTCTAAAAACCTACTCAAATCCTAGGATGTTCCAATTTAAATAAATGGATTTATTTTACAAACGTAAAAAAACAAGAAGAAAAAAATGGAAAATATTAATACTTTCTTTTTTGTAAAAAAAAAGGAAAAAAAAAAAGACGAAGACCAAACATGAACAAGACACGAATTCTTGTTTGTCCTACCCTTTGCAAGAATTATAAATAAAAAAAAAAGTTGATTTAGGTGCCTGGTATGGTAATTTTAATTAGTGGTTAGTACGTGTCTTTGTAGCCTGAGGGGGTGTTTTTAAATTATAACAGTATGAGAAATCAATTAGCCAACTCAACAGCAGAATAAATTTATATACAAATAACATACCTCGTATAGTCCAAATAACTATATCTAACTTTTTTTTTAAAAAAAAAGGAAAATAAAAAAAAAAGTCATAAACATTACAGTACAAGAAAAATGTTTTTTTTTTTTTTTTTTTTTTTTTTTTTTTTTTTAAAGATAAAGGATAAAGATAAAAGAAAAAAAATAACTAAATGATGCAACTTGCAGGTCATCAGGTGGGGGTTTGGGACTTGAGTGGAATTTCCTCAAAACAAGTTAATGTACCACTACCCTTTAGCCCCAAACCAACAATTCTCTTTTCTATATAGTATAGATTTACATGTTATTGGACTTGGTGATGACTCTCAAAGCATAATAAATCAATCAACAATAATTATTCAATCAACCAAACATATCAATTTAATTCTTGAATAATTAGTGACCACATATTATTTAATGTTGAACCCTTTTTAATTCTACCTCAGTGTCAAAGACACCTTAAACGCATAGAGCGCCAAAAATCCTATCCCTCGGTGTTAAAAACACCTTAAGTGCACAAAGGCACCAACATACAATTTATCCCTTGTGTACATAGACACTTATATAGCTCCTTCCTCATGCTTAAAGCATCAATAAAAAATATTTGAACCATAATAAAATTCCTTTTCAATATTCCAAACATAATTAAACATGTAGTTTAATTAATCATGCATTCTAACATGCCATAAATAAAAGTGTAGTTCAAACACAACATGCCCAAAATATAATTTTTCAATCCATAAACCATAAAAAATAATCCATGCTTCACAATTCAATCACCAACACCATTAATTCACAATTCCATACATAAACCTTAGCATGATACTACTTGTAATTGATTGAAATCAAGCCTAGCATGATTCTACATCATCAAAATATGCTAAGTACTCGAACGTACTTTGAGTACGATCTTAAAATCGCCATGACTAGTAGAAATTGCTTACTTCGAAGTCTCCTACACATTAAAATCATAATAGAGTATTAAAATCCACTTTAAACAAATTTCCAGCAATATATACTATTTTAAAACCCCTCATAATTTAATTAAAGTAAGCTGAAATTATATTTAAAACACCATAATTAAGTCTCAATTAATGGGTAATTAAAATTCCTTCAAGAAACATAATATTAAGTGTTCTACATAAAATTCCAGCACTTTATTTTAATTAAAACTTGTTGTAATTAAGCCTTAAAACACTTAAAACAAAGATCCAAACCAATATACATCATAACCCTTCAATAATTCATAAACCAAGAACCTAGGGTTTCAAAAATTGGGGCTTTTTTTTTAATTAAAATCAAATCTGAAAATAAATTGACATAATAATTATAATCATACATCAAACATCAAACCCCAAAACTCATAATTTACACTTAGATTAAGCATAGATTAAATTAAAATAATAAAGCTAAGTTTTTTTATTTTTATTTTTTATTTTTTTTATACACTCGAAAAAAGGGGGAAAGAGAAGGCAGCCACCGGCTGCCGGCAGCGGCGGCCACCTGCTCCTGGCGGCTAACGTTGCTGGCAGCGGCGGCCACCTGCTGCCGGTGGCTGGCAGCGGTGGAGGGGGGGCGGAAAAACAGGGCTGCCGAAAAAAAAGAAAGGGAAAGGGGAAAAGAAAAAGAATGAAAAAATAAGGAGGAGAGAGAGAGAGAAGTTTACCTTGGGTTTTTCTCCACTCTAGGCAAAGTTGATTTGCCTCATAAGTGGGATATTTATACCCTTTCTCAACCAATCCCCTTTTCCCTAAACTTTCCTCTTTTAGTTTTTCCTAATCCCTTCCCTAATAAAACTTGTTAAAATTAAACTTTCTTAAAATAAAACCCCAACTTTTATAAATAAAGAAATTAAATAAACTTTCCTTTTTTAAAAATATTAGTTAAAATGCCATAATTAAAATATTAAAATTATTTAAATACTTTATAAAATACATATTTTAAATAAAATACGTATAAAAATATGGGGTATTACAAGGAGGGTAAGAAACTTGTTTGATCCTTTTTTGTGTTCTAATGAGTATGGTGATGTGATGCAACCTAAGGTTGATGTTTTATTAACAGGCACCCAATATCAATTGTCAGGTTTAGAGTTTTGGACGGATATGTCAAACATTTGATAAGAAACGACAACAGTGGGTTAGGGAAATGGGGTTCGGGAGCCTATGAAATCTTGTTGAGATGTATCTGCCTAGGCAGTTGGCATACTTGCTAATGACACGAATTGATCCGTTTGGTAAGGTACTAATTGCTCCTGATGGGATGCGTATGAAGTTGTCTCCTAATCAAGTTCATTAGGTTTTGGGGATTCCTAACGGTGGGAAGGAAATACCAACTTGGAAAACACTAAATAGAGAAATGAAGGACAAGGTGATGCAAATTCGGAAACAGTATGGGAAGACGTGGGTGACTAAATCAAACCATGGTGGTAGGATGTACATAATTAAATGGTATTCCAGTGACTTCAAAAGTTTTGGAGCGTTTAGAAGGCCGGTGGGAGGTACATGAGGAGGAAGAGTTCAAGACGCTGTTTCTGTTAGTTGTTTTGGAGATGATATTAACTCCAACGCAATCTCCTCGGTTGGCTTCTGATCTGGTTCCTGCGCTTTGTTGTGTTGTACAAGCTGCTGAGTATGATTGGTGTGAATTAGTGCTTGAAAAGCTGATGGCTAGTGTCATGTCATTTGCACGTCGGTTTTACCGTGAAGGCTATGCTGGTAGATGTGGCAGATGTGTAATATTTATAGTGGTAACTCCCGTTATTTAGCTTTTAAGTTTATTATTTGGTTGATAAAAACAGTAGTGGTTGATACTAATGATACTGAAATTTGCATCTTGAATAGGTTTTCTACCTTGACAGGCTGCGTAGGGAGCCGGTTAGGTGGGGTGTATTCCCTATATTGAAGGTGTGGAGCATGAAACAGATATGGGCTGCTAGCAAGCTAGATCGGCCAAATACGGCTGGAGACTTTGGACATATAGGGGTAGGTGACATTGAATTTGGGTGATGCTTAATATTTATAATGTTTGTATTCTTGAGAACCATATAGGGGTAGCTGACATTGAATTTGGGTAGGTGCTTAATACTTAAAATGTTTGTACTCTTGAATTTGTGACATTGAACAGGTGTTGGATGTTGCATATGGTGAGACTCATCCAAAAGATGCCAGAGATAGTAGTGGACCAGGAATCCAGGATGCTTCTTCTCTTTATGTGTCGTATTCTCCTAAATGTAGAGCACGATGTCGATACACAAAGAAGAAAATTGAAAAGGAATCCACACCACATTTTTTCAATATGGATGAAGATGAACCTGGTTTGGTTGACACCCGGGTACTGAAGAAATGCTGCATCAGTAGAATAAACAATGATAATAACTCTGACAAGATTTCAGCAACACCAACAGAGGCTTATACATCTGAGGATTCTGGGAAATTTCATGAAAACGGTGGAACACAACCTAGTCCCCCTAATGGATGTGTTTGTTAGGTTTGTTCTTGCTTCTCCCATCTTTCATGTTTCATCTATATCAATATTGTAAGCGAACTGTGAAATTCTTTTACTTCTATCTTTCATGTTCTGCCCTTGTTCTTCTCAGGTGGATCTCAACAGATGATTTGTCCCTGCTAACATCCTTGGTATGTCTATATGCAATAATGTTTATCATGTGTATGTACTATTTGTAATTTTTTTGTTTTTCATCCTTTAATGATCACTTTGGCTCTGTATATGTAAGCTTTCTAAATGGACAACTGGTTCTTGTAATTGGCACCAACGAGAGTTCCTTCCAGGACTTGTATAGTGATCGAGGGTTGAAGTAGGTTGTTGGGACTACTAACCCTAACCAAATTAGAAATTTATAATACCTAAACTTACACTAAACTAGTTAGTGGCAAGTAAAGGGTCGAATCCAAAAGGACTAAGTGTATCAATTTGTGCTAATTAGACTACTAGAAAAGCTTGTGAGATAGAGAGAGGTTGAACTAAACACAACTAAGAACAAATAACTAAAACTAGGGAAAGTGGAATCCAATTACATCAATACATTCAATAACATCATACAATTAGATGAAAATGACCTTGATTAGGAACAATCAACACATTTAACTCACTCTCGCACAATTAAGCATGTTAATTATCCTACTAAACTAATTCACTCTCGTGTAACTAGCCTAGCAAAGATATGGAAGAAATTAGGGCTCTCAACCAACTCACTCTCGCACAATCGATTGAAAGCACAATTAATAACATAGAATCAATTAGCTAGAAAGATTCTAATCCATAAAAGCATCATCCATACACAATAATCAAGAAACAATTCCATACTAATCACAATCAATCATTCAATTTATTAACATAACCTTCATCCATTTCCCTAGAACAAAATCTAAGCTAACATAATGAAGAAATACATGAAAAACAAGGTAAAATAAGAATAAAAACAAGATTAAACAAATAAACTAATTAATCTACTCAAATCAATAAACAAAAAGCAAAAATTAAGAATTAAGAAAGAAATAAAGATGAGAGAAAGTTAGAAAATGTTCATTGAATAGATGAGAAGAAGTTCCACAAAGTTGCTTCTTCAACCTCTCAAAAACTCCATGGAAATCCAAGCTTTCTCTCTCTACACTACTCCTAAACTAACCCTAAGAGAGAGAAAATAAAATAGGCTAAACTAATCTAATCTATCTAAATTAAAATGTTGATTGATAAGTTCTTTTGAAAATGACCCAAAGAGGGTATTTATAATCTGAATTGCTAAACATCGCCCGCGAATCTCCACATAAAGCCCACAAAATTAGAGTGAATTGTCACTTTTGCCCTCAAAGTAAAAAACACAATTTCTTCTCTCAATTCTCTACTTCCACTTTCTCTCTCTAAAAAACTTTCCGAGCGATGTCGAGGCGGCCCGGCAAGGAAGTGGCGGCACAGGCGGCGGGTGGACAGCGGTTTTCCGGCGAGAAGGTATTTTTTATTAATTTTGTGTTTAAAAATTAAAAAAAAAAGGTCGGAGGCGGTGGCGGCGCCTAGGCCAGACGCCACCACCACGGCGGCGGCGTCTAGCCCAGACGCCACTACCACGGCGGCGGCGCCTAGGCCAGACGCCGTGACGGTGGCGGTGGCGTCTGGCCCAGGCGCCAGAACCACAGGTTCCTCATGATCCAAGCACGACGAGTTGAACATGTCATGAAGTACGTGGGTAGCACTACGAATGACTGAAGGGTGGCTGGAGGACACTTGGTCAAACATCGAACGAAACTGCTCCAACTCCTCCTGTTCACGGTTGACTGTCGGTGGAACAGCATGCTCTCCGATAACGAGCGTCCGCCAGAATGGATGAACCTGATCAACATGGAACGACGCCCTATCTTGCGTAATTACGCGGTGAATGGTGCATGCACAAGGTAGTCCATGAGTCACCGATATAGCACATCCGCACCGAATAGCCACTTCATCACCCAACTCCCTCATCCTGGTGTGCTCGCTCAGAATCAACCCCAAGCAGTAGTGTGACACACGACCATGGAGAATCTTAAATATGAAATGGCTATACATCGTGCCATGTCGCCGTCTGGAGTCCTCGAGAGAGTTCTTGATGCCGTTCCTCTGAGTATCAATAGCCTTGTTTATTCTCTCGAACAGTGTATCCAGAGCAGAGGTGGAAGAATCAATCCAGTCCTTCAGAGCTCTATGAGCGCTCTCAACTCTACATGTAGTAGTGTTTCCAAAATGAAGAACTTGGTTTGTCCAATATTTGACAAACTTTTCCCTCTGAGGCACCCACTGCTGCATCACATAGTCTACGATTGCCGGGCACCATTGGTATGCATCCTTGAAGTTATCCAAGGCTCGGTCGTACTCTGCCTCCGTGGTAGCTTGCAGGATCTTCCGCCACTTACCATTTACCAATCTCTCTGCTGAATCTAAGTTCTTGTTGAAAAGGTTGTAGGCTTTGACTTTCACGCATTTGTTGATGTGCCATGTGCACAGTAAATGGCTCGACTCCGGAAACAGCTCCGCTATAGGGGCAAAGAGACCTCCCTCACAATCGCTGACGATGGCCGATGGCTGAACACTTGGGCCGATGTAATTTCTCAACTTCTCCAACACCCAACGGTAACTCGCAACCGTCTCATCCTTCATAACTGCATAACCAATCAAAAAGTTCTGGTTCGTTGGAGTCATCCCAACCATCTCAACCAGTGGAAACTTATACTTGTTTGTCTTGTACGTTGAATCGATCAGAATCACAGATGGCCAAGACGAAATCATATCAGCACAATCAGGATGCACAAGGAACAAATGAGTCACCTCCGATGTGTCTTCATCAGATTCAAACCAGTACAGGTAACCACGTGCTTGTGCCTGGTGTAGAAGCTGCTGTATAGGGTTCCTTCCCTCTGACCGTTCAAACCTCAATTTATGTCTGACGTTGTAGATGTGTCTTCGGTTTGGCTGGTCTTCAGGAAATTTCTCCAACACAGATGCTAATATTTTAGCAGGCTTCACTTGAGCATCACTCATTTCTTTTACAATTAGTTTCGCAGCAGGACTTAGGCCACTTAACTGTCGATGACCCACTTCATATGCGATCATCTCATGGTTGTGATACCCCCATTTACCGTAACTCTTCACTTCCCAACCGTCACCCCTTTGCTGTTGTCGAACCTTTACTCTGAACTGACACCCACAACCTTTCCGCTTTGTATCAAACCGAATCGCTTGACTGAAATCTCGTTCCTCCCTTTTGCGATAACGGTCGCATCTCAAAATGCGATCCATTCTACCATCCCGTTGAGATTTATGAGTTGCTACTACTAAACAAAAACCTGATCTAATTGCAACCTGTTTCGCCCAATCAACCGCTTGTTGAGCATCTTCGAACAGACCATCGTGTACAAAAATCCCACTATAATCATTTCCGTCTCCACCATAATCCTGCAACAATAACATATAAATATAATCACATAAGAGTAGATTAAATTAATACATTTGACACAACATTAGCACAAAAGCAAAAACAATAATAAATTATAAACAACAAACAAAGAAATAAACAAAAAGTATTCAAAAAAAAAAAAAAAAACAAAACACAAAAATAAAAAACATAAACAAAACTTTAGATTAAATAAATAAAAATAAACCAAAAAAATAAAAACAAAAAAAAACATAAAACGAAAAAAATTGTAAAAAAAAAAATAAAAAATAAATAAATTAAAAACAAAAACAAATTAAAACAATTAAAAACAAAACAAAAAAAAAACCAAAAAAAAAAGAAAAAAATTGTAACACAAAAAAAAAAAAAATAAACAAATTTTAAATTAAATTTAAAAAAAAAAAAAAAAAAAATAGTGGTGGCGCCTAGCCAGGAAGCCGCCACCGTGGCGGTGGCGTCTAGCCAGGACGCCGCCACCGTGGCGGTGGCGCCTGGCCAGGACGCCGCCACCGTGGCGGCGGCGTCTTGGCCAGACGCCACGGCCACGGTGGCGGCGTCCTGGCCAGGCGCCAGAGCCACGGTGGCGGCGTCCTGGCTAGGCGCCACCACTACGGTCACGGCGTCCCGGCAGGACGCCAGCCGCCAATTCGTGGTTTTAGATGGCTTCGTACCTCCTTTTCCGGCGTCAACGGCGTCTCTCCGGTGCATCTACCCGACGTTGAGGGCTCTTCGGTTTCACTCGGCGATCCAGTCCTGCTCCACATTTTTTATGAGTGAAAAATTTTATTTTCGGTAAAAATTAAAACAAGGGCAATAATGTCAACATTTTTAAAAAATGTGGGCTTTATGTAGAAAAACGCGGGCGATGTTTAACAATACAAGCTAAAATAATATAAAAGAAATTAAAAAGAAATAAAACTAAACTAAAACAATTAAAATAACTAAACTAAAAACCAAAAAAGACAAAACAAAAAATAAAATAAAAGAAAAGAAAAGGAAAAGGAAAATAACCCCCAAAATTCCCCACAAAACTGCCAGACCCATCTTCTTTGTCTTCAAAATTTGCTGCTCTCATTCTCCATATCAATAGCAAACTATCATCATCATCACCACCGTAAATCAACATCATCATCAAGCATCATCACATCACAGCCATCCGATTTTCATTAAAAGTCACGCGCGAAGCTCGTGAAATGGTTCGGTCGAACCATGGGTTGGTGCGGCCGAACTACGGGGTTGGTTCGGTCGAACCATGGGTGTGTTCGACCACACCTCTTCAAATTACAAAACTTCAAAATTTTCTGACTCGAACTTCGACCGAACTCCTTTGGTTTGCTCGAACTTGATTAATTGCCATTTGCTCTGAATTGGGGATGTTGCTTGGGCGATTTGGGGTTGCAATTGGTGGCCGATTGTGGGTGAAGGGCTGGTGGTTGCTGTTGGTGAGTAATTGGGTTGCTGGTGGTTGTTTGGTGATGTTGGCTGCGGTTTATAGGAGCAGGGGATTGGTTAGTGATGGTGGTTCAGGTGCGGCTGGGTTGGTAGTTCAGGTGGTTTGGTGAATTGAGGTTGGTGGTTGATTGGTGGCTGACGGAGGTGGTTCTTGGTGTGAGGTGAGCTCAGGCGCTGTGGGAGCAGGGGAAGAGCGTTAAGGGTGGCTGAATGGTGGTTCATTGGAGTTGTGGGGTGTTGGTGGTGATTTGGGTGGTTGTTGTGCGCCGAGTCGAGGTGGTGCGAATAGGGTGAGGTAGCTGGTGGCTGCGTGGCTGGAGATTGGTGTGATTGGAGGTGGTTTGGTGGATTGAGGTTGGTGGTTGATTGGTGGCTGACGGAGGTAAGGGGCAGCAGCTTGCTTGGAATTTTGTTGAACTTGATTGACTCGGGTCCCGAACTTCCAATGCAAACCATTTGACTTTGAAATCCGTGCTTCAACCTAAAACATACCTACACAACCAAAAAAACCAAGAGAAATAGGGACAAAAACTAAAATAATAAAATAAAACGAAGTAAAAATAAAATACGAAACTAAAAGAAACAAGAAAACGATATGAAAAGAGAAATTATTAAAAATAAAAACTAAGAGCTTAAACTACAAACATTAAAAGTAAGAAAAATAAAATAAAACACGAAAATAGACTAAAAACTATTAAATATTACAAAAATAGTCAAAATAAAGATAAAAGGCGAGAATAAGCAAATAATAGAAATAAAGGATAAAAAAAAAGGTTAAATTATTGGAAAATAAGCCAGAAAACGACTCAACAAACACCCTAAAAGTGACATAAAAGTCACTTATCATATAGGTAAAGCAATTAGGTATCGTACTTCCCCTTGTACATTGAAGCTCCACATAAGTCCTTGTTTATTTTTCGTTGACCTTTTCCAGCGAGAAGTCGTATCTTTTATCGGTGGGAGTGAGTCAGTGTCAGCGACGCAGTCATCTATAATGCATTTTATGGAGGACAAAGGGTCCCTTGTCCTTGTGGTTGTATCCAAGGTATAATTATGTATTGTTTAGTTCAATTTTGTTTCAGAGTTACGGAAGACTTTTTTTTTTCTTCAATATGGAGTTAATTTTATTTTGGTTCTATTCTCAGCTGCATCGCAAACTAGTTGTTGGTGCTGATGCGTTGGGTGAAAATCTGTCTTTACCCGTACTGTTCCGGATTTGTGTTGTTTGTAAAGCACTCCCGTCTTTTGAGTACTTGTTCACAGTGTTAGATTCTGTGTCAGCAAGCTCCTACCAGAAGTCAAAGACGGTAAGGTATAAATTGTAGTAGTAGTCTTCTGATTTTGTCAATTGTGATATTGAAATGTTGTTGTTCTTGCAGATTTATCTCCCGAGACAAATGGAGGATGAAATAGACAAAAGTTGTATGCAAGGCTTAACTTTTTGCCAGTTAACGAGAAACCTCATTCTTCTATGTAACAACAACTTTTAGATTTAATCCATATGGACGATAATGATTTCAACGAAATCATGTAACATTATCTGACGAGTTTTAGAAATTGTGTATATTATGTTGTATAATTAATATTAGGTCCAAATTTAGGACCCTTCCAATTTGTGTTCTATTATTTTTATACACAATTTTGGGCCTTGTTTGTTTGCAAACCTTGTATGTTGTGGGCTGGGTAGGTTTTGCATGAACACACATTTCACAAATCCTCTGGCCCAATTTAGCATTAGAGCCCAGTTAAACTTTGTTCCTTAGTAATTGGATACTGTGGGCCAATTTAGTTTCCCCTTGATAATTAAAGACAAGTGCATTATGTTGACGTTTTTTTAAAAAATTGTGAATTACAGATTTGACTTTTTCCTTAACAATTGTTTTTATTTTGAAGAAAAGTATCGTTTTAACATTTGGAAAAATTAAAAAGAATAATCCCACCTTTGCTCCATCTGCTCAAAACAGGCCAACTTTTGCGTATTCTGGGAACAATCCCACCTTTTATCCCTATTTTCTCAAAACAAGCCCCTGACCTGTTTTCTAAATTGTTAACTGGTTTTAGCAAGTGACATGCCACGTGTCACTTACTAATTGGCCCAATATTTTTAAATTATTAAAAATTAAAAATAAAAACATAAATTAAAAAAAAAATACAACCCAACCCCAGCTCAGCCCCTGAACGACAACCATTCCCCAACCCCTGAGCCGCCCTTGCCTGAACGACTATCATCGTCCTCAGCTCGACTCAACCCCACCCCGCCGATCTTAAACAAATCCGCCACCTCAATGACCACCCTCATCTTCCTCTTCCCTTGAAAATTACTTTTGTTCATGGTTAATTTATTACCCAACATTTGATTTATATTTGGTGATTGTGAAATAAAGATAGATGTGAATTTTGTGGGTATTAGCAAAAATTGAGGTTTTTATTGTTTAATTTAAGTTTGTAGTGAATTTTTCTTGGTAGAATTGTGGGTAAAAGCTGCTACCTGCCTTACTTGCTTGAATGCTCCATTAATAGCTAGAAATGGTAATGTGGGGAACAACTAGAAATGGTAATGTGGGGGTTGGTGGAGTATGCATCAAAGGGGATGTGGCGTCAGGTGGGGTTTCACGAGTTGTGGTTGGTGTTTTGAGGTGGAAGTCAATTGTGGTGTGGAGATTGTATGTGATACAATGGTACTGGTGGGTTTTAGGGGGTGGGGTTTCGTGGGTGATGAGAGAGGCAGTGCTATTGGAAGGGTTTTTGTGGCGGTGAGGGTCAGCGGTGGTGTGAGAGGCGTCGTTGGTGGTGGGTTAGTGGTGACATGGATAGAGGTAGTAGAGGTGGTGGGCAGGGAGGCGGGGATACGGAGGTGGGTAAGGTGATAGAGTGGTGTCTTGATGAATTGGGGGCTGGTGGCCGTGGTGGGGAACTGGTGAGGGAATGTGGAGGACGGAAAAGGTGGTTTTTTTTGTTTTTAACTTTATTTTTATTTTATTTTAGGGAGGAAAGAATAAAAAAAATGAAAAAAAAATTAACCTGTTAAACAAGTCGTAGGTAAAAGGGCTTGTTTTGAGAAAATAGGGATGAAAAGTGGGATTGTTCCCAGAATACGCAAAGATTGGCCTGTTTTGAGCAGATGAAGCAAAGGTGGGATTATTGTTTTCAATTTTTCCTTAACATTTTTAAGAGTTGATTAATACAACTATTAAGTATAGCTGTATTAATTATAGCAAGTAGTTCATAATTTACCCAGTAAACAAGATGAGGTACCACAAAATATCTGATCAATTCTAGAATATTACATCCATTAGTAAATATTACATGAATACTAGAATAAGTTTAGCAAAGTTGTGCTTCCCAAAAGTCCCAAAAGTTTAACAAAAGTCCAACTACGATAACCTTCGAATACACATGATTAATCAAAGGTTAACAAAAGCATAGTACTCTGAATACTACCCGGCCGCATTCATGAAAGATCAAAGATCAACTGAAGATAATGACCAGGGTCGGGGAATCCATAAATGCCAACTCAATCACTACTTTTTCACCTTCTTTAATCTTCTCGTCGTCAATCAGTTTCCGAATCTTTTGCTTGATGTCGCATTTGATGATTTTTTTTGTTGTCGTTGTTGTTGTTGTACTTAATCCTCAATTTGGAATCCCAATGTCGATTATTTAAATACACCACAACTGGAGACTGGTTTTTAAGACCCTGAAAATGTTCTCTTGCGAAGTCTAAAGGAATGTTCCGCATATCAAATCTAATTATGCTCAGATGCGAAGTGTTTGTTTAAGAAATACAACAACTTGTGGTGGCTCTATGAGGTAAAAAGCAAGTCCACTAAACAAGACATGCTGGAAAAACAATAAATTAATCAAATAAAATCATAATACTTTCATGATAATTTCTTTCTAACATGCAAGGGTGTTAACCAAATTTGACTCAATTATCAATTTAGGCTTCAAAAATCACACATACATAGCACACACTAAACTTTCATGTGCACATTGTTCTTGTTTATAGTTTTTACACAAAGCCCAATTCATTGCACACATAGCCCAATTGCACACATAACCCAATTCATTGCACACATAGGCCACATAGCCCAATTCATTGCACACATAGCCCACATAGCCCAATTCATTGCACACATAGCCCACATAGCCCAACTGCACACATAGCCCAATTCATTGCACACATAGCCCACATAGCCTAATTACACACATAGCCCAATTCATTGCACACATAGCCCAATTCATAACTCAAGTAAATAAACATATATAAAAACATATACAAAAGCAGTAGCTCAAGCAAAATATGTGCTACAATTGATATTTTGAGGCTACAATTCATAATCCGTTATTCTATTCGTAATTAAAATTGTTAAAAGTATTTAACATCTACTTGGGAATAAAACACATGTTAATATTAACAATTTGAATAATGGAATAAAACACACACTGATAATAACAATTAGAATAAGATTATCAAACAAGTGCTCATAATAACAATTAGAATAATGGAATATCAAGTGAACACATTAGAAAACAATTCTTGATATAATAAAAAGATAGATTAGAGTGAAAAAAGATAGATTAAAAGTGAAAACATACAATTGTGGGTTTGTCAATGTAGCCTTGGTGAAGGTGAAATGGAAGAACAGATCTTTATAAAGAAGGTCGATGGGCACATAATCGAAGGACTCGACGTCACTAATAGACCCGTCGTGCTCTATCACAGTGTGTGGGACAACAACTGTTATTTCTACATCACCGCGCCAAATGCGAACCCGATACAACATTTTATCTATCTCCTTTAGAATAAATTGTACTCGGTCTCCAATCTGCAAGTCGTTTGAGCTTACAAACTCGCTCCACCCTTTAGACAGAACCGTTTGAACTTCACCACTGCTCCTCAACCGTTCCCTCATCGTGACAGAGTATTTTCTATTCTCTGTACCCTGGTGAATGCGTAAAACACCTGCTTCACCCTTCTTCTTAGTCCATACTTCCTTCACCTCCTTGGCCATACGCTTAGGAAGCGACTGCCAACCAAAACAGAGCAATTAGAAGGAATTATTGTATTTTTTTAGAATTATCAAAATAGACCAACCATATCAACAACAACTTACAAGAATTCTTGTTAGACGATCACTGTCGATTATGAATTCATAGCGCCAGGCTGACATGCTGCACCTCTTTCACTTCACAACCAATGTGAACAATTATCAAGCAATTAGTGCCAAATTCTATGCAAGAATTATAAAGATAAATAATCCAATTCAATGTAAGAATTTTAAATATAAATATATTTGGGCCTCAACCATTAATTATATATATAAATAATCCAATTTATTTGTTGCTTAGTTAAAGCTTGTAACCCTAAAAGCTTGTAACCCCAAAAGCTTGTAACAATAGCTACCTAAGGTTTTCATTACACTAAAAGAAGCAACAGAGACAACAACAACCCAACCTAATTATTATACAAGCCTATAAAACCACAAAAAATACCCAATTATAAGCAAAATCTCCCACCAAATCTCACCCAACAAACATATTTCACAATCAAGAGGCAACACAACAGTACAATCATCATAAAGGCTTACACACTATGTACATAGCCTCTATGCATGCATCTCAAAACCACTAGCCAATCCAAATTAACCTAAAGCATCTACATTTTTCAAAGAATAAAATCACTTCAAATAATTTCCATGAAAATACAAAACCATCTACTTACGAGTTTCTTAAATCCATCGATTGAACATAAATTTGGAGAATTAAACCCTAAATATATACTACAACAGAGATTACCACACTAGAAATTCTAATTATACCATAACGAGTACAATCTACATCATCAATGTCAACAGGACCTTAAATTTATCATGTACTTCCTCTGTTCTTTTTTACTTGACCTGTTTCTTTTATCACGCTTGCCAATGCAAAACTTTAATGGTCAATAACTTTAATTCTTCATAATTAAAAAATATAAAAGTTATATATTATGATAGTACTTATTGAAACGAATTCAAAATGATCCAACATAAATATGTTTTTCCTTACATATTATTCACAAAACACGGTCAAAGGAAGGGTGGTGAATAGTGTAAAAGTCAAAGCGGGTCAAGTAAAAAAGAACGGAGGAAGTATTAGTTAAATTATTCTAAGATTCACTTTATAGAATAATTTTCCGCATTAAAGTGTTTTAAAAAATCCCAATTTAAGTTGAATAAATAGAAATTATACATGAACTATTAACTACAACCAACAGTAAAGATGAAAATGCTGAACTAATTTAATATAATGAAGCAACAATGGTGGAAACTAACCTTGACAGAGCTTGGCTTGAAGGTGAAGTTGGAGAGTCAACAATGTTTTGGAGTGAGAAAAGGCAAACTTAATATTTATAAAGGGGATCAAATAGTAGGGGTATGTCACACGTGGGCCCTTTAGATTTAGTATATACTGTAATAAGTAAAATCTAAGGGTTCTTAAGTTTTATGTAATTGTAGGGAATATTTCAAGCGTTAATCCCCTAGCTTGAACCTCACTGTGATCATACACTTAAGTACGGTGGTGTCCAAAGGGAAAGAAGATAGAGCAAAAGAGTCGCCAACAAGTTTTAGGAGCTTGTAAACCGTTCACGAGGTGAAGGTTACACCCCTTAACGATCCAAGAGATCGTCAACTTCATAAGGTCTTGAACCAAATAGGGTTCGGGGATGAAGGTACAAATCCAACCTAAAAGAGATTGAACCTGCCCTAATAATAGGCCTCTACTTTATTCTGATCATATTCATGTGCGCTTTCTTACTAACATGCAATCAATAGGATTTACCTAAACTTGTTTATCTTTGTTGGTTGACTATTAATGCACAAATAAAGCTATTATTGGCGATCACTTGAATTATAATCATATATATTACCCTAAACAAGATTATTAATTATCTTATTAAGCGTGATTACAAGTACCAATTCCCTTTAAACATGCATAAAAGGTGTGATCAAACAATAACAATAAAATACCAAGCAACATAATAAATAATAATAATAAATTATTATAATCATAATAATAATTATAAATCATGTTAAAGCATAATAATAATAGCAAGATCCTAGGCATGATACTAACAAGATTAATAACAAACCCTAGCATGTCACTAAGCAATAAAAATCAAATCTTTAACCTTAACATGATACTAACAATCATAAATATTAGGAAGAACATAAAAGGCATCATACTTTTAATCATACTTGGTATTAAAGTTACCCTAGACATGATACTAGTAATCATAATAACAACCTAAGCATGAACTCTATACCATAACATCAATAAAAACCATTAAAGTACTTACTTTGATGCCTCGTACCTCTTTCTAATAACAAAATACACGCGTTAGTAACTTCAAGGAAAATAATAAACAAAACAATTAAATTAAATAATGGAAATAGAGATTTGGGACCAAACCCTCAGAAATTAAACCTTTCACGTCTAGGGCGAAGGCAACTTCGAATATGGCTAGGTGTATCTAGTGCTAATGAATGCAGAATTTTGTATTTGAGAAAAGACTAGTTTAGAAAAGAGAGAGAGAGAGAGAGAGAGTAATCAAGAAAATCTTGATGAGAGTTGGTGAAAATAGAGAGAATAAGAATTGATGATTGTTGATTGTAGGTGAATGAAAACGGAGTTTTTACGACGTTATTTATAAAGAAAATCAGTCAAAAAGATAAAATATAAAAAACAGAGTTCTGATGCAAAAAACTAAGTTGGCGCCAGACGCTGACCTTAGCGCCAGACGCTAAGGTTGGCGCCAGGCGCCAAACGTAGCGTCAGGCGCTATGCGTTTTCTTAAAATCAGATAAAAATTGCCGTACAGGAGGATAAAATCGTATTTCCCTCAAAAATGTTCTTTGATTCTAATTAAAACTCTAAAAAGTCAACAAAAGTCAATTTATCAATGCTAATTGAATTAGGAATGAAAAGAACCTTCTAGAAGAATCTAGAAGACTAAAACCATTCCTAATTTCATTAGGAATGATAAATCTATATTAGGCCCTCCCCTAGATCATTGGGCCGCATATAAGGCTCAAACCGGACCCAATTCAGTAATTTGGCCATAACTTCCTCAATATTCATCGGAATTGGGCTTATAATATATCGTTGGAAAGGTCTTTTCAAGCCCTATCCAACTACACTACTATTGGACCCATATCATGGACCATCCAAAATGGATTGGATGTTTTCTTAAAATAGGTTTTCAAAAACAGATAGAAGAGAAAAGAAATTAAAACTTTCCGCAACATTGGACTTTCCACACTTTCACTTCATTCGATTATGATTCGACGCAAAAGGTACTCATCACTGGGTTTGGTTTTGGGGAGACACAAATGGGTGTCTACAATAATTAGAAAACTGCTCTGTATTTTAATATGTTTTTTAATTTTTATTTTATTTTATTTATTTATCTATTTTAAATGATACTACCAAAAATCATTGTCCTAAATGCTCCCTCAAAAAAAATTCGACTATAAAGTATATATTAATGTACCTCCATTACACTTATGTACTTCTTTGGCTTTATTAATTGTTTTTGTAACCCCCTTTGTAACTCGTGATCTAAGTTTCGTTAAACTCTATCACAATTAATTCTAATCTAAGGTATGTTGACTTAATTCATAATGAATTCCGAGTTTGATAGTTTAATTCTAATCTAAGGTACCTCCGCTACACTTTTGTACTCTTGTAGCATTATTACTTTTACTTGTTTATGTAACCCCCTTTGTAACTCCCTTATAAAGGTGAATTTTGATATCACTATATAGTTACAATTCTAAATCTGCAATGTATAAGTTGTATGGAAAACAGAATAGATGATAAGTTGTAACTCTTCTCATTAAGGTGACGTACGTTAAAGTTTCTTAATGAAATTTTAAAATAAAGATATTTTAGTCAAACTCATTCATAAAGTGTTAATTAAAAAGCCTTATTACTATATATTCAATTTCAAATGATCATGTCTTTATGTTAAGTGATTAAATTAAGGGTCTAAGGTAAAACCTTATTACCGTATATTCTATCTCATGTATTTATGTTAAGCGATTAAACCAGTGTTGCAAAATCGATTGCTTTGATGGATCGATCAAACTATTTAAATCCAACCATTCTTACAAAATCAACTACTTTGATCGATCATAATAAGGAAATTCATTCATTGTTTCAAAACCGATTGAATTGATTGATGGAACAAAATAAGGAAATTCATTCTTTGTTACAACCATTCTTACAAAGTCGTCTACTTTGATCGATTGATCGTAATAAGGAAATTCAATCATTGTTTCAAAACCGATTGTATTGACTGATGGAACAAAATGAGGAAATTCATTCTTTGTTACAAACTCGACTAATATGATTAATAGAGCAAACGAAAGAAATTCTACCAGTCTTACAAAATCGAGTGCTTTGATTGATCGATCAAACTACTTTAATCCAACCCTTCTTACAAAATCGACTACTTTGATCGATCGATCAAAATAAGGAAATTCGTTCATTATTTCAAAACCGATTGAATTGATTGATAGAACAAAATGAGGAAATTCATTCTTTGTTTCAAACTTGACTAATATGATTGATCGAGCAAACGAAGGAAATTCTACCAGTCTTGCAAAATCGAGTGCTTTGATTGATCGATCAAACTATTTAAATCCAATCATTCTTACAAAATCGACAACTTTGATCGATCGATCAAAATAAGGAAATTTATTCATTGTTTTAAAACCGATTGAACTGATTGATGGAACAAAATGAGGAAATTCATTCTTTGTTTCAAACTTGACTAATATGATTGATCGAGCAAACAAAGGAAATTCTACCAGTCTTGCAAAATCGAGTGCTTTGATTGATCGATCAAACTATTTAAATCCAACCATTCTTACAAAATCGACTACTTTTATCGATCGATCAAAATAAGGAAATTCATTCATTGTTTCAAAACCGATTGAATTGATTGATGGAACAAAACAAGGAAATTCATTATTTGTTTCAAACTCGACTAATATGATTGATCGAGCAAACGAAGGAAATTCTACCAGCGTTGCAAAATCGATTGCTTTGATTGATCGATTAAACTATTTAAATCCAACCATTGTTACAAAATCGACTACTTTGATCGATCGATCATAATAAGGAAATTCATTCATTGTTTCAAAACCGATTGAATTGATTGATGGAACAAAATGAGGAAATTCATTCTTTGTTTCAGACTCGACTAATATGATTGATCAAGCAAACGAAGGAAATTCTACTAGTCTTTCAAAATCGAGTGCTTTGATTGATCGATCAAACTATTTAAATCCAACCATTCCTACAAAATTGACTACTTTGATTGATCGATGTCGACTACTATGATTGATCGATCCAAATAAGGGAATTCATTCATTGGAATTGCTATCGAACTAAATTATGGAAATCATGCATTATTCATTTTTCAATTCAATAGTTATTAGAAAAACTTATTATTAAATTAGTACCAATGCGTTGATGTTTTAATTCAGTAATTATTAACAAAATGATTTTGATGATTTATCGAACAATTATAATTATAATTTTTAAATCATAATTATGATTAATATTTTACAACTTATACGACTTTGCATTTGGATGTGGTCATTTGAATTAATTTATATTAATTTTCCCTAAAGTATTTTGCTAAAATATCGAATTGAATATGGATTGTGTCATTGAATTGAATATGGATTGGTTCTAAAATTAAAATTTCATTTCCTTCCCAAAAGTGGCCACATGTCACATTTCCATTGGGCTTTATAATTATTAAAGGTGCTTTATAACTATAAAAGTTTATCTTTCCCTTCTTACATTTTTTCCACATTTCAAAGCCACTCATTAATTATGCCTCCTATATTAAGCTTCACCCCTTTAGGCAGCCCTGTTCTACTGTACTACACCACCCCACAAGGTGGTTTGAACGCTGAGTTTGACATGAATGAGATGGTTTACTATACCCAAACCAACGTCAAAACTAGCCCTATTGAAATTTCCTTTCTCTAAAAGGCAGTGTTTGACCTTTCAATCTGTTTCGATAATGAACCTTCAAACTTGAAAATGGATCCTAGAGCTGGTGGTCCACTACGACCAGCCCACCTCCCGTCCATTAACGATTGGCTGGGAATGGACGAGAAGTTTAAGATCTTGCTCGACTGGTACTTCATCACCGCACTAGAGAAGGATACACAAATCCTATTGCCGTCATTCTTGATGCATTTAATAGACCCTGAGCCTGGAATTAATTTTGCGTCCCCCCCATTTATTATGCATGATGATGATTTGCGTCTCCAAATGGCTTCCTTTTGTGACGCTTTCCAAGTGGTTAACCTCCCCTCTGCACCACGCTTTCTTCATCTGTATGTCATTGAGTCTCTCCCTCTTGAAGTGCCAAGTTATACTTGTGAAGTCATTCAACCTATACGGTGCACTCGAAACGATAAGCACATGCTCCCAATGCGTCCTGCAACTAAGCTTGTTTGCTGGAATGTGCGAGGGGTGGGTCGACCTTCCTTTGTTCAAAATTTCAACTTCATGTTCCAAATGCATCATCTTGATGTTGTCATTCTGTTAGAAATTAGAAACAGCGTTGGTAATCAGGTTGAATCGATTGCAAGGCTTGGTGGTAATTTCAGCTACGCACACTCTGTTCTTAATTCATTTGAAGGAGGGGCAGCGCTGTTATGGCGATCTGAAGTGGTTCAGGCGCAGACCCACTACCAAGGTCCGGGGTCGCTTTGCATCTTAGAAGCCTTTGTTCAGGTGTTGGGTCTAGTTGTGTGAATTAATTATCGTAATTTTTTGTTAACTTAGTCAATTATTAAATAACCTATGTTTTGTTGCAGGGCTATCCGGGCTATCCCCCAGCAGCGAGGTGAATGCACAAGAATGGTTGCTAATGGCGTGGAATGACTAGAGTACTTTTGGTTGATTTTGTTGTTTTTGGTTGTATTTTGATGAAGCCATTGGTGGTTGTATTAAGCTAAGCTCGGATCCATGTTATCCTGTTTTAGGAACTTTGTTTAGGTGTTGTTTTTATTAATTAATTAGAACTTGGTATCAAGAACTGCTAGTCCTATTTTGTAATTTAGGGGCCTATTTCGTATTGCTATCATACTATTTTGCCCCATTTATTAATTAACAATGCTTTTGTGTAATTTTGTATGTTTAACATTAATTATTAGTTAGTAATATACTGTACTTGTGGTTGATAGTTGAAGTAGTTAAGTCATTAAAATATTTAGCTAAATATTAAAATAATTAGCTAATATAGCAGGTGATTA
This sequence comes from Chenopodium quinoa, assembly GCF_001683475.1. Lineage (NCBI taxonomy): Eukaryota > Viridiplantae > Streptophyta > Magnoliopsida > Caryophyllales > Amaranthaceae > Chenopodium > Chenopodium quinoa. Next base: position 2,095,358 of record NW_018744113.1, on the reverse strand, counting down.
AAATAATTAGTTAAATATTAGTTTAAATAACTATAATCTGTATGATTTTAAAATTCCAAGTTTAATTAAATCTTTATTTAGTTAAATTAGTAAGACTATATTGACTAAATTGACCAAGAACAATGTAAATAAAATATGAAATGTTTTTGTAAAAAACAATTTTACCAAAATCTAACAATGTAGTTGAGATACAGTTACAATTTACAACGGTTGAGCATTAGACTTACATTACAACTTAGTTTAGACTAGGATTTTTTTATTAGTTTAGACTAGAATTGTTTTATTAGTTTAGACTAGAATTGTTTTATTAGATGGCTATTGGATGCGTATTGGGTGCCTATAATTTTATAAAACACAATAATTGTACGCAAGATTCTTTTATTGACGGGTCTCGTCGTGACTTGCTTTTCTATCCTATAAAAGGAAGATGGACAAATCTCATAACTCAAGCATAAGGGTTTTAGCAGCAAATTACCAAAGACTAAAATTCTGTAAAATTTTATAACGGTGTTAGAAATAATTTTGATATGGTATTGTTTTCAATGCTTAATCTCATGTCAATTTCGTCCGTATGGTTTGGTAGGTTTCACATCTTAAAAATATGAACAATTCATTTTAAGTTTTTTGCAGGCGACATGGAATTACCCGTATTTTGATGTGGAGGTGAACGAAAGAAGGTTTGTTTGCGTGGTAAGTTTTTATAATATCTTTGTTAAACTTGGTTTTTTTTTTTTAATCATGGTTTTTTGGACACCAAATTGTAGTGTATTCCGAGTACTTTAGTTGAAGGAGTTGAAGGTGTGAATGGAAATCTTGAAGTATTTAGGGGATATGGTAACGCGTCGTGGAACGTACTCCTCCTTATCGTGGATTTAGGATCCAAGTGGAAATATTCTTTGGAAGACGGTTGGGAAAATTTTGTGACCGAAAATGACATAAGACTTGGTGATGTCTTAAAAATTTATTTATGTCATAAAACATGTGTTCGTGTAAGGGTGTTTAGAGCCGATCTAGAGGTTGTGGATCCTATTGACATAGCCCCAAATGATATCCCAAACGTTGTAGAAGAAGAAAGACCGTGGTTTTTGTCAACTTTTACGAGGTCTTACATGCATCTAGGCGTAATGGTAAAAGGATAATTCTAACTGTAATGTATTTTATTTGTCTTAAAGGGCCTCATATCAGTGTAAATGTGCCTAACTTGTTTTTTTGTTTTTAAATTATTCTGAAGAGTGTTCCAATTGAATTCACCCGGGAGCACTTCATCGATTTTCCTGAGGACACCGCAACTTTATTATGATTTGGAGATAACGAGTGGGATGCGAATTTGCAAATAGAACTTGATGGTTGGAATAAAATCATTACATGTTTCATTAACAAGAGGATTACGGATCTGATTCAACAAAAAAATATCCGGGCTAAGCAAGAATTTGTTGTAGAATTTTACATGTATTACCATTAGGATTAAGTTCATATACTAGTCTCAACCGTGTCTTTTGTAAAAAGTTGTTAAAGCCATGCTACTTCAATTAAACTATTTGTTGTTGGACATTGTTAAGAGCCATTGTACTTGAACTTCTTAGTGTTTTGTTAATAAATTTAATATTAATTATTGTTATATTTTGCTCTTTTTGCATTATAACTTTGTAAGAGTTGCATTGTCCAATCCATGTAAGAGTTCTGAGTTGTCCAATCACACCTATCATCTTTACAACTCAAGTGCACACCTTGTAAGAGTGTGAGTTGTCCTATCAGTACTTACTTACAACCCTTTCCAATCCTTGCCAATTCTAGTCTACACCTAGGTTTTTTAGTCTTCAACACCAAATACCATCAACACCTAACACCATTCAACTTTTTCCAATTTTTCCAAAACCCTATTTTTTTTTTAAAATTAAAAAAGATCACATTTGAATAAAAAAAGTCTCACATTTAAATATCACATTAAATAGAAAATTATTTTTGATTTTTATTAGGGCTGTCAAAAACCGACCAAAAAGGAACCGAACCGCTAAGAACCTGTTATTTTAAAATCGGAAGGAAAAATTGCTCCCATTAATTTGAACTTTGCCTCATTCGCCGAAATTAATCCCAACTTTCGTTTATTATTTATCACTTCCAACTTTAGGGGGCATTAATTTTTGTTAGACCCAAATGACTTGCAACCGGTTAATCAGGTAAACATTTGTGAATTAATTTTTTTTGCACACGTGTCAATATGTAATTGGATGAAAAATAAATAAAGAAATTAAAAAAAAATTAAAAAAAAAACAAAATTAAAAAAAAACCCCAACAACCATCCCCTTCCACCAGACCACCACCGCCACCTCCCCTTACATTCTCTCAGCCACAACCACTAGTGAACCCAGCCACCTTAACAACACCATAAGAAGCGTCGTGCATCCCTGGCCCACATCAACGCCGGACGCACCCCCTCCTTGGCCCACATCGACGCCAGATGCCATCTTCTCAGCAACAACACACCACCAAATAAGAACATCAACCACCACCATCACCTCTCATCTCCGATCTTCATTAACCTCAATTAATCACCTTCACACCCACAACTCACCTGCTGCACTCGCCCAACACCACCACCGAACCGCACACAATCACACACCACCTCTTCCAATTCGCCCAATACCACCACCAAACCACACACACTCACACACCACCTCTTCTAACTTGCCCAACACCACCTTTGCCAACTCGCCCAGCACCACCTCTGCCCCGAATCACCAATTTGGCGCATAAGCAGCAACAATTAGCAATTTATGCTCCAATTCATATTAAAGGGGTTGAAATTCGGTGGAGAAGGGGGCAAATTCGGCGGGGGATGGGGAAGATAAGGTGGGTTATCAGGGAGGGGGAGTGGTGGGCGCCGTTTTCCGGCAGCGGGGGAGGGGATTTCAGGGGTGGGGGCAAATTTCCGGCGGGGTAAGGGTGATGATGGAGTGTTTTACGGGATAGGGCTGGGGGGCTGGGTTGGGTTTGGTTTTTTTTTTTAATTTTTTTTTTAAAAAAATTTGGAATTATCACGTGTTGACACGTGTTTAGTAACCTACTTTATCAGGTTGGATGACATGTAGGGTGAAATAGAAATTAATACCCCCTAAAGTTGGGAGTGATAGATAATAAACGAAAGTTGGGATTCATTTCGGCGGATGAGGCAAAGTTCAGATTAATGGGAGCAATTTTTCCAAATCGAAATTCGACCCGACCCGATTTTTTAAAACCTGAAACTGAACCAATTCGAATGTTTGAGAACTGTTAATGAAATGTCCCGATATCAAGCTGAACTGATACAACCTGAAACCGAGAATAACCCAAACCATGTAACTTTGAACCCGATAGCAACCCGACCCATTGTAAACCAAAACCGTTTAAACCTGACAAAAACCCGATAAACCCAAATCGTTTACAACTTGTAACTGGTAGGATTGAACCGTTTATAACCCGTAATAATTTATGATAAAACCTATTACAACCCGTAACCGATTATAACCGAACCGTTATGACCTTAGAATTTTTTTTTCCTTTTTTTTTGGTACATTTTATCAGTAGTATAACAAAAGGGTTTAATTTGAATTATAAAGTATTTATATTGAAAAGGTTTGGAATTTTAATGTCATTGAAACTCTTATACTACAATATTATCGTTATAATGGCTTATGGAACAATATATTGTATTAAAAAAAAATCAGAAATCTAAATCAAAAGCTAACTCTAGATTTGTTATTATTATTTGATCCTTAAAATCAATATACAAAAAAGGGACATAAAGTTAAATAACTAATTAATACTCCGTATGATATACTGGAATAACTAATTTAAAAATATTGAGGATATACTAGACGATATATGTTAATGAAACCCTTTTAAAACTGGCAAAACTAGTTGTCAAACCGACTAAGGTCAACTCGAACCGATTACAGCCCGAACCGATTACAACCCGACCCGATTAGGACCCGGTATGTGTTGACCCAAAACCCACTTTAAACTGACAAACCCTGTTTTTAAACCAACCGAATTTAACCCGAATCGTTTATGACCCGAACCAATTATAACCCAACCCGATTAAAATCCGACAAAAAAAAAACTGTAATAATAATAAACCCAACCGATCCGACCCAAAATTATTTAAAACCGACCCGAACTGACCCGTTAATAATTGGGTGAAACAAGTGATCTCTAAAATATACCCGAACAATGGGTTGAAACTTGTGATTTTTAACACGACCTGAACCCGACCTGATGTTAATCGAAAACCGATTGGATTTAATACTTTAATATCCCATTGTAACCGTCAACCGATTTAATCAGACTCGAAAACCTGAACTAGTACCCAATTAAAACTTGTACTCGATTCATGGAAGGTTTAATAAAATTTTTTATATATTTTATTCAGCTTATATATGGTTATTATTCTGTAAACCATTAATCCGATTTAATAAAATCTTTTGTTCAGCTTATATACCTCTTGGTCTCTATTACTCGTATATAGGTTTAATAAAATCTTGATGATGCTTGATCAAATAGTTCAATTTGACCACATTGATATTTATTAGAATTGAACTTAAACCAAAACCCGAATGTACCATGTTATTAACCCATTCAAACCCGACTCAACATAATCCGAACATGAAATTGAACCCGATCTGAATTTGACTTGAATTAAACCCGACCTATATTCGAAAAGATGAATGACTCACTATAACTTGAAATGAAATTGACCCGACCCGATCTTGAACCTGTTCTAAAGCTAGATTGACCCGACATAACCTGATCTTGTTTAGACCCGACATTTGATTTGACCTGACCTGAACCCGACTTGAATACCCGAAATGACAGCTCTATATTCGCCAATGGGGTGTGATGATTACGAATTTTATTGTATTTTATATTTTTATGTAATATTTTTTTTAATGACTGATTTATCTGATGAAGTTGTGTTGGTTTTAGAAAAAGGTTGTGTGTTGGTTTTAGAAAAAGGTTGCATTGTGTTGTCAAATCGACACTTTTTATGTTTTTAAATCACAACTTTTATTACAGACAAGTACAATATCTAGTCTAAACCCTTTCGTTGAAGTCTAATAGATAATCATTCCTAGTCTATCAAGTTTGAGTGTTTTTTTTTTAATTTATTTATTTAAATTTTAAAAACTTTATTAAATTTAGAATAATACAAATAAAATAAAATTACGTAAAAAGTTGATTGCAAGTTACCAAGACAAGTGCCACTTACTTTATTTTATTAATTGGAGCTCACATTTTTATCAAAATGTTATTTGCATTGTGTGGTCAAATCAATATTAAGTTATTGAGATTTGTAATTCTAAATAAAACTTTTTTAATTGACCAATTTGTACTCTGAAGTCCTTTTTTTTTTTTTTTTTTTTTTTTTTTTTTTTTTTTGTGAATTGGAATTGTACTGTACATCACTACTTTTTACATTGAGAAGTACAATTTGTAATGTATACACCTTTTTTCTTTTTAGAAGTTTATAGTCTAAAGTCTTTTTTTTTTGAAACCTAGTCTAAAGTCTTTTGTTCTTGCAATCTTAGACTCTTATTGTACTACTTTTAAGCGTACTATTAATAAAACAACAAAAGTAGATTGGAAAGGTGCAAAGCTAAGAGCATTGTGTCTAATCAAGAAAGTTTTGATAGTAGTACATCATCCCTGTACATATGTTGTACTATTATGTTATTAATATTTTTTAAATCAACACTTTAAGTTATTGAAAATTAGAATTCTAGTATAAATGAAGTGCATTATCTACTGTTAAGTCCTTTTATGAAGTGTTATTGATGAGTGACATTTATGTCACTCTTATGGGAGTAGTTTTAGAGTCATTTTCGTGTTTATTTTATCTTATTTTCCCTTATTTTCCTTTTATTCTTTTGTTTTCTCTTTAATAAAGTTTCTAGTTTATTTTGGTAATTTTGGAGCATTTTAGTTTATTTTCTTTATTTTATTAATTTTAGTTTATTTTTGTATTTTATTTTACTTTATTTGCTTGTATAGTTTTTGTTTTATTTTTATTAGTTTAGTTTTATGTCTCTTATTTTCTATTTCATTTTATTTATTTCTATTTTATTTATTTTATTTTATTTGTCTTGGTTTTGTTTTATTTCGTCCTTTATTTATTTTCATTTTATTTTATTCTTTTTCTTTGTCCCAATCCTTTCTCGGTTTTGTGTATAGGTGTTCGGGTTTCGTGTCAAGTGAGTTCGGGTTTCAATTTGAGTCAAATGCCACCTTTCCCCTTTCACCACCGCACAATAACACCAATTCAACCACCAGCCAACAACCACTGCTGCCCCCTTCACAACATAAACCAGCAGCCAACCAACCACCTTCACGCACAGCCTCACCAGCCTCTCACCAGCCATGCCACCTTCAACACCCCGCAATTGCAACCACCAACACCCCAATTATCCCCTGCTCACTCACACTCACACGCACCAACAACCACCAACCCACCAATTTCATCCATCTCACACCAATGCGAAACCCAACAACCACCAACAACAGCAACCGCAGCACTTTCCACCACCAATCCGCGCAGCCACTCCCTAGCCAGCAACCACCTCCAATCAACAACAAACACCACCGCAGCCACTCAATTTCAGCCACCAATTAACCTCCTCCTTCCACTCACACCACCTGACCACCTAGAACCTCCCCTGTTCCACCGTCCAACCAACTCCCCTGGCAGCAACCTACCACCAAAATCAACACATCAGCCCCTCACCAACACCCCGTAACAGCCACCATCACAATCCCCTGCTCCTTCGCCACCACAATCAACCACAGCAGCCACCAATCACCCCCGTAACAATCACCAACTCACCTGCGAACAGCCGCACCACCATTCTCACGCACCTAAACCAGCAATCAGCCGCACCTGCACCACCGTCAACAACCAGCAACAATTAAGCAACCAATCGACCCAAAAATCAGAGCAAATCACAAATTGATTGGGTTCGAGCAAACCGTTGAGGGTTCGGTCGAAGTACGAGTCAGACTTTAAAAGTTCTGTAAATTGAAGAGGTGTGGTCGAACACACCCATGGTTCGACCGAACCACTTCACGAGCCTCGCACATGATATTTAATGAGGATCGAACGATTGAAGCTTGGTGATGGCCGTTGATCTTTGATTTGTGATGATCATGCGCGGTGATGATGGATTTTGATGAATGGTGAAGATGATAATTGAAACAGCCAATTTCGAAGAAGAGAGGAAAGTGGGGCTGATTGTTTTTGGTGGGGATTTGTGGGTTTAATTTATTTCTTTACTAGATGTAAGCTCGTGCGATGCACGGTTTTAAAATATTTCATTTTGTATATTTTTTTGTAATTTCTTAATATTTTTTTTGTTTTTATTTTCTATTCTATTATTTTAACATTAATTTAAGGTAAAATATTTTGTTAAGTTTTAAATTATTCTTATTCAAATTTAACGTATATAGAACTTGAATTTATAAATTGAAATAAATATTATCTCATTCATCGGATATGTTTAGGGTAATTTTACCCTGCCACGTGGCCCAATCAGAAGGTGACACGTGTCATCCCCAGATTGGTCTAAAATGGACCAATCCCTGCTCGACACGTGTCATTGCCGAAATCAAGGGAAAAGGCGGCCTTCAGGCCCAAATCCCGAGAATGCCGCCAAACGGCGTAGCCCACCAATGATTAGGGTTCAGTAACCTAATCAGGGGCACAATTCCCAAAGACCCTATAAATAGGGAGATGTCCCTCATTTTGAGGGCACGTTTTGATCATTTATTACACATTTACTCTTTGATAGAGACATCATGAGCTTGGAATCCGAGCAGATCCCTTCCTAAATTTCCGTACCTTTTTTCTCCCTTCAAGTTTCTAACTTGTGCGTTGGAGGCGGAGCACCACCCAACTGGTGTCTCCGTTTGTTTTGCAGGTACAGCTCACCCCGGATCAGTCTTCGAGTTGTAACTCTCCCGAGGGACAAAAACACCCAAAACATTTGGCGCCGTCTTTGGGGAGAGTACCTCAAAGATGGTTCAAGAGTCTGTACCACCCCCTAACCGTCTGGGTGAAGACCCAGAAGTTTTTACAGACCATGAGGAGGATGAAGATCCTCAGGTCGAAGCTTTTACAGCCGAAGACGGCTCTCTCAGAACTAAACGCATCCGGCCTAGAGACACTCTGGAGCGGGGTGCCTCCCAGGCTGGTCCGAGCAGACCCCTTGGGCAGCCGGAAGGGGCGACCCAAACGGCAGCTGGATCAACCCCTGTCACCCGAGACGAACTCATGAGGTTCATGACGAGTTTCAAGGGTGAAATTACAGAGCTGATCACCAAAAGCAGGGCTGGCCCAAGTAAAGGTCAGTCGGCGAAGAAGACTCCTCCAGAGAAGGGGAAGTCAGTCAGAAACCGGCAGCCCACTCCCCATCCAAAGGAGAAGGCAGCCGAGACCATTGATTGGTCAAAAATTCTCCTTCCTAGGGGGAACACCAATAACACTCGCCGGCCTCAGCAGCCGGTGAGAAGTAAAAAATCAACTCTTGATGCCCGGGAGATTATTAACCGGAAGAGAAACCAATCGCTGTCTGAGTCGGCTTCAACGTCGAACTTTCCAGACAGCTTCAACAACATCTCTGCAGGGAGTGCACCCTCCTTGCATGAGAGCCAGACAGGCGGTAATACCGTCCATTCTGGCCCTCATATGATTGGAGCCGTCCTGTACGTGCCTACTCAGGCTTACGGGCAGTATCCTCCTCACTTCATGCAGCCGGTCTTCTTTGGGGGTCAGGCGGCATATCCAAATGTCCAGCCATTAGCCTGGCAGCTTCGCCTGCTGCGCCTGGGTGAACAACCTTCTGCGTTCACTCGGGAGATAACCGAGGCAACTCAGCCGGCCAAGGTTAAGAATGTGTTGGTTGGTACCTATAATGGTACCACCAATCCGGAAGACCACCTCATGGCTTACACCAACCTCATGTATATGCAGGGGTTGGATGATGCCACTTGGTGTCGATGCTTTCCGGCTACATTGAAGGGCATTGCCCAACAATGGTTTGGCAACCTGCCAGCCGGGTCCATAGACAGCTTCAGGAAGCTTGCCTTCCTGTTTGCTTCCAACTTCTCAATGAACATCCCTGCTAAGAAAACAAGCCTTGATTTGAGCACTGTTAAGCAGGGAGAGAGAGAAGGGTTGCGCTCATATGTCAAGCGGTTCAACCTGATCAGAATTCAGATTCAGGGACTGTCTGATGAGGTAGCTTTTACAGACTTTTTTAAAGGTCTGAGAGACGGGTCGACCTTTAAGTTCGACCTAGTCAGAAAAGGGGCTTTCACCCTACAGGCGGCCCTGAGGGAGGCGGAAAGCTACATTCAAGCTACCGACCTCTGCTCGCCTGGTAGCCAGTCGGACTCCAAGAAGTCTAACAAACAGAAAGACAGCCGGTCAGCTCAGCCGGCTAAAAACAAAGAAGAGAGCAAGAAAAGAAAAGAAGTCTGGGCGGTTACTGATTCTGACCAGCCGTCCCAGAAGAAGAAGAAAGAGTTTAAACCGTACGTCCCCAAGTACGAGTTTAACAAAGATTGCAACTCCATCCTCATGGAGGTAAAGGACCGGCTGTCCATTGAGAAGCCGAATCCTATGAAGAGTTCTGTCCAGTCACGGAACAAAAATAAATTTTGTCTGTTCCATGAGGAGGTCGTCCATGACACCAACGACTGCTTCAGTCTTCAGCGTGCGTTGGACCGTCTGGCTGACAAAGGGCTGTTGAAGTCCTACATTTCTAAGTCCCCAGCCGGGGCAAAAAAGAAAAACAAGGGTCAGTCCTCCAAGACTATCCCCCAGCCTGCTAGTAGCTCGGATACCGATAAGGAGCCGGTCTACACTATAGCAGGTGGGTTCTCATGTGGTGGCCCTACCATCCGGGGCACCAAGAGCCATCTTCGAAAGACGGACAAAGATGATGATGAGCAGGCGTCTGCCAGCTCTTCCTTCCCCGATGTCTTGATCATTGAGAAGGATAGGGGCAGCGTCCGCCGTCCTCATGATGACCCGGTGGTCATTGAATGTAAGGTTGCCAACTAGTTAGTTGGATGGATCCTTATAGACACCGGGCTCATCAGACATCATCAGCCTCCGGTGCCTGCAAAAGATGAAATACAATGTCAACAGCATGCATCCAGTCACCCACCCCTTGGTTGGTTTTGGGGGTGGGATGGTCTACCCAGCCGGAAGGATTGACTTACCCATCCGGCTGGGAGAGAAGGGACAGGGATGACATATTGTCGTTAGATTCTTGGTCGTTGAGGAGTTGACCGCCTATAATATCATTCTTGGCAGGCCAACCCTCAACGTAGCCAAGGCAGTAATCATCCCGTCCCTCATGCTCATCAAGTATGAGAGGGATGACGGCTCTGTTGGTTCCTTGAATGGGGATCAGAAGACGGCCCGAGAGTGCTATCTCTCAACCGTCCGAGATACCGTGGCCCCAGGCGGTCAGGAACCAATAGACCTTGACAACGTCAAGGATGCCGACCCAGCTCCTGCTCCATCAGCAGCCGGAAAGAAAAGAAAGGCTCCTCTACTGGTGGAGGTGAAAAAAGAGAAAAAATAGCAATCACTGACCGGTGAACGGTCAGATGAGCTCCGTCCTCAACCGGTTGGCGAAAGCATTCATCTCGTTCTGGACTACAGCCGTCCAGAACGCACTGTTAAGGTTGGGCCGGTTGCTCATGCTACCTTGGGTGCAAGCTTGCACCTTCTGCTGAAAGAATTCAAAGACGTTTTTTCCTTTGAAGTGGAAGAGATGCCAGGCATCAGCCCGGATCTTGCTATCCAAAAACTCGCCGTGGACCCCAAAAAAAAGCCCATCCGGCAAAAGAAAAGAAACCACGGCAAGGAAAGAAGTCAGGCGGCAGCTGCCGAAGTCAAAAAGCTGCTAGATGCCAGGTTCATTCGGCCTTGTAATTTCCCCGACTGGGTGGCCAATGTGGTCATTGTGAAGAAACCGAATGGGACCTGGCGCATGTGTGTTTATTACATAGACCTCAACAAGGCGTGTCCAAAGGACAGTTATCCGCTTCCAAAGATTGACAGTTTGGTTGATTCTACAGCCGGTCACGCCTTGATGAGCTTTATGCATGCCTACTCTGGCTTCCATCAGATACCCCTGTGGAAGAAAGATCAAGAGAAGACGGCCTTCGTCACTGATCAGGGGTTATTCTGTTATACTGTGATGTCGTTTGGCTTGAAAAATGCGCCTACCACTTTCCAACGGATGATTAGTACGGTCTTCATTAATCAGATTGGGAGGAATGTGGAGGCGTACATTGATGACATGATAGTCAAATCCAAGCTACAGACGGATCACCTTGCTGATCTCCGAGAAACATTCACCACCCTCAGGCGGCATAAGGTTATGTTAAATCCTAAGAAATGCAGCTTTGGTGTTGAGTCTGGGAAGTTTCTCGGATTCCTGATTGATCAAAGGGGGATAGAGGCTAACCCCGAAAAGATACAGGCGGTGATTGACATGAAGTCACCCCGCTCTGTCAAGAAAGTTCAGAGACTCACCGGTTGTCTGGCCGCCCTGGGGAGGTTCCTCAGCCGGTCAGGTGACAAATGCCTCTACTTGTTCCAAGCAATCAGGAAGAAGACCAGATTTGAATAGGGGGATGATGCTGAGGCGGCGTTCCAGAGGTTGAAAGAGCATTTATATTATCTGCCTAGGTTGGTCAGTCCTTTGCCTAGGGAGACGTTGTACATGTATTTATCCGTCTCAGACCATGCCCTCACTCCCGTTCTCCTTCCTGAGCGAGACGGCGTGCAGCTCCCGGTTTACTTCATTAGCCATGTTCTTAAAAATGCTGAACTCCGGTACCCCATGGTTGAAAAATTTGGCCTCACTTTGTATATGGAATTCAAAAAATTGAAGCCTTACTTTTTGGCACATCCGGTGGTGATTTACACGGACCAGCCACTCAAGCGGCCAATGTCTACCTTGGACTCATCCGGGAGAATGTTGAAATGGGTTATTGAAATGCAGAGCCTTAAAATCACTTACAAACCAAGAAAGGCAGTGAAAGGTCAGGCGTTTGCCGACTTCATTGTGGAAATGACTCGTCCGGTGGCTCCGGATAATCTTGATCAGGTTTGGAAAGTGTACGTAGACGGGAGCTCTACAAAGAACGGCTGTGGTGCAGGCGTAATTTATGAGTCTCTTGAAGGAGACAGATTTGAATATGCACTACGCTTCAAGTTTCAGGCCTCTAACAATGAGGCGGAATATGAAGCCCTGCTAGCCGGCATACGCATGTGTAAGGCGACAGGGACCATGAAAATTGACGCCTACTCTGATTCTCAATTGGTTGTTAGCCAGTATGAGGGAAGTTATGAGGCTACCCATCCGGCTATGATTAAATATCTTTAGGCAGTCAAAGAAGAGACCAAGGCACTTGAGGAATTCCGGCTGAATTAGGTGCCTAGGTCGAAAAACAACCAGGCGGATGCATTGTCAAAGCTGGCATCTTCCGCCTCCCATGATACGCCTCGGTCAGTCTTCTGAGAAGTTCTTGAAAAGAGAAGCATCTATGAGGATCCCGTTGGAATTCTGGACCGAAGCTCTACCTGGATGGATGGCATCCGGGCCTATCTCTCAGATGGCACACTTCCTGATTCGCCACAGGAAGCAGCCGTCCTGAAAAAGCGAGCTGCAAGATTCGAGTTGAAAAATGGAGAACTCTTCAAGGCGGGGTTTCTGAAGCCTTTGTTGAAGTGTGTAACCCAGAAAAGGGGAAAGAAGTTCTCGAAGACTTGCACTCGGGATTCTGCGCCTCTCACATAGGCGACAGGTCCCTAGCTGTTAGAGCCAGACGACATTACTTTTGGCCCACTCTTGAGGCGGACGCCAAGGAGTTGGTGAAGAAATGTGACAAGTGCCAAAAATTTGGCAAACTCATTCACCGTCCGGCTACTGATCTGACGGCCATCCACAACCCAATCCCGTTTGCAAAATGGGGCATGGACATTCTAGGTCCTTACACGCCTGCTCCAGGCGGAAAGCGCTATATCTTAGTGGATGTGGATTACTTCACCAAGTGGGTTGAGGCTGAGGCGGTTAAAAACATCAAGACCTCAGACGTAATTTTCTTCATCTGGAAGAACATTATCACCCGGTACAGGGTACCCATGTCTATGGTTTTTGATAATGGTCCTCAGCTAAAAACTTGGTTGGGAGATCAGGGGATCTCAAGCTATTTCGCATCTGGTGGCCGGCCCCAAGCAAACGACCAAGTTGAAGCTTTCAACAAACTCATCTCAGACGACAATAAAAAGAAAATAGAACGAGCCGGTGGCTTATGGGCCGAAGAATTAATCCATGTCCTGTGGGCCATCCGGACAACAGCGAAAGGAGCAACCAGTGAAACCCCATTTCTCATGGTTTACGGTGCTGAAGCCGTCTTGCCAATCGTACATTACGAGCCGACTCTCAGAGTCATGCTGTATGATGAAGAGGCAAACTGGGAAGCAATGCGCCTGACATTGGATTCACTCCCAGAACGCAGGGGAAATGCCGCCTTGCGTCATGAGATTTACCGTCTGAGAATGACGAGAGCCTACAACAAAAAAGTACACAAGCGTCCCTTGAAAGTTGACGACTTAGTGTTACGAAAAATGGAGGCAACCGGTAGGGCCAATGAGCTGGGAAAGCTAACCCCAAATTGGGAAGGCCCCTACCGGATCTATGAAGAAGTAAGGGACGGCACCTACCGCCTGGAAACTCCAAACGGCAGGCGCCTGCCTAGAACTTGTTATGTAGACAATCTAAAAAAGTACTACTTCTGAGAATGTAAACTTTTTGTAAACAGTGAGTTAGTTAATGAAGATTCAGACTTTGTTTGCAAAATTATCGTTTGATTATCCATCCGGGTAATATCCAGGCGGATTCCTCATTTACCTAACTAAGTTCGATACTTAGTGAAGGTTTCATTTGTTAGTCCGCCTGGGTAATACTCGGATCTCTTGTTTATTTAAGTTTGATACTTTGTTTATTCAACTGCTTGACTATCCGCCTGGGTAATACTCAGACGGATTCTCCATTTATCTAACTAAGTTTGGTACTTAGTATGATCAAATATTTGTCTGTTCGTCTGGATATTACCCAGACAGAATCGTATTCTTAAAAAACTAAGTTTGATACTTAGTGTAAATTCAGCACTGATTAAGAAACTAAGCACAAAAACGTTTAGTGGCTACACAATCGGTCTCAAACAGGACCAGAGGCTAAAATGGCCGGATGGTTGCTATTTTTATAAAATCGCCTGTCCCAACATGGACAAAGGCGTCCGGCGACACCCCTCCGGGTGCAATCGTTGCAGAAAACAGATTATCTGTCGTATCTATGTATCCATGCAGACGGCAAAAATTGAACGGCCAAATTGGTCAACTCATAGCCGTTTGACTAAAATAACCTGCGAAGAATGAATAAGTTCCTAAATACCGGATGCCCATAGGCATCAGTCGGTAACCGGCTAAAGTTCTCACTTAGGTTATTTATTTTAAAATTGCACCTCACCCTAATTGGGGCAAGAGTTCAATGGCTATGAAATCTCTACCAAGACGGGCATAAGCCGTCTGTGTAGTGGCCGAAACGCCTGTTGGTGTACGGATGTGCACATGGTTTGGGGCAATCACTACTGTGATTGATTGACTTACAAACATATCATGCTCTTTGCAGCATCAGACGTTTTCAAGTCAATCAACCAGCTCCAATTGAAACCAATCACACAGCCGTCCAGGGGCAAGGACAACCGGACTACTGATTAGTTAGGCAAGAAATCGCCGCATGCTTTTGATAAGTTAGGCAAAAATTAAAATTTGTAAAAAACAAAAATTCAAATGCAAAATGATCAAAACCGACTTAGTCGGTGCAATTCATAAAAGTCCATCCAACCAAACGGTTGTAATGGATCAAATGTTAACCGGACCCCGTCCGGGAGAAAGAAATTGTTAATTAACCCGGCTCCATAGCCGGTAAAAACAAAAATACTCGGCACGCAGGCCGGAAAAAGCAAGTTTTGGCATACAGCCGCTGATTAAAAATTAAAAAAGCAAAGACTGGCATACTGCCGCTGAGGGGTCACTTCTGGCCTGCAGACGAAGCCTCCTGGTTCTCCCCCTTCTCCTCATCATCTGAGGGAATTTGATGCGCTTCGTCGGGACCAGGAAGCTCAGGCGCGGTTGGCTCATTGTTGCTGAGCCAGGCTTCAAAGGAGGCAGGCTCTGGCTCACCTTGCTCTCTCAAGTACACCACGTACTCGGCATAGCTGTGTGCCATTGCCCAGATGCTATAATCAGCGTCTGGGTACAAGGCAGCCCAAGCAATTTTCATACGGGCGTCGTTGTCAGCATCACTCTCAGCAACAAGGCGGTTTTGCTCCGCCTCCAGGGTTGCTGCAAAGTTTTTCTAAGCTTCAGCAGCATCCTTCTCCAGCCTCTCAACCTTGGATTTCAGTTTGCCAAGGTCCGCCTGGGTCTTCTTAAGCGCCTCTTCAGCCTGTTTGGCGCTCTCGTCTGCTTTCTTCTGAGCCTCCTCCGCTCCCTTCTTGGCCGTCTCAGCATCCGTTACCCGCTGGTCGGCCGCCTTCAGATCTAGCTCCAGCTGCTGGATTTTAGACGCCTGTGTCATAATTATTGCTTTAGTTTCAAGTTCATTTACGATAGTTGAGTGTAAAGCAATATTATCAGCGTCTATGGCGGACTTCTTGGCCCTTTTTACCTCTTTCCGTTTGCGGGAATAAGGACGTTTGAGCCCGTCCACCCGCAGCATGGCCTGCAAAAAGCAGGCGGTATAAGAATTACAGGCGGGATAATTACTTGGAAAAAATAACATTGAATTGACAAGTTTCTTACCTCAGCTAGAAGGATAGAATGCGTTCAAGATTGAACGTCTCTATCCCAGGGATATTGTCCTTATCCCTCTTCCGGACGGCATCCAGCATGGCCTTGGCGTGCTTTTGGACGTCTGGCCAGCGGGGAGATTGATCTGCACCACAATCAATACGTGATGAGTGCGAAACTAAGGCAACACCTATCTGTTGCCGACCGTCTGGGGATGACGTCTGTTGGGAGTGGGATTTCACCCTTAAAGGCCACCCCAGCTTAAGCGGGAATTCAAAAGGGTTCTTACCTTCAGAGCCGGTTAAGCGGGAAACGCTTGCAGGTGTGGTGAACCCCGCGACTGGTGAGGGGTTGGTAAGATCAAGGCACAGGCTGCCGCCTACCTTCTCGAGTCGCCTCGCTATCCGCATCGTCTTAGCCCCGGATGAGGTGCCAGGAGTTGACGTAGAGGCAGACTTTTTTATTTTATTGATAACGGATGGGGCCTCCTTTCTAGCCCGTTTGAGATTCTTCTCAAACGATTTCCCAACTTTTCCCCCCTGTGAAAATAAACAAGTAAAGGTTAGTATCCGGGCAAGACAGTTTATAAAATAAACTTAAGAAAGGGTCAGGCGCTCAATACCTTGGCCCTGAGCTCGGCCGCAGCTTTCTCTGCAAGATCTTTGCGGATGGTCGCAGAAGACCGCTTGGGAGTTTTCTCCGACTGCAACATGTTTAGCGCTTCTTCTGCAAAAAGAGAAGTTGATCAGAATCATAAATCAATTCCGATAGAAAAATACTACAGACGGTGTGAACCCAAGCGCATACGTTTATTAAACATGTGCCCTAGCCCGCAGGCGGCTAGGAAACATTCATCCCTGAACCAGGCGCTCTTGGGAATCCAATTCTTAGGGACTTTTATTGTTTCCCGGTTGACAGAGTTGCGTCTGTGAGGCCGAAAAAGTCTGCCTCGATTATTTTGTCAAAGTCTTCCTCTGGGATCCGGGGAAGAGCGCACTTCCTGCCCAACAAGTCGGGCTTCTTATTGTACAGACGGAATTCATAATTTTCCCGTCTGGTCGGGGCTGACATCAGGTAGAACCTATGCTTCCAGCCATCGAACTTGGAGACCTTGTCCAAGGTCATCATGTATTGAGGCTGTGTGGTTAGAGTATACCATGCCCTCCAGCCGCCTGGGCTTCTGCTGAGGTAATGCATGCTTGCAAAGGCCTCCCAGCCGAGGTTAAGCCCTTGGAACTCGCAGGCGGCAACATACCCCAGAATGTTGGTCCAGGAGTTGGGGGTAAGTTGCCATACCCCAAGGCCGTAGCCTCTCAAAATTGCCTTCACCGCCTGGTGAAGGGGGAAGCGAAGGCCGGCTTTGAACGCCGCCTCATAACAGCCAAAATAGCTGTTGGCGTTCTCTTGATCATCCCCCCAAGCGACGGTGCCCAGCTCAGGCGGCACCCGGATCTTATACCCGTCTCCAAGCGGGTGCATTTTCTTAAAGTTCTCTAAGTTCTCCCCCATCTGGATTCGGTCCTTGGAGGAGACGTGGATGCTGAAGGGATCGTCCTTCTCACTCCACTTTTTCCTTTCTTCCTCCTCGCTATCCGAAAGAGGGGGCAAGTCATCGCTGCTCTCGGAGGTAGAGGCGGAGCTGTCACTCTCCGTCTCCCCCTTGCTTTGGTCCATGGGGGCAGAGGCGGCCTCGTCGCCGCCTTGGTCACACTCTTCCAAAAAAGAGTCTGCAGGGGTTGAAGGGGCGCGCGGAGGGGATCTCTCCAGAGCCGTCTGGTTTCCCTGACCCCGAGCCGGCACTCCCAGTCCTAGACTTAGCCGACCCTGGTGACCGGCTGGACTCTAACCTAGGCTGTGCTGTGTGTGTTGGTGATGCATCCATTTATTGCAAGAAATATGTACAAGCGGTGCAAAAAGAAAAGAGCTGAGAGAGACAGAGACATTACCTTTTGATTTGGTATCTGAACGTAGACGGGACCGGCTGTATTGCTGAAGAACAAACTTTCTTGCTCGCGTCTTCCTCAAACAAGTGACTTCTGCTCTCTCAGAGTTTTTCTCTCTAGGAAATTTTTGTAAACGTACAAAATTATGAGGGTAAAACGGCTATATATAGAGGGTAAATTTGGGGGCATTTTCGTAATTTACCCGGAAGGTGAACGGTTACTCTGTAACGGTAAAATTACCGCCAGCCGGAGCGTGACATGTGTCACAGATGCCACGTGGCGTGCCACGTCACATCTGTGAGGGGCAAATGTTTAGGGTAATTTTACCCTACCACGTGGCCCAATCAGAAGGTGACACGTGTCATCCCCAGATTGGTCTAAAATGGACCAATCCCTGCTCGACACGTGTCATTCCCGAAATCAAGGGAAAAGGCGGCCTTCAGGCCCAAATCCCGAGAATGTCGCCAAACAGCGCAACCCACCAATGATTAGGGTTCAGTAACCTAATCAGGGGCACAATTCCCAAAGACCCTATAAATAGGGAGATGTCCCTCATTTTGAGGGCACGTTTTGATCATTTATTACACATTTACTCTTTGATAAAGACATCCTGAGCTTGGAATCCGAGCAGATCCCTACCTAAATTTCCGCACCTTTTTTCTCCCTTCAAGTTTCTAACTTGTGCGTCGGAGGCGGAGCACCACCCAACTGGTGTCTCCGTTTGTTTTGCAAGTACAGCTCACCCCGGATCAGTCTTTGTGTTGTAACTCTCCCGAGGGACAAAAACACCCAAAACAGGATAGTTAGATAAAATCATTAAATCAAAATATATTTTTTAATTTCTGATTATTTGTTAAAATAATATAAATCCTAATGTAAAAGATAAAATAAAAGATAATTTTTGTTTTTTTTTTAATAATTTAAATATTAAATTACTATTTTTTGTTTTCAATTCTCAAATTTCATTTGTTAATTTTTTCTTAAAATGGCGACTGAAAATTAAAATTCTAAATTAATATATAAATCTAATTTTTCATTGGTCGAAATATTAGTTTTGTTTATGTGGCGTGCGATGAACGAATTTTTATATAATATATTTTTTAAATATCAAAATATAATTTTTAATTTTTTAAATAATATATATCCTAATATCTAAAGATAATTTTTAGTTTTGTAACAAATAAAAATGATAAATTTAGTGTTCTTAAACAATTAAAATCCTAATAAATTACTATTTGTCGTTTTTACCTACGTGGCAAAAATTTAAAATTTCATTCGTCACTTTTGTTTAGGCGGCGAGTGATTTTTTTAATTCTAAAATAAAATAGAAATCTAATTTTTAATTGGTCGAAAATATATCTTTTCTTATGTGGCGTTCTCAATGCTCTCCAAAAATGCCTACTTTATTTATATATATTAGATTTTCTTTTTATTTTATTTTTATTTTCTTTTTTTTCTTTTCCCTTTTTTCTTATTTCTTTCTTTTATTTTTATATTTTACTTTTCTTATTTTACGTTTCCTTTTTAATTTAATTTGTTTTCTTTTCTTTTTCTATTTTTTCCTAGCTTAGTATTTATACCCATTTTTTTGGGGTAATTAGAGGGATAGAAAATTAAATTACTATCTATTCCACTCTCTAATTAGTTTTAGGAGAGCTTCTCTCTCTAGGTTTAGGTTAGAATTACGGTAGTTTAGAGAGAGAAAGTAAGGGTTTCACCATTGATGAGCTTGGATATTGAAGAAGAAATTTATCATATTTTCTATAGACTTTCATCTTCCATCAATGAGAATCTCTAACTCTCTCTCTCTCCTCTATTTTTTATTTGCTTTATTTTGATTATTATTTTAGTTGTTGGTATTGCTTATTAATCATGTTTACTCTTGATTATTCGTTAATTAATCTTGTTATTAGCATGATTAGTGAGTAATTTCCCCATTAAGGGGATGATTGTGGTGTAGTTGGATCTTGAGAATGTTCTAGGGTTTAGTTTTATTTTATTTGTGATTAAAGTCTTTATATGCTTGATATTCTTTAATCTTCTTGCAAGTGCACATTGTTGGGTGATTAAAGGTGAATCTTTGCTAACAAGGAACGGAAGTTGACTTAATTAAGGTTCATTACTATCGATTGTTATTTAATAGTACCTCCTAGTATATGGTTCTAATGTGGAAACATAGAGGCTATGTTAGGAGAAGCCAATTGACCCCGGAAGGCGGCTAGATTAGACCCTTTACTTCGATATTCATGCTTGTTTAGTTCATAATTAATTCAATTTCTGTGCCTTTGTTTATGTTCAAGTGAATGCTATACCTAAATTATTTCCCTTAATGTTTTATTTCTTGTTTTAGCATATTTAGACTTTAGTTTATTTATCTCTCATTCCGGACTAGCTTAATTGTCGATAACATTTGGTGGTGTTTATCCGTTCTCTGTGGTTCGACCCCTATGCTTGCCTTATACTCGTATTTGGTTTGTTTAGGTTGTATAAATTGTATTTGATATAGGGATAGACAATTGAACGCGTTTATTCCCTCGTCAAATTGGCGCCGTTGCCGGGGAACGGCTACCATTACCGTTATGTTATCTTATTGAGACTAGTCCATTGTATATTTTTTTTCTTTTGATTTGTTTTTGTTCTCTTTGTTTTGTTTTTGTTGTTGAAAAATGGCACATTTTTCTTTTCCTCAATGTGATGATGAGTCTTTTTATGTCTACTTCCATAGACTTGTGGGATTTTTGAACTATAATGGTTGTAATCCTTGTGAAGCTTGTGAGATTTGTTACTATGGCATGAATGAACAAACGAGATTTGAAGTTGAAAGTAGGTTTAATGGCGAATTTCAAGCATTATCGGTTCATAGTGCTTGGAGCTTTTTTGTACGGTTTGCTAAGGAAGTACGCAATAGGGCATGTAATTTTGCTTATTTTGATTCTCAATGTGATAATAGTTTTATTAGTGGCATGCATCCCCATGATTTGTCTTGTGATCCTATTTGTGAACCTAGTACAAGTGATTTCAACTCTCTATCTCCTATTGTTGATGATGAATCTCATTTGCTTGATTATACCCCCTCTCCCCAATATGATGATGCTCACGTTTATAATGTTAATGATCCTCCCTCCTCATCTTCTTGTTCTTACATGGCTTCAAATGATTTCCCTTATGCTTCTAATGAGTCCTTTTATGAGGGTAATTCTATGGAAAATTTGAAGGAAGAGAAGATAATGAAGATAATGGAGATGATGGAGAAGTATAACGAGATGAGGGAAGTTGAGAATAGGGAGACAGAAGCTAGAATGAAGATGCTTGAGAGCCAAATTCTCCAACTAGCCAACTCTCAAGAAGATGCCCTTTCTTCTTCTTCTCTATCCCATATGAGTGAGGATCCCATTAGAGAGCATTCGAGTGATGGTGAAGAAGTTGAAAATGAAAAGAGTGTTGATTTTGAAAATCCTAATCCTTCTTCCCATCTTGATAAGTCTCAAGTGTATGTTTGTGACCCTTCAATTTATGAGTATATAGACTCTTTTGAGGTAATGTCCCACATAATTTTCGAGAGTCATATGAGGAGTTATAGATTATTGGATGATTTCATCGAGAACGCTTCTTGGGACTTAGATGAGTTTGAGATGAATCTACCTCCATTCATGCACGATTTTGGGACCTTGGGTTTTGAGATAGTTGAAGGAAAGGTTGTTTATTGTGGTGAAAAGGAGGATAAGGTTGATTCCCTTGGAGTTTTTGAGCTTGAGGGAGATGTAGAACGTGAGGGCTCTTCATTTGAGGATTCCATGATAGATTTTCATTCCCTCATTAGTGATGTGAGATCTTGTGATGAGGGATTAGCTACCCTTTTTTGCCTTTCTCATACACCTTTTTCCCAAAGGTTTAACCATATCTCCTACGATCCTATGTTCCTCCCTTCTTTTCTCAAAGAACCTCTTAGGGATTCTCTTTCTATTCATGATTCCGAAGCCCCCAACTATTTCATTGTTGATGAGGAAAAGAGTTATAATGCCAACCAAAAAGATTTTTGTGAGGATTTTTTTTTTCTTCTTCTACTTTTTTTTCTTATTATCTTGATTTTTCTTTTTATTCTTTTACTTTTTCTTTTCTCCCTTCTCTCAAGCATAAAGTCTCCTTGTACTTTATGTTTTCTTGTCATATGAGCATCGCGTATGCTCTATTTCTTGATATGTTTGCCGGTGCATATGACAAGCTTTTGCGTTCTTTGTCGGGTTATTTACTAGATTGGTCATGCTTGGACGTTAAGCAAGCCTTTGCGGGAAGTAACCCGTGTTTTATTGCTTTCTTTTTCTTTCTTTTATGCTTATAATTTTGTTTACTCTCTTGTATATGTGTATAGGTACTTGATGCATATACTCATGTGCAAGGATTTTGGATTGAGATCCTTGATAAGAAGCACACCAATGATTGCTTGTATTTGGAAAAGCAACAAAGACGAGGAATTATATGAAATTGTGGACAATGTGCTCAATTGCGGGTTTCAACACCCACCTCACATTTGGTTTACTCTTTCCTTCTTACCTCATCTTGGATTTTCTTTCTTATATGCATTTGGATTGAATGAATTATGACTTGTAGTGTGGATGTGTTTTCTTTCTTCCCCTCCCACCCACCCTTTGTGCCTTTATGTAGAGCATTGAGGACAATGCTCCATTCTATATTGGGGGAGTAGCTATTTGCTAGCTTGGGGGGTTATCTATATCTCTTGGTGGTTTCTTAATCCATAGCCTCATGATTGCTTAATTTATTTCTCTCATACTTGTCAAAGTTTATTATTTAGATTGGTTTTCTATGTTTGGATGGCCATGAGCGTCTTATTAAGTTGACTTTTGGTATATGTAGTTTTGATTGATCATGCTTTCATATTTCACAATTGTATATGCATTCTTGAGTATTGTTGGTTTTGTGAATATTTGTGTGTATAGTGTCTTTCCATGGCATTCAAGGAAAGTTTCAAAATATTTTGTTTTAAACTTGGACATAATTGGGCTTTAGCACCTAGAATACCCTCTTTGCTAGTTGTTAGAGGTTTTCATGCACTTGAATGTCGAGGTTGGTTCACACATATAACATTGCCAAGGTAGTAGAACTTAAGGGCTATGAGACCTTAGCTCACTTGGTTTGTGGTAAGATGGTTGTCGCTCTCTAGCTAGTTGAAGCTTTAAAGGTGATTTTTGCTACTCCACTACCATCATTCTTGTGAGGATGTGTCTATATTGTTCTATCCTTCTACATTTCTTGCATGTGTGGCGTTTGGATCCTTGGCATTGCTAGCTTATATCGAGAATTTGGCTTAATCTACCCAAGATCAAGACCGAACCAACCTAGGGGAAGACGAAGGCAATTAGGATTTTTGTTTTGTTTTATTATTTTCTATTCTTTTATTTTTCTTTTGCATTTGCTCATTTAGTAACCCAATTTGATCCATTTTCCCTTCTTTGGCATAATTAATTACAAACCAATGGACCTTTGCTTTATTTTCACCTTTATTAGTTTTTGTGAAGCATTCTTGGGACTTGATTTGTATTTTTGGTTAATGAAAGTGAGAAAAAGAATGAAAAAGAAGTGAAAAATGTTGAATGGTTTGAGTAAATGAGAAGAAAATAAAGGAAATGAAAGAAAAAGCCGCTCAAAGTTAAAAGAGGCGAGAGCAAAGAATAAAAAGAAATGAAAAAAAAAATTGAGAAAATACAAAAATATTTGTTGTTTGGTTGAAAAAGAATAAGCTTGGGGGAGGAGTTGCTAGAATTTTTGATTTGAAAGTTGGTAGTTTATTGAGTTTGAATTGAGGAATGATCAACCTTGCTTCACTTCTAAGTTTACCACCAATTTCCAAATTTATTTCCACGCCCTTTACCCTAGCCTAAACGTTTCAACCCTTTTAAGACCTTTTAACCTTAGTAAGGTTTAGTTACTACCGGTGGAGGGTAATCAAGCCAAGCCTATTGAGCGAGCTATCAATACCAAGATGTCGGGTAGCCTAAATGTTTTTCATTGCTTATTACTTCCGATTCCTTCGAGGAATCTCGAGATATCACCTTAAAAGTGGAAGCAAAATTAGTGAGGACGCGGAAGTTTGGTTGGAGATAAGGAGGAGTGTAAGTCCCTCTAAGTTCTCTACCCTTTGCATGCTTTATGTGTACACCAATCTTAGCTATTCTCTTGCTTGGCTACCTTTAATGTCTAGAAAGGATTGTATTCTTGTGCATTTAGCCCATTGTTTGTGTTTGGTTTGAAATATCAAAAATCGAGTTTCTTGATTTCACCTTTGCCTTGAATGTTATGTGTTGCCAAGAGTTGTGGGTTAAACCTCTTAGGAAACCCTCACGAGAGCTTACTCGTCCTCTTTGGCAACATAGGGGTTTAAAGGGCTTGATGCATACGCTAAATGCATCCGTGATTCCTACGACAGTGAGTTAGTGTACATTCTTTCTCTTTGTTTCTATTTTGTTTCTTTTGCTTTCAATAGTTCCATCTTGTTCTCTTTTGCCTTAGCTTTGCTCGAGGACGAGCAAAGGTTTAGCTTGGGGGAATTTGATGAGTGACATTTATGTCACTCTTAGGGAGTAGTTTTAGAGTCATTTTCGTGTTTATTTTATCTTATTTTCCCTTATTTTCCTTTTATTCTTTTGTTTTCTCTTTAATAAAGTTTCTAGTTTATTTTGGTAATTTTGGAGCATTTTAGTTTATTTTCTTTATTTTATTAATTTTAGTTTATTTTTGTATTTTATTTTACTTTATTTGCTTGTATAGTTTTTGTTTTATTTTTATTAGTTTAGTTTTATGTCTCTTATTTTCTATTTTATTTATTTTATTTTATTTGTCTTGGTTTTGTTTTATTTCGTCCTTTATTTATTTTCATTTTATTTTATTCTTTTTTCATTGTCCCAATTCTTTCTCGATTTTGTGTGTAGGTGTTCGGGTTTCGTGTCAAGTGAGTTCGGGTTTCAATTTGAGTCAAATGCCACCTTTCCCCTTTCACCACCGCACAACAACACCAATTCAACCACCAGCCAACAACCACTGCTGCCCCCTTCATAACACAAACCAGCAGCCAACCAACCACCTTCACGCACAGCCTCACCAGCCTCTCACCAGCCATGCCACCTTCAACACCCCGCAATTGTAACCACCAACACCCCAATTATCCCCTGCTCACTCACACTCACACGCACCAACAACCACCATCACCCACCAATTTCATCCATCTCACACCAACGCGCAACCCCACAACCACCAACAACAGCAACCGCAACACTTTCCACCACCAATCCGCGCAGCCACTTACCAGCCAGCAACCACCTCCAATCAACAACCAACACCACCGCAGCCACTCAATTTCAGCCACCAATTAACCTCCTCCTTCCACTCACACCACCTGACCACCTAGAACCTCCCCTGTTCCACCGTCCAACCAACTCCCCTGGCAGCAACCTACCACCAAAATCACCACAGCAGCCCCTCACCAACACCCCGTAACAGCCACCATCACAATTCCCTGCTCCTTCGCCACCACAATCAACCACAGCAGCCACCAATCACCCCCGTAACAATCACCAACTCACCTGCGAACAGCCGCACCACCATTCTCACGCACCTAAACCAGCAATCAGCCGCACCTGCACCACCGTCAACAACCAGCAACAATTAAGCAACCAATCGACCCAAAAATCAGAGCAAATCACAAATAGATCGGGTTCGAGCAAACCGTTGAGGGTTCGGTCGAAGTACGAGTCAGAGACTTTCAAAGTTCTGTAAATTGAAGAGGTGTGGTCGAACACACCCATGGTTCGACCGAACCAACCCCGTAGTTCGGCCGCACCAACCCTTGGTTCGACCGAACCACTTCACGAGCCTCGCACATGATATTTAATGAGGATCAAACGATTGAAGCTTGGTGATGGCCGTTGATTTTTGATTTGTGATGATGATGTGCGGTGATGATGGATTTTGATGAATGGGGAAGATGATAATTGAAGCAGCCAATTTCGAAGAAGAGAGGAAAGAGGGGCTGATTGTTTTTGGTGGGGATTTGTGGGTTTAATTTATTTCTTTTTTTCTTTTTTTTTTCTTTTCCCTTTTTTCTTATTTCTTTCTTTTATTTTTATATTTTAGTTTTCTTATTTTACTTTTCCTTTTTAATTTAATTTGTTTTCTTTTATTTTTCTTTTTCTATTTTTTCCTAGCTTAGTATTTATACCCATTTTTTTGGGGTAATTAGAGGGATAGACAATTAAATTACAATCTATTTCACTCTCTAATTAGTTTTAGGAGAGCTTCTCTCTCTAGGTTTAGGTTAGAATTAGGGTAGTTTAGAGAGAGAAAGTAAGGGTTTCACCATTGATGAGCTTGTATATTGAAGAAGAAATTGATCATCTTTTCTATAGACTTTCATCTTCCATCAATGAGAATCTCTAACTCTCTCTCTCCTCTATTTTTTATTTCCTTTATTTTGATTATTATTTTAGTTGTTGGTATTGCTTATTAATCATGTTTATTCTTGATTATTCGTTAATTAATCTTGTTATTAGCATGATTAGTGAGTAATTTCCCCATTAAGGGGATGATTGTGGTGTAGTTGGATCTTGAGCATGTTCTAGGGTGTAGAATTAATTTATTTGTGATTAAAGTCTTTATATGCTTGATATTCTTTAATCTTCTTGCAAGTGCACATTGTTGGGTGATTAAAGGTGAATCTTTGCTAACAAGGAACGGAAGTTGACTTAGTTAAGGTTCATTACTATCGATTGTTATTTAATATTACCTCCTATTATATGGTTCTAATGTGGAAACATAGAGGCTATGTTAGGAGAAGCCAATTGACCCCGGAAGGCGTCTAGATTGGACCCTTTACTTCGATATTCATGCATGTTTAGTTCATAATTAATTCAATTTCTATGCCTTTGTTTATGTTCAAGTGAATGATGTACCTAAATCATTTCCCTTAATGTTTTATTTCTTGTTTTAGCATATTTAGACTTTAGTTTGTTTATCTCCCATTCCGGACTAGCTTAATTGTCGATAACATTTGGTGGTGTTTATCTGTTCTCTGTGGTCCGACCCCTATGCTTGCGTTATACTCGTATTAGGTTTGTTTAGGTTGTATAAATTGTATTTGATTTAGGGATAGACAATTGACGGCACGTTTATTCCCTCGTCAGTTATTAATAATAATTATATGTATGACATATTTTTTTTAAATAATAAAAAATCAAATAATAAATTAGGACGTTATTATAACATAAGATATATGCTAAATTTATATAAGGATGTACACTTTATGGGTAGTATATCTCATATTCAAATTATCAAAAATTCACATGCTCTGTACGGATGTCCAAATAGAAAAGTGGCATTGTGTTGTTAAATCAACCCACCTTTTTAGTACATACTCCCTAGTACATACTCCTTATGCATGTGACTTATTTGCATTGTGTTGCCAAATCAACAAATTAAGTTATTGATAATTGGAATTCTGTTTAAGTCACAACTTTTTTTTCTTTATTTTTTTTATTTTTTTTATTGAGAAGTGCAATATCTAGTCTAAATTCCTTTCATGTAGTCTAACTTATAAGTATGAAATTTGTAATAAAAAATTAAGCTAATATAATTGACCTTTAATTATGTAATTAAAAAAATGTAACATTTAAAAAAGAATTTGGCCATTGACATTAGTATGTACTCGTAATATAAAACCCGGGTTAATAATTACAAATAATAACAGAATACAGGAAGTAATTTTTGTAAAATTTAAAGTCTATAACTTTTTTAATGGAGTGCTAGTTGAAAGTTGGTTAGGTGGAGTTCTAGTCTAAATTCTTGTCTTGTAGTCTAATAGAGAGAGTTTGTCAAACTCTACTACATTTCAGTTTTCATGTCTAAAACTTATAGTATGACATTTTCCTTTAAAAAAAAAATGTATTTACAAGTGTCAACAATCTAGTAGAGTACCTTTAAAAGTGTTACAATATTATCAATCCAGATATTTATATAAATTGAAATTTTTAGCAACACTCCACTCCCAACCAAACCTACTCCCAGTACCTCTTCTAAATTTTTTTCCCAAATCAATGATGAGACCTGGGCGGCGCAGGAAAGTAATTAATGATCTTGCTTCCCCAGCGGTGTTGAACACACCTTTGTGTGGTTGTCACCCACCCAGATTCACTAATGTCCGAGTTTCAAAAACAATTACAAATCCGAGAAGGGCATATTTTTGTTGTTCTGCTTGTGGATATTTCAGTTGGGTCAGTCCTGCTGATGTCATTTATAAAGGTGATGTGAACCTCATTACTGCTGAACAACCTGACCCGACTTGCCCGCAACCACAACGCAACGTTGGAGCAGGCTGTATGAAGTGGGCGTCAGTTATAATCATACTAGCTCTACTGTAGCTTATTAAAGGTTGAAGAATGTGTACTAGGGTGATACAAGGGTGATGTGAAGTAGATTATATATTTGTTATTTTAAAATAAGAGTAAATCTTATTATCTTTTGAGAATTGTACTTTTTTTTGGTTGATGTGACTATAACTAAGTACCCCTTGGGGTAATGAAGTGTTGTGCACGCAGATATAGAAGTGGTTAATATATTATTTTCGATTCAAATGTGATTTACATTTAGTAATTGACATAGATACTAATATTCTCAAAAGGAATTTGGTTATTAATATTGAATCAAATGCAATCGAAATCTAAATAAATATTGATTCATCTTTCACAATGATTAATCAAACGTATACATATAATGTTGTAATTTTAAGTAATGATATAAATATAATTAAATAAACAGACAATATTATTATTTACAAGTAATGTTATTAATATTTTATTTATCTATGGTAAATAAGAATTGGAACATAATACAAACTTTATGAGAAAATGTTGTATTAGTAAAGTTACTACATTTTTGGGTTTATTATGTGTAATAACTAATTATTATATTTATAGGTAATGTTATAAATATTGTAAAAGCGGTTATTATTATATTTATAAGTAATGTTATAACTGTTTATGTTTTTACATGGGGTTAAAACCCTAGCATCCCGGGCTAATTGAGTGGAAGAGCTCGCGAGCAACTCGTACTCGACTCGGTCTCGAATCGGTCAACGCTAGGACTCGAGATGAGATGTTAACGAGAACGAGCTCAACTCGACTCGACAATTGTACTACAAAAACCCCCATCATAAATCCCTAGCACGAGTTGAACAAATCACTCATAATATAATATTAATATAAAATTCGCAAACAAAGTTATTATCTTTAATCAAATTTTACACCTATTTCTGTCATAATTTATATAAAAAAAAAGCAAGGTCAATGTTTAATAATATGTATATATCATAAAAAAAGCAAGGAAAACAATATTAATTGGACAAAAAATAAATAAAGGCATATAATAATAGAAGGACCAAAATTTTAACGAGAAGATCGTGAGCTCCTCGACTCGACTCGAAACTTAAACGAGCACATGTAAAATTTTTTATTGGAGCAGGTTTTATTGGAGCAGGACTTGAGCACATGTAAAAAGTTTTCGAGTTGAGTCGAGCACCCAACAGCTTAGTGATCGACTCGCTCGATAAGCACCCCTATCCCAAGCTGGGTCATGTATAAAATGTGCATGCAATACAAATCAGTTCAGTTCAGTTCATATAAATCAGTTCAATTCAGTTCAGTCATCGTAAAATAATATATTAGTAATTTTATGATGTTATTTTGGGTTTACTTTATAGGTTAATAATCCTAATGGACTCGAAAAATTGTATCGCCACTTTGTACAAATTAAAGAAATAAACAAATTTAGATAAAAACGAATGTAAATACTCATGATACACATAGTTATCACCGATAGGTTATTGAAATTGACTTGTTATGAAAAGTGACAATATTGATACGGTTTGATGTAATATCGCAAATTTAATAGATTCATTTTTGCTTAATTTTTATTATTAAAGATATGTAAAATTAAATTAATTTGAAGTACATGATTAATCCTTTGGTACAATTTGTAGTAAAAACTTTATGATTATTCATACGTTTGTATTCTATATTTTATGGTTATTCTTTTGTTGACAAATAAATAAATGGAAAATTGCTACATATGACCATAACAAAACAAGTGTCAATTGGTAATTTGGTAAGAAGCCAAGGTATGTTGTTTATTTGTTTTGGTATATATAAACAACCTGTCTTCTTCTTCTTCGTTGTCTAGACCTTTTCACTAAAATAAACTAATTATTAAATTTACCACCATGGCACCATCCATGAAACGTTCGGCCCTCAGTTTGCCTTCGATAACTTGCGAAGGTGAGTCTTCAGGAAGCCAGCCGCAAGCCCTCCCTCTTACACTCCCTACGGTTACCTCCTAAGGCCCACCTGCTCTCCCACTTCAAGCACCTCCGAATAGAAAGAGGTCCAGAAGAAGACGACGTCATTGGATACCAATTGTGGCTGGCTTACCTGGTTTACGACCGAGAATTCGCTTCATCAATAGGGAGGAATATATGTGGCTCCCACGAGCCTTCATGATTCCTAGCTTTGCACGATCAGTATCTTGTCGAATTGTTACTACGGGTATTCCTATTGAAGCTGATATGCGGGTCTACAATGGGGATGTTGATACTACCAACTCTGATGATGAACCTGATATCAGGGAACCAATGCTTGATATTGATATGGACCTTCTTGTGCATCCAAATATCGAAGAGGAAGTTCCACGACATTCAATATTGGTGAAGAGCGAAGAACCAGGTGATCTTGGAGTTATGTATGAGATTGCTGAAAATGAAACATTCATGAAAATCTACAGAGACTACTCATCAAAGATTGACGTCACGCCTCATCAAATTAACTTGTTCAAGCTTGGTAACCTTATTCCGCGCCATGCTACACCAGCAGCTACGGGAGTTCAAACTGGGGATGTGTTGTTGGTCCATGGACTGATATTTCTAATTATTTTGTTTTTATTTTAGTACTCCGTATGTGATGTTTAAATTAATTATCCATTTAGGTACATTTTTATTATATTTTGTTTTAATAAATTAAGTCAAACTTGCACTAAGCCAAGGTACATTTTTATTATATCTTGTTTTAATAAATTAAACATATGTTATAGGAGCAGGTGGGCATAGTCAACCTTGATACAAGAATCAAAAAGTTTTGGATTGTAGATATATCAAGGGATCCTATTGAGTAGAGGGTCAGAGGTCGTATCCACACTTCCATGAATAGGGTGTTCTTCGTGTGGGCAAACATGATTGGAGCTGACCCATCAAACATCACACTTATGCATGAGAGGAAGTACTTATAGCCAAGCCAGACCGTGAACGATGCCAGGCTTCGTAACAATGATATGGTGGTGGCTTTCAACAATGCTTACTAAGTTGTTTGGGGAATAAGTCCACCCTTTTTGGAAGTGTTAAGGCAAATGAACCTCGACTACTATGGACTCCATTGACATCCACCTTCTTTTGCTGTATTAAATGGTGGGTAGTATCCTTGTAGGTGTGAAGTTGTTTAGATTCTTTGTAGTCTGATGATGTTAGTACACCCATAAGTAGGTGTTATTATTAGTCAACTTTTGGTTAATTTGGATATTATGACTTGACTTTTGTAATATATTTTGATGGGGTTAATTTAGATGGGATGTTACTCTTATTTTCATAACTTTGCCTTTTGTGATTTTCATTATTATGATTTTGATTTAAATATTTTGAATCTTATTGTTAATATTTTCATTTACATTATTTATAATTGTAACATTAAATTTTTTTCAGCATATTCGTTAATATGGTTAGTTTGAGTTCCGGTAAAGTTCCGGTGAATATGGATTGTTTGATGACATCATATTTTTGTAGCGTATTCGTTATTTAATTGATCTTAAACTAATTTTGGTAGCATATTCGTTATTTAATTGTTCTTAAACTAATTTTGGTAGCATATTCGTTATTTAATTGATCTTAATTTTGGTAGCATATTCATTATTTAAATGACATAATCATTATTTAAATGATCTAATAACACCCTAAATGAATTTTGTTTAAATAACTAGAGTGTAAAAAAAATCTAATAACAAAATTATATTTTAAGTATGAGAAATTGAATTTTATATAGTTCTCGATATAAAATAAAATTAGATTTCAAACACATGATCTTTATATATAATTATGTATTATTGATTGAGAAATATTATAATTATAAATTAGTCAAGAAACAATAATAGTGGAAGTTAGAGGTGGAAGTTGTTTGGATGCCAAATAATTTTATTTTATTTTTTTTAAAAAAAGAGTGCGTGAGAATTAAGAGTTGGGGTTTTAAAGGATTGTGAGGTGTTGGAAAGAAAAAAAAAATCTCTTAACTTAAATATAAGATAAGTGATCTCGTAAGGAATTTAAATAATCATTTCACTACCACAAAAACTAGAATATAAAATGCAAGATATAGAACGGTTAACTTAGATAGACGATCTCTAGGATTATATAGAACGCCTATCTAACTTAACCGTTCTATTTGATTTATTTATTTATTTATATTAAATTGTTAATTTACTATATAGAACGCTTTCTTAGATAACCGTTCTATTTGATTTTAACATAAAAAAAAACCCACTAGCAAAACCCTATTCCCTTTGGGCCGGTTTGAACGCCCATCTTATATTCTCTAATCCTCTACAGCCGTTCATGGCTTCCCCTTTCCTCTCTTCAAAACTTTTCCTTTTTCTCTTTCTCCTCTACTCAGATGTGTTTTAGAGCCTTAATAAAAGCTATCTCCTCTCCTTCACCTTCTCTAATTGCAGAACACCCGTCTCCTCAACAACCTTATTTTGGAGATTCAACAACAATGGCTGCCTAAGTTTCGTGTCAGGCTGTTGGAAGTCTACCTACCTCCTCTGCACTCAATCGTGATTTCTTCAATGTCATTGGTTATCACCGAAAATTTTTGTTTCCCTCGCGATAACCAATGATTTCATTAAGAAATAGGTTAACTTCTCTCTCCGCTCTTTGATTCCATATAAGCATTGATTTTCATTTGAATCTATGATTGTGAAGGTTGTGATTTTAGGAAGGATTTTTATAGTTCATTGTTAACTTATCATGTACTATTATTTTTTTTCTTTTCCTAGACCTATTATTATCTTTTGCTTTTCATTTTTGTTGATTGTTCATCCGATTAATGAGAGATTTTATGAATTAAATTAATGATTTTTTTTTTTGATTAATTTTGAAATGATGTTGAAGATCTTCAATTTTGTGTTTAGTTGTTAATTATTATTGTGATTGTTCATCTGATTGAATATATATTGTTGTTAAACATGCATGTTTTATTTTTATTGTCAATGTCTCGCTCTTATGGACTTATAAATTTTTTTTTATTTATTTCAACAGATTAATCGGATATAAAGGAGAAGAAATTCTTGAACCTCTTCATCGATTCGTTTTCCAGTATAATATTCTTCAATTTTTCACTACTTAAATTGTATCAAAAGTACATGAGATGTAATTAATTAAATACAAAGATAAATAAAGTTTTTTTTTATTTGGTATTTGACTTCATCTTTTACAGTTTCAATTTAAGTTGATGTATTGATTTATGAATCATGATGTAGATTAGTAGATATAGAACCTCCGTAATTCGTGCAAAATTAATAATACGATAATTTAAAAAAAAACAAAGGAACGGTTATCTTAGTCAACCGTTCTCTTTTGTATTGATTTTTTATTAAGCGTATGGAAGAGAATATAGAGCTGTTATCTCACATAACCGTTCTCTTTTTTCTTTCATATAGAACGCCTCTTCCACGCGTTCTATAAGCTTTACACATCGCTTAGCAGAAGAACGCCTCTGAGACGTTCTATAAGGCTTATTTCGACAGTTCTCTATTCCTTTTTTGTAGTAGTGTTTACAAGTGTTTGAAACGGGTTTGCAATTTGGCCCATTTTGATTTTGGCATTTGGCTATTTAAACATATCTATTTACATACAGTCCATATTTTAAACATATCAATTTAAATACAGTCCATATTTAAACATATCAATGTAAATACAGTCCATATTAATATATTCCATATTAATACAGTTCATATTTAAATACAACCCATATAATGGGTATAAAATGATGAACAATCCATAGTAGTCGAAAAATATTTTGCCCATTACAATGGATATATAAGCCCATTACAATTAAACAATAGCCCATACAATTAAATCCCATTACAATTAAACACCCCATATGGCCACCACATCAGAACTCAAATGAATGGGTTGGAGATGACACATCAATCACACGTTTATATCGTTTCCTTTTCATAACAGTATCTCCATCCTTTGTTGCGCACTTCCTGTTTCCATTACAAGTTGCAGCAGCCTTGCCACCGTTACACCTTTTACCACAATTTTTTTTGCCCTGAATTCTTAAACACAAAATTAAAGGAAACAAAATAATAACCCAAATACAGAAACATAACACACACAAACATAAACATAAGAAAAAAAAGTTTAACGAAGCAACTGACTTGATTCTTGGGAATCACACTTGGAACTTCATGTCCACGTGAAACATTGTTTTTGGTAGCACCCGGTTTACATTTGTCCAACTTGAAACCTGTCTCTACAAAAGACTTGTTCCTACTTCCCTTAGGTCGACTCCTTGGCCTCGTCAAACTCTTTGGATCCTTCACAATATTGTCGTTGGACTGGAAATCTACCTCCATCACCGAAGGGAAATCTGATCCCGCAGCCTCATGCCCCATCACGAAAGCTGATGTAGGAGTACTACCATGTTTTTTCTGTTGTCTGTTAGATCCAATTTTAAAAGGTGGAGGTAATTCCGAACAGTCAATTAAATGTCTGTTCCTGAACTTCTCCCTGCTTTCCTTGACATCAATTTTTAACTTAATTAAATTGTTCATCACAATGTCAACTGTTGCATCATCGGCCGTAGCTGCATCGTCAAAGACGGCCTCATACTCAGACAACATCAAGTTGAACCTCTTCACTTCGATACTTTTGGTGGGGTCATGATATGGCACTACGACCTGGACATGCTTCCTTGGCAAGTCTTTCCTCCACCGATCAAGGATGTACTTCTTAGGAAAATCATTGACGTAATTTTGATCAAGTAAACAAATGCAGTGTTTTTAAAGGATGCCAAATGTTTCAAACTTGCGACAGTCACATTTTACTTCTTTTGTGACAGAATCAAATGTCATAGAGTACAACCTTCTCATCTCCGTCAGTTTTTCCTCGCTACAACCTTTGGGAACAATCCGGACCCTATCCTCCATCACATACTCCCAATTAGTTTCATCTAATTGTCGATTGAAGTGATGAACAACGTACAACATGCGTTCGCACTCCTGTTGCACTTCTTGAAATTTTGCATCGGTATAGAGTTTTTGGAATAACTCTTCAAGTAACTAGCCTCCTCACATACTTCATCCCCTTGTCATCTGTAGTTGTTTCATCTTCGACACGCTTCTCCATAGCTTTGCAATACTGTTGCGAAAACTCAAATTATTTGGTTTTCCTTGTAACAAATCCATCGAAAAAACTGTTAATGCTTTCCACCCGTTGGGTGGTATTCATCCCTGCTAAAAAATAATCTTTCACGAAGGCTGACACCCACATGTGTCTCTCAACATACAAACCCTCCAACCAATCATTCCCCTCAAGGTCATACTCTTTCATTAAAGAACACCAACTACTTTCAAACTCTTCCGCCGTAAAGCTCTCGTATATGACGGCCTTCAAGGGATTTTTAAAATCATGGTATCTGCTCAAACATTACAAAATTTATGAAAAAACCTTGACATCATTGGAATATATCTACATCTATGTTGTACGTTTATCCCTTTTTGAATTTTAGATTTCAAGATTAGCCTCATGATTTTATCTATTTCCTAATTGATATTTGATACATGTTAGATCAGTAGGTGTTGCTAGGTTGAGTTATAGAGAGCTTTAAAAGCAATGATGCGATTAGTTTGGTACAACTAGTCCCACACAATCACCAAGAGCCACATAAGCAATGATGCAACTAGTTTAGTACCTAAGTGGCTAAGTCCCACACAATCACCAAGAGCCACAGAAGCACCTAAGTGGCTAAGTCCCACACAATAACCATCTTAAGATCTTACTTAGGAGGCTGACATCATTAAAAATCATTGATGTCATTGAAAATCATTGATGTATGGCATTGCAGCTTGTTGATGATTTATTATGTTTTCCAATAGTTAACAAGCATATCAATCACTTAATTACCAAGCAAATTAAGTAAACCTCATAATTTAATCCTATTAGGTCTACATTTGCTAGAACCTTGTCTCTAAAATTAGAATAGAGGACAAAATAGACACATCTAACATTATTCTCATCATATATAGAATAATGAATATTTTTACCTATTAACAGGAACATTACATATGGTGTCCTTGTATTTTGGCTTTTCTATAAGATGGACATAGATTTGCTAAAATTCACATGACATCCTTTGATTATTGACCTCAATTTATAAGACAAATCTTGTATCTTTCCCCTAACATCCTCTAGATGCAAATCAAATCCTAAACTTGGGAGCATAATGTGTATCAATTAAAAAATGACAGAGATATATGGCCATTGAGTAATGGAATCTTTTTATATAATTATTGGAAAATGATTGATGGTATTAAAGAGTTTAGGCCGCAAAAAAAAATAAAATTCAATTAGATTACCAACAAAGGTTACCTGCAATTAACCATCAAATCTATATTGGACATCATATGAACATAGAAAAATAATGTGGTCCACCATATAAAAAAGTCTGAAACACAAGAGCACTAGTGTATGGTTTATGATATGTTATAATCTAAGCTATAATATATCCACCATTAAGGGTCAAAATTCTATAATAGTTCAATATGCTTCATAAAAAAATTAATATTAATATTGAATAACAAAAATTGTTTGACAATCTTTATAATGGCATGCTTTGTCATCATGATTTTATCTATTTCCTAATTGATATTTGATACATGTTAGATCAAGTTCAAGATTTATGTGTATTTATGTATTAGTTCATTTATGTGTACTTAGAAAAGACAAATGTCAGATGCATGTTCTCTTAGAATGAGCCTAAGACCTCTCACAAGAGACATTGTAAACAATATAAGTTACCAGCAACCATATAGGGATAATCAATTTTAAACTAAACTAATAAACATTAAAACATACTGTAGACACCCATATGTGTCTCCCCAAAACCAAACCCAGTGATGAGTACCTTTCACGTCGAATCATAATCGAATGAAGTGAAAGTGTGGAAAGTTTAGTGTTGCGGAGAGTTTTAATTTCTTTTCTCTTCTCTCTATTTTTGAAAACTTATTTTAAGAAAACAGTCAATCCAGTTTGGTTGTTCCATGATATGGGTCCAATAGTGGTGTAGTTGGATGGGGTTTGAAAAGACCTTTCCAACGATATATTATAAGCCCAATTCCGATGAATATTGAGGAAGTTATGACAAATTTACTAAACTGGGCCCGGTTTGAGCCTTATATGCGGTCCAATGATCTAGGGGAGGGCCTAATATGGATTTATCATTCCTAATGCAATTAGGAATAGTTTTAGTCTTCTAGATTCTTCTAGAAGATTCTTTTCATTCCTAATTCAATTAGCATTGATAAATTGACTTTTGTTGACTTTTCAGAGTTTTAATTAAAATTGAGGAAAATACGATTTTATCCTCCTATACGGAAATTTTTATCTGATTTTAAGAAAACGCGTGAATTTTCAGGTCAGCGCCAAACGCCAGTTGTAGCGCTTGGCACCAGGATCAGCGTCTCGCGCCAACATCCAGCGTTGGCGCCAACCTTGTTTCATGTGCGCCAGACTCTGTTTTGATAATTTTATCTTTTTGGATGATTTTCTTTATAAATAACGTCGTAAAAACTCCGTTTTCATTGACCTACAACCAGTCTTCATCAATTCACCAGTTTTAACGAATTTTCATTCATCATTTCTCTCTCGTTTCCTTCTATAATCATTCACCAACTCTCATCAAGATTCTCTTGATCACTCTCTCTCTCTCTCTCTCTTTTTCTAAACTAGACTTTTACATACAAAATTCCGCGTTCATTAGATCTAGACAAACCTAGCCATATTCGAAGTTGCCTTCGCCCTAGACGTGAAAGGTTTAATTTCTGAGGGTTTGGTCCTAAATCTCTATTTCAATTATTTAATTTAATTGTTTTGATTATTATTTTCCTTGAAGTTACTAACGTGTGTATTTTTGTTATTAGAAAGAGGTACGAGGCATCAAAGTAAGTACTTTAATGGTTTTTATTGATGTTATGATATAGAGTTCATGTTTAGATTGTTAGTTTGATTCCTAGTATCATGTCTAGGGTAATTTTAATATCAAGTATGATTAAAAGTATGATGCTTCCTATATTCTTCCTAATATTCATGTTAGTATCATGTTAGGGTTAAAGATTTGATTTTTATTGCTTAGTGACATGCTAGGGTTTGTTATTAATCTTGTTAGTATCATGCCTAGGATCTTGCTATGCTTTAATATGATTATTATTATGATTAATATGATTGTTATTATGATGATTATTGTTTCGATTATTATTATGATTATTTTTAATTATAATTGTTATAATTATTGTTATGATGATTATTATTATGTTGCTTGATTATTTATTGTTATTGTTTGATCACGCCTTTTATGCATGTTTAAAGGGAATTCGTATTTGTAATCACGCTTAATAAGATAATTAATAATCTTGTTTAGGGTTAATATGATTATAATTCAAGTGATCGCCAATAATAGATTTATTTGTGCATTAATATTCAACCAACATAGATAATCAGG